>NC_139537.1:76051901-76651901 GCF_965153285.1 Podarcis tiliguerta | reverse complement strand
GGTGATCTGCAAGAGGTACCTGGTAGGCAAGGGTCCATCTCTTTTCTGCCCCTCTACAGATGTCGCCTGTTATTTATTCCCCATCACTGTTCTAAAAAAAATTGTGCCACCTTCTATCCAAATAGAATGCTATGAACATTTTGGGAAAGCATGCTTATTTGCCTTAGTACTAACAACAACAACAACAATTTATTATTTATACCCCGCCCATCTGGCTGGGTTTCCCCAGCCACTCTACACAATACAACATTGAACATTAAAAGCTTCCTTAAACAGGGCTGCCTTCAGATGTCTTCTAAAAGTCAGAGAGTTGTTTATTTCCTTGACACCTGATGGGAGGGTGTTTCACATGGCAGGCACCACTACAAAGAAGGCCCTCTGCCTGATTCCCTGTAACTTCACTTCTCGCAATGAGGGAACCGCCAGAAGGTCCTTGGCTCTGGTCCTCAGTGTCCGGGCTGAACGATGGGGGTGGAGACGCTCCTTCAGGTATACAGGACCGAGGCCTGAGGGTGCAATCCTGCACAGACTTACTCGGGGGAGGGAAAAAGCTTCTCCTTTTAACTTGGGGTGTCTTCACACCACCGCTTTAGTGAGCAGTGAGCAGCTGTTCACAGCAACATGGCTTATTTAGTGTCGCATTCATTTCTGTTTGTGTACATACCAGGGAGTGTCAACAGCTGGGGATGCCTTTACCCCACGCAAAGATGTTCATAACTTGACTGGGAAGGAGTTAAGGAACGGATTAAGGCCTCCAAATCAGTGTGAAGGTGGTTTGAGAAGCAACACATCAATTAGTAGTATTTCACAAAATGATACAGGATATGTATGCATTTTAGACAGCAGCCTATGAACATGGGTTAAATACTCAGCACTGGATACTCAGTGAGGGCACAGTAAATGGAAATGTGAACACAGAATCAGTGGGACTTATTTCTGACTAGCTCTGTACAGAAAGCACTGTCAGTCATATCATTGATTCCTACAGCTGAATTTGAGTATGCCACTATGGATCAATGAAGGGAGGGATAATGCGTTTATAAGTTTAGGTAGATGCTTGCATCAGCTTCCCAATATGTATACTTATTATTTCCTGAATGCAGCCCTATATAGGGAGTTTTAATGTTTGCTGTTTTACTGTGTTTGACGTTTTAATTTGTTGGAAGCCACCCAGCATGGCTGGGGCAACAACAGGTGGTTGGTGGTGGTGATTGCAAAATAAATACTCTTGCTACATTTGACCAAAAAACAACAACCAGTTATATATTTACCACCCAGACTGCCACAATATTCAGCCATTTTAATAATCTAAATCTTTCACTGCTACAGTGAAGTTGGTAAAGGTAAGTGATTCCAGCGGACTGTAGCTCAGTGCTTTGGATGCAAAAGGTTCCAGGTTCAATCCCTGGCAAGGTTGGCATCTCTTGGTAAGGCTGGAAAAAACCATTTCAGAGGAATGAGGGGAAAGGGGTGATTCTAGGTTCAATCTCATCACCAGGTAGGGCTGGGAATGTCCACTGCCCAAAGCCCTGGAGAACCACTGCCCAATGGTGTAGAACATACTGAACAAGATAGACCAGTGATCAAACTGCACAAGGTAGAAGCCTACCATTTAGAAGAAGAAGAAGAAGAAGAAGAAGAAGAAGAAGAAGAAGAAGAAGAAGAAGAAGAAGAAGAAGAAGAAAAAGAAGAAGTAGTAGTTTGGATTTGATATCCCGCTTTATCACTACCCAAAGGAGTCTCAAAGCGGCTAACATTCTCCTTTCCCTTCCTCCCCCACAACAAACACTCTGTGAGGTGAGTGGGGCTGAGAGACGTTAGAGAATTGTGACTAGCCCAAGGTCACCCAGCAGCTGCATGTGGAGGAGCGGAGATGCGAACCCAGTTCACCAGATTACAAGTCTAACGCTCTTAACCACTACACCACACTGGCTCTCCCTACACCACAATGGCTCTCCATTTAAGTGCATTTAACCCTGTGTTGGATTGTGCTTGTAAACTACTATTATTTAATAATCAAGTTAGTATAACTGCATGCTTTTTAATATATCTGTACCTATGGAACATCTTTTGTTCTATGGTTTTCCATGCAAAAGGTAAATAATCTACTCTAGTTCTCTTTTTCCTCTTTAGGCTGCCCCGCATGCATTGATTTTCAAGTTCTTTAACGTAATAATGAAACTGTGGAATGAAAACCCAAATGCACACCTTATGTCCAAAGCAAAAGAAAGCTGGAGGATACAATTGGAGATGAACTTTCTCAGTTACTTAGGAACTGGTGCCTGTGAATTCAGTAGGACTTATTTCTGAGTGAGCTTGCCCTGGTTTGGGCTGCAACTGGTTAAAATAAAGCACCGGTGAAGGGGGGAAAGGCTAATAAATGTAAGGAAATTTTGTGGTGGTGGTGGTGGGTTTGGCAAGGCTGAATTTCCAAATCTTGATGAGTATTCCAGCATACAATGCACTGAAAATTAAATGAGGTAACAGCACCCCCTTCTGAGAACCAATACTGAATTCCTGTATTACCCTCAACTAGGACTCATTTCATGATTGTCACAGCTTTCTAAATTCAGCTCCTCACCCCTGCCTTTTTCCTGTATACTATTTTGCTTAAAAATGTAGAACATATCTACAATCTTTGTTTGTTTACAGAGACACACATACATTGCAGTCAACATTTATAGAATATTTTATGTATTTTTGTTAGTTATGAATATAATATACAGGATGCAATCCTAAGCATACTTACTAGAAAGCTCTATTGAACACAGTGGGGTTTATTTCTGAGCAAATATGTTTAGGGTCGGGATGTCAGAGGAAAGACAGTCGTTCTTCCACTTTGCATGATTAATTGCTTTCTTTCTGTCAGCATGCCTTGAGATAATAGTTCCAAGTAGCACACCTATTATTTTTTAATCTTCTGTGCCTTTTTTTGCATAAAAATGCTCAAGGCAGTTCACAGTAATTTCTAATACTGAGCAATATCATTATTAAAATATCACACAAAAAATATTGCTTTAGTTAGGTTTAGTTTCCTCTGAGTGGTGCGTAGATCAAAAGCACCAGATGTATCAGGGCTCTGTTTCTTTTGAGTGATGTAACTGTAGGCTTAATTGTTGGGGTTTTTGTGATATTTGTTTTTCTTACATATATGTACAGGTTGAGCACATTTGGAGATACAGCTTAACTCCAACAGATGTCCCATCTCCCAAGCAGATTTCTAGAGGAACCACCATCACCATCAGATCCTCACAGGAAATATTTACTCCATCAGATTCTTACTTGGGCTCTTTCTCCTTCTCCCAACCTCAATTCCAAAAAACCTGAAGCTAAGTCTCTCCTCCCTTTTGGCTAGGCAGAGGACAAAGGATGAGTCATTTCCACCTCTCCACTTTCTGACCCATTCACAGGGATAGCAGCTAAGCTGATAATCATCAGTTAAGAAAGAGACACGCCCAGGCAAAGAACTTGCCAAGCTGCTTCCTATATTTTTGCCAGTTCTGGACCTTGATGGAAGCAGTGGATTAGAAGAGATCCCTCATGGTTGCAGCAGCACTGGGGCTCACCAGGACTAAGATGGGGTGAGGCAGGCTGGGAGAACCACTTTAGCAGTGGCAGGCACAAGCATGTGTGTGAAGTTGCACCCACTGCCAACCCAGTGCTTACCCTCTCTCACTGCCACCCTGGTCAGCCCTGAACAGCAGCGCCACGGCCACAGTCAGGTCAGGACGGTGGGTGGCAAACCTTTCCATGCACTGTGACTGTCCACAGCCTACAAAGGTCCTATTGTGTCTTTTCTACGAGGTGCCCAGGAAGAATGGAGGCAGCACAAGCCTCTCTCATGCTCTTCCCCACTGAGACGGCAGGACTAAATCTTTCGGCTGATCATTAGGAGAAATTGCTTGGCAGTAAAAGCAGTTTAACAATTGGGCCAATTACCTAGAGGAGTGTTGGGCTCAGCCTCACTGGAGGTCTTCAGGCAGAGGCTGTAGAGCCATCTGCTGTGGATGCTCTAGCTTCAGATTTCCATGGGGGTTAGACTAGACAGCCTACATCTATAGGGCTGAAATATACTCGGAGTCGAGAGTGTATTTCATGCTCTTTATTCAGCTCATAGTGGTGAGGAGGAATGGAAGTTCCCCCGGAATGTCTGCTTTATATACATTATTTACACAATGGGCCCCACGTGATTGGCTAATTCCGGGATTCACCTGTAGGTCAATCAGGTTGCAGATTCACTTCCACATGGAGCTGGATTGGGTGGCTCCTGTGGACCAATCAGACTGCTGCATTCTGGACCCTATTGTTCTAGGACCAATCAGACTGCTACATTCTGAATCCTATTGTTCTAGGGCCAATCAGACTGCTGCCTTTTGGATCCTATTCAACTCAGTACATAACAAGGGCAACGAATGACGTGAATGCTGGAGTGAAGTTTGGGGAGGAGGAGAAGCAGCAAGAGAAGTAAACAGCTAGACTGGCCAATCCACCTGGAGAAAACAGGCAGGTTTGTTCTTGTGCCTTGACCCTCAGAAATCAGGTAGCAAAACTTCACGGCATAGGGATAAACACTATGGCCAGCTGCTATCTGCGGAACAAGCTGTCCTCAAAGGGGGGAGCAAGGGCTGTCTAAAAAGTTGGGATTCCCAATGTGCAAGAATAAGGAAAGTGAAGGAGATACATGTGAGTGATGTGGGGGGAGACAGGTCCATCAGATACCAGTACATTTGCAATGGTTCTGCCAATATGAATGGCAACTATGGTCTATCACCAAACACTACCCAGACTCATGGGGACACTCTTGGGTGCTCTGGTCACTCTCATGGTGTCATGAGCCGCTTAAGGAGTTTAGCTGGGTTTGGCACCTCTTCCTAATCACAGCTCAGGCAAATGCAGTATTCCACCGAGGTGGATAAACTATCAGTTCAAGAAATGATGGGCAGTTTGACCATGCATTGCAGCACAACATGATGATACATCAATGGGACTCGCAAAGGTGCTTGGTAGGTTTGGTGTCCACTTTCTCTTTCCACTCCTTAATGTCAAACTGTACCAGGATTTAGTTCATTGGCAAGTTACGTAATGCCATGTCTTTTGTGTTGTTAGACATTCAAAATGCCTTCAGTAAAAATTAAAATACCAAAAAAAATAAAAATAAAATCCATAGCTGAATCTTTGCACAAGTTAAGAATTCTATTAAAATTCTGTTTGTCATTCAGATGCTAAAAAAGCCATGCCATATAAACCAATCAACCATACGTAATAAGGATTCAGAGGTTGTTATCTCCAGATTGTTGTCACACTATCCACTGACCCAAGGCATTCAAGGTTGTTTCAGTTACACTCTGGGTCATCCAGAGGTCACTCTTTTCCTCTACGGAATTGTGAATTCCATCCAGCCTCTGAGTCTCCCCCACTTACTGCCCCCTTGATGGGAAGGGGGAGAGAAGTGACCGGAGGAGGTGACTACCTCTGTATTACCCCCCCAAAAAAATCTGAATGTGGCCATAGACTTAGAAAGGCCAACTGACTGAGAACCATAATTAAAAATGCTTGGAAAGGACAGAAATGGACAAATTAACTGAAGTGATCCGAAGAAGGGAAGGTAGACAATCTTTATTGATATATGGGACTATTTTGTTGATTACTGAAACGTAAGATGTAGAAATGCAAGGCTTGGAAAAAAAGGGGGGGTGGAACAATGTTAACAATAAACAAAAAATTAAAGTGGAGTGGAATTTTAACGGGCAATATTTTAACAACCCATTTTCTCATTGAGAGTGTAATAAAGATTACTGGCTTCCCATCAGCACCCACCTTGCAATGCCTTTTATTAGGGATTTGTGTCAACTCCCAGGTGACCCAGTGCATAGTGTTAATTGTCAAATTCCAAGTCTGGCAGAGGAAAAGAAAAATGGGTATGTCTTCAGCATGTATACCTAAGTAATCTTTCTTGACCTAGAAAAATAAAGCCCAGAGTCCCAAATACTACATTTTTTAATGCTTAAGACAACAATATTCCTAAGGCAATTCACCTTAAACTTTGCTGTCATGAACAAGACAGGAGCGTATTCAGCCAACATCCCTTCTATTGATGAGTGAAGTTCGTTGGCACTGCCGTTGTGATAAGGATTTTATTTTATTTTTAAAACCCAAACATGCAAGCAATCAGTTAATCTAACAAATATGTTAAATGTTATGGGACAAAAAGGCTGCCTACTCACTGCTTTCATGAGCAGTGGACATAAATCTCTGGGAAAATTGCGCCGATGAAATCTGTGCGGAACACGTGAAGGGTCTTGGCACGTTCAAGCTCTGGAACCCTGAAGATAAGAGTTTTTAAAAAAGGACATCCTGCCTATCAATACTTCCACAGAGCACACCCTTCTGAGCTTTAGAAATATATTACATTATCCCTACACAGCACACACAACACTTTTTACTATCATCCCCTAAAGCCACATGTATCTTCTTCAGTCCTTACTTAAGCAACTTTATTTCTTTTTTCTTTTTCGAGGAAAATCCTTTCAGAAAAAGAATGATAGCAAAAAAACCAAACCAGGCTGCTTTTGCTGAATTATTAGAGCAGGTTTGTTAACTAAAGACACTATTTGCTAAAATATTGATTGACTGTCTCATGCTACATTTCCTGCTATAAATACAGGGCACAATTCATCACCCCGTGAACACAGCAATCAAAGGAACTTAGCATAGGAGGCATAAGAGTCCTGCCCTCCCCCCAGCTTCTCAAACTTGCCACAGTATCCACAAGCTTCTGGCATAGTACATGAATCTAGCCATCTCTCCCCTTTTTGGGAACCGACCTGAAAGCTACCATGCTCATCCCAGAGCATGAATAACTTATGTGCAAGGACCGGGAAAGGATACTTTTACTGCATACGGGCCTCACTTTGAAAGTAATCGTCAGCACATTGGGGTGTGTATCAGCTTAAAGCCCATTGGGACGAGAGGAAGGGAGGACAGAGGACTTCATGGAGCACTATGGGGCTTCCCTAACATATATGTAGCTGTGCCCATGGGTGACGCATTGCACCCAACGTTTTAAATGTTTCAAGAATTATCACTTGTTTTGTGTTTACATGACATCACAATGCTTCAGAGCTGGTTGCATGCCGGTTTGCAAAGTTGCAGTGAAAAAAGATGTGCAAGAGATACCCACAAGCCTGTGGGCCGTTCGCAAGTAACAGGGCAGCAAGCCTGTGTTTGCCTTGGAGTATATATTTCTATATGCATCCACAGCCAACTTGAGATCCCTGCAGAGCATATCAGAAACATGCATTTCTTGTGCTCATATCCTTTTTATACACACACAAAATATTTTATGAGCATGTGCTGAAAATGTAACATGTGACCTGACCTGGCCCAAAAGTACTCATCTGGAAAGGGTTCAAGGTCTTATTCTGCTATTCACGCTTCTCAAAGACTTGTGTCTGAGTACTCTCACATTTCAGATGTGTGATCATTTTCTGCAGGGCTTGAATGGCAGGGAACAGCTACCTACCATTTGTAGCAGCTACTTTTTAAAAATGCATGGGGGATATGATTTGGGTCCCCCATAAAGTGTGTGTGTGTGTGTGTGTGTGTGTGTGTGTATGCTTGGATCTCTCCACCTTGTCTATGGCTATGTTCCTAGCTGAGCAGGGCAGTCTGATCTTCCACTCTGCTTTGCATTGTTTGTTCAGGCTGTCTATGCAAGTCCACCCACTGTCCAGTTCTTGAATTACAGAGGAAGCACAGCAGGTTTGGTCAGGCTCTGTTACCTTCTGCGATGGGTGCCTTAACTGCCTTCTTAAAGAAGGCTACTGGTGTGTGTGTGTGTGTGTACATAATGATTTGGCTAAAAGTGGAAAGACTCAGGGGGTGAGGCTTATAACTTTCATTAAAGGCCCCCTACATTTGTCCCCATAATTCAAGCACTGTTTTCCTGGCTATTTTCTTGCATGGTTTTTTTTCAAAATGCAGGCAGAAAAAAAGGAACCACTGGGAGCAGCATATGGTAAACAGGAGATCTGACCGAACTTGAAGCAACCTGCGCAACAGGAGGGGGAACTCTTTCTGTGCTTCCCCAGGCCCACTTACGCATCAGTGCAAGGGCACGTCATAATCTGTCCCCAAAAACTCTTATGGAGCGCTTATCTCTCTCCTAATTACCCAACGTACCAATCCAGTAAACATCCCTCACAGCATGGGTCACTCTTTATGCAAAATTACAGGGTTCAGAATATTTACTAATTGAGCAAGCTGATTGGCTGCATATCTGTAAGTGTCTTCTAATATATTTAATTGCAATGTTTTTGAGTCTGTGTAGTCTGAGACCCTCTTAGAGTCAGCACTTAGTCCCTTTCACAATTATAAATGTCAGCCACAATAGCAGAGGCTTTCCCCATCTCCAGAGTGAAAGACATTAAAGATGATTTTTGCCTAGCATAAGGAACAGAGAGCAATTTGGGCTTTTTCTGTTTTGTTTTGTTACTTCCATTATTTAAAATTGTGGGATTAGGAACAGAACTTATGTATATCAGTCCCTAGGCAAAGACCAAAAGGTCTGTTGAGAACTAACTTTATTTGTTTAGTTCAGTACATTTATATTCTGCAATACCTCCAAGGAGCTCATGGTGGCTACATTGTTCTCCCCCTGCTGTTTTTTACCCACACAACAGCCCTGAGAGGTAGGTTAGGCTGAGAGACAGTGACTGGCCCAAAGGTAACCAGTGAGCTTTGGGGCTGAGTGCAGATTTGAACTGAAATCTCAATAATCCTAGTCCAAGACTCTACCTACGACCCCATGCAGTTTTTCAGGAACTGGCCTCTTCCAAGATTCTCAAGTAAAGGACAATGGAAGCCTTTATGAGCAGATCTTTGAGATTTGATCAGGTTGGTAGCCTGAACATGTTTTATGATAGGTAGCAGGAGCTAGCATGTTCTTTCATGGTGAGAATACTTGCAAAACAGCAGGTGTATGCATTCACTTTTGCATTATGGTGCTACATTTTTATTTAAAAGGAGCATTCACAAATATTTATTCTTCTCTAATGAAAGGAAAGCTGCATTTGGTAGGTGGAAGGGTTTCTGAAGGAGAGAGGAATGATGACTTCAAGGAAGTAGCATGTATAAAATAGCAAAACCATTAAAAATAAGAAGGGGAAAGAGGGGAAAGAGAGATAGAAGCAAGCAAACTCTAACAGATTTATCAACTGCTTTTTAACACTGGCATATTGTACACCAGCGGGTTTTGGTGCTGTCTTTGCCACTGCAATGGCTCACATGACCTGGATGGCCAAGAGCACCTGGAACTACTCCAACCATGAAATGCATGGAGTGAGGTGGCATTGCTGTGTATGCCCAGGTTCATCCAGTAAATACACATCTGGATCCAAAATTGGTGTGCAATTAAAGGGAAGCTTCATCACTGCACACCTCAAGTCTCTAGAACCTGAGAGAAGGGGTGAACCCTTTAAGGTTCACGCCATTTGGGAGCAGTACTGTATTTTATCTCAGCAAAGCTTGGCTAGGATGATGGTGGATAAATGCTGCATGTTCCTGAAGAAGGGTTGAGTGAAAGGATAAGAGGGAGGAGCTTTCTTGGGGGGGCGGGGACACCATATGAAGGGACATAGAAAAAGGCTACGCCTGGTATCTCTGCAAAGCGTAAGCAATGAGCAGCAGTTCCCTCATGGCTCTGCATGCCAGGCTCACAGCTAGTGAACATAGGCTATTACTTACCTACTGGCAAGTTACAATTGTGTGTATTCAGTAATCTGGTCATCCATGTCACCGTCCTTGGTAGTAAGGAGGCATTTATTTGGTGTAAGCATGCCCTAAAAGTTATTTATTTTTTAAGCCTCTTGATCAAATAATATTATCTAAGTGATGGACAACAACAACAACAAAATACACAAAACTAAGTTCAGATATAGATATAAATATAGATACAGTGGCACCTCTGGTTGCGAACGGGATCTGTTCCGGAGGCCCATTCGCAACATGAAAAGAACGCAACCCGCGTCTATGCATGCGCGGGTTGCGATTCGCTGCTTCTGCTCATGCGCGCGACGTCATTTTTCGCGTCTGCGCATGCGCAAGTGGTGAAACCCTGAAGTAACGCTTTCCGGTACTTCCGGGTTGCCGCAGGATGTATTCTGAAAGAACGTAACATGAAGCGGACATAACATGAGGCATGACCGTATAGATATAGATATAGATTTATACTATTTTGCACATCAAAGCACATGCTTGGTCACGCTGCAGGGAAAGCTTGAGTAAATAGGAATGCTTTCAGCAAGCCTCTAATACTTAGCATTGTATCTGCTATTCAGCATGCACAGATAATTTTTATGCACATGCATGTACATCCAAGCCACATACAGAAGAGTCACACAGTAATTAAATAAATGGAAAGCCAAGTGCCTGGGAAGAACCTGGATGCCGTTCATCTCTTAATCACCACACACACATTCCTGATTACCCCTTTTGTTATTAGCACCTCTCTCCTTTATAAAACAAACAAACATGCAAACGACACACTGTGTTTTTTTAAAGAAACAAAATACATTTTGAAATCAGTATAAACTTCTAGGAAATAGATTTTTTTTTCCCTCAGCCCCCCACACCTCCCCATTCCCAAATTAACTTGTCAGGAACATCCTCTGTAGCTGCATTAGTTTCTTCCTCTCTGCGCTGCAGCCTTTTTTCCTTTCTTTCTTTTTTTCTTTTTCTTTTGGTAAGATGCCAAAGTCTGTCAATTAACAGTAAGCCTATCCCTTATGAACAGAAGCAGGGACTGTGATCATGTTCGACTAAGATCAAGGATTAGTAAATCAGCATGGCTCCAGATTGCAGACACTATTTAAATCCCACAGGCCTTACAAGCCAACACAGTATATTATGTTCTGGCTGGATGTGGAGAACAGAATCTCTTGGTTACAGGGGAGCTCACTTTTTACCTTTCCAGGGCAGTCAATTACACAACAACTTAAAACGAGCACTGATTTTATCAGAACCCATGGCCTGATCAAATTCCAGCTAGCAACCATCAACATGCTACCACTAATCATATCTTATCAAGGCCTTTCTATCAAATTAAACATATTTCATTACACTCCCCAATAAATTATAGAAGAGTGTATTTATTTATTTTTTTAAAAAGATACCCAAATATTGCACTAGGATCAGCACTGAGGTTTCGATTCCATGCTTGATAAAAATGTAACAGTAGCCTTCCACGCTGGGATGCGGTTTAGCCTTTACCCCTGTAGTAAAACTGAGATACAGTCTGAAGCCAGCAGGTGCCACCTTTCAAACCATTATCACATTTTCCTACTGGCCATGAGATATTTTAAGAAACACATATACACCCTTGTGCCCTCATGTAGAAGCAAGTTTTGCTCACTCAGGATATGTCCAATTAGCGGCTTAAGATGAAGAAAGGGTCCCCCCTCCCCACATAATTTTCAAGTTGTATTTGCAGAGTCTTGCTCAGGCATAGGCAAACTCGGCCCTCCAGATGTTTTGGGACTACAACTCCCATCATCCCGAACCACTGGTCCTGTTAGCTGGAGGGCAGACTTTGCCTATGCCTGGTTTTGTTCATATCAGAGAGGGGACAGGGATACCTTCAGCCAACACATGTTACCTTTTTGGTTTCCTTGACCCAGAACCAACCCCCCCCCCCCAAAATACCCTCCTGTTCATGAACACATTAGCTGCACATGCACACTTATCTGTGCATGTGCAATGGCTGTGTCAAATGCTCACACCATTCAGAAGTACCAAGTGAATGTGGAAGAAGTGTGCATGCACATGAAAGCTCATACCAATAACTAACTTAAAAGGTAAAGGTAAAGGGACCCCTGACCATTAGGTCCAGTCGTGACTAACTCTGGGGTAGGCCGAGGGAGCCGGCGTTTGTCCGCAGACAGCTTCTGCGTCATGCGGCCAGCATGACTAAGCCACTCCTGCAACCCAGAGCAGCACACGGAAACGCCGTTTACCTTCCCACCGGAGCGGTACCTATTTATCTACTTGCACTTTGACGTGCTTTCGAACTGCCTGGTTGGCAGGAGCAGGGACCGAGCAATGGGAGCTCACCCCGTCGCGGGGATTCAAACCGCCAACCTTCTGATCGGCAAGTCCTAGGCTCTATGGTTTAACCCACAGCACCACCCGTGTCCCAATAACTAACTTAGTTGGTCTCTAATTTTTTATTTTATTTTATTTTATTTATTTTGTTTTGTTTTGACCAAACAACAGTATCTGTCAAGAAACTGCAGGATTTACGTGGATTGTTGCTAGTGCTAAATGAATAAAAAAAAACCAGCAGTGAGAGCACCCTTGATCATGTGAACATATTCTCACTCACAGGTCTGAGGTCAGGCTCCCAGTACTGACACAAACTTTTTATGCTAGTGAGGTCTTAGCAAAGGAAGGTGGACATCTCAGTCTTCAGATGCTGGGGGGGGGGGGGGTGACGGCTAGAGATAGGGCAGAAATTTGATTCACTTTGCATTTAAAAGCAAACCTATCCAATTCACAATTTTGAAACGATACCAGAACCAAAACACAAGCACCCATCAAAATTTTCACTTTAATTCAAAGCAAAAAAAAAAGTACAGCTGATTCATAAGTGAGGGAGCATATGCTGTCTTTTTGTGTTCCTTAGAAAACTGCAAGTCTCTTTTATCCCTGATCAAGTGACAATGGAGGGAGCCAAGATATTTGTTGCCAGGTAGAATACAAAGTCAAGAGGTCCAGGGGGATTTAAGTCTACTGCCTGAATGCCAGACCAAAAACAAACGATATTATCAGGAAATGAACACAGAAAGCAAAGCTCTTTCCCCAGATAGAAACAGCCATTGTAAACATTTCTTTGAAACAACCTGAGAATAAAGTCAAACGACAATGGGTGAGGTTGACCTGTATCGCCATACACTCCCTGTCAAATTTAATCAAGGACCACGCATCTTTGCTAGGGCGTGTTCTGCCATTAGGAAAAGGAAATGCTTTAAAAGAACAGCTTCCTTTAAAAATAAATGGCATGATCCAGCCTAAGGTAAGCACAAATAGGCACCACTGATTTCAGCTGCAGAGATCAACGCATTATCTGAACTATTGCTATTAAAAAAAATAGGATTTTAAAAGTTATTAACTTTGGTTAGATGGTGGCCAAGCTTCCTCACAATAACACAGTGACAGTACCCGTCAATCTATAGTGAGGAAGAACTGAAGAATATCACCATAATTTATTGTGTCTGTACGACAACAGTTCTGCTTCCTATGTAACCTCTATAACGATAACTGGAGCTATGCTTCAAAATGTTCAAAATGTTTTTTATTTTTTTATTTACTTTTATTTTTTAGCATGGTCTCCACATTTTGAAATTTGCTGCCTTGGACTCCTTTAAGAGGAAAGATAGGATACAAATTTAATAATAAATAAGTAAATGCACAATATGTGTACCTGTGCACCAACAACACAACCTGCAGCTCAAACATTTGGGTAGAAGTCGTCTTTTGGACAATCTCAGTTTCGATTAAAAAAAAAAGTTTCTAGCCCTCATTAACTTGGACATAGCTTCTGGTTACGATGCGTCTCCAAAGCCATATCTGAAGAAATGTCTTGGAAAAGAACATTTCACAACATCCCTTAAGGGCTGTATCTTCACATCCTAATCTCTGAGAATGGTCAGGTTCGCAAAGGATGTGGAATCAACGAAATAATTATAATATAGAATGAGTTACTCTAAAATTTTCATTTCTGTAATCAGATAACTATGATCTGAATGTAAAAAAACCAAACCAAATGTTCTAGGACATAGTTTTAACTGATATGAATAAACACCTGTTTAATCTGTTTTGCTGTTTGCAATACTCGTGGGACAACCATGGTGTTTTGTGTGTGTGTGTGTGTGTGTGTGTGCGCGTGTGTAACTGTGCACTTTAGCATACAGAATAATGTAATTACTCATTCTTGAATAGAAGGATAATTACTGTCACTGAAACCCACATAACATACAGATCTTTTTGTTCTCTTTAAAAATGATAAATACTGCATTTTCCATCTTGGAGCAGGGTACATCATTTTCCTTCTGAATTTCCTCCTTCTCCTACTGCTCTTGAATTACATACAATTTGGGATGAATTACGAGGGGTATCACTAAGTCAATAACAAGAGAAGAGACAAGATTATTTGGGGATTTGCAGAAATAAAAAGTCAGCTTAAGTCTCTGGGGTTAATATGGTGAATGGCCATTATTTAAAACTATTATGACAGACTTTTTAATTTTATTTTATTTGTCTCTAGCAGTGGCTTGTGCATGATGCATCTCTGAGCTGCAACTAATTCTGGTCCTACAATCTGAGGAGTTAAAAGACCCAAGAAAGATATAGTTGACACAGAATAGAACAGAAGGAAGAGAAATTGGTCTGCTTCTGGGCTGTCTGCTGTTTTAACCTTTTTTAATAGCCTTAACAGTCTAGAAGTAGGTTTTCTGAAGGACTGCATGGGTCCATATAAACCTACTGAACCTCTAAGACTGGCATTTATTTATAAAATAATTTCTAGTCTGCCATTCATCATATGGACACAGGGCAGAAGGGCTTACAGTACAATAAAACTGTAAACATCAGTACAGTCATACCCCGTGTTGCATTCCGCTTTTCTTACGGACTTTCAGCTTATGAACACGGCAAACCCAGAAGTGTTTACTTCTGGGTTTCCCACCCACGCAGAAGTGATCTGTGTGCTTCGCGCACGGGCAGAATCGCTCGATCACGCCACGCACATGCGTGGAGGAGGTGCTCTAGTTGTGGACTTTTCCCGAAACGGATTAAGTCCGCAACTAGAGGTAGGACTGTACAGTAAAGAGCAGATAAAAAGCAAAGCATCATTTTAAAAAAAAAACACTCAGACCACAACCTGGGCATCTCACCAGTGGCAGCAACAAAATTTCAAATAAGCTGCAAAAGCCTAGGACAACAGATGAGTATTAGTGGTGCCTCTAGGGGTAAAGCATTCTATAGGCAGGGCACCACCACAGAGAAGGCCCTATCCCATCTCATCACATAGTGCACTTATCCCAATGGTGGAACAATGAGAAGGGGCTATCCTCCAGAACAAGGGAACAAGCAGGCTTAGAACATCCTCTCTTCTAGATTTAAGAGCAAAGGCAGTTTGGGGTGCTTCTTCAGCTACCTCGGGTTGAGGTTGCTTCAGGTTGAGCACTTTCGGGTTGCGCTCTGCAGATGCACAGTGGCGGGTTGCGTTCACTTCAGGATGCGAACAGGGCTCCAGAACGGATCCCATTCGCATCCTGAGGTACCACTGTATTTGGTCCCAAGTCATTTAGTTTAACACCAACACCTGGAATTCTGCCGGAAAGAGTATAGGAGCCAACACAAACTGTTCTGAATTGGTGTGACATGATTCTGGCTACCTGCACCAGTTAATATTCTGGCAGCCACATTCAGAGTAAACCAATTGTAGTATCAGAACCAAGGGCAGTCCCATATGGTGCACATTATAGAGGTCCAATAGGGAGCTTACAAGAACATTACTCACTGTGACCAGGCTATGCCAATCTAAAAACAGCTGGAGCTGACTAATCAACTGTAGGGACTGAGACCACCTGGGCCTAGCTGTGGCAGTGCCAGATCAAGGAATACACAACTGCTCTTTCAAGGGGAATGTAACCCCATCTAGAACAGGCTCTCTAACCAGTTCTCAGACCTGAAGAACCACTGCATGCAGGACTTCCACCTTGTTGGGATAATTATTTATTTTATTTATTTCATAAAATTTATATACCACTTGGTTGTTGTTGTTGCTGCTGCTGTTGTTGTTTAAAAAAGGGCTTCAAAGCTGTTTACAAAAAAAGAATAAAGCAATAGCACCACTGGTTAAAAAAATAAAATAAAATACCTATTTAAAACCTTCCAAAAACATTAAAACCAGCAATAAGCTAAAAAAACCAACAACACATCAGCATTCTAGGTAAGGTAAAGGTAAAGGTACCCCTGCCCATACGGGCCAGTCTTGACAGACTCTAGGGTTGTGCGCCCATCTCACTCAAGAGGCCGGGGGCCAGCGCTGTCCGGAGACACTTCCGGGTCACGTGGCCAGCGTGACATCGCTGCTCTGGTGAGCCAGAGCCACACACAGAAACGCCGTTTACCTTCCCGATAGTAAGCGGTCCCTATTTATCTACTTGCACCCGGGGGTGCTTTCGAACTGCTAGGTTGGCAGGTGCTGGGACCGAACAACGGGAGCGCACCCCGCTGCGGGTATTCGAACCGCGACCTTTCGATCGGCAAGCCCTAGGCGCTGAGGCTTTTACCCACAGCGCCACCCGCGTCCTTCAACAGCATTCTAGGTAACTTGGGTGTAATCTAGATATATATAAAAAATGTTTTTTTAAAAAAGTTTTGAAAAGTATATTGAATTTACCATAGCTCACTGTCACCATCTAGTGTCACATTTGGATAACGCACTTTACCACACACTTAAAACATTTTATTTGCAGCTGTATAGCTGAGTCCTTGGTAGGCTTGTCTACCACTGAAGACAGCTGCCTCATGTAGGTTCTGCCAACCTAAAGCAGCCTAAACTGCCGTCAGGGATACATGGTGGCTATGAGAGCAAGTGTGATTACTGTGATCGTATTGTGGTTATTTTATTGTAAGACATTACTGCATCCCCCCCCCCCCAACATAAAACAATATGTGCTTCTGACATAAAGTGTGACAGCTCCATCTCTCAGCCTTGTGGGGTTGCTGTAGGGATCTGAGCATCATGGAGGGAAGACAGGATAACCTTTCCCTACACAGGTCAAAGTTCCACAGTTTTATGGCTCCTTTGCTTTTGCCATTGAAAATCTATGTTTTGAGGGGAAATAATCCCGTCAGTCCTCCAATTTACACTGGTTTTTGAGACAGCAGCAATATGCTATACTTTAATAGTTGGTTCACGGCTAAAAGGTATCCTGAAATTCATTTCCGCCTCTTAATTATCCTTTCAGTATAGCTTCTGAGTTTTAAAAATCATGATTCAATTTCCTTTCCTTAACCAGATAGTTTATGTTGTGTGTTTTGTTGTGTGTGGTTTTTTTAAAAATCCTGATTATATTAATTTTCGCATCCCAGTTGAAGTACTGCTAGCATCACTTGACCTATCTCTCTCTTAATTCTATGATGATTTAAAGTCACTTCAGCTGTTCACTGAATTTGTTTCATATTTTTATCCACTCAACAGGCCAACCACTTAAATCAATGACTTGAATCCTAGTACTTAAACACATCTGGGTTGTGGATCTGGCAACACCATAGCTGTATCAAAAAAACTGAAATTCTAGTGGCAAATGTGAACAAAGAGATACTCCTGTCATGTATTTAGTTTTTTCCTTTAGAAGCTGTGTTTGGGTGTAATGCTAAACTATGGTTCAGTATTATGAGAATGAACTTCAGCAAACCTCAGGCTCACATGATCCTCCCCCTCTCCCAATTCCAGCACTGCCCCAAGGAGGAGACTAAAAGTTTGTTTCCATTTTATATTAACTGTAGTTTAGCCTGTTGACTGAACCCTAAATTGTGGATAATCTTAACTATGGTCTGCTGGAACTCACCTTATTAACCATGGTTCAAAACTGGCTGTCCTTGCTCCCACTTGACTAAGACACTGAACTCTGGTTATGGTTTCTACCAAAAAATTTAATGCTCAGATTGGTGTGGTACATAGGCAAAACACAAGTCAAAGGCACCACGGGTGCTATATATTGCTACACAAGCAAATATACACCTTACAAACCAGTTATAAGGAAAAGGGGCAGGCACAACTTAGTGCAGCAAGCTGTTCTTATCTCTAGACTTGGCAAGCCACCTAGCACTTCTGAAAGAAGGCTCAACCACCCACAGCTGTTTGCACCTGTATTGGTGCCTCCACAACTTGGGCAATGGAGGTGTTACTGTCTCCTCAGAGGTGGATGGGCCAGGTGGCGTAACATACACATGGAGAGGTAAGATGGGACAATAGTTTCTGACAAGTCCAGAGACAGAGTTGGTGGCATGGTAGGCACAGTGGATGATCTAGAACCAGCCTCTGATAGCTCCAGAAAAAGAAGCAGAGCCAAGTCTTGCACTGTGGCAATTGGTAGGAGAGGGGGTCAAGCAAGGGAAGTTCTCCCCACTCTCTCCTCCCCACTAGGACCTTTCCAAGGATCCTCTTTCTTGGGCTCTCACAACCTGGGTAGAGACCTTCCTAGCTGACTGTATCCCTCTCTGGGGTCATCTGTCTGGCCCCGCCAGCCAGCCCACCTCCAGGGCCCATGATATTGCCTTGTTTCATCTAAATGCAGTTAAGATTAACCACAGTCTGTCCCAGTTCGGATGACCCAGCAAACTGCAGTTAACCTAAAATGAAAGCAAAAGCTTAATAGCTACACCAGAATAGAAGGGACAAGGTAGAGTATAGGAGCACAAGTTTTGCAGGACTCGCTCTCATAATGCTAAACTATGATTTAGCATGACATTCAAACCAGCCCTTAGTCTTCGTATAACAAAGAATATACAAAATAGCGAATGAAACGAAAACAGGTAAGTCATAGCAAATGACACACACATCAAACGGCAGCTCAAATAAAATATAGAACACTTGATGAGGCTAGGTTTTGACAAATCGTTATTAAGTACCCGTACCAGTATTCTTGGGACGCGGGTGGCGCTGTGGGTTAAACCACAGAGCCTAGGACTTGCCGATCAGAAGGTTGGCGGTTCAAATCCCCGCGACGGGGTGAGCTCCTGTTGCTTGGTCCCTGCTCCTGCCAACCCAGCAGTTCGAAAGCACTTCAAAGTGCAAGTAGATAAATAGGTACCGCTCCAGGTGGGAAGGTAAACAGCGTTTCCGTGTGCTGCTCTGGTTCGCCAGAAGCGGCTTAGTCATGCTGGCCACATGACCCGGAAGCTGTACACCGGCTCCCTCGGCCAGTAAAGCGAGATGAGCGCCGCAACCCCAGAGTCGGTCACTTCTGGACCTAATGGTCAGGGGTCCCTTTACCTTTACCAGTATTGTTGAATCAGCCACTCTAGTTGTAGAGTCTACATGGCTTACTCCCTGTGCCAGCAGCTTGTGAACAGAAGAATGCTGACATGGTCTCTGAAGCAATGCCAAACCACCGCTGCAGATGGTAGTATGGTGCTACATCAGCTAGCTGCCTCACAGGGATCAGATGATATGTGGAACCAATAGAGTCCCACCATTTGAGTCAAAATCTGTCTCTTGAATTATGATGGAAACACAATATAGAGCTGGGGTAGACTAATGCACCGATATAACGCCCTCCTACTGAACCACTCCCTCAGAAAGAGGGCTGCTACATGCTGCAGGAGCTTCCAAAAAATCAGGGAGCAACCACATGTGAAGAACATTACAGTATCTCAGCCTAGTGGCTTAAACAACTACAGCATCATGCTATGAGCATACCAATGCTAGACAGGGCTACACTATTATCAGAGACAACAAGCTAATGATAAACAAATACGGGACCCATGCCACGTGAAAAATCTTAGGTGTTCCTAAGCAACAAAGTAAAACAAAAACTTGTAGTACAGTTTTTGGCAGCAATAGTCCACTAAGGTTTGCTAATTAGTCTAAGAAGGGTGTATAACATTATCATTTCCCTTTTTATGTATAGTAGTATTTTGTTAATTATACAGGGCCGTCTATTTATATCAACAAGCGAACTGGAGGAAAATTAGTCCGCATCAATGCATTTGATTAAGAGGAAAGCACTGCACAATGCATTGTCAACATATATTTCAAATTATTTTAATTTTAATCTCTCCTCCTCAAATTCTGTGCTATCATCTCCAAAGATTGCTCTTGTGTGAATTGACTTGGAAAGACAAATGAAACATTTTAATTAGCTCTTCCTATTGGAGAAAAGGCAGTATTTCCATTGTAAAACCTGTGGCAGCAACAACTAAACCTTTTTCCCACCCCCAAAAGCATTTCAAAATATCTGAAACTGACTGGCTAAACTAGCATAAATCCATCAGCTCTGGCTGGTTGCCCAGCTGCGCCATATCTGGATAGCAACAGGCTAACGTCTATGCTCTGGTAACATCTAGGTTTGATTACTGCAGCAGATTATACTTGGGGCTGCCTCTGAAGATGGTTTGGAAACTTCAGCTGGTGCAGAATTCAGCAGTCAGGTTGCTCATCAGGGCAAGACAGGTTGAGCATATAACGCCAATCCAGGCCCATTCGCACTGGATGCCAATTAGTTGGTCATGGCTATTAACTTCAATAGGTCTACTCTGAGTAGGTCTAGCATTGGCTACAATCCAATCTCTATTTACAATTTGTTTCGCTGAAAAAAGAAGAAGAAGAAGAATTGGAACATGATGATGGTGATAATAATTAATAAAAAGGGGGAAATAATATATACTGCAGAAATGCTGAATTGCCTATGTCCTTACACAAAGCTTGTCATTTCACTTCATCTAGTTCTGGTGAAAATGCAGGCAAACCATACGTTATAAAAAGATTTATTTTACCAGGGGTTGTATAATGCTGTTTTCTCTGTTTACAAAACTAATGAAAAGGTATAATTCTGTGTGGAATACTGTGTGGATATTTTTATTCTGTAGTACGTAAGTCTACTCAGAACCCAGTCCTGCTGTGCGCAGGTAAGTGGCTATAGCAGGGGTGGAGAACCTGTGGCCCTCTAGATGTCATTGGGTTATAACTCCTAGTACCCCTGACCATTGGCCATGGCAGCTGAGGCTGATAGGAGCTGAAGTCCAACAAGATCTGGAAGGTCCCAGGGATATCCCATCCCTGGGATATTGGGCTGCGACCTAAGATAGAAAATAGCATACAAGCAAACTGGCAAAGTCTAAGAATTCAATAGAACTTCTTTAGTACAAATAGTCAGTAAATCAGTATCAGTCTATTCCTCACCTTCTTGCTTGCTTACACACACACACACTTCTATTCTTCGGTCATTTGTCAGGAAATGGTGGTATTCCCTGGGAAATTGTTTACCATTTACAGACTCGATAAATATCTGTTCCCTTCCAATGATCAAAAGAAACCTAAAGACTGCAATGTGGTAAACATTTAAGATATAAAAAGCAAGTATTTTGTGAGCATGGGACATTTTTGGGCATTATTTTAATGTGCATTTTCTACATGCACTTCAGAAGACAGTGTATTATATACGATATTTTTTCTGTTTACATATTTTTGATGATTGCTGGTCTGTAACATTTTAACACTTCTTCAGAATAAATGCCTTTCATAAGAAGTTCATCTTACTAGAACAAATGGAAGAGCATTGTCTGCAAGTTTTCATTTTGAAATTATTGCACTGCTTTGCTTTTCATCATGCTGCAAAATGTGAAGGCCAAAATATTTATGGTTCTGATTGTCAATCTCGCCTTCGCAAGAGATGTGTGTGTGAAGACAAAATAGACAACTCATTTTGTTGACTCAATAGTAGCACATTATCACAGCGAGATTATAATTCAGGTGTACAATACCTGCTTTTTCCAGAGTACAACAATGAAACTGCCATCTTCTGTGTGTCACAGCAGGTAACTAATATCAACAAAGTACCAAAAAATGATGTGCAAATAACATAGTATGGGTCTAACCTCAAGCCACAAAAGCAAAGAAATTAAAAAGTAATGCTTAAGTTTGTATCCTTAACCCACTCTGCTGGGCTTATTCACTGCACCATAAATGACACTGAATTCTTATCACAACTGTGTATACAGAGATACATTTTAATATGGCAAGCATAACTGGCACCCTTATCCCAAGCCATTTGCTTGGAAAGTCTGCTGGCTTCAGTAAGCTTCCCATATGTGTAAAGAATTACCATGTACATTTTTTTAGGTGTACAAAACCTACATGGCTAAGGACCCACATATTCCTCAGACAATCTTCCATCCATCCATCCAGAGATTATCCTGTGAGCCATTTTACTGGGTGCCCCAACAGCTGAAATTGGGATGGGTGGCAACTGGAGAAAGAGAGGCACAGCATTTTCCTTGCCATTCAAATATCCTATGAGACCTCACTGCTATCATTTAGGCATCAGCAAAAACATGCCCATTTTACTAGGCTTTTAAGATCTGCTAACGTAAGCTTTTTAAATGGGTTGTTGATGTTTCGATTTTATGTGCTGTTGTGGTGGTATGTGTATGCCTCACACTCCCAACTTTTGACATTTTGCCGCTATACCTACAAACGTTTTGTCAGCTTCCATAATTTCTTATCCTTGAATTTACAATATAGAAGTGATGCGTTCATGAATGGTACCCACACTTCCTGGTTTTCAGCCAGTCTATTTGTGAGCAATGCAGTGTGGTGGAAGTAATGGATCTACATTAATGATGTGCAGGCTTCAATCCCTGTTCAAGTATAATAAACATCAGTGCTCAAGTTATTGTGAGATTGAAATCCCATTGTAAGGTCCCTGAAGAAGTTGAAGGACACAGCAAGCTATTTTGAATGTTCCTTCTACTACTTCTACTATATGCTCACACTTTATATGATGGATGAACCAAGTCTGGAATGGGAAACCTGGACCTGACAGATGTTTGGACTCCAACTTCTATCCATCCCAGTCAGCAATTATCAGGGATGACAGCCCTTGTTGTCCAACAACATCTGGCAGGCCAGATCCAGCAGAGCTCTTCTAAAATTTCTAAAGCTTGTTGTTAGTACTGACAGTACAATGAGGCAGTTAGGTAATTTTACAATGCAATCCTAACCATGTCTACTCAAAAGTAAATCCTGTTGTATTTACCATACATTGCCATATGACCGGAATTTCCTGGACACAGCTTGTCGGAAAGTGTCTCTGGGCGGCAACCTGTGTTGGCAGTGTTATTTTTGGCGATTTGGCAAAAAATCTAAAGAACATTTTTGTTCAGATTTTCACTTTTTGAAATATGGCAACCCTGAGTTAGGATTGTAGGCTTAGATTATGGACTTTGTGGTCTTACCGGGGGGGGGGGGGTGTCTTTTAAAATTGTAATAACTCCACTTACTTTAAATGACATCTCTTTCATGCACACACAATTTTAAATGAGTGGTAGGGGAGCCCTGCTGCATTGGAGAACCCTCCTGAAGAGTGGGAACCTCAACTCAGTGGTGTAGCTGTGGTTGCTGGCACCTGGGGTTTGCGTGCGTGCATTTGGCGGGAGGTGGTGCTCACCACCACCAGAGCGATCCCACCCCCGCTGGAGCAGAGTAGGTACACACTGAGATGCCTGCTCCCCCTCACAGTGGGGAGCCTGGTTGGCCAACGCAGCCCTTGTCTGGCGAAGAGGTGCACCGTGTTGTGCCATGCTGGGAGTGCCTGCGTGTGGGTGCCTGGTTTGTACCCGCTCAAAAATCTGGGGAACCGGGTTCGCGTCTCCGCTCCTCCACATGCAGCTGCTTGGGCTAGTCACACTTCTCTGAAGTCTCTTAGCCCCACTCACCTCACAGAGTGTTTGTTGTGGAGGAGGAAGGGAAAGGAGAATGTTAGCCGCTTTGAGACTCCTTTGGGTAGTGATAAAGCGGGATATCAAATCCAAACTCTGGATTTCTTCTTCTTCTTCTCCTGTGCTAAAGTCCTGCCCTGAGTATGCCACTGGGCTTATATAACATGACAAATAGCTGCAGCATAGCGTGCAGACTGACGTCTGTTTTTGATGGAGCGGGATCGTGAAACGACATTTATTTCCCTCACATTTTCAGTCCGCTCCATAATACACTGTCACACCCAAAGTGGCTCTGATTCTCGCCAGGTGCCTCTCCTTAGCATTCATGCCCAGCCCACATCTCATGGGAGAAGCTGAGCACAAGTGTAACCAAAAAGGAAAAAGGAAAAAAAGCTGAAAATGAAAAATGCAGAAATGAATAGATATCACACCTCATATGAATCCCTTTATTTTCCTGAACACAGAGCAGCCACTCTTATAAAACCACTAGAGATAGCTTCAAAATTTACTACTCAAATCCAAATTAGATTAGCTGCATTATCTTGCATCACAAGCTCCCTGAGCAATACAATGAAAGCTACAAAAGCTGAATTTGCTACTTAGCGTGAAAAGAAATTGAGATTATATTTAAAATAAAATGTGGCCATTTATTTCCTCAAGTATTATAGCTGTATCCTCTGTTAAGGGAGATCACCCGTCTTTTGTGCTCACTGTTTTATTTTGAACCCCTTTAGCGCCTGCTTAAGGAAAGAGATTAGTTCACTGCTAATTGTGTTGTTGGTTTTGTGATCCTATGAAAACCTCCTAAAAGTCTTCATGCAAAACCAATGAGGTAGAACATGTTCTACAAGCTTAGTTCCAACAGGACCAACGTAGCAGGGAAAGATTTTTAAATCATCGCCTCTCTTTGCTAACAAAAGTATATACAAGTGTTTACAAGAGGATTAAAAGCTGACTTGTGAATTGTATTAAATATTTTTTCACTAGACAATGTTTTTTTAAAAAACAAAACAAAAATACACCCCCTCCCGAAAAGCCCTCTTCATTGATCTTATAACCAAATAATTTGATTCCAGCAGACACTAGTTATTTCATTTATACTTATTATGCTTGTTTAAAAGAGTTGTGCAATTACTATTAAAAAAAAATGCTAGCGGGGCTACAATAAGCGGTACCTATTAGCAACCTGTCCAATTACAACAACAGGGGGAAAAACCCACTACACACTAGAAACCATAGCACCTGGTAATTAAAATTGCTAATCACCAGCAATTATCTGGCAGAGCTTTATAGCCAAGTGAAACAGTTTGACCCTTTGCCCAATGAAAGAAGAATGTTTGCTGTCTATTGATAAGCGCTTAGGCAAAGCTGTGTTTTGCTCCCATCCATTAAGCGGCTACTAATAGGAAGTCAACAAAAGAAGCTGACATCTGTGGTTGGGTACTTCTACCAGACCAGGTCTGAGAGCCCAGGTGTTTGGAGTACTCCTGCCAAAGATCTACAGGGAAAGGGGAACGAAGTTTACTGGGGGGGGGGGGATGAAAGTAGTCACCCTTCAAAGACAACACTGGCAGCAGTTAATTGCAAATCAGGTCTCAGCATAGTATTCCAAACCTACTCAAGTATAACTGTGATGACGTTTTGCGAGAACTGTTGTTTCCCCCAGAAGGTACATTAAAAACGTAAATAAATAAGGCGCAGGTTTGAGAGACCAACAAGCCAAGGAGGTAGATTAATATTCCATGAGACCATCAACCACATTTTCCATTCAGATATTCTTATTTTTCTGCCGTTACTATACAAAAGAGGAACATAATCTCTCAAATATTGGGTTGGTATTATCACATCAAAAACCTGTAACAGGAGAGAGAGAGAGAGAGAGAGAGAGAGAAGACTCTCCTCATGGGATGCTATTAAATATGTGGCCCGTATTCTGAAGGAACAAGCTTGTCAGAGCTCCAAAAAGCTGTTGACAGAAATTTGTCAAACAGTAGCAAACAAGTCAGTTAAAGCTTCTAAAGACTGTGCTGTCTCGTACAAGAAATTGATTATTCACCTCCCCCTTAAAAAAAAAAAAAAAACTGCAGAGAAAGAAACCAGGAGTGAATAAAGCTGCAAGGTTAGGACAGGGTCATTACTAGATCAGATATCATCCCTGTACACACATATGTGGTGAACACGTATCTTATGCCAGGGTTGGAGAACAAACCCAGGGCCAGTTGTGGCCCTCCCCACCAGGCTCTCAGGACAAGTTAGCAAAGTTCACATTGGATACCCGGGATCTGAGGGGTGTTACTATGTCAGAAAAATAAAGGAAGCACAACGAAGCAGTGTCTGTGAGTTCAGGAATTCTTGCAGCTGACCTGCAACTGAAATAACAAGATATATTTTCTCCTTTTGGTTGACCATTGTGAGAAGAGGTTGGTGGATCAGATGGGCCATTGGCCTGATCTAGCAGACTCTTCTTATTTACTTATGTTTTATCCCTGGCTCCCTTCCTTGGCTGTTTTCCCCTGCGTCATTGTACAAATTGTTAAGCTCCTGGTCCTTGAAATCTGTAAAGCGCCATGCAGAGTAATGTTGCTCTATAAATAACAACCAATAACAGCATTTGGTGTGAAGCATTGCTGCTATGTTGCTGCATGGAATGAAAGGCCTGTCTACAAAGTTATAGAAGGGTTTTGTACAATGGTTTAACCATCACAACTCCTCCCAAGGGATATTGGAAATTGTAGCCTGCTGAGTATTCTTTTTAGAGAGAACTTCAGCCGTCACATCTCGCTGGGGTCTGCGTAGAAGGCATAAATAGAAAGCCTGAGAGGCAGTCCTGGCTCAATACATTTTGCTGCCTGAGGCAAGGGACAATTGGTGCCCTCATCGACAAGCCATGCACAGAAGCTGACCACATTGTCCGTTAAATCCTACTTTAGCGCTGGTGAAGGGTCACCTGAGCACAGGAGGCAAGTTATGGGGATGCAGGGTGGGCTGCATGAAACAGAGGGGAATTCACGGTGGCTGTTGCTGTGGGAATGTTGATGATGGCAGGAGAGGATATATTGATTATTAATATACTTCCTAACTCGTGCTAGCAAGTTTCTATATACAGCAGAGTGCATTCCCCTTCTTACGCAGCAGAAAACTGGTTGAAGACTCGTGTGAGCCTCTTAAGACAATAAACAATTCAATCTGGCTTGCCCAGATTGAGATACTGTATTTTTCGCTCTATAAGACGCACTTTTCCCCCTCCAAAAATTAAGGGGAAATGTGTGTGCGTCTTATGGAGCGAATGCAGGCTCCATGGCTTCAGCAAAAGCAACGCGAAGCCTCCGAAGCGCAGCGGGAGCACTCCCGCCATGCTCTGGAGGCTTCGCATTGCTTTCGCTGAAGCTTGGAGAACGAGAGGGGTTGGTGCGCACCGACCCCTCCCGCTCTCCAGGCTTCAGGGATAGCCGCCTGAAGCCAGGAGAGCAAGAGGGATCGGTGCGCACTGATCCCTCTTGCTCTCCTGGCTTCGCTTCACTGGAGAGGCACTGTGCAGCTTTCCCTCTCTGTGCAGCGCCCCTTCAGCGAAGTGGGAGGAGAAATGGAAGGGGCTCAGTTTCTCCTGCCGCTTTGCTGAAGGGGCGCTGTGCAGAGAGGGAGAGGGTTTTTGTTTTTTTCTTGTTCTCCTCCTCTAAAACTAGGTGCGTCCTATGGTTGGGTGTGTCCTATAGAGCGAAAAATACGGTCTGTTCTATTATTCCTGGTAAGATCCCTTTGATCCCTTCCTAAAAAAATCAAGACACCACAGTCTTATTCACAAGTAACAAAAAGTAGTTCTAGTCACGATCAGGCAGAGCACAGTGTGATCTCTCAAGGCAGCCTTTTAGGCTTAAAGTTACAAACATGTACAAACAGGTTTACCCCATATGGGATATAACCTGGGGGACTGCTTGACTGGCAGCCAGCAGTACATTCCAGGTGAATCAGGAAGTTTGCAGGACGAAAAAGAAGATCGGAGAGAGGGAGGTGGCTGCGTGACTTGGCCTTTTACCAGGTCTGGAAAGGTCACGCCCACCTACTAGTCACATGCAAGGAAGGATGCTCCAGGCCAGGAGGAACAGGAAGCTTCGACAGGCTGGACCAAACATTCCCTGCATGACCACTCTAGCAAAAAAAGGTAGTGTTGTACTTGACTGCTCCCAGTGGATTACATCCCACAGCTGCTGCTGCCCACACCATGTCACCCAACATCTACAGCCTGAAGCCCCTGCCTCACTATGCTTAATGGTAGGTCTTTGTTTGCTGCTGCATAGATATGTCCTCAAAGATAACAAGCACTTGTTCATTATGGATGCTTTCAGCTGTTCATAGTTCTTTTACAGTTACAAATTAGGGGCTGTTACTCTGAGCATGGCAGTTCTGAGGAAGACAGGGCTTCCTGATTTGAAGCACATCTCAGGACTTTTATGTACAACCATCCCTACCTGATTATGATGGTGAGAAGATGTGCAACTTGTTAAAAAAAGGATCAGCAGGTAGTCCCTTTCATGGATTACAGGATCCAAAGGACCTTGTGTTATCAAAACGTACCATTAATTGGATTCATCAGGAGCTTCTCAGAATTTTTCCCTCAGCCATCTTTAAGTTCCACTCGCACCTCAAGAGAACATCTATCCCTGTGTCAAAAATGTATGCCTTCCTGTATAGAGGAAAACAACCGTAAAGCTTGATAAAGATGAAAGGAAGTGCTCTTGACTGGTGGATGGCCCAAGATGTAGATGAGGAATACCACAATGCTGACTACTTCAGTGAAATGTGGACAGGCACTCATGAGAGCCAGAAGTGATTCCTCTTCTATCATCATCTGAATGTTTTTCCCCCCATAGCCTTATAACGTATTTTATTTTATGTAGATTAAAGTTATTCTGATGCGCTCTTCTTATTCACATCATCTGTTCAGATAAGATTGAAAGGAGGCAGGGGGGCAATTCCCATCCCACTGAAACCTGTGGCAAATCTCCCATTGATTTTCATGTATCTGCTCCACAAAGCAAAGATGACAGAAGGAAAAAATGGAAACTAGGAGCTGTTCATCATCCGTGTGGCTGCTTATTTTACCATTTCTTATAGTCGTCATTGTCTTACGTTGAGGAGAACAGGCTGATGAAATGAAAAACTCAGCCACAGCTTAGCTTACCCAGAATGTGATTATGCAGCAGAAAGACACTTTAAATCCTCATTCAGTCACACAATTTGGGAGCCAGGAAGTGCAAATATGCATTTTATGATCAAGCCAAATGTATGGCTAGCTCTTTCTTTTCTTTTTTAAAAACAACAACAACAACACTCACATCACCCTGTGCTCCACTGCCCTTCCTATTCCGAAATCTACTATGCTTTGGGAGGTAGGGTGGAATATAAAGTTAACAAATAATTTTAAATAAATTAACAAATGAGCTTCCTCATGGACAATTTAACATTCTCAAAAATGTGAGGTCCTTTATGGCACGGTGGAGTACTTAGCTAATATTTTACGACAACCCACAATTTAAATTAGTCACTGGAGGGTTAGTCTTCTGAACAGAGTCCAACAAGGATTTCCAGTAACTAGGATGCTTCTTCCCAACACTAGCACCTGCACCTCCCAAACAGAGGAGCTGCCAGTTTTTCCTCTCAGGTTGGTGGGGAAACAAGCAATGCTTTGTTTATTTCCCACTTCATAGGCCTAATAGTCCAGCACAATACACACAGAACACATCAGTAAAGACCATGGGGATAGGTTGAGAAAGGGAGCAAGGCTTTCTTTCATATAGACCAGATTTGTTGGTTACATCAAACCCTCTCCCCGTGTTACTTACACTTTTCATTATATTCATGTATCAAGCTATAGCACACTGACGTAGTACACGTAAGCTATTAGCCACAATAGCTAAATGGAACATCCATGTTTAGATAGAATACCTTTGAATATTGGGGGAAACCCTAGAGGAGGGCTGTTGCCTTCAAGTCCTGCTTCTGAGCTTCTTTGGGGTATTTAGCTGGGCACAGCTGAAAAGAGAATACTGGTCTGATCTAGCAAGTCCCTTCTTATGCCCATATCATGCTATCTTGTTTCTGTGGGAAGTATAAACAGCTGGTTGCAGTTCCTAACTTGTGGTGCCCTTTTTATGGCATGAAGTGGACTGTACAATGCAAGCAGCAACAAAGAATGCAAGATTTTCTGAGAGTGGAGAATGAAAATCTGTCCAAATAAGTGGAAAACTACAGGTCCCTTAGAATGAGCTGTTGTCGAGAAAAAGAATGTTAATAAAAAAAAGCTATTGGGGGTGAACCCAGAATGTAAGGAACCATCAAATACAAGCAGCCAGTAAATGTACACATAATAGAGGTGAAGATCGCAGAGGACAGGTGAGTCCATCCTCTCCGAAGCACATAGAGCTGAACAAATAAAGTTACAGGCAATTTTCTAGAATGCCAGCGATAAAGCAACAAATGGGTAAACAGTCTATGTTGGCCAGGCAGGAGGGAAGGGGGGGAAGAGCCCAATGTCACCTGCAAAGAATGGAGGAAGAAGCTGATGTACTGCATACAACTATGCAGTTCAACTAAGCTACTTCAAAGGCTGCATGTTGTGTTGTCAATGATGTTTCTGTCTAGTTCAAGGATAAAATACAGTGTCATGAAATCAAATTATCTAATAAACTAAAATTACAGATGGATTTCTCTGTCTTGTTTGAAAGATATGCAAGGACTGAAATTATAGTTTGCATGCTGGATAAATTGCTAACAATCACTTTGCATTTATTCAATATTTGAATGTGCCTAGATAATTCATTCTTAATCCTAAAATGATGCGCACATGGGGGTGTTGTTGTTGTTGTTGTGTAATATATCAATGGCATCACTGTGTATATCACAGCACCACAAATTCAAACATTACTCACTGAAATCTGATTGGCCTGTTGAGGAACAGCATTTGTTTTTGTTGTATATCACCTCGGTCCTAAAGACTTCAGCATATGATTACTAACACTCTTAAGGAAGAAGAAGAGGAAGAAGAAGAAGAAGAAGAAGAAGAAGAAGAAGAAGAAGAAGAAGAAGAAGAAGAAGGGAAACATGGCTTGGATAGGGTTGTGCCCTTGGTACAACGAGCAACTATTTCCCAGAGGGCGCTTTGACTGTCACTATTTTCCATGGCAATTCACTCACATACCAGTAAAATCAGGTAGTGATTGTGAGTTCTTGTGCAACACACACACTTCCACAAATAGTAGACTTGTTGCTATATGAAAAGCAATGGGAAAATGCACCAGAAAGTAGGGTAATACTTGCAATGTCATCTAACCTCCCCACAAACAAGTAATAAATAGTGAATGATCATTAAATAGCCAATGTCATCTAATCAGCCTGCAAAAAAAATTAGGACGAAGGCTTAAGAAACAGGTCATCTGGAAGCACCCAGAGTGAAATCAGTGCTGCTTAGACTCATGTGTAAACTAATCCTGGGATTAATTCTAGGCATCTTTGATACATTTCGGAGTTTGAGATTGCTAAAGTTGGTTCTGGGGCTGGTAGGCAGCAGAGGCTGAAGAAGTAGCAGGAGGCTGAACCTTCCTCTGCATAGACACCCACACACTCAGTGTTGCCATATATTGAGGAGCGAAAAAGAGGTCACCATTTGCCGACTTCTGCTTTTAACTATGGATCGCAATGACGACTCTCATTTTAACTACCCATGAAAAAGAGGACATGTCTTGGAAAAAGAGGACATATGGCAACCCTACCACTCACCCACCCACCCACCCACCCACAGGTTTCCATGCAGGAAACACACACTTCAACCCTTGATCTCGGGTGTGTAGGATTGGGAGAGTTTGGGAAGGATGATTTGAAGTAGAAAAATGGCAGGCAGGGAAATAAAGAAACCCTCTTCAGCTGCTCTCTAATCTATCTGGAAGCAGTTTTTCCAGTTGCAAAGAGCCTATTCTTGTTACATATTATCTGCATAAAGCATTTAATTTTGCCCTCCTATCTACCACTGAAGGCTAGTTAACATTGTTATGAGAAAACAAGCTCTCTGTTAAGGTACTTTTCTCCTTCTGGTATGTTTTGACCTTGTCCTTGAGATGGTTGCTTCTGTGACACCTCTCCACTGAAGGCCAAGATTTTTGCTCCCTCTCCACATAAAGCTGTTCTTGCTTTGTATAAGTCTCTGGTTTCCACATCCTTCAAATACACCTTGAGGCAGACCTCTTTCCTTCACACACAAATGTTCTTTATACTATCCTCTTTTACTACTTCCTTATAGTTATTTAAAATGCTAAAATATTTGAATCAGTTTTCAATTACTTTCGAAACCAGTCACTTTACTCTCCAGACTATTCCTAATTTGCAAAAATGCAGCCTGCTTCTTTTTGCAAATGGAGCACCACCATCTAATCCTACTTTATCAGCCAAGCAGGCACAAACCAGAATTTGGCAATTTCCCTGGCACCAACTGCATTATATCTGGTATTGATTTCTAGTTGGGAACAGATATTCTGATCATCATCATATGAATGGGGAATTAATAGGAATTCCATCACAGTTATATGCGCTTAAGTTCTATGGAAAACAATGGGACGTATATGCAGACAACTGTCTCGTGAATTGTGGCTTCAGTCTATAAACAATTTCTCCTGAACCCTCCCTTCTTAGTTCGACCTATCTTGGTGTTATGTAATCCTGTAGCTCATGTACTTGTTTATATACTTAATTATTTATCTGCATGCCTTTCTTGTTCTCTTGCATAAAGAAATTAACCTCTCTAGTGATCCTGTGTCATAGATAAGTTGGACTGTTAGTGTAAAGTGAACCTTATTGTTCTAGACTACATTCCTTTGCATTAAATATTCATCATACTTGCAGCACATTTGCATACGGCTTTAAAACTCAGCAAATATTTTGAATAATTAGCTAGTACTAGAATCACCACTTACATCCACAGAGAGTGCACATTATGTAAGTGCAAGCCTACATATATACTGATATACACTCACACCAACACACACCCAAACACCATACACACACTGTGCATTTAATATCTTTATATTGTTAGGGCATGTAAGATAATAAACAGATCTATTCAAACCACAGAGATGCCTCAATTGAAAGATCTGAAAAAGGGCTCAGTGACCTTGCTTAATTAGCCATGTAATGAAACAGAACTGAGAGAGCTATTCCCACAAACCACTGCACAGCTTCACATCACCCCCTGCTTGTCAAAAATGACATGAATAGGAAGTCAGCAGACATGATTCAGAAGCCAACCCCCTTATTCTTACGGGCTTTTTGAATATATGCTGATGTTAATTTCATGTCTGTGCCAGCGAATAAGTGCTTTAGGCTGAGGCATGCTGCTGCTGACTGCTGGATCGGTGCAACGTTAGGAGCCAGGAGTACAATCAAAGAGATCTCCCTTTCCTTCAGTGGGATATGAAGGCATAATGCAAAGCTGCACACAAGCACAGCAGACCTAAGATGGATTCTGAAGAGCCGCCTGAGCTGCAGTTACACGAAAGCAGTAGAAGCCCTTATTGACATATGACCTCATATGAAAAGGTGAAAAGACTGATGTGGTAGTCCTGATCCCTGGCAAAGTTTCATAAGATGCCATAAATAGTGCTGACTGCATCAGGTCCCTCTGTCGCTTCCCCGAGCGATGCCCATCAGGTGCTCCTGGGTGGTATTGCTTCAGGGGTAATTAGGAAGGGAATGGTCACTTGAGCAGTAATACTGCGGAACCAAAGTGCTGATGTGGAGTATGAAGTCAGCTGCAAGTGGGAGCTGTACCCAGATAGCATACTTTCCAGTAAAAAAAAAAAAAAAAAATTGCTGAAAATGTTTCAAAATAAAATGAGCCTTAGAAATTGAATAGTTCAGGGATCAGCAAAATTTTTCAGCAGGGGGCCAGTTCACTGTCCCTCAGACCTTGAGGGGGGCCAGACTATTTTTTTGGGGGGGATGAATTCCTATGCCCCACAAATAACCCAGAAATGCATTTTAAATAAAAGCACACAGTCTACTCATGTAAAAACACCAGGCAGGCCCCACAAATAACCCAGAGACGTATTTAAAATAAAAGGACACATTCTGCTCATGTAAAAACACCAGATTTAGAAGGTGACTGGGCCGGATCCGGCCCCCGGGCCTTAGTTTGCCTACCTATGAGCTATATAATATATAGATTGAAGGAAAAATCACCTAGCAAAGACAGCGAGAGAACTTTACATCACAAAAAAGGAAGTGTGTATGATGAGGGTTTGGGGTTTTTTAAAACTATTTGTATGTCTGTGAGGAAACAGGATTGTTTGGTTAACCAAACTGTTGTAAGAAGACAACAGCCTAATAGTAGATGCCTTGACAGCACAAATGCAAAATGAATGCCCATTATAAGGCTCAGCAATATAATTCCCAGGAACAGATAACGCTATTTAACTCATTGGGGTTTCCAGAGAGCAGAGCAACACATACTGAATTGCAGGATCAGAACCATGCATTAATGGTCTCTGTAATGGATATTGTGTCCCATGAAAACTCAAGAGAATGATGATTTCACAGCACCCTAATTTTCTGAAATACTTCTTTCCCTGGCTGCAAATCACAAAGGCAAAAAAAAAAAGAGGGGAGACCAAAACCCAAAGTTTGGAAATGTCAGACAGTTAATCTATCTCATCTTTTCTCCAGTTCTCTCTTCCAGATTTTTCCCCCCTTGCTAAGGATGGAGGACGACGCCCTCCTCTGGCTAAGTATCCACTTTTCATCAATCATCAAGCAAGGTATAGACCTCCCTTTGAACGCTGAGGCGGGGAGCTAGAGGCAATTACTTGTGATTGATAGCACTAAATATGAAACCGCATGTACCTCATCCATGAAGCATGGAATCAGAGGCATATTGTTAGTGGGGGGAGATGAATGAAACTTGAGATAACCTTGGCAAATTAGGCATATGTTAGCATTAAGCTTTGTCAGTAAGCAGGCTATAAATTACAGACATGTTGTAACGCCATAAACTCTTCTAATGAATTGAACGACAGTGGTAATTTAATGTGGAATGTATCAGTTTAGCCCTTTTTGGAATTTCATTGGATTTCTGCATCGTGCAACAAGCCAGATTTTATTTGAATGGTGCAAGTTGGGAGTTCCCTCTATATGAAGGTGGACAGTATTATCATCATACACACAAACGACTGACTTTGCATCACATGGATGCTTTTAACAAACAGTAGGCAACTTAACTCCAGAATTAATTCTCTGTTGAGTAAATTAAAAAGAATGGAATCGGAGAAGGAAGTTCTTCTTCTGCTTTCTGCCATTATTCACCCCCTTGTATGATCAAGCTAAATATATTTAAGTAATAAGACACAGCATGCAGTGCATTTCTGGACTATTACTGAACACCTCAGGTGACGTTATGAGGCAGAAGGCTAGAGGCTGGACGACTTTAATCACAAGAGAAGTGCAGTAATCCCTTCGAAATGCATGGCCTGTGGTGTCTTATTGCTATTATGAAATGGAATTTATAAATAAAAATAAGAGGGAAAAGTCAGGCCTCTGCATTTACTGTCTGTTATTGACAGAATTATGACTCCAGTGACAGCTAAGCCAGGTTTCAGAAGCCATTTTTCAATTTATTCTATATTTCAGTCAGACTTCCATTAGGAAGAGAACTGACAAATGTATGTTCTGGGGAGGGGAGGGGAGTTAAAACCTAAATAGTTATATTAAATGTAATCTATCATTACGGAAAATGTATTGATATGGTAAAAATATTTTTTAAAAAATTATTCATACCTAAGTAATTCTAACAAAAACAGTAATTGCTCTAATTATTATTCTAAAGGTATAGTTATTGGTTCTAATGTTACACAACTAACCTTTTTTTAAAAAAAAAAATCCATTTAAATTTTTATTCCTTGTAATGCACATACGTGTTTTTCATTCTGTCATTCAGGGGCATTCCTAGGTGCTTAAAGAACTCAGGATATTGGTGCATGACACAAACTTGTATATGCTAATTTATATTCTGAGAAACTAAGGTGATGGATGGTAGAGAGGGGTGACTCATAAGCACTGTGTTTTGCAATGCACCCAGCCACTCCACAAGAGATAATCAAAAGTTTTTGTTTTTTAAAAAATTCCACAATATTCAAAAGGAGCAGGGGCAGAAAACCTGGCGCTCACTGCAAAATATATGTATCTTGCACCTTCGGAGGCATCTTTAACTAAGCCCCTGCTTATCATATATCTTGTTTGTCCTTTTACGGTTACAGATGTTATTGGCCATATATAAAATTTAACACTTCCAGGGCTTTCTCTACTCAATAGATAGCACTGAAGTGGCCTTTATTAGGACCACAATGGTTTAAGTTAAGTAAGAATACTTCTAAAAAACCAAGGCCAATGAAACGCCCTACCCAGTAAGAGGTCAAGAGCTAGGTGTGAGGTGTATATAGCACACCATTCAACACAACAACTAATCTCCTGTTGTGTGTGCATGTTCCGAAAGTAGTCATAAATTCACAACAGCCCTATTTGGAAAAGGTAGCAGTCCAAAGAAAACATGTCATTAAACTAGCACAAACTCTTTGTATGAGGGATGAAGTACCTGAGGGAAGAACTTCAGAAACAGTCCTGTCTTCCTGGTCTGGACACCGCTATCTGCTCTGCTCCCAGATGAGATCTGGAGTTGGGGTTTACTGGAGCCAAGACAAGCAGAACCACCCTCAACATTAATGCTACAGGGGACCATCTCCACCAAGCCCTGCCCTGTGAGGATTTCAGCCGCCTGAGAGAACAGTTGTGGGGCACCTGAAGCAGCTATGGTCTTCCTAGCCAGGACATTATCTGATCTGTTCCCAGTTATGGTCGGGGTGGAGAAGGCACTTCCAGAGAAGGTTCAGTTGAGGGAGTCTGTTTCTTTTCATCATGCATTTAAAGCACATAGCTTCCCCCAGAGAATCCTGGGAACTGAAGTTTGCCCTTCACATAGCTACAATTCCCAACATCCTCAACAAACTATGTGATTTGAATGTATGGTGTGGGCGTGGACTTAGGTCTGAAGCAAAGCCCACCTCTCTTGAGGCTGTAAACAAATTTATTGAAACACGTTTGTAAGCTGCCTTTTTCTATGCAAACTGCTATGAGAACTTCTTTGTTGAAAAGTGCTATACTGTATAAATATTTTAAATAAATACATAAGCAGCTTCTTGAATCCTGACCTGTTTAAATCATACATATATTTGTTCTGAAGCCATCTTAGAATTGTTATAGCATTTGTGATGGCACACCAAGAAGCTGATGAAGACTGTGTGTCAGCCTGTTGCAAAAGCATGACAACAACCACTTCACTGTAGACCACTGGGCATGGATAGAACATAACACATCTTGGACATTTCATGTCAACTACTGTATTATATAATTATAATCCTCTGTATGTGGACAAGATTTATGTGGACATGGTTGAACTGCAGCATTCTTTCAGAGGCAAGTCTAGTTTATATATATATATTATGTAAATAATATATTATTTAAGAAATTATTACTATTTATTAAATTTGTTAACCTATGTCGGTAGTGTATATTTTGGCATGTGGTTTTTTGTTTTTTAGATTTTGCAGCTTCTGTGTGCAGATTTTCACTTTTTTTCACAACATAAAACACAAAATACATAATAAAAACAAGGACAACCCAATAATCCTCTCTCCCCCAACACATTTTAAAAGGGCATTGGATGTCAATCAGCCTGGTTAAAGAGGAATGCTTTGGTGTGGCGCCTAAAGGTGTACAATGAAGGCACCAGCTGAAGCTCCCTGGGGAGAGCATTCCCAAAAATGGGAGGCCACTCCAGAAAAGGCTCATTCTCATGTTGCCACCTTCTGGACCTCTCTGACTTTTAACTCACGAATGCATTTGGCAACCCATTCCTTAATTTCTAACAGCCATATAATTATGATAGTAGTGCTGCTGTTACAACTTACCTTCAATCAGGGCCTGGTCTAAGAGAATGTTGCTTCACCGATAGTTTGGGAGCCAACTGTGGGCTTTAGTAGTGCTGTAGTCAGGTTGGAACTTGTATCTTTTCTCTCAAGTTCTCACTCTGACAGAGCTAGGGAGCTTCCTTCTGCCCCTGGGATGTGCAGTATGTGTTACTCACAAATAATGTAGTGTTTCAAAGCTCACGTGCCCTGATGCTTCAACGATAGGGTGGTTTAAGCAAAATATCAAAATAGAATATATGCTTAAAAGCAAACTATTTTTCAAGGATGTGTTTTCAGGTAGTATACTATCACAATGAACTGAGCAACATCCTCCTGAGAGGGCAGCCCACTCCTGCCTTCTCCGGGGATACTTAAATAGAGCACATGCTCCCACACCTTTTTGGGGGGGATGAGGAGTCGTGAGTTGAATGCACACTTGGCTCAATCAAGCAAAAGTTAGCTGCAAGCATGACCCATTAAAATAATAGAATGGGACTGCCACCCAGTGCCAAACACAGGCATCATCAGTTATCCCTTCTGAGGGGGGGGCGGGGCCAAGATGGCGACGAAGTAAGACGCGCTTGCCGGAGCTCCCCTTTCAGTTCATGCTGTAAGTTACTTTGCTCCTACTTTTCTCGAGAAGTTGGCACGATAATGGTTTGATGTTAACGCCAGGAACTCACTCTGTGGAAGCTTGCAATCTCAGCGCTATAAATCTCTTTAATGAGCTTCACTAACAACCTGATTAGCCGTAACTAGGGCAGCTTCCCTGGCCTTCCACCAGCTTTTGCTTGGCCTTTGAAGGACTCTTAGATAACCGAGTCGCTCTAGGGGTCCAGCATGACGAACCTAAAACGTGGCCGTACCTCTTCTGTGGAAGACCTTTCCTTTAATGCCTCAGAACCTATGTCTAAGATCTCGAAACCTACTGGGCTGGATTTACCACCTAAGACCGTAGAGCCTTCTATTTCATCGTTAGAAGAGTTTTTCTGCAATCTCGTGCCCCCTTCGCCTGTTACCTTTAAGCAGTTAGATTGTCTACATGATCCTGCAATGACTTCAAACAACCTTTTAAACACTTCCAAGCAGGTAGACTGTCCGTATGACCTCGCAACGACTGTAAATACTCCCTTGCCAGGAGACAAACCGCTGTTGGATATAACCTCAAGCCCAGCCGGCCTCTCTCCTCACTCCGACTCTCACTGTAAATCTTTATGCGATATAGTACACTCAGTGGAGCTGAGGACTTTGCAGAAATATTGCCAGCACTTGGCTGACGAAATAAAGGTGCTATCAGCCTCCGTCAATATGTTAGAGGGAAAACTAAATGCTCTCACCAAAACCCCTACCCCGATTTTGATTCCGCCATCAAATCACCAGGGACCTGATAATCATCAGGCACAGAGCCCAAGTAGGGGGCAGCAGCTAGTAAACCTCCAACTCACCCCTAACAATATATGCTTGAACATCGTTCACTCCCGCTTCCCCTACCATGCCTGGAGAAATTGTAAAGCTGCTGTGATCTCACTGCGAATGTTGACCAGGTCCTACTTGGCCCAGGGCGATCTCCTATCATTAGAATGGCTGCCAGAGACTCCAAAATTTAAGCGCTTGGTGCTCAAGTTCGATTCTCCCAGGCTTCCTACACTTTTGAGCAAACTTCAAAATCGCCTCAACTGGTACGGAATCTTCCCACAAAGATGCTTCTTTAACAACTGTAGGGGCATTATTGGGAAAATCCCAGACTCAGCAAATTTGGTTAGCCGACCTACAAGGAGGATTGAGGATCACGCCCGGAATTCGCAGCAACGGTCCCTCCCTATGAACCCCTCCCCACGATCTACTAGACGACCATCCCACCGGCAAGAAGGGACTGCCTTAAGGGGTAGAGCTTTGACGGATCCAGCTTTGGCCCCGCCAACCTCCCTACTGGCGGCCAAGGGGGAAGGGAGACCAGGAACAGAGGAACAAAACGATAGAGTGCCCATGCAACAAAACCAACAAAACCAGAGCCTAGTGCATCAGCAGAAAAACAAAGCTCCTATTGAGACTCAACTTCATTCGAACGACAGAGAGGACTCTTTCTCCATAGAAGAACATGCCTTAATAAATCGGTTCTGGTCACTACAGACGTCAGCCCAAAGGGAAATCTTGGTTAGATTGGACACCCTGAGAAGCAGATTGACCAAAAAGGTGGCCCATGTTGAGACTACGGAAGGCTCATACACACGGCCTATATCCCCCAAGTGCCTAGTGGACAAGAGGACGGCGGGAGGCGCCTTTAAATGCGTAGATTCGGAAGACCAATCGCAGCCCCCGCTGGTGTATGGTAAGGCAAAACTAAAACAGACTGTCACATCTCCGAGTACCTGGTTCAACTATCTTAAACTCTCCCCAAATGAAATAGCTACTCCCCCAAGTCCAATCCACCCCCTTAAGTCCCCGGGGGCTATGGATAATCACTCCCCTATGCAGCAGATGCCTATTGACAAACTTAATGGGAGTGTTTTTTTAGATGTAAAGGGGTCACTGGACTCTGTGGACCCAACAAATCTACACCATGGAGGGACAGAGAATTAAAGCTGCTGTCCTGGAACATTGCAGGATGGCGCGCCAAGAAAAACAATCAACAATTTGCGATGTTTCTTAAGCGATTTGATATCATCCTCCTGCAGGAGACCTGGTACAGCGACCCCATTCTGTTCAATGGGTATTCTTGCCACTCCCTACTTGCTACTCCATCTGTGAGGGGAGGTAGGCCTAGTGGAGGTTTAGCTAGTCTCATCTCCACAGAGCTTGAACATTCCTTAAAAGCCCTCCCAAACTGCAATTCACTAGCCACGGCAGTCCTACTCAAAATCAAGAGAGATGCACTGGTAGTGGTCAATGTCTACCTGCCCCCCTGCCAAAAAAAATCTATAGTGAAAGCTAACTGGGCAGAGTTAGAGGCATTCTTAGAGTCCATAGAAACTTCCTACCCTTCTACACCGATCATAATCGGGGGGGATTTCAACGCCCGTATGGGAACTGATGATGACAACCTTTACAGCCAATATAATCAGATGCAGGACCCTGAAAGCCCAACCGAAGAATGCGTCTCACGACTTTCCAAAGATAATAAATGTAATTTCTCGGGGCTATGCCTAGCCCAGGTCGCAAAAAGAAGGGAGCTGATGATATTAAACGGTAGTAGGGAGGAGGACCACCCAGGGGAGTATACCCATTTTTCAAAGATGGGAGGAAGTGTGATAGACTATATTCTGATATCAAGATTCGCCTATAATTCTGTGTCGAAGTTTCAAGTGGGACATAACACCGAAAGCGACCACCTCCCACTAACTTTAGCGCTCAATGGCCCATCGTTTAACAAACCCACGGCTAACCTTTACTACACCCCCATCGTTAACCTGGGATCATTGGCCCCCAGAAGCATTAAATGGTCCCCCATGCTTAATACAGAGTTAACTCACCTCCTCCATTCGGAAGACGTGAAGACCATCTACTCAGCCATTGTATTAGCCAATACCGGGGCAAAGGCCATGGACTCGTTCAACGAGTTATTAGCAAGACTAAAGACCTTCCTAACAACTGAGATACTTAACTCTGTTACAAAGCGGGCAAAGGATCAAGAGAGTTGGTTTGATTCGGAGTGTAGACAAGCAAGGAAACGTCTGAGATCAACCTATCGGAATTACAGAAACACCGGAGCACCCTCGCTATTTATGGCCTACATCTACTTAAGACGAAATTACAAACAGCTATTAAAGGTAAAAAAACAAAAAGCCGAGAGAATGGCCTGGTGTAGACTAGTGAAGGCCTCGAATGACAAAGACTCAACCTCCTTCTGGCGTACCATTAGGGGGATCCTGGGCCAAGAACAGACTGGTCCCACATGCACCGTAGAACCCCAGGAGTGGATGAAATATTTCCAAACCCTCTTCTATGATGACAAAGCTCAGCACAACGATCCAAGTGCCTACTCTGAGAATTTACCATATTGGCCTCCTGTCTCCATAGAGGAGGTGGGGAAACTAATTGCCCAACTGAAAAACAATAAAGCCCCGGGCATAGACTACATTCCAGCAGAGCTCCTGAAGAACAATACCAGTTGGTGGGCTCCCATAATGGCGTCAATATTTACATACATTGATTCAACAGGCATAATCCCTGGTTGCTGGACAGAGGCAGTAATCATCCCAATCTATAAAAAGGGTCCTATGGCAGATCCAGCGAGCTACAGACCCATCAGCCTCCTCCCCATTCCCAGCAAATTGTACGCCAAACACCTCCACATTAAACTAATCGACTGGATGGAAACTGAGGCAGTTCTGGCAGAGGAGCAAGCCGGTTTCAGACAGGGCAGAACAACAATAGACCATTGCTTCGTACTAGCACATCTCATTGACAAATATGTCAACAAAACACGTGGGATTCTATACGCAGCATTTATTGACCTAAAGGCGGCCTTTGACTCGATTTCACGAATCAAACTCTGGGCGAAACTCAATGCTACCAACATTGACAAAAGATTACTATTCCTGATAAAAAGCCTATATAAAGACTCCAAGTTATATGTAAGAGCCTCAGTAAATGGGCAACTAATTGGCCCTGTACCAGCCACCAAAGGAGTCAAGCAGGGTTGCATTCTAGCCCCAGCCTTATTTAACTTATATATCAATGACATGGTCAAACACCTAACATCCCCAGAGTTCCATGCCCCCAAACTGGCCGAAAAATCAATTTCAGTGCTCCTCTATGCGGACGACGCGGTTCTCTTATCACGAACTAAAGTAGGCCTCAAAAGGTTACTAAGAGAATTCTCAGCTTACTGCAGGGGAGATCAATTGGTAGTTAATCACCAAAAAACTAAAGTCATGGTCTTCGCTAGGAGACACAGACATCACAGATGGGTGATGGACAATCAGCCAATAGAACAGGTCAAAATTTTCAAATACCTCGGAGTAGTTTTCCAGTCAACAGGGGCCTGGGAGGCCCACCATAAATATGCTAGGGAAAAAGCATCTCAAAGCGTCAAAATACTGTCTCGCTTTTACTTTACGAAGGGGGGCAGACATATCCCAGCAGCTTTGGATGTCTTTCAAGCAAAACCCTTGGCACAACTACTCTACGGGGCCCAAATCTGGACGGGAAATCATTGCCGCACACTCGAAACGGTCCAGTCTAAATTCCTAAGACAGATTCTAGCCGTTCCATCATGCGTACCAAATGCGGCCCTACGGCTGGAGACCGGCCTCCTCTCCGTCGAGACCCGGACCTGGATAAGAACATTCAACTATTGGCTTCGTTTAAATTTAAACCCATCCGGACTATTACCCCTAGTAGCACGAGACGCTCATAGAAGTCGGTGGTCCAAAGCAGTGCATCAAAAACTACTTACATGTGGCCTACAAGCACAGCATCTCCTGAAAGTGGGTCTCCCCAAGGCAAAAACCATTATCGAACAGCGCTTGAAGGATATTGAGCAGCAGAATAATCTGGCCTATATTAAGAAATTTAGTGCCTGGTACGCTTATCTGCCCCCCTCCCATTTTGATTTTCGGGCACCTTATTTGTCTACCTTAACCATTCCAAAACTTAGGCGGGCCTTTACACTGGCCAGACTAAATATGTTACCATCAGCTGTTCTCGAAGGTAGATATAAAAAAATCCCATTTGAGAACCGGCTCTGCCCCTGTGGAGCTGGCTATGTAGAGACGGCGTCACACGTTCTCTTGTCTTGCTCCCTATATAAAGATCTCAGGGACGAGACCATCACGCCGCTCTTATCGGCCATCCCCGGCCGCTCTTGCGAAGCCAAATTGTGCTCACTTCTAGCCGATCAGAACAGCTTGACAACAGAGAAGGTTGCCAATTTTATCGAGAGAGCAATGAGATTGAGAGCTGGTATCTGAATGATATCAGCGTGGTCACCCGGATTCCTCGCCTGGGTTTTTATGATTATTATCATTATGTTTTATTACTATTATTTTATTACTTCTGCCAAGTTTTAAGTACTGAGATTATTAATTTACCTAGGGTTTTAATCGGTCACAAGATTTTAATTATATTTGTAATGTACTTCTGTTGTTTGTCCTTTGATGCTATGGCCTGTTGGCTATGCAAATAAAGTTTATTCATTCATTCCCTTCTGAGCACAAGAAGCCCGGTTATGTGAGATAAAGCCACTAGATGCTATCCATGGAAGGCACACGTGTCTCCCATTCTGAGTTATCCAGTGTCAGGGATTGATAGGTAAGGAACTAAAAGTCTTCATTGAGCAATAGAGGGATCTTCTCCTCCACAAACAACTTTGTTGATGCCGGGCGAGATAGTATATATCCCATGCTATTTCAGATGTAAGACCCTTTTTTCCCAGTGGGTGGGTATCACTTGCATGAAGGTGCAGTATGCTTAGGATTGTTGACTTTAGTTGTGACCTAGGTAAAGGTAAAGGGACCCCTGACCATTAGGTCCAGTCGTGACCGACTCTGGGGTTGTGGCGCTCATCTCGCTTTATTGGCCAAGGGAGCCGGCTTACAGCTTCCGGGTCATGTGGCGAGCATGACTAAGCCGCTTCTGGCAAACCAGAGCAGCGCACGGAAACACCGTTTACCTTCCTGCTGGAGCGGTACCTATTTATCTACTTGCACTTTGATGTGCTTTCGAACTGCTAGGTTGGCAGGAGCAGGGACCGAGCAACGGGAGCTTACCCCGTCGCGGGGATTCGAACCATCGACCTTCTGATTGGAAAGTCCAAGGCTCTGTGGTTTAACCCCCAGCGCCACCTGTGTCCCTATAGTAGTGACCTACTTTGGCACTATTGATTTCAACAAGACTAATGTGTGATGTGTCGCATACCACTCAGTGCACTTGGCAACACTTGCCACCCCAGTTTCCACATGGATGCGAAGATTCTATTGGGCCGCTGTAGAAATCTATCACATCATGTCTTAGGAGACTAAATGTTTTCAGTGTGTCTTCTCTTCTGTGCACTGCATATTCCCTAACTGGAAATGGTTGGAGGTATTCTGTAATAACCACAGCTTTCTATAATGGGAGCTCATTATTCCTAACTTACACAACTAATTTGTGTAAATGACAAAGAAAAAAAAATAGAATGACATGTGCATTCTGAAAGCTTTGCATAAAAATATGACCTTTGAATAAAATTAGTTCCTATTTCCGAAAAGATTATTGTGACCTCTTCCTCTCCATTTTCTTAATGGCTTCTTCATGACAAAGGCAAAATTGAATGAGCATCACAGGCTTCTGTAAGATTTGGAATTCTATTTTCTTAGTGAAAATCAATAAGAAATCAAAACTAAAAGCCTAAGCTTCTCTCTCTCTCTCTCTCTCTCTCTCTCGCAATAACCCATCTTCAATTCAACTTTTAAATTTAACCTTGGGCGTATATGATGGCATTATAACTAAGTAGGTTAATAAATGCAGCCTGCCTTACATATTCAAATGAGACAAAGCTGTTTTGATCAGAAATGGAAAGAAACAAGATATATTAAAATTGACCTAAAGAAGCTATAGCTAATCAATTCTAATACTGGAGTTACCAAGAAAGAAAGAAAGAAAGAAAGAAAGAAAGAAAGAAAGAAAGAAAGATCAAATGAAATTAATATGAATATATGGCACATGATTTATAGCTAAAATATTAGACACAAAACCTACAGACACTTAAAATTGTTATCTCTAATTTTGATTCACCTTTACCAATCCTTGACTTATAAAAATCCAGTGCAAACCACTAGACAGAATTCTAGTCATGACTTGTGATGCTGATTTACAAGCAAATTATGGTTTTTGCAAACCAGTTTTCTTGGTCTGGACAAAACAGTACACTATGGTTTTACTACAAGCCAGGTGTGAAAGCTTCTGATCTTCGCATGTATGGAGGAAGGGGAAAGGAGAAGAGTGACTGCCTGCTCATTCTCATAGCACACCTGTTTTGACATTTCATGTGAATGCAACCATAGTTTCCCTTCCATCTATCTCAAATCACACTGATTCCTCTTCAGAAAACCCTGCAGTCCCAGGCATCCTGGTTTCACTGTGACAGTGTACTCTCAGGGAGCAATGGGCATGCAATTCCCGCTCACCCCCTCCCAACAGGTGGGCGGAGTTTGCGACCCTGCATGGGGCCTACCTGGCCAGGTGCCACCCACCTGTCTTTGGCCCGCCCTTGCCTGGCAGGCCAATGGGCTGGTGGGGGGGTGGCCTGGGACAGGTACAGGGGCCGATCCCTTGGCCAATGCTTGCTCTTCTTCCTTCTCTTCCAGGATCACCCACCAGACCTTCCCTAAAAAATTACAATTCTGCTTTCTTGTCACTTTTTTCTTCTTTTGCAGCTTAACCTTTCGCGTTCTAGGTCAGCGGGCGCTGCTATGGTCGTAAGATACAGTGGTACCTCGGGTTACATACACTTCAGGTTTCATACACTTCAGGTTACAGACTCCGCTAACCCAGAAATAGTACCTCGGGTTAAGAACTTTTCTTCAGGATGAGAAGAGAAATTGTGCTCCAGCGGTGCAGCAGCAGCAGGAGGCCCCATTAGCTAAAGTGGTGCTTCAGGTTAAGAACAGTTTCAGGTTAAGAACGGACCTCCGGAACGAATTAAGTACTTAACCCGAGGTATTGCCTTCTCCGTATTTTGCCTTCTCTGTAGTAATTCGTCACAACTTTGGCGGTTTTGGGGCCTTGTTAGGTATCCTTTAGTCTATCTTCGAGTTTGGGAGGGAGTATCTCATGCACCCCCATGCGGCAGCATTTGCAGGGCCCATTAAAGGGTGTTTGTGGGAGTCACTGGCCCTAGAACGGCGGCAAGTAGGTCAAACTCCCAACTTAGGTGCAGTGCATGGGCACACTGTGTAAGTTCACGCTTTACAGTTCCCTCACATGGCACCTGTTTGCCCTGCACATCCTCAGCCCCCGGTGGGTTGAGAGGGATAACTTCCAAGGCCAGTGCCAAGTTTCCTACATCTGAAATTCAATACAGTTGTGGCCTAATTTGAACCCATACATTGGTGTCTAGTCTCTTGTAGTGGGAAGCTCCAAGGACAAGGTTTAGTGCGTGGGCTCGCAAAGACATTTATCACTGTCCCCAGACTGCTGTGCAATGTGTGAATGCACCAAGATGTTAGTACACATGTATGTTGCACAGATCCTATTTTTCCATGTGGTTTTTTTTGTGTGCGTGTGGACTTTTAGCCACACATTAGTGATTTCATTTTAACTCTATTTCAGTGTTTCCTGTCCACACTAGTGATGTTGCTTGATTAGATGTATTCTCACTATATATTGTCCCTTCCCCACAGCTACCACTTCACTTCCCTTCCCTGTGGAAGTTCCAGAAAACTGAGGTCTATTGTGGTCATGCACACAAGTGTTTTTACCTGCGTACAACAACCAACTTTCACCAAAACCCAAGTTTCAAGCATGTTTCACACTTGAGCATATAATATTTTTGAACGTCTTTATTTTTATTTACAAAACAGCATTTTTTAAATTTTTCTTTCCTCTTTTCCTTTCCTGCCACCTGTACCTGCAAGGGCCAATTTCACTATGACTTTTAATTCAGCTATTTTGTGCAAGAGCAGGTTTGCACAAAACAACTTAAAAAAAAATATAATACCGAAAAGGAGCCTTCAGCAACAACCAGTGGAAACAGGTATTTCTCTTTGGGCTTACGGAAAGAAAATGGCTAGGTTGTGCTCAGGATATGAGCAAACAGGAGTATAGAGTCTGGGGATAAGATTACACTCAACATGTTTATGAAAATTAAACCCACACAATTCACTTCCACACTTGAGTAATAAGAAATTTAATGTTAAGATTCCCCCTCCCCTTTATTGCATTTTCCGCTGATCAGGGAAATCCAAATTAAATGGCAAGGGATGATTGCAGGCTGCCAGTTGGATAAGGGCAATGTCACGTGGATGACAGGAAAAACATGTGATAGTGGGATGTATTGAATCCACTTTAACTGTCAGATGTACACATAATAAGACTTCAGTTGTAATCCCTGAACTCCAATAAGGACTGCAACTCAAACCCCTATCTGCATAAGATTTCCCGTATTTCAAAGTTCAGTGGCTCATGCTAGCGCAAACCTAAGGATATAACTAGATTTACTAGTGGCAGGAGCCAGGTCCTGCTGATTCACTTTGAGGAAAAAGAGAGAAAAGATTAAAGTACAGTACAGTCGCACCTCGGAAGTTGAACGCCTTGTGAGTCAAACGTTTTGGCTCCCAAACGCTGCAACCCCGGAAATGATTGTTCCAGTTTGTGAACGTTCTTTGGAACCTGAACATCTGTCACAGCTTCCGATTGGAATCAGAAGCAGTGCCATTTTGGAACAGATTCCGTTCGACTTCCGAGGCATGACTATATGGGGACTGGGGAGTCAACACATTTTTCTACTCATACTTTTTCTCTGCAGAATTGCTTTATATCACCATCGTTGTTGTAATTATGCTTTATGTACCTCTGCTGTTGGCAAGGGTGTGATTCTATCACAAGCTTTTCAAGCACTTAAACCTTTGCCCCTAAAGGAGAAATTTGCTTTTAAAAACACAACTTCTCAGCCAATAAAAAGTTGTGGACATTTTAAAGAAGAAAGAACATTGGCTTTGTTTTCTTTTTTTTCTAAAAAAAACCAACACAGCTACAGGGAAGATATATACATGGTGACTAGTAAGACAATGCTTAATTAATGAAATTAGGGACTACAGCCTCTTGAAACAGCATATAAGGAATTAAGAATAGCTTTGAACACATTAAATATTATCACATAGTTACAGGTAATTTTGAGTCAAGAGAGGTCTAGGAAATAAGGTTAATAAGAGGTAAATACAGAATATGCTGTAGTTTCTTCCAGTTTTCCCTTTCAAGGCATTCTTAATAGATATGGAGACAAAGCGCTGCTGGAAAATTGATTATAATGTCATAGAAAGGCAATCTATGTGTTTGTTCTGTACTGACATTTTAAAACATAGATTACTTAACTTTATATGTGCTTTATTTTTGTTCTTCACTTCTGTGCATAACACTCTGTGTAAGAAATTATGCTTGTAAAATGAATTGTATCTTCATATTTGCATTCTTCTTGACACACTATTAGCTGGTTTTGTATAAATCCTTTGCAGGTTGGTTTTGGTTTTGGTTTTTTTTTTTTTTGTCTTAAGTGTACATGTGTTCTCTAAAAACCTTAGCTCGAAATCTTTTAAGGTATGACTTATTAAGCCATTAAAATGATTGCATTCCCCTGAAATTTGTCATTTGTGGTGGGGGAGGGAAGGCGACATTAACTCTGCCTGCACTGTGGTCCCAATTTGAAACACACACAAACCACACCTGCTGTGGGATCAAAGACAATAGGAACATTCCTCACATTGTGGATGGCCCATTCACAGAATTCCTGTTAAGACCCCTTTTCCCTGCTGCAGTCCAATTGGCTTGGAACTGTACGAGCTACTTAATTCTTAAAAACCATCTATGTGAGGGCAAACTATGTGACAGACATGTTCAGTTTTGGTCCTCAGCTACCATGAGTAATAACTGTTGATAGATCTGCCTTCCATTCATCGGTGTGATCCATATATATATATATATATATATCCACAACAGCTCTGTGGGAAATTGGAAGTCAAACATAACAATGCACAAGTGCTTGTTAGTGCATGAAGGGGTTAAGACCAGAGAAGTCTGCTTCTAGACACAGCTAGGTCATGCCCCTTCTTCTCTCTGAAGGAGGAAATGATGCTGCTTCTTTTCCTTTCTCTCACTCCCAGCCAAGTATCCAACCAGACGTGTCTTAACTTGCTCCAAAGTTCAAACCTCATGCTTGAAACTATAATATGCATTTTTGCACTCAAGAATATTCTACTTGTGTTCCCCTTGCTGCTGCATGGAATTACACATGAACCAGACCTTTGGATTTAGTAAGTTAAGCTTTTTTCTGGATTTAGTCAGTAAAATTTTAAAACTTACTTAATAGTATGTGGCCATTGCTAAAGGGTTAAAGAGATGGGGCAAGAGCTTTAAGGTAGACTAAACAAGATACCGTATTTTTCGCCCTATAAGACGCACTTTTTCCCCTCCAAAAATGAAGGGGAAATCTGGGTGCGTCTTATGGGGCGAATGCAGGCATCGCGGACCTCTCCGCCAGCAGCGGGAGCGCTCCCGCTGCTGGCGGAGGGGTGCCTGCATGCCGAAGCCTGCGCGCGCTGAGCTCAGCGCGCCCAGGCTTCGCGGACCTCTCCGCTAGCAGCGGGAACGCTCCCGCTGCTGGCGGAGAGGTGCCTGCATGCCGAAGCCTGCGCGTGCTGAGCTCAGCGCGCCCAGGCTTCGCGGACCTCTCCGCCAGCAGCGGGAACGCTCCCGCTGCTGGCGGAGAGGTGCCTGCATGCCGAAGCCTCCGCGCGCTGAGCTCAGCGCGCCCAGGCTTCGCGGACCTCTCCGCCAGCAGCGGGAACGCTCCCGCTGCTGGCGGAGAGGTGCCTGCATGCCGAAGCCTCCGCGCGCTGAGCTCAGCGCGCCCAGGCTTCGCGGACCTCTCCGCCAGCAGCGGGAACGCTCCCGCTGCTGGCGGAGAGGTGCCTGCATGCCGAAGCCTGCGCGCGCTGAGCTCAGCGCGCCCAGGCTTCGCGGACCTCTCCGCTAGCAGCGGGAACGCTCCCGCTGCTGGCGGAGAGGTGCCTGCATGCCGAAGCCTGCGCGCGCTGAGCTCAGCGCGCCCAGGCTTCGCGGACCTCTCCGCTAGCAGCGGGAGCCAGCACTGGGCTCCCACGGCTTGCAGAGAGCTGCCTGTTTGGGGGCTGGGGTCGGGGGAAGCTCGGGCTTCCCCAACCCCGCGCCTGGGGGGGAAATAATTTTTTTCCTTTATTTCCCCCCCAAAAAACTAGGTGCGCCTTATGGGACGGTGCGTCCTATAGGGCGAAAAATACGGTATGTAAAAAGGTTTAACAACCTATATTCCACAGCATGCTGCTGGTTAACTCAGAGTGTTTTTAACCCTACTGGCAAAGCCCTGCATTTTGAATCTAGGCACCCATCTGATTCTTTTTGTTACTCACATGTGGGTCAGATCTATTTTCCACCTCCACAAGCTTGTGGCAGTAAGTACCACAAGTTAATTTCACAGTGGGTCACCATGACTTGGTTAGTTGTACTCAGTTCTTATTGTGATAAGCAGGTCTTAAACTGTGACTACTTTTCTAAATTGATTTCTAACTACCAGCAGAACCCTATGAATATTTGCTCAGAAGTAAGTTCCACTGTGCTCAACGGTGCTTACTCTGCCAAACATGCATTTAGGACTGCAGTTCTGGTCTCAATCAACCCCTATGCGCTGTCTGAATCAGCAAGGTATGTAGCATTTTGTTTGTTATTAAATTTGTTCTTCCTTTTGTCTTTGCAAATATGAGCAGTCTGGAAGATGGAGGGGGAAGGGGAACAATTCAAAGCAGGGCAACATATGGTACAGCAGGCAGCAAATACTGGGTCAAAGAGAGAGGTGATTTTTGAGAGGGAAAAGGATTCCAAGGTTTAGGGCCAAAATCTCAGCCCTACCTTGAACTAAGTTTGGACAAATTATACACAGAGAGAGAGACAGAGATAGGAAGTTTACTACCTGGTTGCCTTTTTTAAAAAAAAGGGGGGGGGTGAATTGTGCTGCTGTGCTAGAGACAAGTGCAATCTTCTAAAATAAAATATAGGAACAGAAAGCCCACAGTACTTCAACAGGCAAAGCATTGAGCTACGTATTTATTTAAGCTGCAACCTGGAATATACTTACTATGGAGTAAGCTCCACTGACCAAGGTGGGAATTAATTCCTAGATGATTCTGCTGTTAATGTTCATCAAAGTACTGTTAGCATAAAGTGGGGTGTGAAGGTTAGGACTGCCACTTATCATGACTGTGCCTTTAAATGTTCAGAACAAACAGATCAGTTGTTTGTATCTTTGTTTGACTCTGATACATATAACAACTTGCAGTTACTTGTATATTTTGTGAGATGTGTTGTATGATATACATATATTGTTTTGAAGTGGCTTATTCTCATATTTTGAATGACATTATACTGATGATATATTTACTAAGTTATTAGCCAGTGTGTTGCGTTGCATTTTTTTTAATGTTCTGAAGCAGTGAGAAAGGATGCAGCTCCTGTGACTTTTGCCTTCTAGTGTCGCCCCCCCCCCAACTGAGCTTTGCATTGTGATGAACAGTTCAGAGGCACTTTTAGGCATTTAGGGAGTGGGGATGGGGCCTAGAATGTCCAACCTCAAGAGGAAGAAAGGTTTTCCTCTCTTTTTTGTCCATTCCACTCTTACTTTTTGCGTACGATTTTACATGAAGGGCTTGAGAAGTTGGATTTAGTGAAACTGGGTCACTTGCAGGTACTGAAAACAGAGCTTCAGCTATTAAACAAATTGCAAACAAATCCTGAGCAAGATAATCACCGCTGGTGGATTCAAACAAGTGGCCCACGAAGCTTCTGTTTGAGCCAGGTAGGAGTTGAATAGCTTCAGCTCAGTAGGAAGGAATGTCAAGTGCTCAGACCCAGGCAAATACAGCCCTAAAGAACTTAGCTCCCAAACATTCCCATCAAATATCCCGTCTCTTGAGAGCCTAATTATATAGTGTGCAATGTACATGTGCAATGTACATATATTTAATCTATATGTCTCCCATCTCACTCTTTTCTCCTCTAAAGACCTATGATTTGTAGTCTGCATCCATTTCGGAATGAAGTTAATCTTAGGCTACACGGCTATGTATAAAACAAGTGACATCTTCAAATGGTGAGAAAAATGAGCCAAAAGACTCTGAGTCATTAAGTACACATTAACTACGTGTTGTCACATTAACTATAGGGTGTAGGACCAATTTTCTCTTCTTTGTCATGATCTAACACTCTCCCCTTTTTGTGTGTGTACATGCTGCACATACCGCACCATTCATGCTCTCTGTTCTCCAATTTTACCCCTTGCCCCCAATTTTTGATTATATGCCATGTACACTTATTTCTCTCTGACATCAGATTGAGTGGTCATCAGGAGAAATGTTAATGTTTACAATTGAATTAAAAAGGCACCAAAATTATTTCTCTTGTCAAAGTGAATTCTGTAGTCTCAAAAATAACTTGTGATCTATCTTAGGTCGTTTAAAATATTTGCTTACTGCCTAGTAGTTAGTTGGATTTTTATCATTTGCAACCAATGTCTATTATAGTATAAATCGCCAAAAAAAGAAAATCTCCAATCCAAGAGTAAGTTGAAACATACCAAAGTTCAGAATTGCAAATGATCAAAACTTAAAAGTTAGTCAAACAAGTAATGACTTTCCCCAAATCATTTGAATTAAATGTTTAGGATTAAAAAAAAGTAGCCTGTAAATTTCTTGCTGCCAGTTCACATCAGCCAGCAACCATCAAAATTTGAAATTATTTGGCTGACCTTCTGGAAATTTATGAAATGAACAGAAGAATCTATCCTGAAGAGAGCTGTATAAAGGACAAGGCAGGATATGGTACACAATGCCTTTGATCTGACCTGATCCTCATATGCAAAGATAAGTCGTTTCTTGGCCGAGTTCAAAAAGAGTAAATACAGGTCTAACTGGGGTAAGGCAGAGTTCATACCTGAGTTTAAACAGTCCTTTTTTCTTACAATTTTATTTTATTAAACTAAGGATTTGGTAAAGTTTGGAGTCTGATTGAGAGAAAGGGCCATAATCCAATCCAAAACCACAGGCACTTTACTCTGGATTAAATAGTATTGGCCAATGAATCACTAAGCCTTTTCCATGTACCGTCTAAGGACACATTTATACAAGTACACCACTTCAACAAATCACAGCATGACATGTAATTTGCCTGTGTGTATGTGTGCCACCCCAGTATACATCCAGAGTTGTTTCTCTCTACCCTTCTTGCATATATAGTAAACTATAAGTTAAACTGTAGAGGCTATTCCTCGAAGAATCAAATTGCATACAATAGAACATTATGGAGTCTTATACGCCGAATAAAATTGAATTATAGTATTTATCATGCTCTTTTTATATAAATATTACTGTAATCTGAAAAAGATAAATATATTGATTATAAAGGGTTCTTTACCAAAGTTAAATAAAGATGCTAAGAACTGTTTTACAATGACAGAAAACTAAAATTAAACTTCTATTTTTTTTCCTATTTGGAGTGAGTGAAAAATTTAAAAAGAGAACAAATATTTTTTTAAATAGACTAAAATAGTTGTTCTACTGTCTACAAAAGAACAGTGGGAATTTATGGCCCTAAGCTAAAGGGAATAGGAAAGCAAAAAGAGAAAGCACACCTTTACTGTTATTTCTTCTGATATGGAGATTAATATGTGAATGGAGGTGCAAAATTTTTTAAGAGCCGCTTTAGAGAGTGGCAATTTGGGCTGGAGAAATGGTGGAGGATTAATAATCATTTCTCTGCCTCCCATTTCCCTGTTCTAGGCAACCCCAAAACCTCTGCTCACAAGTTTAAAAATCTGTACCTGTGAGTTAAACACTCTGCACATTTCCCTCCCACCTGCCTGCTTTGAATTCCTTCCTTGTGAAACAGCTTTGCTGTTTAAAAAGCACAGGGGCTTTGTTAAACATGTTAGCAACGTGGTTTGCCCCTTTAACCCATGTTTTCTACTGATCTGCATGCAAAATCTCCAAGACCACTCCAACTAAGCCAGCACTGGTAACCACCTTGGCACTTGGGAAGCTGTTCAATCAAAGTTCTTAAGGCAGATTTTTTCTGTTCCGCCCTGTGCCTCAACCGCATCATTGAGCCTAGAGGCTACTCTCCTCTCAGTAGAAGTACGGATTTGGCAAAGAACTTTTAACTTCTGGCTCCGCCTAAACTCAAATCCCCCTGGTTTATTATCCCTAGTACTTCAAGACTACCACAAAAGTGCCTGGCTTAAAACTGCCCACCAAATCTCCACTCTTGGGGCCTATCCCCACAACACCTACTCACTATGGGCCTTACCAAAGCATACAGTGTAATTTGCCAACGTCTAAAAGGTATCAAGCATCAGAACAACGGGGCCACTATAAGGAAATTCTGCCCATGGTATGATCAATTTCCATCTCCCCATTTTGATTCTCTGGCTCCATACCTGCACAAACTAGCTATCCCAAAATACAGATGTACTTTCACACTCGCAAGACTGAATGTCTTGCCATCTGCGGTACTTGAGGGCCAATTCCAAAAGATCCCGCATGAGAAACGCCTTTGCCCCTGTGGAGACGGCAGCACCAAAACAGTGGCTCACATCCTCCTCTCTTTGTACTCTCTACAAAGACTTGAGGAACGAGATCATCATCCCAGGATGCTCAACCACTGCCACAGTGTCCTTTCTCCTGTCAGACCAAACAGAGCAGATAACAGCAAAGGCCGCTAGGTTCTTAGCAGGGGCAATCAGAGTAGGGGCCACTATCTGACTGTTGATTCAGGACCCTAAACTGTGCTTTTATACTAAATTTCCTTTTTTCTGTGTATATTGTAATGTTTTATCATTGCTATGGCCATCGGCTGATGAGAATAAAGTTATATCTATCTCTATCTGTGCAGCCCAGCTTTGCCACACAGAAGCTAACTAATGGGAGGCTGGACCTGGTGAAAGCTGGAGTCCCAACAAAAGCTGGAAGGATGTGGGTTCCCCATCCCTAAAAGGATTTGATCCAAGGACCATAACATTGTGATGGATGACGTCCTTGCCTTAGTACTTATGGCCCTGACCTTAAAACAGGTATTAACAGTATAGGACATTTGTTTTCCCTTTTCCTCTTTCTAAAGAGAGAGAGAGAGAGAGAGAGAAATAAAATTAATTTGTAATTGAAAAAATATTTAACTCTTGACCTAGCTCATCTATTTGAGTTTTTCCTCTCTTAAGTCTTTCAGAAAGAAAGAAAGTTAGTTAAAGGGAGAATTAAACAGGGACTATAGAGAGCTAAAAGCCGACCACAATGTATCACAAACAGCTCAGTAAATAATAGTGCAATTTTCATAGCTAATAGAATGTTTTAACACCTGAATAAATTCACATGCCTGATTAAACATTTAACAACATAAACCCATAAAAGAAGATTATAAGTTGCAACATCTCTTTTTTAAGTAGCAACATATTAACCACTGTTGTATACTTCTTCAATTAGATTCCTTTAATTTATTTCTGTTGGGGAAAACATAATATTCAGCATCAGTTGTTTTTTTAAAAACAAATGATTGTTTTAAATGTGTAGTCCATCCCAAAAATAGAACTTGTCAAGTATATGTTCAAACCGTAGCTCAAATCTACTTAAGTTGTAATTTTTCTTTTAGCTGTCCTACAAATCAGCTTTTGCATAGGGTATATATTCTGTTCTATTCTGAACTCCATGACTCCCTTTTAGAATCACAGAATCACAGAGCTGAAACTTGTATTTATTTTCTAAAAAAATAATAATTTCACCCTACCTTGTTTCCCAAGGAAACTCAAGGTGACTAACAGATAATAATACCACATAAAACAAACAGCATTCCAAACTAGACTCAACACATCGAAATTGAAATTAACAAATTCAGCATTAATTAAAATAAACTCTACCTAAGCTATCTTCATCCAGCCAACCAAAAGCAAGCAGAACTGCATCTGGTTAAGAACAGTCTAGTTGCTGATATTTAGCTACAAGGTTATTTATTCCCATAGACCAGGGAATATCTTGCCCTCCAGAGGTTGTTGATTGCTAATCCCATCATCCCTGATCACCAGCCATGCTAGACAGGGCTGGCGGCAATTGGAGCCCAATGAAATTTGGGGAGTCATACATTCCATCAAGAGACTGGATAACAACACTGAAGCACACTGCAAAATCTCTATACACTGCACGGTATTCAACTAACGTTTTGCAAGGATTAGTGCTAGCACAAGGGGATTTTCCTCCCTCCTCACCCCATGTGCACTCCACACTGTCCCCATCTGCTTGTGGGGGCTGGAGGAACACCGAGAACAGATTTAGCAGGGGAGAATGTTCTGTCACACAACGTGAAATCCTTGCACTGACAGAACTTTAACCTTAGTGCTTACATTGAATACAGTCCACTGTCCTCTCTAAGCACTCCACCCCAATAGTAACATAGCAACATGAGGCTACTTTTCAAGGCTGATGTAACCCACACATTCTCAACCACCATACTGCAAATACACATATAGACAATCTGGATATACTAACGGTGCACATTTGTATTAGCAGGGTGATTTGTTTACAGTGTAAAAAGAAACGTTGAAAAATGCATATTTTTTTGCACAAAATTAAACCTTTGAAAAATAATGAGCTTCTCTCTTCACTGCTACCATTTCCTTTTTGAGTAGACATGCTACTCCCCAGTCACAGCTACACTAAAATACTGGGATTTTCTGTTATTTTCTTCTGGGCAACAATTTTCTTCTGGGCAACTTCTCTATAGCCAGAAAAATGGAAATAAGCATCACTTAAAAATGAAGCAGGAAGTCCCTTCAAAATGAAGCAGGCAATCTTTCTCTATTATCTAAATCTAGAAAGAATTCTAGAACGATACATATGCCAAGATAAATCCCAAACTGGCTTCAAAATGAATGTGGAAATTCCTTCTCCAGTGGCTGCAGAAGTAACATTCTGAAGCTATTTTGGGGTCTTCCTTTCACGATTGTATGAAGTTGCTCTCTACCACTTGCCAATCACAGCGCTTGACTTCATTCATTGACTAACACACTGAAAAGTGAGAAGAATATAAGGCATGTACCATCTGTCATTCAAAAACGTGGCACGGGCCCCTCCCCCTTTTTCACCGCAAGTCCTGCCTACTTTTAGGATGCCCTCCGAATGTGCTGTTATGGAATGATGCCCTTTAACATGATTTTAGGAGTGGGTCATGATCGCTTTTCACAATCGTCACATTGCCTGTGACTGTATACAAGGGGTTACAAGTCACCGTATGGTGTGGCTGCTAAACCCCATTTTCACTGAATGGCCCAAATGGTCTTAAGCATAGTTCTAGGGCTGGGTTGTACATGACTGTGTCATCCCAACATCAGGTGTATAGAATGAACCTTCTGTGTGCTTCCTAACCCCCGATGTTGGTGTATCAGACCTGATGAACATATGTTTGCTTTGGGGTGTCATAAAAGCTCTCTACACGACTAGCTCAGTGTTCCTGTTCCTATGGAATTCAGGTTTTAAATAATTTATATTAATTTTATATTAAAATATTTTTTTTAATTATTTACAGAGGCAATTGCGTTTGCGCTGGGGTTACATTCCAGGCCACTGCGTGCATAAGTGGTCATGCATCAGCCCTTTCCTGTTCCTATTCCTGTTCTGCTTCCACCCTTCCCCATTCTGCCTACTTCCAGGGCCGGAACCAGCATGTCGGCAATCGCGCATCAATCGGAAGTGCACAAAATGGTCACTGCAGTTTAATAAAAACAGCAACTCCTTACCATCTATCTGGTCCTTCCAAAACCGCTTTAAGTTGTAGTCTCCATGATGTATATGGTAGCTTATTCTGCACCGCTGTCTGAGGAACTCAGATCACTAGGGGAAGGGCCGCTTGCTGGCATATCATTCACGTACGTAGAAAGTACATGGATACAGTTAGTTTAGGATTCTTGGAAGTGGCCAGGAGCAATCCCATTTGCAGCCATGAGTCTTAAGTGCATCAGGCAGCCACTTGATCTGAGAAATGCAATGCATAAATGCCAGAATAAATTTCACATAGGTCTTCAGAGGTGCACTCTTCTTCATCCCTAGTAAAGTCACTGTGAGCTTCTCCTGACACTACAGGAACTAGGAGAGAATTTTGCAGAACAGTGACCGTACCAGCGGTCTCCTGCACAGGAGTATCTGTAAACTGCAATGCAGTAAACTACAGAGGCTTGGCGTCAGTACAGGATGGAGGAGCATGAGAGGAGTTCACTTGAGCCTGCTGTCATATACCCCAGCTCAGAGGGTAAGCTAGTAAGTTGGTGCTCACCAGGGACATGCAGAGCAAAATGGGCCTCCCACACTTATTGGTCAAGGCCATGGACATTGAGATGTCATGTCTCACATTCTCCCTGGCTGAGAAATGGGCAGCCACTTCAAAATGACCCGACTGGGGAATTTTAAACACTTATATTTCTGAATACAAGCGCATTAGTGATAGTCAACGCATGCATTCTTTCAAATCTATCTGGCACTAATTTAAGAAGATAAATATGTTTTTAGTTTAATAGAGAAACTGAAAGCTTGTTATAATCACTCAAACATTAAGGTGCATTTATTATTATTACTTTCCATCACATATATATTTCTTTACTGCATCTAATTTAGAATCGCCAGATGTTCGGCCCTAATTTTAAAAAGATTTATCCGTATTGCACAAACAATATTGCAGCCCCACATAGGTTCCTTCTTTCAAACGATTGTGTGCAATTATATCACATATCCAGTATGGTCTGTTACTCTGAAATCCTGAAAGCACTACACTTCCATCCATCAACGCTTTACCTTGTTGTATTGCTTGCGAACACCAATACAATAACCCTACTTAAGTTCTATTGATTCCAGCGAAAGGTATTTAAGCTTATTTCTCCCACTGGAATAATGGTACTTGAAAATGCTTATATGGCCCTCACACAGGACTTCCACCTAGCCCAAATCCAGCTCTTGCCGACAAGTCCTCCAATGATTTGTACACAGATGGATTATGATTTCAAGTGATCAGTCGCTATTTCCTCCCGCTATCTCACCCTAGGTAGGAAGAAGAGCAGAGACTCTTGTCTTTGCTGCTATCTATTGTTTGGGGTTGGGGAACATCTGGTGCCCAGCCATGGATAGGTTAAAATCTTGGGTTTCTCCACTGATTCCTGTGGGTTGTTCTCCCAGGGGAGAGAGGAAAGATCAATTCAAACCAGAAATTAAAAGGACAGTCCTCTCTCTATCTCTCTACGTCATTTATCATTGCTGTCCATTGGAAGGCAATTGAATAGAGGACACTTTGTTTGGCACTAGGGTCTAGTCTACATACTCATTTATATCGTACCCACACTACAAGAAGCTCAGGGTGATGTGCATGGTTCTCAAACCTCTTCATTCCCCCCCCCCTCCCCATTTCATCCGAGGTTGAGAAGCAGATCAGAATGAGAAACCATGATTGCTCCAAAGGTCACCCAGTTAACTGAGTAAGAAAATGAACCTGGTCCCACTATCCTGACATTCTAACCACCAACCCCACAAGGGCAGCAGAATGGGGTGGGACGTGGGAATGAGGTGCTGAGCTTCTAAAGCACTAGAATAAACTGCAGCACTTCAAAGGGTGCTTGTGTGTTATTTTTCAATATTTCCTTGGGTGGTCTACACTCCCTGGCCTGATAGCGTTACAGGGCATAAGAACATCAGAAAATGTTCTCCCCCACCTGCGGAATGAAGTGGTATAAAGCTACCTACCGCCTCATTCTGCTGGGTCTGTGGACCAAGCCTAGGAATTGTACTAACGGGCTGCCTTTCTCTTATTTAATAGCAAGGCCTCCCTGCAAGCTGCTGCTTGAGCCTTCCTGGAAGAAGTCTCTCAGAAAACACAAGCAATCCCATCCTTTCAGGAGTTTCATGCCAAGCAGGAGAAAGTTCAGTTCTGGGATTGATGGCGGGGAAAGCTTCCAGGCAAAATGTGCGGCTTCTGGCGAGCTGGAGCCACCACACCTCTTTAACTGTAGAAACCACTGTGCCCCCATCTTTCTGCACAACTGGGGTGGCTTTTGCCCACCAGTTCAACCCCTTTCCATGCAAAATGGGAGGCTCTCTCTGAGGTCAAGTGTCCACTTCCACCCATGCTGGGCTAAGCCAAAGCCCTGCCCCCCCTGTCCGCTACTGTTCCTCAATTTCCTCACACACAAAGGCTTAAGGAAGCCTCTCTTCGGAAGGCAGGAAGAAAACAAACCTTTCCATATTCCTGTTAAGATTACAGGGCGCTTCTTGTGGGTGGGAGGGATAAGGGCTCGTTCTGAGGTGAACAGCAAGCACCTCAAGCGACGGTGTGGCGTGCGCGCTTGTGAATATCGAAAATATCGATTGGGGCCCGATTTTTTTCCTTTCCTTCCTCGCCCAAAACGCAGCCGCCTGCAAAGTTCTGGAGAACTCTAAAGCTCGCTCGCTATTTTGTGGCCTTTTTGAGAGGCCTATATTGCCCTACTGCGGCGTTTGGAGAGTCGTTTTTACAGGGCGTTTTGATACTGGCGAAAGGAGGGTGGCGGTGGCGGCTACCTCCTCAGAAAGTCCCCGCATAAAGTATCCCGCCTTCTTGTGACCCACGCATTCTCCTCAGCCTGCGGCCAGCGCAGGGAGGGAAGCGAAATCCCACTTTTTCCCTGCCCGCCACCGACGAGAGCGCTCGGGCTGCAGGAGGAGTCCTTGGTGGTGGAGGTGGGGCCTCCCCGTAGCGCCCCGCTTTCTCCTCAGCCGAGCAGCTCTGGAAGCCCCCGACCCGAGGGGCTGTGCGGATCTCCGACGGCAGGGTGAGGTCACAGAGCCGGGAGCGTTCGGCGCGCGGCGCGTGTCCTGGAGACCGAGCGCCCCGCCGGCCGGAGCAGGAGAAGCGCTACCAGGTGGCTGGAGCCAAGTCGTTCCCAGGACAGCGGAGTCCCCTGCCGGAGGTGGCCGGTGGCGAATATGGCGCTGGCCGCTAGGGGTGCCGTCCCCGCCTGCCTCCTCGTCCTCCTCGCTTCCTTGCCCAGCTGGAACACTCAGATTAGGCCCCAGGGAGAACCTGGCCCAGGTATAATGCGCCACGCTCCGTGAGGGTGGGGCTGGGCAGAGGCCACCCCTGCAAGGCCGAAACGAGGCTTTCTGTCACCTGGGGGAAAGACCCAGTTTGTCACACACACACACACACACAGAGACAGAGAGAGACAACACACCTCACTTGCCTCCACAATAACACCCCCCCACACACACCCCACGCGTTTGCGTCCACGCACACACACACCTCAACACCTCAACACATTTGGCAGGGGGTTGGACTCGATCGCCCTTGTGGTCTATTCCAACTCTATGATTCTATGATTTGTTCATAAGGGGCATAAAAAGGAGTTTGGAAGAGGCTGGAGAAGAGAGAGTCTCTCCAAATAGTTCAATTCTCTCTGTGTGTGTGTGTGTGTGTGTGTGTCTGGCTTTCATTCAACCTTAACTGGATCACCTCAGAGATTAATAGATCATTTGAGGAATTCTAAGAAGTATTATGCCCTGTATGTAATAATAATAGTAATAATGATGATGATTATCAGGCACATACCAGAGAGTAAACTCTATTGAACTGAGTGGGACTTACTTCTGGGTAAAAATGCTTAAGATTCCAGTATAAGACTGCAGAATCTGTGCACAATTCAGTGAGACTTACTTCTCAGTAGCAAAGGATTGCAGTCTAAGGCTCAAAAGAATAAATACTCCACAAGTTAAATAATTGCTGGCTGCTGAACCATTGCAATTGAAGAATTTAAAGTGGATTGGCTACATTTTCCTTCCAAATTACAGGAAAGGATGAACACAAAGTGCTTTGTATGTCAGCATCACATTTCTTTCAGTGCAGGTATTTTATTTTTGGTATAAAGAGGACTCAGTTTTTGTAGCTGATTGTATGAAGCAATGCCCTCTTTATGTATTCACATGGTGTAAACATGTATGTTGTCCTTTAGATCCAAGCACACACACAAACAGAGAGAGAGAGAGAGAGAACACGTAAGCAAGAATGCTCCAAAGTGCTTCTGTTCCCCAAGAGGCTAGGAGGTGGTGTTCTGATCTCTTCACCGCTTTTAATTGATCTCTGAGACATTGAGGGAAGCAAAAGAAGAAAGCAACAAAACTTCCCCCTTTCAACTCTGCTTGGAGAGCAACCTTCTTCAGGATTTCTCTTTTGAAAAACAGTTCCAAAAGCAGACAAGGGGAAAGGGGCAGGAGTACCATTTTCCAGGTTTTCCTGCTTCCTCTTTGCAAATTAGCATCCCACTGGTGCTCAGCAGTTCCTCCTGTACAGTGAATACATGATAGAAAAGTTGATCTGAATTTAAGGGAGTCTGTTGTAGTCAATAGTTCCATGGTGCTCGGGAATATAGAACAGCCTTTTCAAATAAGTATCTGTGCAAGCCAGTTTGATGCAAACACTATAATTTATTTGTTTAAAATGTTTCTTGTTACCTGGTGCAGTCTTTGCCCAATGCCATAACTCAAAAATTAGATCTGTATTATAATTTATATGAATCATCATGGTCCAAGGCCTTGCATTTCCTGTTGAGCTTATTGTCACATTATTGATCAGCTTCTGTGGGGTTTTAGTCTCAAGGTTATTATTCTAACGGTCATTTTACACCAGCCTCCACAATTTGTGACTCACCAAGCTGAATGTAGTGCACCAGCCATGTATGGTGGTGTTTGTCACAGGCTTGACATACCTATTTTTGTTGCATGCCCTGGACTGCAGAAGCAGAGCAGGGAGTAGTCAAGTACCCAGCCAGTCACAATATATTATTGCTGGTGTGCTGTGTTAAGCTGATTTGTAAGGAGAGGTTATATTCTGAAGAGACTACTTCAGACATGGGAAGTAGAATACACTCAGAACTTGACTTTGGTTTCTGGTGTACAAGGTCCTTTATACCTTGTGCATTGTATTAGGGTTCTTCACATTGTAATTGTGATGATTGTATGATCAACATGGTGAATCAGGTATACTTAGGGAGCCTCAAACGGCATTTTGCTCTTGAGAAACAGACAATATCGTTCCAAGTTAAGCGGGCTATGCAGCAGTGTAGAGCACAGGGGAGTGAAACCGGCACTTCTTAAAAAATATCACAATAGAGGTTATTACATTATCTGCTGGAGCAATATTTGCCATTGTTCTAAAGCTTGTAGAGTTGGAGGTCAGAAAGAAGATCTATGATATGAGATTAGAACCCAGGTCTCTCCAGCCGAAGGCTAATATGCTAACCACTACCCTACCCTTTGCTAGTTCCCCCTTTTTAGGAATGTCACTTGATCCTAAAATATTTGACTCTCTTTGAGGGCATGGCCTACAGGGAGCTGTCTTTATGAGTGACAGTCTATGCTCCATTAATTGTGCAAGAGGAGAGCAGGTTGGCATAACAGAATGTCTCCTATTAGGCATTCAGGACCACACAGGCTGGGCTGGGACTGAACCAGAAAATTCTAGAATTAGAAGCAAACCCCAAGGGCCACCTAGTCCGACCTGCTGCAATGCAGAATTCACAACTAATGTATCCCTGAGAGATGGCTATCCATCCTCTGCTTAAAAACCTAAAATGAAGAAGAGTCCACCCCATTCAGAGTTAGTCCTTTCCAGTTCTTACCATCAGAAAGTTCTTTCTGGTGTTTATTTGGAACCTCCTTTCTTGTAATTTGAATTAGTTCTAATCCTCCCCTCTGGAAACAAGCAGAAAACAAGCTTGCCCCTGCCCCATTATTCATATGACAGTCCTCCAGGTATTTGAAGATCACTATCATAGCCCCCTCTCAGTTTTCTCTTCTTCATAAGCAACTCTCTCAACTGTTCCTCGTAAGGCTTGGTTTCCAGATCCTTGATCATCTTGGTCACCCTCTTCTGCACATGTTCCACCTTGTCAAAATCCTTCTTAAAACTGTGTTGCCCAGAACTGGACACAGTACTCCAGGTGTGGTCTGACCAAGGCATGACAGAGTGGTACTATTACTTCCTTTTCTCTGGATACTACTTTTGTTGATGCAGTCTAGAGTTGTATTAGCTTTTTTGCTGCTGCATCACACTCTTGACTTCTATTAAGCTTCTGGTCTACTAAGACAACTAGACCCTTTTCATGTGTACTGTACTACTGCCAAGCCAGGTGTTCCTCATCCTATATTTGTGCATCTTACCATTCTTACTTAAGTGTAGAACCTTATATCTGTCCCTGTTGAAATTCATTTTGTTAGTTTTGGCCCAGTTCTACAATCTGTTAAATTCATCTTGATTCCCGAGTTTATCTTCTGAAGTATTAGCTACCCCGACTAGATTGGTGTCACCTGCAGATTTGATGAGCCTCTCCTCAATTCCTTCATCCAATGTTGAACAACACTGGACCCAGGACAGAATCCTGCAGCAGTATGACACCTCATTTGTCACTTTCCCCCCAGGATGACAAGGAACCATAGGTGAGCACTTTTTAGGTCCAGTCAGCCAGCTGCAAATCCACCTAACAGTAACACCATCTAGCTCACATTTTACCAGCTTCTCCTCCAGAATATCATGGAGGACTTTGTTGAAAGCCTTGCTGAAATCAGTACCTTCTGCTAGTCCTAGAAGCTGGCTGTACCTCCTTAGTTCATCTTCAGTTTTGAGAACCATAGCTCTGGTCCACCACTCAAAAATACCAGAATACATGTTTTTTTAAAAATATTTTAATGTTTTTAAAGTATGTAGCTTTCATATTTTAATTTTCAATCATTTTCACACATTAAAAATAAATCCAGATTGTCTGTTGGGTTTATCTGTTAAGTAATTATTTTAGGAAATGAATTCAAAAGGTAGCATTCTAGAATATCTAGGCAATATGCAATGGCTGTAGATATTGGAAATTAAGTAAGAATTTACTAAACTACTGCTGTACCAGCATGTAATAGTAATGATAGGGTCTGCATATAAATAATAGTAGTTGGAAAAATAGCAAGTGAGCTGGTATTTGACAGTGTTGTCGAAAACCATATAGCTATTGTAAAAATATAAATATTTCACTGCATAGGCTTGCTTGCTTCCTTCCACAGTGTTTTCCATCATAATTATGAGACTGACACTGAATGCAAAAAGAATATTTTTAACCGAGTGTTCATATGATGCAGCTGTACTCATTCTTAATCACTCATTAATGTCTCGTCAAAAGAGCACTGTACTTTTTGTTTGTTTCGTTTACCAAAGGTCAGCATACTTGGAAGCAATTGTCATGCACCATTACAGACCTTTTTACATATTTTTCTTGTATTGTTCTCAGTTATCATGTGCGTAAATGAGTCAATTGGTATGCAGATTGTCTGTCATTAAGACCATTTGAAAATCAGCTTTGTCATTGGTTTAGTGTTGGAACTTTGGATTCATGCATATACTTCTTGAATATGTTGTGGCATTCAGAATGGGTCTAATGATGGATGGTCGGTCATGCTAGAATGAACAGTTCCATAGACCTTAGTCAAACTAAGTGAGCAGTGATATATATCTCCTACACCTCCAGTCAGGATTTTGGGCTAGAAACAGATACTAGTAGGCTTTTTTTAAAAAAGAAAAAGTGAGTTGAAGGTAGTATTATAGAGGCGTCATTGCCATTTGGTGTGTATGCTTATTTCTTTCGGCTCACTATTAGAAAACAGAAAACATTGAAATCTGAGTTAGCATTGGTTCCAAGGGCAGACTCAAAGCTCTTTTATGGAGCAGTGGTATATGCTAATTAACATAGCAAACTGGCTTGTTTCTAATGTGGATTGAGAGCAATGGCCTCAGCATCACCATGGTTCAAGCCCCACAATCTGATACCCTCCAGAAGGGTGTTAACAGGAGCCACAAGTTCCCACTGAAACAGAGAGCAACAACACACTCTAGTTTAAAGGTTCGCATATCAATCGGTTTGTTGAAGCGTAGCAGTGCAGAACATTTAGAACTCGGGCAACTAGCAGAACAGCAATACCTGCAGAGCAGAAGAAAACAGAGAACAAATGATACCTCTACTGTGTAAAGCATGTGTTGCTCATGAGAAGGCAAATAGCTAGTTCTCTCACCCTAGTAGCAAACAATGAAGATGGGTCAAATCTTCTTAGTGGCAGAGGTAATCCGGACACTTAAAGTCATGTCTGGTTTTAATTCCTCAACTAGATGTCCCCAGTTTAATCTTGCTGTTTTGTGTTCTCTCTCTCTCTCTCTCTCTCTCTCTCTGGGCTTTCCATTTCCCTAGCCCTCCTCCCTGCATTCCAAGCTAGACCATTATAGGGGGGGGGGGGAATCCTCCATTTGTTTCCACCTTCATGAATTCAAGAAACCCCCATTGTGAAAAGATTCAAAGGTTAAGTTTGCAATTCTAATTGTCTTTCAGTGTGACTTCTTGACTTTCTCACTCAGTCTTGTCTTTCCCTACTACTCAGTTTTGTACTTACTACATTGACCTAATTAATTTAAAATAGTGCCTCGTTGTCTTCTCTCAATACAATTCTTACAGGAACTAAGACTCTCCTTGAGAATATGGCGTGTGTCTCTTGAACAGTTTAAGCCAAAAAATAAACATTCTCCTGCTTTTCTAACCTACCTCTTGTTGGCATGGAGCCATAGAAACCTCCCATCCTTTTGTTCTTCTGAGTGGTGTTTGGCTTAGGTCAGGGACCGGCAACCCGTGACCCCTCCAGATATCATTGGATTACATTTCCCATCAGCCCCACCCAACATGGTCAGTGGCCAGAGATTATGGGATTTGCGGTCCAGCGGCATCTGCTTCCAAACCTGAGACCTTAGAAGACTCGCCTCAGCCTCTGAATTTGGGCCCAGGATTATACCATGCCAGTTCAATTTCAGCACTTTACAGCGGCATGGAAAAAGTAGTTCAGTTGTAGATTGAAGGTGTGAAGCAGCTGATTTAGGATGTGTTCAGCATCTACACAAATTTGTTGTTTGCTTTCATCATTTTGAAATCCGGCCCAAAATAATTGATCCTATGCTCACTGACTTTGGTAGCTGTATCCTAAAGGTGTTCATGATAACTGATGAGAAGATGGGCAATTTCAAAAGAACTCCGGCATGTAGTCTTTATAACTGATGTCATTGTGAAATTGTTTATTATTATTTTTTTGCAGATGTGAACAGTTCAATAAATTCAAAAAATAATCTTAAAGCAATTATTAAATTACTTGGTAAGTAGCAGCTCTCTATCACGTGTTATATTCCCATGTGAATAACATATAAATAAGCATTACATATCAATGCACAAAGATGTACAAAATGTTAATCTCTGTATTTCCAGTGAAACTCTAGCCCACCACTTACAAGCTGAAAAGTAGGGCTCAAAACTTGACATAAATGCAAAATAATCTGAAAATAGTTATCTGTGTATTAGAGTGTTTTTCATAGTATGCATTTATGTTGACTCATTATTTGTCTTTGGGTTTGTTTGCTTGCATATGCCCCCCCCCCCGTTTTCTAGGCATGCCTTTAGAGGGGGAATGGATGGGCTCACAAAGGACTACGAATTGCAATGGCTGTGTGGATGCTCCAGGTTCAGAGGCAGTCTGCTACTGAATTACAGTGGCAGGGGAGCAACCATGGGGAAAGGCCATTGCCTTCTAGTGGTGCAGCAATAAAACTGATAACCACAATTGCAAAGCTAAGCAGGGTCCAACATGGTTTCAAATTGGATGGGGAACCACGTGTTGAGATTCAGGGGTTGGACTAGATGACCCTCGGGGTCCCTCCCAACTATGATTCACTCCCTATTTGTGGGCTTCCCATAGGAATATGAATGGCTACCATGCCAAACAGGAAGGCTGGACAAGACAGAACTTTGGTCTGATCCAGCAAGGTTTTCCTTGTGTTCTTAGCCTCCTCCATATTTTCTCCTCTCTATTCCTCTTCCAGAAACCTAATTTTACAAAGCCCTTCCTGGACCACAATTGAGCATCACATTTTGTATGTATGTTCTGGTCCCTTTTGTGCCTTCCTGGTGTCCACGATTGCCATTTCTTTGCCAGACCATATTTTAAGCTGTTTGTTCTGTGCACTGTGTGGCTAAGCCACATGTTACTGTAGTCACTTGGCAAATTGCCACACACCTTTCTACTGTCCAGTTTAGCTTGTCTCCTCCCAATTATTTATTCGATTTATATGCTGCCTTTTATCAAAAGATCCCACGGCGCAGTGTACAACACTGAGAATGCATTTTAAGGAGCACAATAATTCAGATGACTGAGTTGTTTTGCTTATAAATTACAAGAAATTGTGGGCAAGCTTCCATGCCAGCTGCAGATGCCTCTACAAAAGTCAGCCACTTGCAACAAAAGTCCGCAGCCGGATGGTAGAAGTCACGAGTGGATATTATAATGCCTAGACTGACTTCCACTTAAGCTTGGATCCTTGGCATATTTGTACAGAAGTGAGCTGCGTTGAGCTTAGTAGAACTGGAGTCTAAATAAATACATTTAGGACTGAGCTGCAACTATTAAACGGAGTATTAAACTCCATAAGAAGGGACCATGTCATGTGTGCGCACTGCACAGTGTATCGACTTGCTGTCGTTAAACAATTGTTGTTATTTCTGCTACCCTCTTTTAAATACTACAAAAGCTTGCCATTTGCTGTTAAAGCTGTTTCTCACATAGTGTAATTTAGTGACAGTCATTAATGGTACTTGTATAGTACTTTTTTTTTAAGTGTTCAGAGTACTTCACATACATTATCTAAACGTTCCTTATAACAAGTGTGGGGAACCACATTCCTCACAAGGGCAAACTTCTGGGGACTGTTTGCCACTGGTTTGGAAAATGGAAACATGTGGGTGGAGAAATGGAAATCACCTTTACCTTTTGTCCAGGAGTCTATACACCAGCCACACAAGAGTCAGAGGTTTCTGCATTCACATATATCTCCATTCCTCGTCCAGGCATTTCTTACAGTTCCAAGGACACATCCCTGCCAGGAAAAGGCACTCAAGGAAGGAATGCAGTGCAGCTGGTTAGGCACATGATCTGGGGATGGGAAGAATCCTGAAGGCCAGCTAGGCAGGCCTGGAGAATCCAATATGACCCCTGGGCTTCATCTTCCTCTTTCGTGCCTTGTAAAATAGGGCTGCTTTATCCCCATGCTGCAAATTAAGTCAAGGGCAGGAAAGGCTCAAGGGACATAGCTTACCTACAGCCATCATGCGAATTCATGGCTGATTAAAAAGATTTGAAAGATTGGAGATTTTCTGGCTCGCAGCTACCTACACTGCACAACAATTTTAGAAGTCTGGGGTTTTGTTTTGTTTTTTGGTTAGGATATTGTCACATGTATATTCATGCAGATTATTTTATTTGCAGATCACCGAATCCAAGTTCTGCACCAAAAGAATTTGATGCATGAACATGAACCCTCAGAGAAACAGCACAGATCATTAACTGTACACTTGAATGTGGTCAAAGGCAGGTGGTCCCCTGTTGTTGGATTTTGTGTTTACTAACCTTCCTATGGAGAAGGCCAGCATTTAATCCCAGTAACACTCAAGCACTACTTTCACCGTTAATCTACAACACATTAAGTTGGATACCTATCCCTTTTAATCTGGAGGAACAAGATTTATGATTCTCAGCAAATTTGCCCAGTGTCATAGGCTCAAGGGATGTTGTGTGAAAAGTGTGTGGTTGTGTAGTCTGCATGGCTGTTTTTGTAGTGCAGAATATCCTGCTTAAAAATGTTAACATATCAACTATATTGTTTCAGGATCCTCTGTAAAAGTGAAGGCAACTCCTAGTAGTCTAACAACACAAGAAACCCCTTTTCCCAATAGCTATACAGTACTGATTGGTTACAAGCTGCACAAGATTTCCCCAAATATCCTTGTGGACACACCAGTGAGACCTAATAAAGTGAAGGGTGCAGGAACCGAAGAAGAAATAACTTTGCTTCCTGGCTTGAAACAGGACAATAATTCTGGCAATAATGCTGGCAGATCAGTAAGAGCAACTAATATCACTGTAAGATTCCTTTCCGCTGACAATTCAAGCAGAACTGAGATTGACATTTACAATTTAAAAGATCCAAGAGAAGCCCCTGAAATTCATGTTGTAGCCAGCAACATTATGAACCAAGGCATTAAAACTGATACAGTAGTATTAAAAGGCAATGGTTTGCAAGTGGTAGTAAACAGTTCAGTGGATAATAATGTGAAGCATATTCCTGAAAAAGGGAGAAGAACAGCCCTGATATTACCTGATCATGGAAAGACCACTGCAGATGGCAGTAAAAGAGACCATCCTTTCACAGGTAAAAGACAGTATTTTTCCTTTCCGTGAGATGTAGGGGTTCACCCTGAAACAAATTTTCATACTGTTGTGTCGATATATTGTTGTCGCCATAGAATTTGCAGAACAATTATGTACCCTAATGAAATTAAGTGAAATGCAATTGGTCACGTGTGCTATACTTTTATGTCACCTCTAATATGAGCAACATATGTCTCAGTTCTTGTGTCATTCTTTCTTTTTTAACAACAATCTTGTGGTGATTTTAGGCCGAGAGGTTGAATTGACTGATGCCCTTTTGTCTATGCAGTAGATAGGAATGGCTCGTGATAGTCAACGTTACAAGTCCACAGTATTTCAATTCTCTAAAACCAGCATCTCACAGGACCGCACGTGAAAAAGCTCTCGCCATTATTAGAGAGAATAGTGACTAAGGGTGAGCTGCAAACCAATAAATCCCAAACCGAAATCTCACCTCAGCCATGAGCTCACTTGGTGATCCTAAATAGTGTGATGATTAAAGGAATACTTGCCTACTTTACAGGGCTATTGTAAGGATTACAGAGATAATGTATGTGAAGATTTGAACACTTTGAAATAGCTTTACATAAATTGTAAGATTGTTATTATATATGGCAGGTATGCAATACCATCCTGAGAATTCTGCAACCCTAATCAGCATTGCTTAGAAGTATATTCCATCCCTTGGAATGGGACTTACGTTGTACTGGTAATGTGGTTGTTACCGGGAACATAAAATGAATAGGAAGCCATCTGTGTAAAGGAACTACCACTTAGTTTACTGTTGTTGTTTTCAGAGTGGCCAGTGTGCTTATGATCTCCTAAACCGTATCAGGAAAACTTTCACACAAATGGCTTTCTATGGGGTTTGGAGCCCATGTGGTTTGGCTTCAGTGGGGCTTACTCTCAAGTAAGTAAGTGTGTATAGAATTGCAGCCTGAAAGTCATAGCTAAATCAACACCTGATACAGGAAATTACACTTGTGTCTAATCAACACACCAGGGTCCATAACTATTCTCATGCAGTCAATATCTGTGGAGGGCTCAGGAGTATTTACGCTTTGTCCTTGGGCCTGGATACCGTGTAGACCCAGAAATAATTCCTGTGTATAATGTGACTTGAAATGTGTGCTTGCTGCACTTTTTATGATGTATGAAGAGTCTAAGCAGGCAAGACTGAATCCTGTCCCAAAAGTTTCCCCTCTATTTTAAGAAACTTGCTATATGTGTATTTACAGCTTTCAAGCTAGTAAAAGCTGCCCACTTGGAAAAACCTGCAAGCCAGTCTCTGGTTTATGAAGATATTAACCAAAAAGGTTAGCAAATACGTATGTTTCTCCCTCCACCCAATTGAAGGTTGTTGTTTTTAATAAGAGTATGAAATTTGGCAGTGTGCGCACAGAATTCCTGATACGTTTTATAACTTTGCTGTTGAGGGGGCAGCTGTCTGTATGAATCCTCTTGGTGCTAGTGGTGCTGGCTCCCACATTTAAGTCAGGGGCGAAACTTCCTTGACCAGGAGTTCCTTGTACACATGAGAGTGCACCACAAAGTTTTTTGATCAGAGCTGCTTTTCCATGATTTACCTTACTATGTGAAAGGGATTTTCGAACATCACATATGTTCCCGCTCTGCGACTGTTTTGTGAACGGCAGGCTTATAAATATCGCAAATAATGGTTTCAAGTGTAAAAACAACAACTTGTTACCCAGTGCTGGAAATCTAGTTATACATGCTGTTAACTTTGCAGGTGCAAATGCTCCCTTGCCACTCCAACCCCTATCTCACTATTAAGGAACTTTCCTCTTCTGTTTCCAGATAATGTAGTTTCAGCCTTGGTTACACCAGTACTTTGGGTGACTACATTATTACTGCATCTCAAGGGTGGAGTATCTCTTATGTGCTAACACACCAGGAATTGAAAGTTTTAAATGTTGGATTTATTTTTGCAAGAAGGCATAATAGCTTGAATTAAAGGTCAAATTTGACAGGCTATGGGTCCTCCTGCAAAGAATGCACTTGATAATCTGCATTATATTGTCCCATCTGGAAGAAATGTGACAGACAAATTTAACTGATAGATCAATTTTATGATGGTAGAATTGTCCTATTAAAACTATGACATCAAATAGATTTGAGCTTTCAGACAGCGATACTACTAAGGAACCAAAGAACTTATCAGTTTAAACTGTTTTAGCCTTTTAGCTCAAGTAGTATGTGAGGTGCAGAGCTATAATGAACATTGCTTATAGCTGCTTATAGTTTAAGCAAAACTGGAGGCATTTTTGTGCAACTCTCGAGACTCACTTCCCATGTTAGGATTTTTCTACACTCAAGTGTTCAAAGAGCAGCCTGAGACTGTTTGCAAGAGGGCTTTCAAACAGCCCCATCGTGTGCTTTCAAGTCCCAACAATGATTGACAGGTGGGCAACCCCACCCACCTGCTAGATTTGTCCCTCCAGGGGTGGAGATATAAGGATCTGGCCTTTCACAAACATTATAGAAAAATAATTGGAAATATTTGCCTGCCTGTGGTGCCATTGAGTGAAAACTGTATGGAAGCATAGTATGTTCGCACCTCTGGCAAAATATGTACAGGCAACCTTTGTTTTGGGTGGGTTGGGCTGCCTCCACACATGTCGGTGGAGGGCTCCACCCCCACCCCATTCTGTCCTTTTTGGTGACATTTTTGTGATGTTTTGGGGCTCCTTCTGGGTTCGGCGCCATGTGTGTTTGCGCAATCACGGTCATTTGGATGTGCTTTAAACGGGAGTTGCTTGTATAGTGAATGCATGATGGGATAGTAGAATTATTGTCTCCCATTCCACTCCACCATTGAAAATCCATAGTAAATACAAACAGGGGCTTCCACATATAGCCACTACGGAAGGAGAAAGGGAAGGGGAAGGATTTCTAGGACTGGGACAATGTGTGGATACGCTAACACTCGACTTGCACGCAGTGCTATTTTTCCAGAAAAAGAGGTGCCGGAACTCACCATGAACACCTCCCTTGTTCTCTTAAAATGACAATGGTGCCCACCTGGGCGATGTCAGAACTGAGTTTCGGGAAATTCTGCCTGGGGAAAAAAGCCCTGCTTGCATGGTAGTGGCACACAATTCCACTGTCCTGTGGTGCATTCAGTATTTATATAAATGACTAGGACCCTGCAGTCATGTAATCACTCATAGCCATGGTTCCATTTTCTCTCCAGTAAGGGAGCTAGTAGTAGAACTAACATTTTTCAGAACTAAAAATGGTATTGTGTGTTGAGCTGTCAGCAGCAAAATGCTTCTGACATTTCTCTGGAATTGATTCCACCTTCTCTGAGAGCTCCACACTGTCAAGCTGATCAAGTTTATATTTCATTATGCAGTGTGTATTTCAGCCTAGCAGTTAGTCAGTTGCCCAGGCCAAGTTACACTTCTCTTATCATTTCAAACCTTCAGACAACCCTGTGACACATAAGTACATGTAAGAGAACTGGCAGTATTTCTTTGTGAGCTGGTAAACCTAATACATTTCTTTTGCTGAATGATTTTGCTCTTACAGAAAATTAATACACAGGAGCCACAGAATACCTTTGCTCGTAGTTATTATTCTATGTAGCTTTCTTAGCCATTGTCTTGCAGATAATCACTGCAGAGGTCATCCACAGGAGCGTTGTAGTCTAGTTACGGTTTGCAAACATATTATTCAAAAACTGCATTGCAACAATAGGGATAAGGATCACAATAAAATAAGTACCTATAATTGCAGGATATCTTGTGTTTTGTTTTTGAAGTTTTGTCTTTTGTTTTTGAAGTGCCTGAATCTTTGGCATATCAGTTGTTGCTGTTAATTCAACCTCTACCACCACTGAAGAGCAAATTACAAGATTTTGTTGGATAGTTTTGCAATAGATAGCTTTGCGTTATCAAAACCAGTCAGGTTCTTTTGTAACTTGCAGCAACAAGTGCACTCAAAGATGAAGGTTCAAAAAGCATAATGACAACAAAAACAGAAACTTCTGTAGAAGAACTAGAAAATATACTAACTGATCTGAAGATGGAAAGGGGTATGTATTTTTTGCCTTCCATTACTTTAAAAAACTTCTTTCTAAAATTAAAGACTAGCAGAGCTTTGATAAAATTGTACTAATGTATTTCAAATTGGTTTCCCAAAGCATTCTTATCAGAATCTCATTATAGAAATAGAGCTGTGGACTCGTTGACATTATTGATTTCACTCTGAACAATTCTGGGGATATTGTTGTTATTAGCATTGCAGTCTTGGTCTGGTCAGAGAAAATTTTTTTTTTGGGGGGGACATGGTATCACACCTACAAAACTTGACTGAGATAAATCATTACTTTTAAAAATATTATTAATAATAATTACATTTCTATACAGTCATACCTTGGTTATTGAACGGAATCTGTTCTGGAAGTCCGTTCGACTTCTGAAAACATTAAAAAACTAAGGCACGGCTTTCAATCGGCTGCAGGAGCTTCCTACACTCAACTGGAAGCCGTGTAAGCCGCGTTGGACGTTCGGGTTCCAAAGAATGTTCTCAAACCGGAACACTCACTTCCAGGTTTGCAGCGTTCGGGAGCCAAAATGTTCGAGTCGCAAGGCGTTGGACAACCAAGGTATAACTGTATTGCCCTTCATCTAATGATCACAGGGCCTGAGCTGTTTGAGGCTTTATAGGGCAAAACCAGCACTCTGAATTGGGCCCAGAAACTAACTGGCAGCCAGTATAGTCATGCCAGGATTGGCATTCTATGCTCAACCCATCTTGCCCCGGTGAGCAACCTGGCTGCTGAATTCTGCACCAGCTGAAGTCTCCAAACCATCTGTAGAGTCAGCCCCACGTGTGGCACGTTGCAGTAATCTAACGTAGAGGTTAGATTAACCCAGAAAACTCAGAAATAAATACTGCTTTCTTGAACATAGATACTGACTTATCAGTCCCCTTCATGTGTTGCTTAAAAGTTAAGACAGTAAGCTTATGTAATGGGCTTTAGGCCTTAATTTCTAGTTTACTTTGTACAGGCAGAGCACCCCTATGTTCCTGGCCACAGCTACTGCTGTATCCACAGCCCTTCCAAGAGGCACTGGCTAACGCAGATGATGTTGGGGCAATTTTCTCCACTTTCCCCATTATTGTTCTTTTATATTTTTCTTCCCATTGACTGCAGCGACACTTAACAGGTGCTGCTGCATATTTTTCCAGTCTGTTTGGGGAATAAGGAGGCTTTTGATCTTCTGGATCAATAGTCTCTCTCTCCCACACACCCGCCTCAAATGCCTTGTTCCTGACCCCTCTGTGAGGAGACAGCCATTAGTGGATCAGCAGTAACAGCAGAGCTTTCTGCCGTCACACCAGGAAGACCTCTGACCAGGGACAAGGAAGTCCATAGTATGCTATACACCAGGTGTGGGGAACCATTGGCCATACTTTCTGGGGCTGATGGCAGTTGTCACTCCACAACATCTGGATCACCACAGGCTCCCCTACTCTGCTGCAGACCCTCAGTTGCCTTCCCAGGAACTCCCTTATGCTGCAATCTTATACACACTTGGTAGGAACTAAGCCTCATTAAACTCAGTGGGATTTACTTCTAAGCAAACATGTTTATGATTGCACTGCTAATCTCTTCTGTCCCCACAACCGCATGAGGAAGCATCGTAATTTGTCACTTGCCTAAACCAAGGTGAAGGAGATGATGATCAACTACATCAGTGATGGGAAATTATGCGTGATTGTGACTTGTCAAAGGCTAGAACTTGGCAAGTTAAGCTTCATGAACGAGCAGGAATTCAGGTTTTCCTTCTTTTAAGCTGTTGTGTCAAGGATGGGGAACTACTGGCTGCCCAGATGTTGTAGGACTACAGCTCCCCTAATTTGTGGCCATTGGGCCAGGGAGACCGAATCCAGCAACAACTGGAGGGCCACCACATCCCTGCTTTAGAACCTCTGGTCGAACTGGCAACAGGTATAGTTCTGGCATACTCATTTAAGATTGGTTCCAGTTGATTTGTGCGCAACTAATTATTTGCCTTCTCACCAAACCTTCCCAGTGTAGCAATGACAATTAATTCAATTGTTGATATTTTTTGAACAGTGAAGCAAGAGACTCCATCCACTAATGAGAGATTGCAGTCTTCAGTAATGGAAGATATTCTTCAGGATTTACAGGAACATCTAGGTAACTCTTATTGTTTCACTGAATTGTACAGACTGCAGTGCGTATTAATGAGGTAATCATAGCAATGGGGATGTACCATATTGCATACGGTATTAAAAGTAAAGGAAGTAAAATCAGCAAGGCCGGTAGGCCTACTACTACTGTTGAAACGAGGATGCTGTAGTCATCACTGGTTTATTCCCTGTCCAGATACCAAAAATTCTGAAGAGGTGGAGTAATGCTAAATTCTAAAATTGCTCACTTGTTAAAAATAGGCAGTGGGGAGTTTCATAATTGTGGAGTCAGATATTCCCCTAAATATGATTGAGTTCAGATTTACTCCTGAATGTAATTTAGTTAAAAATTTGTCAAATAGAAATATTCTTTGCCTTCTTAGATTCTGTATTAACTGTGTATAATCATTTTCACTTAATGGGAAATGAGTATGTAGGGACAGAGGTTTTTGTTTTGCATGTCTGGGTGTTTTACAGAAAGCAAATATCTGAACTCAAGCATTGTATGTATGTATGTATGTATGTATGTATTTATTACTAGCATTTATAATCAGCTTTTCACCACAGTTGTGGTTCCCACGTGTTGCACAACATAATAATAAAGTAATACAAACATTTAAAAGTCAAAACCAAGGGAAAAAATCATAAACTTAGAACAACAATACAACATCAATTCTTTATTGCTGTTCAAAGACCTATAGAATAACAATACTGTAAGGACAACAAAGCTAAGATCCAATAGATTTGATCAGGTTCTCAAAAACACTGGGAGAAATGTTTTAATTAATCGATGGAAGCCCATCAATGATGTTGCCATCTGTGCTTTGAGGGGGCTGGGAGAGTTCAAGGATTGGGTTGCTACATACTGAGAAGGCTGACTACTTGAGACCAATTAGCCAATACCCCAGTTTGGGGTCCTTTGCAGTTATTAAAGCTTAAAATGCTCATATTAGCAAATGGCTGATTGTTAAATTAATTGGCTACTTAACATAAATGGAAAAGAGGCACACGGCAGTGTCCCTTAGGCTTGCCATGCCCTATGTTACAACAGTTTTCTAATGCCATTCTTGTAAGTTACCATTTCATCCTTTGTGAAAAACTGAAGTTCGTAGGCCTTCCACCAGTGACAGCGATGAACCAATGCTGATGGACAATATTTATTCATCAAACGAACTTGAAGACCCAGGTAAATCTTGGTTTAGAGTGCATCAGAATTACTATGGGGTTGCGGCGTTCATCTCGCTTTCGGGCCAAGCGAGCCGGTGTTTGTCCACAGATAGCTTTCCGGGTCATGTGGCCAGCATGACTAAACTGCTTCTGGCGCGACAGAAACCAGAGTGCGTGGAAACACCGTTTACCTTCTTGCCACAGCAGTACCTATTTATCTACTTGCACTGGTGTGCTTTCGAACTGCTAGGTTGGCAGGAGTTGGAACAGAGCAATGGGAGCTCACTCCACTGCGGGGATTCGAACTGCCAACTTTCCGATCGGCAAGCCCATGAGGCTCAGTGGTTTAGCCCACAACGCCACTTGCGTTGTGTTAATTAATAACATTTTAAGTGCAGAACACTGCTCCCACATTTATTCTATAAAAAGAAAGAGAACTAATTTCCCTGCATTTGCAGCCCTGATTTGTATTCGGAACCTTGTTATATGCGCCCAAAGGTGCTGCCACCCTCCCAACCCATATTGGAATCCCAGCTGGGGCAAAGCTATAAAAACTTGACCTCATTCCAATACCAGGGTCATGATCTAGAACTGGGGACCGCATGTTGGTTATTTGTACAATAAACATCCTGCATGTAGAGGCAAAGTATCACAAGTAGTTTGGCCTTAAGAATGTCTTTTGGTCGGCATATTTTTACTGAGTGACTCCAGGTGGGGATTGCACACTCCTATGTGTGTTTAACAGTACATCAGATCAGGTTAGTGGAGTCAGAATGAACATCACATACATTGGATACAGGGGTGTGTATCAGTCCTCAAGCTGCCATTGCTTTTTTGGCACAACTAAGGGCACAATCCAAACTCCTAGCTGACTCCGCCAGCACTCTGCAGAGTCAGGAACATCTCTGCTCAATCCAGTCCTAGACAACCTGGCATAAGGGGGTTGGATTGCCCTGTAAATAGAATTCTGCATTCTCTGGGCATCATTGGTTACACTTACATTTAAATATTTCAAACCCTATGCCAGAGGCTCAGGGTTGGTATATATATATATATATATATATATATATATTTGCTTTCGTAGATTTTCACGGGTACAGGAATGCAGGTTTTGGTGTCCTCGGGTGTCTTCCCGTGTAAAAGTTGGGGTGTCTAGGCGACGTTTCGACGAGGTCTCACTCGTCATCTTCAGGCTGGTGCTTTCGGCTTCTTGTTACTGGAACAGAGCAGGATCTCAGTGTTTGAGTTCCTATAAATACTGTTGAGGAGGTGTGGTGTATAGCCTCCAATGTTCTGGGCAGAGAGGAGGTTCCCAGGCTAGTGTGCCTTTTCCTCTTTTGTTCCTTAATTACTTGAGGGATATCTTGAGTGATTTCTTGAGTGATTTCCTGAATCCCACTTAGGTGGGTCATTAGGTGTGGATTAGTTGCTAAAGCCTTCGTGTCTTGAACTCTTGAACTTTGTGAAGAGTTTTTCTGAGAAGATGGCTGTACTGCACTTGGTTGTGCTCTGGCTTGGCTTCGTGTATAGGGGCGAGCTGTGGTTTTGTGGCCTGTGCCAGCCAAATCCCCCTGCAATCCCTACACAGATTTGGCTGGCACAGGCCACAAAACCACAGCTCGCCCCTATACACGAAGCCAAGCCAGAGCACAACCAAGTGCAGTACAGCCATCTTCTCAGAAAAACTCTTCACAAAGTTCAAGAGTTCAAGACACGAAGGCTTTAGCAACTAATCCACACCTAATGACCCACCTAAGTGGGATTCAGGAAATCACTCAAGAAATCACTCAAGATATCCCTCAAGTAATTAAGGAACAAAAGAGGAAAAGGCACACTAGCCTGGGAACCTCCTCTCTGCCCAGAACATTGGAGGCTATACACCACACCTCCTCAACAGTATTTATAGGAACTCAAACACTGAGATCCTGCTCTGTTCCAGTAACAAGAAGCCGAAAGCACCAGCCTGAAGATGACGAGTGAGACCTCGTCGAAACGTCGCCTAGACACCCCAACTTTTACACGGGAAGACACCCGAGGACACCAAAACCTGCATATATATATATATATATATATGCCTAGAACTTTCCCAAGGAGGCTTTGCTGGTCTGCACAGAGTAATAAAAAAAATCCTTATTGAATTAGCAGAGAAAGGGAAACAGAGACCAAGTACCAAAAGTGTATCCTTTCTAACTGTCAGATATCATCTCAGTTTCAGTATTCAGTGGTTGTGAACCAATGATTTACATAGGCAGCAGTATACACAAACCATGTTGCCAGGTTCAGGTATCTGAAGAAGTGTGCATGCACACGAAAGCTTATACCAAGAACAAACTTAATTGGACTCTAAGGTGCTACTGGACATTTGTTTTGTTTTGTTTTGTTATATATTTCATGTTGCCAGATGACTACCTGCACTGTCTGTTTTGAGACTGGGAAAGCTTCAGGGCCCCACATTGCAGAAAGGTGGCAATTGCTATCAAAGCTGAGGACGTTTGGAAGGGTGCAAGTGTCGAATAATAAAATAAAAATTACATGTTCAGTGCTGCTGTTGCCCTTCTGCTGGACAGCTTCAATCAAAGAGGGGTGTGTCCCTTTGCCAGAAAGACAGGCCACTTGGAAAAGACTCCTCCTTGTCTAAGGTTAAGCAGATGAGCACATCTGTAGATGCCTCTGGTCTCTGTGACATCAAAGGCACAGAGGGCACACTGCAACTTGGCAACACTACTTGAAATCACCTTGCTAGCTGGGGGGGAAACTAATTCCATTTTCCCAGCAGTAAAATGTTTACGTTGAGTGCTGGAAAGATGTGGCACCTCCCCAAAAGGGATACCGTACTTTTTCGTGTATAAGATGAGGGTTCCCAAAAATAGGGGGCGTCTTATGCACGGGGGCGTGTTATACATGGAAAAATACAATACTTTCTTCAAGGGGAAACTGGAACTTGTACAACAAATGAACAATAGATGTACATTATTCATATAGAAGGGCCTTCTCCCATGCAGGCTGCACAGATGTTTTGGCCTTTTCCTCCCTGCACAAAATCCGATGGAAAAAGAATCACAAAAGTTGTCTGGATGCATTTCCAGAATGTATCCAAAGCCAACAGACAGCCTGTCTTTCAGACTTACACTACTGAGTAATAGCTGCTTGCAATACTTTTGCAAGCTATATATGCTATAAGCTACTGTGGCAATCATATTTGCCATAGATGTTCCACCTAACAAAAATAATGCATTTTCACAATACATCTGACTGCTTGGAAAACATACCTTTTTGAGATATGTAGCCTATATACAAAACAAAACAAAAACGGCAAATGTGCATTCATTTAACAAAGAACCAGTTGTGCAGACAGGCCCCTAATATTATATTTCTTTTTGTACCAGTACTGCTATAATAGCATTGGGATCCACATTTGTTTTGTAGCATGGTCACTGAATAAATTTAACTGTTTCTTGCTACAGAAGAAGCAGGTTACAGTGAAGAGAACCACAACATGATGACAGCGCCTGTCCCAGAAGATGCAGATTTTCTGCCGTTCACAGACGAACCACCACTCGAAGCAATCTCTGTCCCAAGTAAAGTCGTTAAACAGTTATCCACGCAATCTTACATTATTATCGGCAGTAATGGCCACCCCATTGCTCTCCAGCCACAGCTATTCCCGCAATCTTGGAGCAATCTAGTTTTGCTTGTGCAAGCCAGATCAGTGAAAACCAAGCTGTAGTGCATTTAGAATGTCATGAGCCAAGGTTGGAACAAGAGGGTAAAGGTAAAGGGACCCCTGAGCATTTGGTCCAGTCGTGGCCGACTCATCACGCTTTACTGGCCGAGGGAGCTGTCGTACAGCTTCCGGGTCATGTGGTCAGCATGACTAAGCCACTTCTGGTGAACCAGAGCAGTGCACGGAAATACCGTTTACCTTCCCACTGGAGCGGTACCTATTTACTTGCACTTTGACATGCTTTCGAATTGCTAGGTTGGCAGGAGCAGGGACCAAGCAACGGGAGCTCACCCCGTTGTGGGGATTCGAACCGCCAACCTTCTAATCGGCAAGTCCTAGGCTCTGTGGTTTAACCCACAGCGCCACCCATGTCCCAGAACATGGGATTACAATCACACAAATGAAGTGTAGGAGAGGAAGATCCAGCCAGTTTGACATTGACTGTAAGAGGTCAGCAGTAGCAAGGGAGACGGAACAGGAATAAACCACCAAATTTTCCCTTTCCCCCAACCCAACACACCCTAGCAAGCATCAGCTACAAGCAAGACAACTGGCCATCTTTCTGCACTAGACAGTGAATATTGGCCAGAGAGCATGTGTGCAGATAAGTAGCCTGAGGCTGTTCCCATGATTCTCTGGACTGGAGAAACCTATGCAATATATCAGCTATCATCCCACCCTGTTCTACTGGAAAGTCCATCTACCTTTGCTCCATGATTCTTTAGTTTAAGTTTGGGTTGTTGTTTTTTTGCCAACTCTTGCAGCTCAGTGCAGCTCACAATGTAAAAAACAAGGTATAAATAAAATTTACAAAGCAAAACAATAAAGCCAGCTATAGAATAGATCAGAAAGAAAATAATTACTGCTCCATAGCTGCACATTTTATTTAAAAGTTCTTAGAATTTTTAGACATTTTCACTTTATTACCTACAAGTCAACAGCGAGCAGAAACACACTGTTTTGTTGCTATTCACCTTTTGCTTTGTTTTTTACAGATTTGGTTACTGAAGCGACAAATGAACATATGAATAATGCCCAAAGATATGAATTCTTTGAGAAATATGAAGGTAAATATGAACTACTTAAATGGAAGTAAAACAACCCATTAAGATTTTAGGTAAGGTAGGATTAACAGCTTGCTCTTCCCAGCTCATCTTCCTGTAATGTGCTGTAGTTTTGTGAAAGCGAGCATTACCTAATACATCAGGGGTATAATTTCAGCTCTGTTGTCCTGTGTTTATTGACTTAGCAAACTACTGCTATCCCCATTCTATTTTTAAACACTTGATTTATGCCTTTCAGTTGGGTTTATTCGGCTAAAACACATTTTGTGTGTATTCAGCTGAAAGAGAGCAAACATTTTTCTCTTCCTGTGTCAAATTGTTTGCCTAGACCTCAATTAGAAAATTAACAGGGCCGATTTTTGTTGTTGGGTTCCTTAAGCCACAGTTTAAACCTGTAATAAAGTAAGACACATAAATCAGAGCTGTGGAAAACAACAAAAAGGTACTGCTTCATTTGTTTACTTCATTTAATTCTGTAAACCAGCTGCAAAGCTGCAGTTTCAAAATTCATCACACAAGGCAAAAACAAATGATGTGAACATTTATAATGGAGCACTGAAACTCAGTCCTTAGAATCACTTGTCAGCCGAACTTGATGCAGTAGACAAAGGAACAGTTACATCGAATAATGTATTGCTGCACTAAAGGCCAAACAAGCCACCTTGTCCACACCCTCGTTAAGCCCAAAGTATGCGGATTAAGATGACTTAGTCACAGCAGAAACATTTCATCTTTGTAGTCAGCCCCTAGTGAAAATAGAGATTTTTAATGGCATTAGTGTTTTTTATCATGAGGTAAAAGCTACAAACCCCAGTGTAAATGCCGGATTTTGGATGCCAGAGCAATGCGGCTGCACCATTCAAAGGCTTAAGGACTGCCAGGTTTAGGGGCACTGCTCCTGCGTGCCAGATTTAGTGGAATATATGCCCAGCTTTTGTGTGTGCTGATTTCTCTGGGCTTCTGTAGCTTGGGTCTGAAGCCAAGGAAGTACTGGCAGAGTCTCCAAATCCAAGATGAAGCTCGAGTCCCTTGGCTCTGCGGCAGTCAGGCCTGGAAGTATGGTGGAGTCAGCACACACAGCCCTTAGGGAACAGAGACATATCTCCTAACTGCCTCAGTCCTAAATACTAAACAGGATCCCAATTGGTTTCTGGAAGGGGAAACGTCACTTTTATACCCCAGACAGATGGGATAAAACTGAACACGGTGAAATTGGATTTTGGAAAATAAATTTCATTCTCCCCCCCCCCCTCCATTCTGCTTGCATCTTAAAAAAAAAAAAAATAGGAGAGAGTGACAAAAGGACAAATAGATAACGAGATTGTAAACCAGCAATCTTGCATCACCTAGTGGCATTGCTGAAGAAATAATAAATAAATCTGGTAGCACGGAAGCATTGCGGAGTTGCTTTTGTGGAAGTGGCAAAGAGGTGATGGAGCATATAGCCCTAGCATACAACTCAAAGGGTTTTAACCTACATCTAGTGCTTATTCATATTTGCACCATAATGGAAAGTATTTAAAAAGGTAGGAATGGGAAAGTGGTTTGGCTGGATTGTGAGAAGCAGGCGCGCTATGATGGTAATTTGCTCTGCCACCAGAGTGCCATTGCAGCTGGTATAGGCATCAGCCTTATAAGCAGTGCTGTCAAATAGTTTTTACTTCATACAGGCTGCAGATAGGGCAGCTTTGGATATTTCGAGCAAGCAGTGCCAGCCACCTGTACTGTCTTTTCTATAGTAGTCAACAGCAGTGCTTGTTTGCATTGTTGGGGGGGGGGGGGGAATGAAGCTCTTGCACAGGAAAGGCATGCAGCCTGCATTTGCACCTGCAACCTGTGCGACTCTGCTGTGCAACATGACCTTTGAACATTACAAAGGCACTATCAGCTGTCGAAGGGATTGGAACTCTTAAACAACACCTCTTAAACAGCTTGCACAGCATAGAGTTAAAAAGATTGCAAGGGAATTTGAAACCACAGTGTGGACTGTCACCAAAATCAGGAGATGTAAAATTTAGGAGTAGGTCAATTGCCTGTTCTGGATGGTGTTGCCCTTACTCTGAAGAGCAGGCTGATACTCCTTGATCCATTTAGTGGTTCAAGTGACCTCTGCAGCCAAGAGTGCCTTCTACCAGCTTTAGCTGAAATGCCGGCTATGAACATTCCTGGATCAGGACCTGGTCCACACTTTAGTAACCTCAAGACCTGATTACTGTAACACACTTCGTGGGAGGCTGCCCTGATATCTGGTCCAGAAACTGCTACTAGTGCTGACTGCAGTGGCCAGGCTGCTCACAGGAGCAGGTCACTGGTACATGCTACTACTCTGCTGAGAGCTGCCCAGGTTGCCAATTTACTACTGGGCTAGTTCCAAGGTGCTTGTGTTTACCAGGAATTGAATCTTTAGTCTGGTAGGCTGTACCCTGTTGTCCTTTTCAGACTTTGGAATTTTTTTACCAACCAGTTTGTAGCGACATGTTCCCGATGTTTCTACCAGTGTTGTTACTATATTGTTTTTAGGTTATTCGCTGCTTTAAGTGCCACTTACAAATATTTAAATAAGACACAGAAGAAAATAAATTTAAACGCAGATTCAAAACTTTTAAAGTTTTGTGAGGATCTAAAATCCAGAACTGCCTGCAAATCCTGGGTCGCTTTAAAATATATTCCACCTGTGTTAATATCACAAGCATTTCAGGTTGGGGTATCCAGTGAATATTGGTAAGAAGAGAGGGGTGGAGGGTTTTTCAACAATGTGTTTAGATTAGAATATTTTCATATTGTGCCTTTTATAATCAAGTCACCATTTGGGGGGAAACAGCAGGAAAAGGAGAGGTGACTCGAGTTCCTGAATTTCCAGGCCACCATGGGAGGCCACTTAGGAGGAAAAGCCTACTTGCAAGGCTCGGCCCAAGAGTCTTCTATGAGCAGAGTGAGGTTTGGCCTCCAGCCTTCCAGGGAGCAGTTCCTTAAATCAGCCACTCAGCAAAGTCAGAGAGAATGTCTTGACTGCTTTGCTGGGGGGATGGAGACTGCTTTGAAGGGCTGCCCAGGTTGGTTCAGCAATGAGCAGAGCTATTTACTGCTTTGGGGGATAAATAGCAGCTCCCATGGGTGCTGAGGGGAGTTCACCCAGCTCCAATGCTGGCATTTAACACTCAGTGCTTTCTGGCAAGGCTTTTATTGACTTGAACGGAATCTATGTATGTTTGAATACTTTTTATTTATTAATTAAATATTGCAATGACTGCTTATTACATTAAACGTATTTACATGAGTAGGAGAGGATATTTTATTTATTTAATTACCCTTCAACTTTTTCCTCACTTGTGTGAGAATGCGAATACCTATTTCCACAGAGCAAATCCACCATCTGTGCACAGTTTATTGCCTCTATACAGGTTCTGAAACTCCATGGTGCCATTGACCCTGTTTGTGACTGTCTAGCAATCATGCGTTTGTGATTTGGTTGCCGATTCTCCCACATAATGGAAAAGAAAAAAGCAAGTGGGACTTGGGTGCACATTAGCTTAAACTTGTGTGCACTTACCACAGCATTTACCGTAACTTAGAATAACTTTTTTATTATTACAGCTATGCTATAGCGTACAGCTTTATCAGATTAGTTTTCAGCAACAAGGTTTTGACAACAGTGTTGCTAAGAACTGCAGTAGTGTTGAGTATGAAACATTGTTAAATTGTGAATAATATGATATGGTTCTGTGTTCGTCTCTTTAGGTATTCAGGGCAGGAAAAAAGCAAAAGCTGCAGACCTTAAAGACCTGCTAAAGCACATCATCATAGCCTGTGTAGCTGTCACTGGTTTGATCTTGACTGTAATAGTTGTTGTGCACATATACACTTCATTATTTGTGAAGAAGGAGCAGTAAGTCACTGTTTCATTCTCTCCTCCCTCTCATCACTGTATCATTCAAATTGCTTCCTAACAACTTGCACCCAGTCCTTGACATTTGCGCCTACTTTAGAATGCTGATATAACGCAATGGGCGTAATTGACGCAGTAGTAGATGCAGGCCAATCAAATCCAATTTTTGCTGGCATAGCCATCTAAGCATCATAATATCCAAGTTGAATAACAACAGGATTTATGATTCTGAAACCAGCATTAATTCATAATGGCAAATGGCAAGATTTGCATCTCAGTTCTAAACACAGATACTGCTGTATCTTATTGCAGAACAAGTCACTATAGCACACACTGCTGTGACTGTAGTGGTGCTCAATACGGTAGCACCCCCATCCTCGTGTGTTCTGCTTCATGTGCCGCTTTGGAAAATCAATAGTCTGCAGATTCTGGCCCATTTTCCACTGTCCTTTTCTTCCAGATGAAAGGCAAAAATGCTCCCTAGATTTAACAATGATTTACTTTGCTTATCGTTATTACATAACTGTGATAACCACATCCTTCTCCACACTCCCCGTTCTCCTCAGCACAGGATGTTTCATGATAGTTTGGATCTGCGGTGGGTTGAAATCCTCAGTCAGTCATGAAGATTACTCCGGGGATTGGGCAACTATCTCGGCCTAACCTCCTTCACAGAGATTTTAGCTCAGCACAGTTTAGAATTTATCTATATAAAGCTGATCTAATCCTCTGTAAAAAGGCCATACATTTAACGCAGCTCTTGGGACTTCAAGTTGGGCACACCCTTCTGCTAGCTAGGGAGGGCCAATGCAACCAAACTTATTTTCTTTTTCTTTGAGGTAGGAAGCAAATTGGGGAATTGACAGCTCTCAGAATAAGCAGCCAATGTGTTTTCCTGAAGCAGCAGCAACGGGCAAGGGAGTGACTTGGCTGCTGTATCACTGTTTGATGTTATGGCTTCCTTTCATAAAAAGATTTGTATCTATTAAAACAATTTCATCATTCTCTTAGGGAACCTGATAAAACAAATTCTGACAAAAAAGGCGGACCTGACAAAAATGAAGTCACATCGGCCGAGAAAACCAGAAGCCAACAACCACATTACAATGTTGGCATTGAGGGAGCACAAAACAAACAACCATATTACAATGCTGGCGTTGGGGGGACACAAAACCAACAACTGGAATATGCTGTTAACATTGTGGAAACAGGAAGCCAGCAGCTAGAAGACAGCGCTGTTGGAACTGACAATCAAAACAACAACAACTTAAGTTCACCACCAGAAATGTTTTCATCCACAGATTGTGATTACATCAAAAAGCCTTTAGATCTCCATCCTGTCAAAGCTATGTTGTCCCCTAGCTCCCCACCGGAAGACACTGGCTTGCTTCTCCCGGTTGAACCTTCAAGGCACAGTGCCCATAATAGTTTGCCTTCATACAACAGCAGCACATGTAAGAACCTCAAAGTACAACCTAGAACTTTCAGAACCAATCATAGCTCTTATAACAGCCCAGGAAATTATGGTAAATCCAAAGATCATGACTATAAAAGACTTCAAGCCAAAGATACTGCTTGTTACAAAACCAAACCCATCTACCAAAGACCATCTAGGCATAGACCCAAATCCACAGAACCCAAAAGAGGACACAAAAAGGTTTCAGCTAAGCAACATAGCTACAGCAGTTCAAGTTGGGTTGAAGATCCTTCACCAAATGTTTCTGCTGCTTTAGACCCGAACAAAAACTCCAAGGAGTCAAGACTGTCCCAAGACGATGACTCAGACTGTGCATGTTTTCAGCATATCAAAGGTTCTTCTAGTACAGACTCATATTCGAATTAGAGCAGCACAGAGAGGAGGAACTTATTGTTCAGTATGACTGCTGTCCGGAAGTGTGCAGTCCTATATTTTTACCATGGTTAATCATGATGGAACACTATAGTATCCTGGAGAACACATGTTGCAATCATGCTATTGAATAATAAAAAGTAGGTTTGGTGTTGGGTTGCAGGAGTTGCTAATCTGGCTTCTTGGATTTGTCCAATTAAATTATTTTCTGCTTGAAGTGTAATATGTGCTCACATTCTTTAACAGGCACTAATTCACTTTTTTTTGGGGGGGGGGGGGATAGAAAAAAATTGAGCCCTGCATTCTGCAAGAACATGCAGTTCTTTGCAACATGTCTGTCAAAGAGAAACTGCAACAGTATTAGGTATTTGGGGTCTTAAGACTCACTGGCACTATTAATGTTGAAGTGAAGATGAAATGTATTGCACACCAGAATACTAAGGGACCAGGAAGCTATTGCACAGGGTTTAGCTTTTAGCTTTTCCATTTTCTAAAAAATCCTTACTAGGATTGTTTCCTTACTAGGAAACAAAAAAAACCCACACCCCAAGCACCTCGTAAGGGACATTATCTTACCACATAATCAGAAATAGTACAATATACTCTTGGCTCTACAACCTATGCAACTGAAATAATAACTTACAGAGCTTTCAGAAACAATTCTGTGACCCTGGAGCCAACAATCTCCATCTCTGAGATACAGTGCAAGTGTGTTTTAGTCCAGAGGGTGCTGTCCATCCCCACCTTGGAGCCTGGCAGGATGAAGGGGAAAAGGAAATATGTGTAGTAAGCTGGTCTCAGTTGTTTCATAATGTACACTTGGCATTCTGCATTGGTATCGAGACAAGCTAAAGAAAAGGCTGCCCTATAATTCAGTATTAATTTTATTAAATCAGGCACTTTGTCAGTTAGAAGAAACAGAAAAAAGTTTGAAAGATAATTGTGTTTATTTTCTAAGCTTTTACCTGTGAATATAACAAATGGATAATTGAGTGATGATATATAGTGACTTTTTTTTTTTTACAAAAATGTTTCCCCCTAACATCTGGACAGCAATATATAAATATTTACAATGGAAAAATAGGCAAGGAAAGAGAAATAAGTAGTCTTCATTATCCAAATTAATTTCTAATACATCAGATTTGAACACAAAATACTTCATTCACATCTATTCAATATTTACATGTTTCATTACTGGAGATCACTGAGGTTTTAACTTCATTTCTACTATTTGTTGTGTTGGACTTCTGTTATGTCTCTAATATTTGTTTCTGTAAAGCAGTTAAAAAATTTCTGGAAAAATAAATCAGTTTTGAAAATGTTGAAAACATTAATGTGTGTAATTTTAAGTGACTAATTTTTTCCCCACACAGTCAATACACCACAACACTGAAAAAGAAATAAGATAGACTTCTGGCCAGATTCTTAAACTGGCAGGTTTTAAAATAAAAGTGGTTTCTAAACTGAAATGGAAAATTACAGCCCTGCTTAGTGTAAAAGGAAACAAGTGTGTGTCTGCATGTGGATAAAATGTCCTGACGACAAAGATCAATGATGGTGGAATGTGCTTTAAAAGCCACAAACAAAATATAGTTGGTTGATTAATGGACTACCAAAGCAAAATTGCAACAGTTTAAACCCATTTAGTAATCTCAACCATTAAATATAAAAAAATAAGCCATGTTGCTTTCTGCACAAGTGTTGCACAATCACATGACTGAAAACAGGCTGCTTGCGATAATGACAAACACCTATTGCATGCCATTTGGTTTTAGTATGCCAAGTTGACTGCCACAACCAACAACGGGTTACACATCCGTGATCCTGGTTTACATTCATTGCAGGGAGATTTATATATGTGAATTACGCCGCCCTCTAGTCCCCAAAGAAACCCTAAGCCTGGGCTCCCTAGCTTTATAATGTTCATTGAAATCCAATCTAAAGCTAAGAAATCGAAGACTTTCATCAGAACTGGTGGTCAGTAATACCAAGAACTGCTGCACAATGCCCTGAAAGAAAGAAAAACAGAGAAATTAGGCATTCATAAGAAGTCACACAAATGAACGTGTGTAATGGAATAAAGGTGTGAAGCATGTCACCATTCCATAGCAATCCTTGAAAATTCCACTATATATAACAAGCAGAAACTGGTCCACTGCAAGAAATGGGCAGCTCCTGCAATGCCCCATCCTTATAAAAGTAGGTGAAAAGTTAGTGAATTTCCTGTCTTGAGTTTTGACGGGGCGGTTTTTAACAAAGCGAATCCACGAAAATTATTCTAGCGAGAATGCTTCATAAAAATGTTGTCTACCTACAGTGGCAATGGTCAGCATAAACACAGACTCTGGAGTGCAATCATTTACGTAGGCACTTTTATGTCTGGGAGAACCTCTATGCACCTGGTTCTTTATCTATTGAAGCCAAATGTCACATTCCCTAATGTATTCATAACATAACTTTTATTGTTATTGCCTTCTTCCAAATCCTGGAAAGGCTTGCATGCCGCATTAAAACAGTGTGCACTTTAAACCAGAAAACAGATACCGGCTATCAGTACGTTAATATTTTAAAAATTCCTCTTTTTAAAAATACCTGATAGAAATGGGTAAGTAGTCGCAGCTGTGAACACATTTTTGGTATTGAATCTTGAAATTCTTTAATCCTTTTATTCTCCTCTTCCTCTTCTGAAGCTTTTACTCCCCATTCACCCTTAACAATATACATTGTAAAAAAGAAAAGAAAAAAAGATGAGAAATTATCAGGTGTACACATCAATAAATCTGAAGCCACATGCTAATTTTTGTTTTATTAAGAGGAAGTGCCTTAAATTTAGTTGGTGATCTCTTACAGTTATAAGCCAAGTAGTTAAGACAGAAGAAACTTCTTACAAACAATACATACCAAGTGTGAAAAAGAATTCAATTTGTGTTTTAATGGTGGGGGGGATTAAGGTTTGTCAATTGCAGCTTCTAGGTTACCCCAATCTGGGTTAAATGTACTGTGTAATCTAGGCATGTGTACTTTCTTAGAAGCCCCATTGAGCATAGTGCAACTTACTTTTGAGTAAACATGCACACACTTACTTTTCATATTAAGATTTTATCCAAATACCTATTTGCTCAGTCTTTCAAAGAAAAGGAGGGGATATTAGAAGGATTATTTTTTGGTATTGAATTGGTATTGAACACAAGCATCGTTCTTGTGCTTAAAATGCCACTGAAAACTCCTTTGTACCTCAAGCTCTCTCTCTCTCTTTCTTTCTTCAAACTGCAACCGTAACTGTAACTCCTCCAAGGCAACGCGGTACAGGCCATCTTGGGCATTTTGAAACTCAAGAATCTGATCAAAGACAGCTCGAAGCTGGTTGAGAAGCATCTACAACAAAAGTTGCAAAGGGAAGACAAAACCTCTAAAAATGAAATGTTCAAAGAAAAGCTAAGATTTGCTAGCATATAAGAAACTGCTGAAAGATTGTTATATTTAATATCTCCTCCTAGAGCAAAGGGATACATGGAAAAATTGATTTCAGTACGGAGGTTCTCCCAGAACATCCCGTAAAAGATTAAATTTACCAGGGCTGTAATCCTAAACTTTTTTTTTTTGCTTGTAATGAAGATGCACTGAACACAGTGGAATTCATCTCCGAATAAAACTCCATTGTGTGTTGCCAGAAATAATCTCAAAAGCATAAATAATTAGAGAAATAATGGTAACATTATATATAAATAGGTAAATGAGACTTACTCTTGAGTCAGCGTCCAGCAAACAGCGAGATATAATTGTATCTAAGAAAACTTCATGAGCCGCAATGATGTGATCCAAGTCTTGAGCCTGCTGAACTTTGTTCCATAGTTCATCCCATGAACATTCAAGCACCTATGGAACAGAACATCCAGCAATGAGATTCACTTTGTTTTAGAGACTGTTTAAATAGCAACCTCTCTGCTCTATACCTCTGTGACATAATTAAGCTCACATCAATAAGAATGTTCTTCCAATTTCAAACAAACAACAAAATGGATGGTTAAAGGGTACCTCAAATGTAATGTAATACTGCATTTGATGAATGAAATGGACCATTTCTGATGCCAGAACGTGACACTGATGCAGCACCCCAGAAAGTTCTGTAAGAAATTCAAAGAATATGTATATTAAAACTCAGAATGGAAATGTTCATCTAGCCATATTTTTAAAACACACACACACCTGAAATACAACAGCTACCTGCACCCATCTTTGAAAGGAGTAAGACATACCGTATTTTTTCGCTCTATAAAACGCACCAGACCACAAGACGCACCTAGTTTTTGGAGGAGGAAAACAAGAAAAAAAATATTCTGAATCTCAGAAGCCAGAACAACAAGAGGGATCACTGCGCAGCGAAAGCAGCGATCCCTCTTGCTGTTCTGGCTTCTGGGATAGCTGCACAGCCTGCATTCGCTCCATAAGATGCACACACATTTCCCCTTACTTTTTAGGAGGGAAAAGGTGAGTCTTATAGAGCAAAAAATACGGTATATAACGGGTTCTCAAAGAAAGGAGACTATATGTGGACTATCATTTTAATCTCAGTATATTTACGGCCACAAATTCAGCATTTTCCAGAGGCGTAGCCATGATAGCCTCTGCCTGCAATAAATACACCCCCATATTAACAGAAAATATAATGCAGGATCAAACAAGAAAATGAAATTAATAGTATAGGTTGACAAAACTCTGGAGATCTGGTACAAAACAAGATTTGCAATCGAAAGGAATTAGAACGTGGAACAGAATAGATAGGGAAAAGACCTTTGTGGCTGGGAAACAAAGTCTGCTTGGCACTGCTGTAACAGGTGGCAATCCACTAGCAAAGGAGCCTGAACAGAGCTCTTATTATGAGAAGGTTAATTTTTCTCAGCAACATATACAAAACATCAGATGCCTAAGCCCCCCCTCTGGCTTGCCACAAGAGATTTGGAAGGACAAACTAGGAACTTTCAGGATACAAGATTAGTTAGGAAAATATTTAATGGTACAGTGAGTATAAATGTTAATAAATTGAGTCCCTCATAGATGAAATTGTGTGCTGGGGAAGGAATGCGTGACCTGGCAGAGCAGATGAAAATATTCCATATACAGTATGATTACGCATTATACAAAAATATCTCTTGTTTGTTCCGAAATGTCTCAAAAGCTCAGAGGCAAACTGGACTTCTCTCTCAGCATTTTGGTTGAAGCATATCAGCTCTACCCAATTTTGTCTTGGATTATAGGAGCAAACTGCATCAGAATGAATGAAGCAAACCAATGACTATACCAAGATGACAAAGATCTATACGGAGCAAAATTGCCAAGATCTATACAGAGCAAAAATTACACGAGAAAGAATACCCTGCAGCTATCTGTGGGAGGAAAATCCCCCCCCCCCAGCTGCTAGCCAGAAACAACCAGAAAATATATGGAATGAAGAGCAATAAAAAGTCTTCCCCCTAGAATATTCATACTGGATATTTCCTAATAATTAGAAAATGTCTAGAGCAAAGAATTCCTGGTTAACAGAGAAATCGTAATAATAGGAGGCTGGAATGGAATATTGCTGGATGAGGATTGGGTCCCAGATCACAGGGTTTGGAATAGGTTCACCTCTCTCCTTGCCCCACTCTTTTTGAGACTTACATCACTGTAAGCCCTGCTGGCTGAACCAGGGTAAAGGACTTAATACCAGTGTATGTATGGCTCAGCAGAGGTGAAGAACGTAGGTCAGCATAGCCCACGGGAAACCCCCCAAATCTGCTGAACACAAACTCTCTCATCCCCATGAATTTTGGGTTTGGATCGTGCTGTCAAGATCTCTAAACTAGGGATGTAATCCTAATATAGGAGTTAGAGCCGTTAAACACAACAAGGCTTCCTCCCGAGTTAACATGCTTAAATTCTGAGTCTGCATGCTTATTAGTATGAACTGCAAACAGTAACAGTCAAAATAGTGCCTACGGCTATTGGGAAAATCGACTAGGTGATACCAAGGTGAAGGTTACGGCAACAACAGCCTATGAGAAATCATGAATTGCGGTCAACAAGGATTGCTGGAAAAGCCGCAGAAAAGGAAGTATCACACAGATTGCTTAATTCTGAACTGAAGCTCAGTTATGATGGATCTTCATCATTTTTCTTATACTAAAGCCTTTGCCTGTGTTTTTTTTTCCTTCGTCCAACTCTCTTCTAAAAGGTACTGTGGAACCAGAATGTCTATTTAGGTGAATTCCAAGAATAATGTTCTGAAAAACAATCACATTGAGTACTTCAGTTCGAACGTGAATCCCTACTTATGCCTCTCCTTTATATACCTTAGCACTTTCCGTCTCATTCCATCTTGTTTGTTAAAAAGGCAAATAAAATATGACAGTGGCCTTCTCTTTAATCAATAGCAGACATTTTTACCCAAGGCCACTAATAACTCCATGGTTATACAGGGATTTTCATGCATGACCCAGGCCAATATTCTAACTCCTGATCCACCCTACTGTGAATTAACATAGATATGTGACTGTCATATAATGGGAGTGCTGCCTGGTGGTTTCCTTTCCAGTGGCTATTTATGTTCATCATTGGAAGATAGAGCCTGCCTTTCCAGTGCATGATCCTCAGAGATTACAACTCTCTTTTGGGAGAGAGTCACTAAAACGCTTAGGCCAAACTTTGTGGGGAAAGGAGATAAGGCATTGTCAGTCAAGGGTACTCAAGTGTGGAACAAGCTTCAAGAGGAGATAAGGCCATGCCAAAGCTTCCCTGTTTGCACAGCATGCTACCAAACCCACCTGTGTGCCACAACCTACCTGTGACATAGAAAAGGGCGAACCATTCTTTACCGTGTTTGATATCCCTGCGCTCTCAGATAACACATATGTAAAATTTGCAGCGCATATGGGAAAGAAAGAAACAGCCACAAAACCCAGAAGGAAGGAATCGTTTGTGGACTCAAGTGTGCAAAACAAACAACCGGTAGCAGCACCAAGTAGTGAGTGTAAAAGCATGTTCAGCTTCTTCATGGGGTTTCATGACCTCCTCTTAGTGTTATGCTAAAGATCCCACTTAAAGAGCAATACTGCCTAAAAAGTGAACCCTGCAGTTAAAAAAAACCCTGCATTTACAGATAAAACAAGAACAATGATAAAAGTTGCAACTTTTAACTGGTAAAAACATTTCTCCATTACTGATTTCGGAGAGCCAATTGTTCCCTAAATGGATTGTTTTAGCTTTCCAAATGCCTGGCTGGGAATCACCTTCTTGGCTGCTAACAATAGAAATTCTAGCAATTTTCAGCGACTCTTAAGGGGTTTACGTTCCCTGTATGCACAAAGAAGCGTTACATGAGAAGAGTTAAGGACTTCTGTTTTGATATATTCTCCAATTAATTTAGGATTGCATCCCAGGAGTCTGTCAAGTGAGGGCAGCCGCATCACATGTATAAATACCTTTTCCTAGCAACCATGCCAACAGTTTGCAGTAAATTTGCTGCAAATAAAACTTTTCACTGGGACTTGGTATTATTCTCTCATTTTAAATGAACCCTCCCAACAGTGCTAGGCCCTGACATTAGATGCATTTTCTCATCCTAGCAGAATTTCACCTAGACCCCTGTCCTCCAAAAGCTCTCTGTACCTGTTCTGCTTTGAGGCCCAAGTTTATATAACGAAGTTTGTATTCTTTGTAGCCAAGTTTATATAACAACTGATGCAACCAGGAGATTGAGCCCATAGAACTCCTAACTCATGACTGCCATATAATAACTCTCTGTAAAATCTCTAGAGGTTTGAGTCTTAGATCACTGGTTGATAATGGTTTATTATTTGCAAAACTACAGGGGTATGTAACACAGGAGCCTTTAGCTCACATATCATTCTAGTTTACAATTCATTGGAATTATCCAGAACAACCAATATCTACAATGCCCTTCTTTTTGTCATGTTTCATGTCATGCTAGATTTTATTTTATTACTGCACAATTTCATGTATATCTATCTAGATGTTTGTCCCGCTGAGTTCAACAGGGCGTACTCCCAGAAAGGTGGGTAGAGAATTTTAGCCTAGGAAGACGGGAGGGAGGGAGGTAATTCTAGGTGAAAATTTGGACTTCCATATTTTCCACACTTGCACTGTCCAGAAAGTGACTAGAGGCCAAAGATGCTATTTTATTCACTTGTGTCTGTCATAACAAACATTCCAGGTTTCCTTGGAAATTTTTGCTCTCTATACTTGAACAATTTATTTTTTAGTTTGTACTCACTTTAAAGTCAAAGATATCCCTCAGGTGGGCTGCGTCATACTACAGGCATGCATTCTGGATTGCTAACATTCTTCGCTTTATATCTTGACTGAATTCTTTTTCCTAGACATAACATGTGAAAATCTTTGCCTAAAGAGTCTTGCACGATTCAAAACCTTGCATGATTGCCAGCAGCTGCAGCTGATAACGAATGCTAGTTTTACCAGGTCTCCACTGCATATTCTGTTCTGGCAGTCACTCGCAAAGAACTTTCCATCTCCCTGGTTTGATTCTTATTTATATATTAATTAAAACATTTGTATACCAACCTACTGGAAATCCAAAGTGACTAACAATGCCCAGAAAACAAACAAACCCCAGAATGTGATGTGCATAAAATCCCATTCGCAAAAGCAAGAAAATGCATATAATTCTATGCCAAAGCAGGGCTTAACCCATTTAGTCTAAAGACTAATTCAGTTTAGTATCACAAATGGCAATACACACATCAGTACTCTGCAAGCCTGGAAGAGAGTTCTGGAGCTGAGAAAGGCACTGGTCAATAAAGAACCGTAATGCTCTATTGCCCCCTCAAGGCTATTTCAAAAATTTCATCATCCTTATTAAACCTGCAGAACTGTGTTGTTGTTTTACAAAAAAATCTTAGTAAACAGACTTCCCCACCGAAACTCTTTCATTATAGAAAATATACTCACTACATAATAATATTTTCCAGTCACACAACATTGCTACAGCCCACAAATGCATACAGCTCAGCAGCAGCCTCAAAAACAAAACAGAGAGTACAGCCAAGCTAAGAGAGAAGAAGGGGGAGAAATGAGCCAATGGCTTTGAAAATAAGCAACAACTCTTTGAGCTACCCCTGGCCCACTGAACCAGACATGGGCACCTGGCCACATAGACCAGGGAGTATTTGCAGATATTCAGGAGTAGTGTCCTTTTGCCACTGACCACACAAACCTTTGATCCACCAACCACAGCCATGAGCAAACAACTAGGTAGTTTGCTGCCTAATTTATTGGAAAGGTGGATTGAAAAGCATTCTAAGTTATATGTAGGTCATTCATCTCATTTATTGAAGCCTTTCAGCTAGAACAGAGGTTCTCAAACTGTGAGCTCCATTCAGGTAGTCTATTCAAAGGTTCCAGAAGAATCAGGAATATCTGTAGCTAACCCTGTTCTTGATTTAATTTTTCTTGATAATGGATACGACTGTCTTGACCACAGCTGAATTTATCCAACAGGCTAACAAGGCCCTGAACTAGGGACTCTTATTTTTATACTACATTGGTGCAATCTACTAATTTTGCTGTAAAACTGATCAATTAAAAGGCAAGGCTGTGGTCATTAAAATATCAGTTATGTATGGGTTTTGATCTGTAGAAAAAAGTTTGAAGGGTCCACTGAGTCCTAAACAATATTGAAAAGCTCAGGGGCTGGGGGAAAGCTTGAACATTTCTGATCATATTCAGAAGACCCACTAAGAAAACCAGAGACCTATCTAACCACAATCACAACAACAATTATATATATAGCAATGCAGTAAGCAGAATATTTTAAGCATCCAGTGTATCTTAGTGGTGCAATAGACTAGATGGCTATCCTCATATTGCATTAAGGGAAAGGAGCTCAGATATGTTCATAATCACGGTGAAATTTGAATTCAGAACTTTTTTACTCAGGTCGCGATCCTAAAACACACATTGAGTAGGAAATAACACCATGAAATACAATGTGATTTACTTCTGAGTAAACATGCATAGGATTGTGTGGCCCTACACACCCTACCACACTAGCTGCTCTCAGTCTACAGAGGAAATGAAGTCAAATTACAAGTCAGTAATAGAATAAAAGACACAAGTTTGTTTGCCTCAATACCCTACCAAACGTTTGTGGGCCATTTCAACATTACATTGTGCCAAGCAGGTGTTTTTCAGCACCACCAACTGCACATTGGCCATGATTCTCCAGCTTACCTGATACCTGGCTGCCTACTGCAGCCATGGGATACATACGATGGTTATAGCTGCATTAACATTGGCGCTGTGGGTTAAACCACAGAGCCTAGGACTTGCCGATCAAAAGGTTGGCGGTTCGAATCCCCGCGACGGGGTGAGCTCCCGTTCCTCGGTCCCTGCTCCTGCCAACCTAGCAGTTCAAAAGCACGTCAAAGTGCAAGTAGATAAATAGGTACTGCTCCGGCGGGAAGGTAAACGGCGTTTCCGTGCGCTGCTCTGGTTCTCCAGAAGCGGCTTAGTCATGCTGGCCGCATGACCTGGAAGCTGTACGCCGGCTCCCTCGGCCAATAAAGCGAGATGAGCGCCACAACCCCAGGTTGTTCACGACTGGACCTAATGGTCAGGGGTCCCTTTGCCTTTTTTCCATGTAATATTATGTGTGTCCATGTAATAAACTTTAGGGTTGTGCACTGGATTTGGACAAATCCCAAATTCTGAGCTGAAGAAAGAAGCCTCAGAGGAATTTTAGGTGTATCGAAGGCAAAAGTGGAATCTGTATGAGGCAGCACAAGCTGAAGTGGCCGATGCTGAAGTGCTTTGTGGAACAATGGCAATCCAGATGAAAAGAGAATTCTGAAAATGTCTGCTAAAAGCTAAAGCAATGTCTCTAATCTCACCACATAAGGAATGATGCCAGGATGGTGTGATGGGGAAAGGGAAACTCTTTACCCAAAAAGCGAATCCCATTTTGTTCTCTCCCTTGCCTATTTATTTATTTACCAAAAGCAATATACTTACTCCAACGAAGACCTCTGAGTGGTTTACATAGAACATAAGCAGCTTACAAAGAACCATCAACTTTTTAGGTGCCTGGAACAAAAGCCCCTGTCCTATTTGTGTGCAATCTGGCAGTTTTATTACCAGGATTACAAAAAAAAACCATGGAAATTATTGTTAATTTAAAACAAACCACCCTAAAAAAAAGAACATCTGCCCTTGCAGGAAACCTTCTGAAATTTGGAGAGACTTCAGCAGTACAAGTAAGTTTCTCTCTCATACAAAGCAACCTATAAAGGAGGTTTGGTCTGAAAACAACTGTTTGTGTAATTTTGCCGTAATACGGTTGGTTACTCCCTTACCTGGCATATTTTTCAGAAGCTTTGCGTTACACATATGTCCTTTCCATATGTCTGTGAGAATATATTCCATCCGTTTTGCCCTCCACAAGAAGTTGAACACCCTCAGATAGTGGCTCATGCACTCACGGGTGAACACCTGCAAATACGATCAACACAGAGGTTTAAAGTGCGTTAAGTGCCTTTAATACTGCTGCTTTACTTGCTTCCAGGGTCTCTGGATAGCTTCGCAGAGCAACCAACTGACACTTGAGGTTGAGTTAAGAGATTTACAGCAAGATTTAAGCAAGGTCCAGTCCATCAAAAGTTACATACTGGCATACAAGGACTTCTGTGTGAACCAATGTGACAAGACAAATACAGAGGTAGAAAAAAGGTGTTGCAGGTTCAATCTCTAATATTACTGGTTAAGTTATCTGTGCAGCATTTAGAGCCTGTGTGGTGAGGTGGTAAGAGTGTTAGACTAGGACCTGGGAGACGAAGCTTCGAATCCGCCACTCAGTCATGAAGTTCACTGAGTGACCTTAGGCCAGTCACCTAACCTACCTACACCAGGTTGATGTGAGCACAAAGTGGGGATATGGAGAACCTTGTATGCCACTTTGAACTTCTTGAAAGAAAGGTGTGATAAAAATGCAAAAATAGAAGAAACGCTTCCATTTGCACAAGGTCAACCCAACTCTGCTTACACATGTTGGTGTGATGGCCTGGGATTCGGACTCGGATGCTGAACCTGAGGGATCCCAGCCTGCACAGGATTCCCCGCCTCCAGAACCAGCCGAGCCGGGGCTGGGGCATGAGCCTGAAGGGTCCTCGCCTGTGCTGGATCCTCAGGTGCAGACATCGGCTGAGTCTGCTCTGGCTCCTGAGGTGATGGAAGACCCATTGCCTGCAGGTGCTCCACTCTCAGCCCCATCAAGGGAAGAGGAGATTGTCTCTGGGTCTGGTAACCCTCCAGCCTCTCCTGAGCTGCAGAGGCTCAGGGCAGAGAGGCGGAGGGAACTAAGTTCCCACAGGAGGAGTGCTCGCCTCCAGGCCAGGAGAGGCGAGTCACCAGAGGATCGGGGCCGCCCTATGCCTCGGGGCAGATAAAAGCCGGCCAGCCCCAGTCCCAAGTTGCGGGAGCAACATTATTGGTTGCTAGTTCCTGCCTGAACCCTGTCCTGTTTTCCTACCTGAGCTCCTGACCCACCCTGGCTCCCTGCTTGCATATCTGTTCCTGACTTCACCCGACTCCGTGCCCTGCAGCCAGCGTCAGCTACTATGGACTGCCTCCACGTTGCACCTTTGACCACGGACCAGACTTGGACCTCGCCTCTCGGGTAACCCACGGGACCACCACAGTTGGAGTCTACGTGTACAGGGGACTGTGCAAACCTTTCATCGTACACACACACAATGGGTACACGGACAGACCACACATGCTGCCACTGTCCGTAGATGCACACAGGGCAGCCATTGTATGACAGCCCCAGGTCTCATTCCAACCCGATGGAGAGAAGGTGAGGAAGAGAGCCATTGAATCTCTCCCCTCCTTGTCTAGAAATAACTCAGGTTTAAAAACTGAACCTGGCCATGGGGTTACTGACGAAAGAATATGGCAGGTGGCTGAGATGCAGCTGTCGGGATCAAGTACAACTAGATCCTCCTTTTGCTTGATCCTTGCTGCCCTAAAATAGCAATGCTTAAAAAAAAATAATACTGAAATGCAACACTCCTCCTTGTGAATGTCACTGCCTCATCTACGATATCTTTTCCCTCTGAAAACACAGGAAATTAAAAAGAAAGGACATGTTAAAATTAGGGAGGTATTTCAGATCTGATCAACTGGGCATTGAATTAATTTTGGAACAGAAAGCAAGAACCACTAAATTTCCTCCCCGCACCTGACCACACAGGAGAAGCTAGGAGCTACACAGCACCAAAGATCTAGGGCACATCCCATGATCCTAACTGGCACAAACTCTTATGTACTGAAACCTAGCGTTCCGAATTATCTTAATGGCTTACCAAAAATGCATGGAAAATTATGGTTGAGAGTATAACTTGCCTAGGACCAATCAATCAGTCCATGGCTAAGGTTATAGGCAGGCCCAAAATTCAAACTACAGGTCTACATTCTGTTTACAGGTTCAAATTCTATTGTTTATATAGTTGCATTAAAGCTTGCTATTTTATATACAACAGCTTTACGGATGTTAGGAATGCCTTCCACCACATTTTTCTTCTTTACCAAAGATGAATTGCTATTTTTTGTTTAAAAAAAGAAGATATCAAACAGTTAACAATATCCTAAATATAAAGAAATTGGTTACACAGCCCTGCAACTACTTACAATCTACAGAGGAAAATCAGAGCATGAAAAAATGGATTAACAAATTAGGAAAGTGAGATATTATCTTCCTTTCACTAAACTATACATACCTTGCTGGTCAAACTCTCACTTCTGACACCTTGTTCAGAAAGCAATGCTATTCTTTACATATAGTAAAAGCATTCTGAACAATAGTGCTGCTATTTTCTCATCTGTTTTAATGAATGCTACACATCAGATTTTATTTAAAGAGTACAAATAGGTTCCCCTAAAATACATCTCACAGTTCTTGCAAATTATCCCAAATTAGTTGCTACAGTTTCAGAATAATGGATGAAAATGAAAATCCATTTATTAAGTACTTTCTAAAAATCTCCGACAGAACAAATGAATTATTTATTTCAAATAATGAAAGTCTTAAAATGTAGCATTTTAACACTCATTAATAATTTAGGAAAATTGAGAGTTTGGCTGTACTCTTAATACAATGGGTACATCCAAGATACCAAGCAGTCTCTTTAATCATGCAATGCTAAAAGTACAAAGGCTATTTTAGTAACAAAGTATTTAAGTGAAGTAAGTGGGGGTGGGGCTGAAAATTGACAAACTGAGATAGATATAGATATAGAGCTAGAGATATAGAAATATACATATATCCTTACTGTTGCAATCGGTCCGTCAACATGATAGTCTAAGCTGAAAACATCCCAACCAGTATCACCAGGAGACACCTTAAAAAGAATTATCAGCGTTTAACCAAATCACATATATTGTTATTTAGCTGTTTTCCAATAGTTATTTAGCTATTAGGAATGACCCTGTTTTACTTTACTCAATCAAAAATGGTTGGGAGGGATTCCCCCCTCCCCATACTTTCTTATTGGGCACAGAATGCAAGTCTGAAATTGGGAGATACCATGTTTATCAGCACACAGGGTATGGGAGGTCCCATAGAAACCCTTTCTAGGAACAGTGGTACCTCGGTTTAAAAACTTAATCCATTCCGGAAGTCCATTTTTAAACCAAAACCGTTTTTAAACTGAGGCATGCTTTCGCTAATGAGGCCTCCCGCCGCCAGTGGCCCTTCCACCGTTTGGATTCTGTTCTTAGACTGAGGTAAAGTTCTCAAACCAGGACACTATTTCCGGTTTTGCGGGGTTTGTAAACCAATACAGTGGACACTCAGGAAGCAAACATGATCCATGCGGGATGCACGTTCACAACCCGCAGCGGTGTGTCTGTGCATGCGCGGGTTGCGATTTAGCGCTTCTGTGCATACACGACCGCCGAAACCCAGAAGTAACCCGTTCCAGTACTTCTGGGTTTCGGCAGTCCGTAACCCGAAAAAACGCAACCTGAAGTGTCTGTAACCCGAGGTATGACTGTAGTTCATAACAGGGCTGTTCTTAAACCAAGGTACCACTGTGTTGTCAATTGTATATCCAGTTCAGCAGGGAGAAGCACACATAAACATGAGAGAGCCATGTCCTCCCTAGGACTAAGTGGGATAGTACAACACCTCATCACATCCTTGAAAGGACTGCATCAGGGTAAGTTCAGTGGCACTATAACCATAATCTAGAATGAAGCACACTTCTGACACCTGAAATAAGGCGGCTTAGGTATGCTGAACCTATACTGATCAGCAGACATTCCACCAGGCTGCAGATGGAAAGACATGAGAGCGAAAGGCCTCTCCATCAGTTTTAATGAAAGAGGGGCTACATTTAAGTTTCTTCTTCAACTGCCATCAGCAGCTATTCCATCAGGCTATGGGCAAGGGACAGACAGGGAACGGCAGGGCCTCTTCATCTGCTTTCTTAATGAGCATCGCCTGACTCCTTCTCTTCTTGAAATCTTTCCATTCTACCTAGTCATTTACAAGAACTCTGTAACAAAGATAAAGTGCCTGAGTTTGCTTTTTCCGTTTCCCCACCACAGCCCCCTTTCCTTTTGTGTCTTTTAGATTGTAAGCCTGAGGGCAGGAACAGTCTTATCACAGACATTTGTAAGAAGTTGTGGGAGCCTTTTTCAGTTGAAGAGCAGGGTTAAAAAAAAATATTTTAAATAAATAAAACAAAACTGGACTGTCGCCTTAATTTTTATAAACACACATAGCTATAAGTGTAATCTATCTATAACCAACAAAAGAGCGCACTGTTGCCATTGTAAACTGCACAGAAAGCCTTGCATTGTGGAGCGGCACTCAAATGCCATAAACAAAACAAACAAACAAACAAATAAATAAATAAAAAACCAAAGCTCCTTTTCAGAGAAATAATAGTTAAGAACTACACTGACAGATGAGAAAATCAGATTTTGTGTGCAAGACAAGACAATGCTATTTTCCAATGCTGACCTCGGATGCTGTTAGCAATTAAAAAAAAATTAAAACAAACCAATATTCTCGTAAAATGCTAAAGTGGTTTTTTGTTGTTGTTGTTGTTTTAAAGTACCTCCAAAAGTCTGACATCCAAGCGTTTGAGGATCTCAGGGTTATCAAACTGTGCATTTGTTGCCCTGACAGCTGTTTCCAGGATTCCTGTCAGATTATGCTGATACAAAGTGGTAGCTGGTCTCGCAAGCTCCGGCCTAAAATAATAAAAGGGAGATAAATGGAAAGATAGATACACAATTTACATAATAGCCCAGTTGTCATCTAGCTGCAGGCGCAATGGACTAACTATGCAATATATTTTGAGCCCACACAATAGTGAACAGATTATCCTTTCCAAACAGTGAGCTATCAAGTGTGTGTGTGTGCGTAATTACGAGTATTTAAGCTGAGAATTTCCACACACAAAAATGACCCTGCACGATATACCTGTGCTCCTATGAGCCAGGGACCAGTATGACATTTTAGCTGCAGCTGCACACCCCTTAGCAACCTTCTCAAACAGAGTCAATTCACACAACTTTTCAGGGCATGGGCAGCTGCTCAGTGCTGGAGCATCTGCCTTCTCAGATTCAATCCTCAGCATTCCGGGCAGGGATGGGAATGCCCCGTCTCAGAAACCCTGGAGAGACACTGCCAGTCCGTGTAGGCAACACTGAGCTAGGTGGACACATGGTCTGACATGGTATATAAAGCATCTTCCTAAGTCGTATGTTCCTATGTTTTCCGGATTCGGAAGAGGTGGGTTGTTAGACTTGCGAGCAACTCTGGAAGACTCCTCACCAGGCCACAATGTCACAACTCACTCAACGCAGCAGTACAGTGGTACCTTGGTAGTCAAACAGCTTGGCTCCCGAACAAATCAGCTCCCAAATGCTGAAAACCCAGGAGTGTTCCGGTTTGCAAACGTTTTTCAGAAGCTGAACATGTGACACGGCTTCCATGGCTTCCGAATGAGCGCAGGAAGTTCCTGCAGCCAATTGGAAGCCGCGCCTTGGTTTTTGAATGGTTTTGGGAGTCAAACGGACTCCCGGAATGGATTAAATTTGAGAACCAAGGTACCACTATACTCATGTCCATCATGGTTTTTCTATTCAGTAATATCCTTTTGGATAGGAGGCAACCAATTTTATTTTATTTTTAAAAAATAGTTTTCTTATTTAAAGAACTTCCCATAATCAAGCTGACAGGGTTTTGTGCAAATGCGGATAAGTAAATTTGGGGTGGGGAAAGAAGAAGGTTAAGCTTGAGGGAGCATTGATAGGAAAGTGGCTTTAGTTTCAGAACAACCGCCTCTGTCTGAATATTTGAGAAACAGCCACTGTTTAGACCAAAAACTGCAGTAACGATGTCAAGATTTGGTCAACCCTAAGTTCTAAAAGCATTTCAAAAGAGTAATAAAATGAAAGCAGAATCTCTCCAAATTCTAACAAGTAACTTGGGCATTTCAGTTTAAATTCTATCACCAAAGAAAACGGAGGGTTCTAAGCTAATGTTCTCGATAAACTTGAAACAGTAAATTTAAAATTCCACGTCAAAAGATATTTCTTTGCACTAAAACATGCCCCTTCGCTGCTTGACGCACCAAAGCGTACTGATTTCACGTCTCATCATTATGCTGCTGCACTTTAGTGCAGAGATGCTACATCAATTCAGCTCTTGGACAAACAGACATCTCTTTGATGTCTGGCAAGTAAATGGACTCTTTTGTAATGAAAAATCAGCATTATGGTGGGGGAAAGGAATGCGACGACATGCAGGAAGCCTGCCTTTATACTTTAAAAACCCCATCCTAAGGGAAAGCCCAATATGCTTTTAAAAAATACTGGCACCAAGGGAGGCAGATGTGGGGGTTTGATGTTAAATACAGGATCTAAGTTTAAAAGCTGTAGATTTAAGTGCACATTTAAGATGAATATATTTTGATATGTTCATCAAAGGTCAGTCTTCACTTTCTGCTGATCAGAATGTTATTCAGTGGCAGCAGCTACTGAATAGTTAAAGCCCAAGCAAATCTGAATTTAGGTCCCTAGTACTTCTAGATTAGCCTATAGGTGGAATGAGACAAAGAGAACTGGAAAAGCCTGAAGGTTGGGGATTGTACAATAATGCAAAGTACCAACTTTAAGTTATAAGTCTATGGCTTCGCTACTGTTTCTCCAGAACAGTGGGCGCAACCCATTACCTCTCCAACAAACAGGCCAGCACACACAAAATGAGATACCCACTGGTAGTCTTGAGCCCTGCCCTTCATCGGCCTTAGCCTATTCTACAGATAAACTCTGTTTGTGGGGTTGGGGAGGGACACCGCAACTGTGACACAACATCAATTAAACGTATGCACACAAGACTCTAAAAATGCAACTGGAGTTGAACACTATGCACACATTCAACCAACAGATGGGAGGTCAGGCACATAGGAGATGCAAGTCGGAGATGCTGTTGCCATGCTCATACACAATGAACACAAAAACTAGAATGACTGCTCTGCAAAGAGCAAAAATATTTCCAGCAATCGCAGAATTGTAGAGATGGATTGCAGGAAAGTTTTGCCCAGTGTGGGGTTCAAACCCACGGCCCTGATATTAATAGTCTAATGCTCTACTGACTGAGCTATCTCCCTTGTGTGTATTTAGTCACCTGCACATTGAAATAACTGAAAAACTGAAAGGATTTGTGTTGTTATAAAAATGATGGTAATCCTAAATAAGATAGGACACAATAGAAAGGGAAATGGGAGAAGGAGATAAGAGCAGAACCCCTCCCAGCCCTTAAAAAGTTGTAATATGCTGCCAACTATGTCTGAGGCTAAGTAAGTCAAGTAATAGATTACACCTGTTCTCCACCCTCATGTATGTGTGCGTAAAAGTCTTGTTGCATAATGTTTACAGTCATTAAATTTGGGGCCATTAAGCATGGACATGGTTTACGAACAGATTATACATTTAATGAACTGGTTCATATGTCATGGTAAACTAAGTAGAAATAAGCCATGGCTTATAGTGAATAATAAGGGTGTCCTTGCATGCTACTCAATTGCTCCTTAACAGTCAAGCAGTCCTCAGTCAAAAACCGTCAATCATTTAAGAGGAAGAATTGAGCAGCGTACAACAGGACACTGCTCACTCATGGCAAGCCATGGTTTGTTTCTCACGGTGGCTCAATGTGACATGGGAACCAGCCCAATATCATATGTAGAATTCAAGATTATAGGTTGCACCCAACAGCTATTCCATTAGTGCAAGGACTTTTGCTTGTGCAATGGAACTTCCCCAACCTCTCCCCCATGCACCCCCAAACCCCAACCACCCAGAGCAGATTTGGGTGTGAAGGGAGAAGAGAGGGAGGGGAAGTCCCCTTGGAATGGCTTTGTTGGACACAACACTAGCAATACCATTTATTTGTGGAAGAGCAGTGTTTTTCAACATCTGGCAATTCTGTTCCACTTAGAACCTGAAAGAACCAAGTATTACCCAATATAAAAGCTAAAGCATTGCTTTGTTAATACTATACAGTGGTGCCCCGCAAGACGAAATTAATTCGTTCTGCGAGTTTTTTCGTTCTACAAGTTTTTTCGTCTTGCGAAGCACCAATGTGTATTGACGGTTTCCCATAGGAATGCATTGGCGGTTTAAAAAAAAAAGGTGCAAGATGTTTCGTCTTGCGAAGCAAGCCCATAGGGAAATCCGTCTTGCAAAGCAGCTCAGAAAACGAAAGACTCTTTCGTTTTGCGAGTTTTTCGTCTTCCGAGGCATTTGTCTTGCGGGGCACCACTGTATACTGAACCTAAAGCAGCATAACACAACACTGAACATATTAATAGAAGCAATAAAGTACATTTGTATTTTAATCATAAGTTTTATTGTTGGGCCAGAGGCTTAACAAAACCCTATTTTGGATTTCAATCAATCTTCTCTTCCAGTACAAACATTTAAATTCAATAACATTACAATCCACATTCACTTACTTAAGCAAGTCCATTAAGTGCCTGATAAAATCTCCTTGACCGAGAAGTAAGTAGCGCCTCATGGCCTGCATGTGCTCCAGTAAATTGTACTTTTTATTGAGAACATCTAGCAAGTATTTGCTAGTCTCAAAATATGCAGCATCTATTTTTCCCTGAAATGCGTTTTCCAAATCCGTGAACATTTCAGCAGCTGTTACAAGAAGAAGAAAATGGTTACCAAGACTGCAGATATGTACTCTATCTATCTATCTATCTATCTATATATTATTATTATTATTATTAAATGAGAGCAGTGTACAATTACTAAATTTCACCTCTGAAAACACATAATTGACTTGAGTTTCTACACATTAGTTCAGTAATACCATGGCTTGCTAGGGAATGGGAAGGGATAGGATACACCTGAATTTTATAGGGTCCTAAATGTAGAATTTTCAGAATGCGTTATCTTCTGAAATAAAATATTCTATCAACACAAAAGCTACAGTAACTACTTCATATTCTTAAACTGTAAGAAACATTTTAGAGGTAGCTTTGCAATACTAATGCTAGTGCACCCTACTCAGATCGTCCCGTCCCCCCAGCTCTTCCTTTTGCCAAGCTGGAAGGAAACAAGCCACAGCAGTGGTTTAGCATTACATGCAAACCAGCACTCATGGTTTGCTTCTCTTCAAACAAACCATAGGGGGAAGCCAAGAACAAAGAGATGGACTAGATGTGCAGCATAATCTAGCCACAAGTAAGTGCCACTGTGCTCAAAGGGGTTTGCTTCCAGGTAAGCTTACAAAAGATTGCAGTCTAAGAAGGTGACCACAACAAAGCAAAATCAGTCATTATCTTTGTGAAAAACATTGCTCTCTTTTTATCAAGCTCGCTTTTAAAAGCTACTAAATTAATGTAATTAAGGCTAGAAAACGTCCACCTAATGGAATATTAAGATCTATGCACTCTCAATTCATTATATAACTCACTATTTCTTAAAGCTAGCTAAAGGGGTATCTGCCCAAGCAGATGTAGAGGTAAAAGAGCAGATCTCATTTGACCACATAGAACTGCACATCTCTATTCGTTGCAAACAGCAAAGCATGACTACAGCTGAACTGAGGCAATAGTTATTACCCGTGCCATCCTGTACCAGTCTATAGAAAAGCCCCATTGATTTCAGTGGGACTTACTTCAGGTGAGAGTGTAGATTGCAGCTTAAATTGGTAAAAATGTAAACACAAAATTATTATTTTCTTTTTTAAAAAAACTAGACACTGCAAAGGAAAGCTGAAGGAATGTTGAAAGAGCAACTGACTTTTTAAAATATACGATTCATTTTAATAAATGCTTATATTTTTCATCAAGTACTGAAGATGTTTATCGGACAAATAAAAATTCTATTCTTAGCAGCTTATCTCAAAGACTTTCTTGAACTAACAAGCAATGTCTGAACAAAAAGACCGACCTACCACTACACCAGAACATTATAAATCATGTGGCTGCATTTAGAAGCAAGGTATAATCAAAGTATGGACACTAAGTTCTGGCCAAGTAGCACTTATCAAATGCCACATTTCTTATAAGCATACCCTAAAATGCTTTAGTGCAAATTAAACAATTAAATGTAAATAAGAAGTTAGGAAGAGATTTGAGGAGACTTACGAAAAAGCAAGATACAAGTTCTTCCTAGAACATGGTATATTTTTCAGATGCCACTTGGTGGAATCTGCATCAAACTGAATTGCCCAGTAGGAGTTATCACATGATTATATTTTAACGGTAACAGTCACAATGCAATGGGGAAGTGGTCATTTGTACTAACAACTTCATATGCCCACATGGAATCATCCTACATGTAGATGTACAATACCAGAAGTGCAAAAAACAGCTCCCCTCAAAGGTGGTACGATGCAATATTGGGGTTTTACAAACAGGTATCACTCTTTTCTCCCATAAGGGCTGCACTTCCTACATACATCCTACAATTATCCAAGGGCTGCCATCCAAGTTGGCAGGATTACGAAAGGTTCTTTCACAGATACCATGTAGACTGCAAGGATAGTGTTTACTCAGTGCATTGGCCAAAGATCTCACCCCACAAAGCTCCCACATTTGAACTTCATATAGTTTCAGGCAGAGATTATTTGCAAAATCAACAAGGTCAGAAACAAGGCTAATGTGGTTCTTCTAGAGTGATGTGTACAAACAAAGCAGGTATTCTGTTATGTGACACTCAAAGTGCATAATGATACAATACTCTTATTCTAATTTCATACCATCTTTTGGAGATTCTGCAGATTTGGCCACAGCTATCATCTTTGATGATGGACTTTGGTCATGACAAACCTGATGCAAGAAGTTTATGGATTTTCCTATTAGGAGAACCTAAATATAAATGCAAGGCATCTTCAGAAGTTATTCTTTAAAGGTTTTATAAAGAGAAACAGTACATTTTCAGCAAGTATATTTCACTTACTAAGTCAGCATAAATAAATAGCACACTATTTTTATTTCTCAACTGTCCTTCATCAAAAGATTCAAGGACAGTTGTGACTAAAGTTCACACAATGTATAAATACAATTTACACCCAACAAATAAACATAATGCAAACTTACAAAAAGTGAATTGAAAACCTGGGGGGGGGGGAGAGAGACCCTAAAAAGCAGAAGAGGACAAAAGTCCCAAATCACCTGAATCTAGAATGCCTGAGCAAGCTGAAAAGCTTGTCCTGTTGGCGTCCAAAGGGCATTCCAAAGTCAAGGGACCATTGCAGAAAAGGCTCCTCTTTTGTGGAAGTGCAATATGCCTCTTATGAAGAGGATACTTGGTGCATGGGCACTGTAGGAGATCTTAAGCCACAGATAGGCTAGTATGGGAAGAGGTGCTGTTTTAGGTACAGTCATACCTCAGGTTACAGATGCTTCGGGTTGCGCATCGCGCCGAACCCGCAAGTACTGGAACGGGTTACTTCTGGGTTTCGGCGCTTTGCGCATGCGCAGAAGCACCAAAACACAACCTGCGTATGCGCAGATGCAGTGCTGCGGGCGCTGGGGGTTGCGAATGTGCTTCCCGCACAGATCACGTTCTCAACCCGAGCATCCACTGCATATGGGTTCCAAGCCATTTAGGGCTGTTCCAAGATAAGCACCAGCACCTTAAACTTAGCTCAAAACTGAACCAGCAGCCAATGCAGATCTCTCATGATAGGCATAAACATGAACAACTCTGGTTGCACTCATCAATATTCTGGCAGCTGAGTTCTGCATGTCATCTTTAAGGACAACCCCACATATTATGGTAATCCATCTGAGAGGTTTGTGGGATCACCATGGCTAGGCTATCCCTGCTTGCTTTCACCAGCATGTAAAAACCAAACCAAGGCAGATATTAAAACAAATCATATTCAAAAGAACCGCTGTGCATTCCAACTGTGTTTTCTAGACTGAGAGATATTTGAAATATTCTGACGGAAATCACAGGTGAGGAGAAGCACCTATCGTATCGGCCCACTAGTGTTAAAGGCAGCCATGAAGGAGGCCCACAGCAACAGTCAGCAACAGTCAGGAGCATTCAGCTCAGTTTAGGGGTTAGTTTCTTGCCAACACAGAGATCATCTGATAATTTACCATAAGAAATGATACATGGGTGCGAGTCCTGTGAAGACCTGCTCCAGGCCTTGCAGGATTTTCCCCACCTGGCCTAGGAGGGTGGGGCCCTTACTGACTCCAGCTACAAAAGCTGAGGCTGCTGAAGAGACTTTGGGGCTGCTTTATAGTTTAGGTGGCTTTGTTGTGGAGGTGTGGTGTTGTTATTATTTATATTAATTTTGTATCTTCTTATGGTTTATGTGGAAATAGTTTGATTTAATTCTGTACTTTCTGATGTTTTATTCGTTGTTATGATTACTTTTGTCATGTCTGTACATCATTTTTTATACAGCAAGCTACCGTGATCATGGTTTTCAGCTTTGGAAAAGCAGTACAATATACAAATAACATGACTGACTGAGTGCTAAGAAAGGTCTATTTGTATGAATTCTGATTCACTGTGCCCCTGTCTGGAGCCATACTTACGTCTAAAGTACAAAGAATGGTCCCCTCTGCACTTGTATGTCTGTTATTAATAGCTGAAAAGGTCAATCTAGAAATAAGGGGGAAGGTCCTTTTCCTTCATACCTTTCTTGAGTGATCCATTGTAATAAAAGAAGGAATCATGGACTTCCGCAATGTGTATTTGTCGTGCCACAACCGATCTGTTTTCACTGCGGGATCTGAAGCTACAAAGAACTGTGAACACAAAATTTAAAAATACTTAATTTTTTTTTAAAAAACGTAAGTGTTATGTATACATTTTAAGACAGAGAATCAGAGAGACATTATTTAGGTAGAGACAGAAACCTTCCTTTTCGAAAGCTATCAGGAATAGTATCAGCTGGGATGTTATCTGCATAATGTATAAAGCACCACCAGCTGTTTGTTCTAATATGTACAATTAAACGTGAACCACAGTATAGACAATAACCAGTCTTTTAAGACCCACCAAGAAAATTCACCTAAACCACCTGCTAGCTATAAGCTACTAAGTCACTTTTAAATAATTTGTAAGTTCACTGCACCCCACTATTTCAGGTCAGCAGCATTTTGATACTGAAACACATGGATCTGAAATGTTGAATGGATAAAGTGTCTCAGAGTTGTTTACTGAAGGTGGCATATGCTATAATCATTTAGCAGTGTGATACAGTGCAATCTGAACCAAAATACATTAGTCACATAAGAATGGCACAGCAATGACTTCACTATAACTAACAACACTTCCAATACAGCTCATTACAGTAGTACCTCAGGTTAAGTACTTAATTCGTTCCGGAGGTCCGTACTTAACCTGAAACTGTTCTTAACCTGAAGCACCACTTTAGCTAATGGGGCCTCCCGCTGCTGCCGCACCGCCGGAGCACGATTTCTGTTCTCATCCTGAAGCAAAGTTCTTAACCTGAAGCACTATTTCTGGGTTAGCGGAGTCTGTAACCTGAAGCGTATGTAACCTGAAGCCTATGTAACCTGAGGTACCACTGTATATAATGCCAACTGTGTGAGACCCTTCAGTCAAATAAATGTAACATTTCCTTGTTCAGCTGTTATGTTCCAGGTGCAAACAAGGTATGCATGGAGGCAGTGGGGAAGAGAACAGGGGTAGATTCATTCAAAAGTGCCCTAGAAACCAAATGTAAAACTTGAAAACATGACAACTATGTTAGAAAACAATACTAATGCATTAATATAAAAAAGCAGATATAACATGCATTTTAAAAAATAATATCAAAAAAATCAGCTTCTTAAATTTATTACCATAGTCCCCTTTGGCAACTGGCATAGAGCTTTAATTGGAGTATTAATGAGAAAAATATAATTTCAAAATCCATCAGACAATTCAATCATCTTTGGGAGTTATAAAAGCCCTCATTTTATAACCAGGGCAAAGTAACATGCAATTAATGTATTTAGAAAACATCTAGTAAAAAATACAAAGAGAGAGAAGAGCATTTTATAATTAATCCCGTGAAAACGAGATCTTGGGAAGGGTGAAGGAAACCAAGGTCAGAACATAATTGCAATATAATTATTTTATTGATTCACTGTACCCATTCAAGGTTCTTTGAGTTTTGCTATTATATCTTGTATAGAAAGGAGTGCAGGAGAAATGGGAAATCATGGTACAATCTAACTGATGAACAAATGCCAAGGCCTTCCAACCAACAGATAAAAAGGGTGATTTTCTTACGGGGAAATTAAGAGCTTGTTTACAATGGCAATCAGTATCCCAGAGGGTAAGTGCTAGGATATGATGGAGGGGAACCCACACATTCATATGCCCCATTGTAATTAACCTCTCTTTTTTCTATATGACAAGCTTATTGTAGGGGTTGTGTTCACTAGAATATAGTCACTGCAGTAGAGTTTATTGGGGCTTTCACCCAAGGGATTTATACAACTCATGGAAGTTTATTTTGTTGATAAAAGTTCCAAAGAAGTTTATATTGTAAAAACTGATCTCACTGATGCAAAAAAAGCAGTACAGGGCAAAATGATCATCTAAGTCTAGTCTGGCCTGGGCATAAACTGAAGTCACATCTCAAATCTATCGCTGGCTCTTCTTTACCAGATTTATGTGGGAATGAATGCTTCAGCCCAAAGCAATGACATGTGGCTTACTACACTGCACTGCAACTAGTCAGCTTGTATATTCAATCCTGACTACTTATTTGCTATTTCACCAAAGATTTAACACCAGGCCATTAAAAAATGCTGGCATAGTTAAGAACGAAACAAAATACAAGTTCTACCTGTGATATGTTACCACTGGTAAGGTAAGGTAAGGTAAGGTAAGGGACACCTGGATGGTTCAGGCCAGTCAAAGGCAACTGTGGGGTTGCGGTGCTCATCTCACTTTTCAGGCCAAGGAACCTGGCATTTGTCTGCAGACAGCTTTCCGGGTCATGTGGCCAGCATGACTAAACTGCTACAGGCGCACAGAAGACTGTGACGAGTACCAGAGCGCATGGAAATGCCGTTTACCTTCCCACTGCAGCGGTACCTATTTATCTACCTGCACTGGTGTGCTTTCAAACTGTTGGCAGAAGTTGGGACAGAGCCACGGGAACTCACCCCATTGCGCGGATTCGAACCGCCAACCTTCTGATTAGCAAGCCCAAGAGATTCAGTGGTTTAGACCACAGCGCCACCTGCGTTCCTTTGTTACCACTGTTGTTTTTGCAAGCACAATAAACTGGGCACACCAAACTAACCCCATGGTTCTTTGGATTCTGGCCACAGTGTCTAAACTGAAGTGATGCACAAGTTCTTTACATGCAACTCTATTTCCAGTATAAATGTCAACTTTTTCTGCCTAGTCATGTCTCCTCTTAATTTTCTACAGCGTAGGTTCAGTTCCACAATTGTGAAAGAAGGGTTTCAGCGGCTTAGTTTTACACAAAATGGGAAACAGAAAGCAGACCTCATGTTAGTGAACAGTTTATAGAACTTACTTCATGGTAGGTGTCCTCCAATTCCCCATCATAAATCCAACGATAAAGGAAATTCAAGACAGGATGCGACACAAGGCCAAGAATATGCTGCACCAGGGATCTCATGTAGGGGTCGCCTGTTTTACTGTAGGCATGAACAGCTGATGCAAGTTCACCACCTTTTCTTCCTGGAGAAACATGACACACAGAGGAAAATTTAAACATACATTTTCACCTACCTGGAAAACTAATGCTACATCTGCAGCTTTGTCATACACCAAATTTCATTACGAAGCAGCTATCTGGCGTTGGAAGAGCATTCTTCAAAGGCAGAGACAAATTTACCATTGTGCCTAATATTTTTTTTGAGGGAGTTCAGAGAAGTTGGAAGAGCACCAAAATTGCTAAGAGATTGCCATAGCTACAAGTAAAAATAGCGCACAGAGCACAAGAAGCAGAGCACTAATGTCTACTTCATTAGAGCCTTCTTTAGAGCGGGAAATGCTTCATAATTATTTCATCCACATGGGAAGACAGGGAATGGAAAGGCAGCTCTTTGGTTCCTCTAGAGAGCTTCTGGACTGAGTGAGAAAGTGGATCTGATAGCATGATGAAGTAGCCACTGGCCAGGGCATTCCCCCCAAATGCTATAGAGCAGTGGTAGGAAACATGTGTCCCTCCAGATGTTGTTGGACTCCAATTCCCACCGCCTCTGACCCTTAACTGTGCTGGTTGGGGTTGATGGGAGTTGTAATTCCACAATAGTTGGCGGGCCACAGGTTCCTCACCTGTGCTGCAGAATGAAAATATGCCCCCTGCCTCCATACTTTTAATAAGGGGTCAAAGAAGCAACTAGCATGCCTCTCCCTATCTTCAACTATCCTGACAGACAGGGAGAGAAAAAATAATACGCTGGCATCTTCCCCATCATAAAGAGGTCGCTATGTTGGCAGGTTTGTCACCTGGATCTCTGGGAAGGGCAGGCTGCAAGCAAAAATGCATATACCATATTTTTCCATGTTTAAGACTAGGTTTTCTCCCTAAAAATGTCAAAAAATTAGGGGGCGTCTTATACACAGATATATCTCCCCCCATTTTCTTAAATCTGAGTCCCCCAAAATAGGGGGCATCTTACACATGGGGGCGTCTTATAGACAGAATACAAAAAAGGGAAAATGGAAATGGAAACTAAACACACTTCCTTTAAAATTTTGAGAGCAATCTACATCTTGTGAGGTTAAGTGAGGATAGCTTCTGTATTCTGCTAATAAATCTTTCCTAGCGCCAGCGGACATGTAACACTCCTGAGGCCTTAACTATGGTTAACAGCAGATCACATGCTGCCTTCAACAGCCACAGTTCTTTGTTGGAAGAAAGGGGTTATGGCATCGTACCTGGTAGCCAGAAGCTAGGCATTCTATTTCTCAGGATGGCAGGGAAAGGTAAGGTGAACCAAGACTTCATTACTTTTTAACCTTCCCTGCCTGCAGAGACAGTTGTGGGAGGGAGCCCCTTCAGGGTCCCAAACAAGCAAATGTGGCTGTTTTCCGGTGGAAGCCACCGTAACATGTAGTTACGGTCCAGGCTAGAAGGGGAAGGCAGGAAGCATGTATTCCCAAAGCCCATGCCTTAAACATGGCTCCGATCTGGTGGAACACTCTGTCACAAGAGACCAGGGCCCTGCAGGACTTGACATCTTTCCACAGGGCCTGCAAAACAGAATTGTTCCACCAGGCCTTTGGCCAGGGCACAGCCTGACTCCCTCCCTCAGCAATCTTCGCGGAGCTCTGGCCCAATGGTTGCCAGTGGCTTGAATTAATTAATTTTATAATGAATGATTTTAGAGTGTTGTTTGTGCTATACTTTTATTGTTGTTAGCCGCCCTGAGCCCGGCATCGGCTGGGGGGGGGGCGGGATATAAATAAAATTTATTATTATTATTATTATTATTATTATTATTAGCACTCATCCAGTGCCTGCCTTTAAAGCTTATACCGATTACCAAAATACTCCTAGTCACTAATAGAGATGAACAGTCTTAAATCAACCACGTAATAATCTCACTTTTAAATGCAAAATATATGAGATGCAAAACAATATTGCCACCATAAGGGTAATTATACGTAGTAAAAAGAAGTTATGATGAATGCATGCAGTGCTTTCAGCTACAGAGATAAATGGCATTATTTGAACAGTAAGTTAACTCCATCTATATCCACTGGAATGATATCTACATGTAAAGGTTCTTGGAATCATCCATTTCTGCACACACACACCCCTCCCAATAGTAATACTATTAATGCAATTTCCTGGAAATCATATTTCTAAGCGGAAGAGCTCCTGCCATTTTAACATTCATTTTCACACCATGTGTAGCTGTAAATATCTACCGACAAACCTTGACAGTGGTCAACAAGTGCTGCAAGTGTCTTCAATCTTATCTTAGGATCGTATGTCCAAACTAAGAGACGCCGAAGTGTTAAACTACTCTCAATCCCCAAATTTACACCTTGATCATCTTCTACCTGCAACTAAGAACAACAAGGGGCAAAGAAGAAGATTTAATCAATAATAGAAGCCCTTCAAGCTTTCCTCTGCTACAAGCTTTAATTTCTAACCCCAGATGTACACATGCCTAATATGTTTTGGCATTTTAAAAAAATAATGCTTAGATTGAAAGAAATGTTACAGTTGTAATATAAAGAATGGGTAGGGTAGCTGAAAGCTATAATTTGAAAATAAATCAAAGAGCAGATAAATACAAAATGATGAATGGCAGGACAGTGAGAAAATTCTGAAAGAAAAAAAAATTGTTTTGTAAGAGTTCACCATAAAGTTTCAACAGTGTTACTGTAAAAGCAGTATGATTGTAACATAATGTTGCAAACATTTCTGTTAGCTAAATACATGGGAAGTATTACATAGCAAACTTTTAAATAAGGAAAAGGTTTACAGGCTCATTTGCCCATGCAAAACAACATAAGCAACATATAGAGTATGTTAGGAAACAGAAAGAAGAGCCAAAGTTACAAAAATGTGCTACCCTGGAATCAGGTCTTGTTCTTCACAAGTGAGTAGCTATTTTACAAGCCTGTTACAGATGAAAATAGTTTATCAAGTCATATTTTCAACTAACTTGTTGGACTCAAGCAAAAAAACAGAAGTACAGTGGTGCCCCGCAAGACGAAATTAATTCGTTCTGTGAGTTTTTTCGTTCTACGAGTTTTTTCGTCTTGCGAAGCACCAATGTGTATTGACGGTTTCCCATAGGAATGCATTGGCGGTTTTAAAAAAAAGGCGCAAGCCCATAGGGAAATTCGTCTTGCGAAGCAACTCAAAAAACGAAAAACCCTTTCGTCTAGCGAGTTTTTCGTCTTGCGAGGCATTCATCTTGCGGGGTACCACTGTAATTATTTACCTGTGAGTGTAAAACAGACAGTAGCCTGTAGTATTCTTTGAGTTCCTGGTTTAAGGCAGCACAAAAACTCTGTAAGACAAGAACAAAAGGAATCAGTTAATATACATTCTAAAGAGCTCTGAATGACTTGCATACAACCTGACCACTGATTTTGGGTCTTTGGATAAACTTCAGCAAGTTAACCTTTGAAATTCAAGAGGTCATACAAAAGCACTCCCAAGTGGCATGAAATGTTTCAGTTCAATGGGGTGGGGAGTATAAAGAGCCACTGGGTGACTAATAAAAACAAAACTCCTGCAGAGTTATTAAGATAAAATTTGCCACTAAACTATAACTGCGTTCATTCATTAGAAATGTACAGATAGTACATAGCTGTCAACATTTCCCCTTTTTCAAAGGAAATTCCCTTATTCCGAATAGGATTCCTCGCAAGAAAAGGGAAAAGTTGACAGCTATGAGATAGCAAGTGTCCTGGACAAAATACAAAATCAAACCAAATGAGAAACTGGTAAAATAAACTCAAATAAAACCCATAACAAAAATGACTGCAATTAAGGCTGTACGTGGGCTGCCTTTAAAGACATTCAGAAACAGGAGCTACTGCACAGTTGCAGCAGCCAGAATAACCACTGGGCCCAGATGATCACACCACATATAAACTGTTCTGGCCCAACTGCAGCGGCTGCCTATGTATTTTCTGGGTTTCAAACTATATGGCTCGGGACCACAATACCTAACAGAACGTCTCTCCCAGCACAAACCAACCTGTGCATTAAGATCCACACCAGAAACCCTCCCCCATGTGCTTCTGCTCCCCATCCCAGCACCTGAGAGTGTTGCCTCATTCTGCATAATAAGAAGAGATGAAGAACCCGCTGGATCAGGCCAGCTGGCTATCTAGTACAGCATTCTGTTCTCACAGTGGCCAACCAGATGCCTGTGGGCAGCCTGCAAGCTGAGTGCAATAGCACTCTGCCCACCTGTAGTTCCATCAACTGGTACTCAGAAGCATGATTCCTCTGACAATAGAGGTAAGGTAAAGGGACCCCTGACCATTAGGTCCAGTCGTGGCCGACTCTGGGGTTGCGGCGCTCATCTCACTTTATTGGCCGAGGGAGCCGGCGTACAGCTTCCGGGTCATGTGGCCAGCATGACTAAGCCGCTTCTGGCGAACCAGAGCAGCGCACGGAAACGCCGTTTACCTTCCCTATTTATCTATTTGCACTGGCGTGCTTTCGAACTGCTAGGTGCGCAGGAGCTGGGACCGAACAATGGGAGCTCACCCCGTCGCGGGGATTCGAAACGCCGACCTTCTGATCAGCAAGCCCTAGGCTCTGTGGTTTAACCCACAGCACCACCCACGTCCCTGACAATAGAGGTAGAACATTACAATTGAGGACAGTAGCCACTGACAGTCTTGTTCTTCATGAATTTGCCTAATCCTCTTTCAAAGCCATCCAGGTTGGTGCCATCACTGCCTCCAGTGGGAGCAAGTTCCATAATTCAACCGTGTGTGGCATGAACTACTTTTATTTGTCGTCAATATTCCAATATTCAGCTTCACTGGAGGTCCACAAGTTCTAGTGTTATTTCCTGTCTATTGCCAGGTCTCTCATCCCATACCAACAGATCTGACACACCAGTAACATCCTGTCAAGCAAAACAACAACAACAAACAAAATAAACAAAACCAAATATTTTGAAGACTTCTGGGTTTTGCCCACATACCTGACCCACTAATCCAAATGCACGTTCCACGCTCCTCTGGTCAGTATACTTTCTTATTTTGTTATGCAGCCACCCTAATTCAGCAAGCCGGCTTGTTGTATCTCTCAGAGACTTGGAAATGTTCACCTAAAGTGTTAAGAAATAAATGATGAACAAATAGTTGGAAGACTGGAATTAAATAAGCGTAGAATGAAACAAGCTCTAATGAGCAAGGGAAGGCATAAATCCAATTTTCTACTAGAATCTGACAAGGTGTTGATCACATTCTGTATTGTTGATCTTCAACAGAAAGAATATTCTATTAAGCAGTTACTTCTAAATGAGGAACAGAACCAGGCATGATAACAAATCAGGTCTTATGCCAGATATTTCCATATCCACTATAAATCTGTTGCGGCAAGACTCAAAATGGATTCTCTACTTTTGTCCTGCTCTCTAAATTGTAAGCTTGCAACTATGAATTGTGCTATTACAGATTTTGTAAGCTGCTCTAAGAGTCTTTTTTGCCTTAAGAGTCGAGTAAAAATGTTTTAAGCAAATTAAACAAGTAAGTCCGGATGGTTCATGTGTCCCTACAGATGTTGGGCTCCAACCCTCATCAGCCCTAGGCAGCATGACCAATGGTCAAGGAAGAAGTCCAACATCTGGAGGGCTAGATTCCCTGTGCCAGCCTCCTGTGTTCCCTGGACCAGTTTATTATTGGTTCTCTATCTTCTTCTTATTCCTAGAAAGCACTATTGTCTCCAAATGGGTAGCATTTCAACTACTTCCCATGACTCAGTCTAAATCATTCTATGGGAAGCAGCCTTCAGTTACGTTTGTGGCTCCTGAAGTAATCCTCACATTTTATATACTGACCCTTAAAGAAGGAACGCCTCTCTCAAATACTCATAACTAAACTCTCTCCCTCAGGCTACCTCCAATTTCCCTCTATACACTGTTGCTTGACTGGATTATGTATAAGTAATCAATTTTTTAAAAAAGTATCTCACTCATGTGGGTTGACAGCTTGAAGTGAGTTTTTAAATACAGGGCTATCTGAAGAACAGGGTATTTCTATAAACTACCCTCCTAAACTCCACAGATAAAACTCCCTGGAAAAAAAGCCTCTGATAAATCTCAGCTGCTGTAGAGATTCGTGTGGGAACAGGTGGTTCTGTGGTTGTGGCCAAATGTTCAATGCCCTTCCAAGGACATTGTTGCTATCTTGTAGACACCAGGCAAAGTCTGTTCTTTTGGGCTTTTGTTTGGTAATGATTTAATTCACTGTGGGGTTTTTTGCTGGGGGTGGATGGGATGAGAATGCTGCTCATAATATTGCTGTTAATAATGCTTTTAGGGATATTTTTATTGTTCCTTTTACCATTTAACTGTGTATTAAGTGCACTTCTGATTTTTATCTGTTGTTTTTATGTTACTGGTTTACTGCCAACTGCCTTAGATGCCAACAATGATAGAAACATTAAAAAAAAAGCAAAATTAAAACCAAGGCAAAAGAATAATTGAAAAGAGTGGATATACTGAACAGTTTCCCCTCCCTCTCCCTGTGTGCAGACTATCTATATAAAACAGGTATAAGATCTTTACTGTACCTTTCCGTCTACTTTGTAACAGTTCTCTGAATTGAACATTTTGATGATTTTGCCATCTATTCCCTGGAAGACGTATAAAATGTCTCTCACAAGATATGCCTCTGTTATTTCAACAGAGCCTGAAAAGTGGGGGAAAACAAACAGATTAAGCTACATGCAGGATATTTAAGAATTATGTTTGCCATTTTAACAGCCAAAGCCTAACTATATTTAGTTCGAAATATGACCCACTGAGTTCAATCAACCTAGCTCATTCTTCAGGGTATAAAGGTAAAGGGACCCCTGACCGTTAAGTCCAGTCGTGGACGACTCTAGGGTTGCGGCGCTCATTTCGCTCTGTAGGCTGAGGGAGCCGGCATTTGTCTGCAGACAGCTTCCGGGTCATGTGGCCAGCATGACTAAGCTGCTTCTGGCGAACCAGAGCAGCACACGGAAACGCCGTTTACCTTCCCACCAGAGGGGTACCTATTTATCTACTTGCACTTTGATGTGCTTTCGAACTGCTAGGTTGGCAAGAGCAGGGACTGAGCAATGGGAGCTCACTCCGTCATGGGGATTTGAACCGCTGACCTTCTGACTGGCAAGCTCTAGGCTCTGTGGTTTAGACCACAGCGCCACCTGCATCTCTTCAGGGTATAACTGCATAGAATTCGAGTCCTAAAGTGAGTCAGCAAACAGGAGCACAGTTCCATATTTACCATTATTTTGCTATCTAAAACCAAATCAATATTTCAGACAAAGTCATATCCAATTTTTCAAATATTTTTTGCTACGAAAATAACCACCACATGTACGTAAACAAAGCAAACTTAATACTTTACAGCCTTGGGCCAGTTTAAAAATTCATGCAACGAGTCAAACGTAACTCCTAGTAGCCCCAATTTTGGGATGTTTCTACATGCATATCCACTCTTTGCGACTGGAAAAGCGGACATTATAACCCAAAGTATTACCTGTAATAGCCTCCAAAAAAAGACTCTGGGGGGGGGGGGGTTAGGTACAAGACAAGCAGCTTATGACACTTTGTGATGAGCTTTACGCCAACGTTTTCAACGACTTTGTAAACGCAGCTTCCCATGTTCCTAGGTCAGACCATTGGTCTAATTAAGTATTTCCTACACAGACTGGCAGCAGCTCTGCAGAGTTACAGGCAGGAGTTTCTCCCATACCCAATACGTGCACTAAACCCATCTGCTTTCTTTTTTTAAAAAGGCCTTAATTTGGAATATGAATTTATTTAGTAGCAGCTACATAATATAATGGCAGAATGCATCTGTTCCTTCTGTTACATCTTGCCAGACAGAATGAATAAATGTTTTTTTTACTGGCACAACATAAACACAATAAATTAAGAAATGGAGATGGTTTCTCCCCCCTCCCCCCGCTGTCTGTGTAAGCCACTGCTATCCAAGGCTCTATTCACATCATACTGTATCTGTGGCACCACAATATCAACCAGGTTTTAAGGGTGATGAGGGCTAAAAATAGAGGAACTCCATTAGATTGTCAAAGTGCAGGTTTTGCAGAGGAAGGCAAGAAAATGTTTTATGCAATATAATTTTTTTCCAGAAAGTTACTGAGAAAACTCAAGAGTGTTCTACAAGGTCATTTACAGCCAGCTTTTAAAAAACTAACCTCTCTTCTAAATGAAAAATGTACCAATGATTGGGGTAGTGCAAGAATGAACTATAATTTGTTGTAGTGAGATTATACCAGGCACCTTCTAGTGTTGTTCTTAAATACTTAGGCATAGAGTCATACCTTGGTTTTCAAACAGCTTAGTTCCCAAACACCGCAAACCTAGAAGTGACTGTTCCAAGGTACAACTGTACTCAGAGTCGCCCCTTTACAGTCAATGGACTAAAGATACTTAAGTTCAGTGAAGGCAGTGGATAAACTGTTATAATGCCTAATATTTGATACCACCCTCAGTGACAAATTCCACTTTATTACACATCTGTACAAATTTAGCTTATCTTCTTTAGAGTGCATAGTGTTGATACTGATTTCCAGCAATATGATCAGAATCACTTTGCACTTTAAACATAAACAAAAATGGTTTTGAAGTGAAATCGTAAATTTAATGCATTTTTAAATTTTAAAAAATCTATATGTCCACATTTAAATATATGTAGCTCGGGCACTGAAGCAAAACCCTCCCCACTACCTAACTCCACAAATGGGCAAATGCCGTGCTTAGCCTTTTTCTTCCAGAGTCCTGTAAGAGAGCAATTGGAAACAAAACTAAAGAGGCAGAAAGCCAACTGATGATCTCAGCACAGGGTGATGCCCATAGGAGGCAGAGCCATCAATTTCAACGATGCCTATAAAAGTAGTTTCTGGAACACAGGAAGAGTTATCCAAGGCAGAAGATAACCAAACTACGTGCCTCAAATTCAGAGGTCAACCTCACTGTCCCAGCACCACTTTATTGGTGTTCCCCCAGTGGTAGCAAAGCACACTCATGTGACTTTGGTTCTTAGCACATTAGCCATTTTTTTATGAAGCAAAGACCCAAGTAACTTATTTTGGTGGCACACAAAATCACTTAGGTTTCAAAAACGGTTTGCCGTGGGGTATAGTCTCATTATTAGACTAAGGTTCAAACTAAGTGTGACATGACATCATCTAAATAACTCAAAGCAGCCTTACAATGCTGGAGTTTAAGCCAGAGATTGGGGTTTTTTTAACCCTTTCCTTTCCAATTGTTCTTCAGCTCAAAAGTGCCTCCCCAAAGCTATTTTTATGCCTACAGCCAGGGTAAGGGGACGGAAGTGAGAAATGCAGATACGTTTTCCCCAAATTGTCATTCCTCAACTTAATCCCTTAAATTACTTTTGGTTTTCTGCTGGTTATTTTTTGTTTTTCGATTTTCAAATGGGTAAAAAACATGAAGCTTCATATAGTTTGAGCCTCAGGAAATATCTGAATACTGGGGAAGGGGGTACATTTATGCTGCAATCCAATACCCTCTTACTTGGAAGTAAGTTCCAATGAACTCATTAAGGCTTTCATTTGAGAATACATACATATATATATATATATATATATATTCTGCGCCGACCAGCAAAACATAGGAGGAAGAAAGTGGGCAGACTCCAGCTATTTGGAGATACTTGAACCAGCCATTTTTGTAGTGAGGTTTGGGTATGAGTCTTTGTGTTCAGGTAGCTAAGATTTCAGACAACTAGTGTTCCTGTAGCAGAACCTGTGTGTACACAATTTTCCTGGGAATTGTTATCAGCTGGTATCAAGGTCAAAGCTGAAACATCCCAATCTGAGCTAAGCACTGTGACGCAAGAATATAAAGAACAAACAATGAAATGTATTTTTCTCACCCGTTATGTCCCCTTCCCGCCTTGACCTTGGCAGATTACGTGAAACAGTGGTTGAGAGCCCTTTTGAGGTAGAGTTCTGTAATGTAGGCTGGCCTGCGGTTAAAGTCCAGGCAAGTCGTGCCCCCAGCTGCTGCCGAAGGCAATCTCCCACGCCTGCACGTTGATAGGATTGTCTGCAGAAATAAAAGCTATAATGTAACTATTGAGTTGTCTTACTTATAGCAAAACTACTTATATTTCTGCGAAATTTCAGCTCAAAAAAATAGGCAGATGCAGAAGGAATTATCATGGCCAAGTATCTTTGATAATGCATTTAGAAATTCACCATTTTGCAGTTCTTGACAGTTACATAGAAAAGGTACTTGTTGCATGCCTACTAATGTTGCAACAGAGTGCATAAAGCACCTCAGAAATTTCAACTACCCTTTCAGAGCCAGATTACTTTGCTGTGATTCCAACTACGGCTAATGCAGCCCTGCAAAAATAAAAGAATCATTTGAAAATAATTCCTGATAAATATTTGCAGTGGGAAAATTGCTAATTTCTAAAACAATCATAAAAATAAAGGGTCTCTCACTTCAGCAGGGTGACTGTGATTGTTCTACAATTTTGAGACCAGCCAAAAAGTTGCTTCAGCTTAATGTTCTGACACCTCTAATAGGTCAATGCAGATAGAAAAGCAATTGCTCTTATTTTATTTTGGTAACTCAGCCCTGCTCATGGAAACAGATGTTTCTTACCTTGAATTCTCATGGATAAGCATCATCATATTTGGGTTAGCACCTTATTTTGGGTACAGTCAGGGTCAAGTTGCTAAGATATACCATGGGAAAGGGCAAGCCAGCTTCCCAGATCAAGAGCAGCAAGATAAGCCTGCTAAGCTTATTAGAACTTATCCAACACCAAACATTTCTGAAACAAATTGTTCAGGGAAATATATTTCAGACCAGATAGGACATCCCTGAAAGTTGTTGATGTTGTTTTTGCACTCTTGGATCTCAAATTAAGCTGCAAGTTTCAGGAAAGTGGGACGACTGCCTCTGGTATTTCAAAAATATGGGAATTAAAAAGCAAGACAGATTTTCAGCTCTCCCAGTCATCATATATGGAACATACAAAAGCAATCGCCCCTCAGGATGACATCCTAGAATGTTGTTAATGAAAACAAAGATCTTCCAGACATAACCTCAGAGCTCTCTCTACAAGCACCTAAAATCTGTTATCACCCTATCCCAATATGGTGGTTTAGAAGTGAAAATGAGTAGAAAAGCCTCCCATAACTCCCATAAGAGAGGAAGGGCCAGATCTCAACACCCCTTTTGTCCTTATGGAAGGCTCATGGGCCCTTATTGGCTGACAGAACCTCTGGGAAACCAATAGGAAAAAAGCACTAGGATTAGTCACCCAGAAGCACTGGTTGAGAGTTAGCTCCCTTAGTGGCATAGGGCAGCTACAGGCTTCTTAGGAGTTCACATTAAAAAGCACTTCTTTTCCCTTATAAGGTCCCATGAAAGGAATTTGCAAGTGGCAATGTGCCTGCAGTGCCACTGTGAGGCATTGAGAAGGAAAAGCAAGCAAGAGCAACCACAATTCTTCCTGAATTCCCTGGAACTTAAAGGCAGGAGAAGAAAATGCTGGTCCCCCCCCCCCCAAAAAAAAGGCTGAACCATAAGCCCAAACCACTAGTTTGGTGTACAAAGTTTGGAAGCCTCTTCCTTCGATATTCTAGTAGCTTGACCTCATAGCCAAGATGTAGTGCTATCCCCAATGCGATGACTACTTCCTCGTGGCACTTTGGGATAATGCCACGTTGCAAAAATTCTGCCTTGGTGCTGGAGCAAACGCAATTGTCATCCAATGATTTCAAGCAAAAATTTTGCCTGAATTCCAGCTCTTTGGTGGAAAGGCACGATATGCAAGCCATAAATAAACAAGTACCAGTAATTATGAACACATCTCTTTTATATACCCTCTCTCTCTTTTTCCCTTTCCCTAGCTATACTTGCACTTGCCTTCATTAGAAGGTATCAGGGAGGGGGAGTTAGCAAGTATATCAAAAGGCGACTTATAAAGAACCATAACTTCCTTTCCAGCAACAAAGCTGGATCTGGACACATCAAAGAAGTGTTTCAGTTTAAAGAGTTGTAAATTTAAACAGGGAAAACGAGTAGAGAAAAATGGGACTCTATGTCGCCATCTGGTGGCACAATGTTACATTGCACAAACAATGCATATAAATTGCTTTTTTCTTTACTAGTCTAGCAGAGTCCAAAGAATTACCAATCTTCTTGAAATTCAGCTAAGAACTGTTTACTTTCTTCATATTCTAACCAAGTATTAAGGCTGGACTCCTGTTTTGCATAATCTTTGACTAACAGAAGACAGAGTGTCTCTGTGTTGTCTTGTAGACAACACTAGTGTGGTCCAGAGAGAGGGGGGATAGCTGCCTTTGATCAATAAGACTTTCAATACAGTCTTATGCGCATTTACTCAGAAGCAAGTCTTGCTAAGTTCAATGGGGCTTTCTCCCAGGTAAGTGCACTTACCCCTCAGGTGCTTTCCCCCCATAACTACTTTGAATCATTGTATGGTCTTAGGGAGGCTTCCTCAAACTCGGCCCTCCAGATGTTTTGAGACTACAATTCCCATCATCCCTGACCGCTGGTCCTACTAGCCAGGGATCATGGGAGTTGTAGGCCAAAAACATCTGGAGGGCCCAGTTTGAGGAAGCCTGGTCTTAGGTATATTAACTACAGCAGTTCCACCAACCCTGAAGGACAGTGACTGGAGAGCAGTGGTGACCTATCTATGGAATCTTCTTCCCATATAGGTTTGCCTGGAAACTACTTGGATGTCTTTCAAAACATAATTGTAACAGCTTTAATTCCCTCTGAAATGTTTTTATTGCTCTGTTGTTTCCGCTGTTTGTTCTAACTGCTGCTTTCTTTAATCTTTTTTTGGACTTGCCATTGATTTTGCTATTTTAGCATATGCCACCCTAAGAAGCACTGAGATGCAGGATATAAAATAAGCTTAAATGAAAGTCAAATTGACCTATGGTACAAGGTTAAGATGACAGCTGCCATGCAGGCCAGTTTCGTTGAACAGCAAGCCTTCACTGTCACCTCTGACTGCTATATATTGAAACAGGTCTCTCTGCACGGTTATCGGCAACATGAAAAATGTTCATTTACCCTGGAAGAAATGACTGCGGGGTTGGTGTTGGCCCATTCGGGGCATACATGCCGAGGCTGCTGATTCCACTACTCCCCATACTGGCAGAATTCTGGCCAGACTGAGCATTCCGGTCTTGGTAGTTCAAAGGCAGGCTCTGGGGCCGGGCGTAGTAATACGGAGTTGAGTGGGCATCCCGTGGCAGTGCTTGAGCAAACAGGGAGGCGAAATTTGATACCTTGAAGGGAGGGGAAAAACAACCCAAAGTTTTAAAATAAACCCATTGCCATTAGCTAAATGACTATAAACACATTATCCTTCTGAAACCGATTGCCTATGTATCTGTTTAAAAATTAAAAATAAAATACAGAATACACTTTTCAGAATAAGCCCCAAACTTTATAAAGAATTTTCTAAACAGATGCTAAACGTTAGTAAGGCTAACCTCTAACATTTCAACTTTACGTTTGTCTCAGTTTTTTACATTGTGAGTTGTAATAATACAGTACTTCAAGGGGTGCTGCTGTTTCCTTCCATATCAACTTGCCGACATGCCAAGATCTTGCACCAGCAGCCTTCGTCTAAGTACCACCTACATCAGAGGTGAGGTTTGTTCAGATAGATATGCCTGGCACCAACTCTACTATCTTTTATGTGCCAGGCAAAAACTTCTGTATTTAATGTTTTTCTTTTTTATCTTTTTGTATTTTTTATGTGATAAACGTGAAAATCAATTAAAAATTTTGATTAAAAAAACTTCTTTATTTATCCGGTCACGTTAAAACATTGTTACAATCTTTAGTTATGTTTTTGCTTTTATAATTTCACTTTTATTGGCTTTTATTTTTGTTTTCCAGCTTTAATTCTTTTAAATCAACGTTAAAACATTGATAAAAAGGTGGTGTGTGTGTGTGAGAGAGAGAGAATGCTCCATAAACTACCTCCCATCCCTTGAGAAGTTCCCAAGTACCAACTTCCACTAAAGGAAGCCTAAGAAGGAAACATTTCTCATGCTACCCAGAGCCACAGAACAGGGTGGTGGTGGTGGAGGGGTAGACAAAGGAGAGAAAGAAGCTTATTTCTCCGCCTTGTGTCTGCCTTCCTCCTCGCTGCCCCTTGCTAGAAGCGAGAGAAGATTTCAAAATGCAGACTTATTTTCTGTTGCTTTCTGTAGCAGTGGCAGCAACCTCGGGCATCAGAGATTGAAAGGATCATCACAGGGCAGCTTTGATGTTCTCTTTTCCACCTCATGCCGCCTGTGACTGGCCGGCCATTACTTCTGATGCCTTCTTCATCCCTGCATTGCTCTTGCTGCTGCTCTTTATGTTACTTGGCCGTAGCAGATTGATTCTAAGGCCAATTGCAGAGGAGGAAGGAGGACAGTAGCAGTGGCAGCTGGCCTAGGGACCTGAATCCGAGGGGCAGAGGCTCCAGAATAGGCAGGAGGAAGAGACAGCAGAGCTGGGGGTCTGCTGCAGCCTCTTCTGGCTGTCCAGCTCACCTGGGCTGCTCACCCACCAACTCTTGCCATTCTGTAGTTCACAATGTTGCTTGTCTGTGGCCTAGCAAACTGCAGCTTGATGGTACTCTTACATGTTCATTATATGTAAGATAGATAGACACCCACACCCATACCCACAAAAATAGCTACCTTGTTTGGCTGCTTGCGTGGATCTTCACTGAGGCTCAGCAAGAGGTAGAGGATTGACCATCTGTTCTTCAAAACTCCCTGCCACAAGAGGTAACTATTAGAAATGGTAACGCGGTTTCAAAATTAGTTCTAGTGAGCAAGTATTACCATGATTTAATAGTGGTATGGATGGGAGACGCAAGGTTAGATTAATGGAAACCAAGCCTTGTTGACTAACTGTAGTGCATGACTGGTCTTCAGGCTTCGTTTTTTACTGCAAAATAAAACACCCACCACCAATTTTTCATTCAGCGGCGTTGGTCAAATCAATTAAAGATTTACAGGTCTACTTTTGTTCAAAATGGAAAGTGGTGCATGTATACACCCATCACAGCTACTTGTGGGAAAGTCCTATTGAATTCTATGTGGGTTCGGACTGCAGCCAATATAGCAGAAGGTTATATGCCACTTACCTCTGCCTGGATAACTTCTTTTTTAATAATAATAATAGTAAGACCAGACCCACCTCTTAAGAGACTTAAATCCCTGCTGATATCCTATTTGTCCCTGATCTGATCATACTACTCAACCAGGGTGGGTGGATTATCTTCACAGTGCTATTTCAGCAAGCAGCTTGTCATAACCATATGATAAAAGTACTGATATAAAGTATTAGGAAGTGCCTAATGGCTATTCTCAACAGTTCAGGTCACTGTTCTAGGTTCTTTAAGTACAGTTTGTTCAAATTTTCTAATTCATTAATTTACCTTTGCAATATAAGCAGAAAAACTTGAGCTGTGGCTTAAACAAATGACTGGTAGATCTCCCACCAACAGCTGGACTTCATGCTAATTCATGCCCTGCTGTTTTTAGGCAGCTACTATACTGCTCTCACAAGTCTGGAAATTATTGAACTAGTCTCTCTATAGCAGAGGGAAGTCAACTCATTAATGCCAGGGAATAACGGATTTGCTTGCAGTATACAAAAGTTTGTGAACTTCGCTGAACTTCACTGTCAAAACTGACTCATAAATTCTCAAGTACAAAAGAAAGAAAACCAAGATCACTTAAGAGGCCGACAGAAAACCTGATCAATAAATCAATACACATTATCTTAAAAATAGATTGTGGTGAGATAAGTTTAACATAAAAAGCAAAACACATTTTATGCTGATGTATGTCCTTCCCATAAGAAGTCATATAGTCAACAACAACACGTGATGATTGTTTTTTACTTTCCTCAAAACGGGCTTTTAATATTTTACAGGACAGGAGATCAGAACAAACTCAAACACAACTCATTTCCTTGATCTAGCAAAGCCACATTAGTGGTATTCTTTACACAACAATTAGCAACTAGTCTCCATATTGGTTATTGGGTTGTTCAGAACACATTCCTGTACCTGTGAGTGGAGTTTTCTGTAGAGTTCTGAAAAAACAGCAGCATTCTCTTCCCTTCCTTGCCGCACAACTTTAAAAGAGAAAAGGCAAGTTAAGAACACTGCAAGCTTGCCATGTGCAACATTAGCATTTAAGCTAAACAGAAATTCAATCAACACAGATATCTAATTCACAGAGCTACCAGCTGCTTTGTTACAATGTAGATGACTATTCATTCTGGCCAGAAGGATGGTGTCATATTTAAGACTAGGCCTGTGATCCTAGTGCTTAAGAGACCTTAAGAAACAACATTAAGTGTTGTTCAGTCAGGAGAAAGGGATATGTGTGGTTAATTTGCAAGAAGATCCATGAGCACAGATGTTCTGTGGTCCATGTCCCGCAGGCAGAGGGGGTCAAAAAAGCGGATTTCCAGCAGTCATGGATCGGCAAGATTCAAAATCCCCTGACATACCCACAAACTGGCCCAAGACTATGCGAGGCCTAGGCCTGGAGTATAGTAAGCCCACAACTTATGTTCTGGGGATCATGCATAAAGCCAAAATTGCATATCGTCAAAGCACATTGGATCAATGGTGGGTGGGATTGCCAAAGTTCTCCGCCCCACTGGATGTCTGCTCTTTTACTTTTTTTTTTTGCCAAGCATATAAAGTTGAATGTGTGCAAGTTAAATGTGCATAGGTCTACTGTATTTATTTCTCTCTCATTAGAATCAATGGAAGGGAAAGTGAAAAAATCTGCTTCCTCCACCTGCCACCCTAGCTTATTTAGCAGCAAGGCGACAAAAATGGTGATCGCTCTGCCACAGGGTCTCCCCCAAAGGACAGAAATGCTCATTTCATCCAATGAAATGACCCTATATGAATATGTTTCTATGTAGAATATTCAACTCTACACTATAATAATAGATAAATGCGCACATCTCCTTCCATATTTTCCTTACAACCACATATGAAGGATAGGAGTTTGTTCAGACAAAAGAATAAATACATCTACTCTATATTACACTATCTTCTTGCTTCTTCCCTGCTAGCTTCTGCTGACACAGTGATCTATAACTACAATTCATATTACTCTCTCGCTCTCCTATATGAGGGAATTAAAAAAGAATTAAAACCACCTGTTTCAATTGGTTTTTAACAGATGTGTCTTTTGGACACGCTGCTGGGTGTTATTTTTTAAATAGCTTTGAAAATAGTTTTGTATTGCTAATGTTTTGTTTGTTCATAAAAATTAGTTTTAGAAGCTTTTATAAGGGATTGTGTGAGAAAACCTTTTCACAATTTTATTATTTACAGGTAGGTGGCCGCGTTGGTCTGCAGTCGAAACAAAATAAACAATTTTATTATGGCGCTGCATTTTATTATTGTATTTTATGCTTGTTTTGCTGTTCACTAGTTTGGGTAGACATAGTCTAGAACAGCATCTTATAAATATTTTAAATAAATAAATATAAAAGCACATATATGATGGTGAAAAACAAGGTAATAGTTTATACTGATGAACAGTAAAGTGAACCAGCTCTATTCTAAGAGACAAAACCCACACAGCATTGAACACCTTATAAAACTTGCTCTGAACACTGTTAAAAAATAATAAATAAGCTTACGTTCTTTTTTAATCTTTTCTGCTACAAGAAATTCATCTCTTTCAACAGTAGGGGCAAAGTTGCTTCCAATGACTCGCACTGCATATTGAAACTGCTGGGCTACATCGGCTGAAATAAAATCACAATTAGTCAACTGTTAATAAAAAGAGACTGTGAAAATGCATTTAATTTTATGAGTGGTGCTGTGGTCTAAACCACTGAGCCTAGGGCTTGCCAATCGGAAGGTCGGTGGTTCGTATCCTCACGACGGGGTGAGCTCCCGTTGCTCGGTCCCAGTTCCTGCCAACCTACCAGTTCAAAAGCACGTCAAAGTGCAAGTAGATAAATAGGTACCAGCGGGAAGGTAAACGGCGTTTCCGTGTGCTGCTCTGGTTTTGCCAGAAGCGGCTTAGTCATACTGGCTACATGACCTAGAAAAACAGTCTGCGGACAAACGTCAGCTCCCTTGGCCAGTAAAGTGAGAGTCCCCAGAGTCGTTCACGACTGACTTAACTGTCAGGGGTCCTTTACCTTTACCTTTAATAATAAGATACTGTGAAGATGCATTTAATTTTATGAGTTGCGTACCTACATACACACACACACACACACACACACACACACCAGATACTAATCTGCCATGTGCAATACAGAATCATGAATGTAAAAGTGTCTTCCTGCACAAACAAGATTTTTGGTGTCTAATACCGCAGTTTGCTCAGAAGCAGTCAGCAGAAGTAAGAAACATAGTTTGGATTACTTCAGAAGTTCATTACAGGGTTGTAGAAGCTTCGTGTCCATTTATAGGCACCTCCATTAAACACAGGTCATAAAAATCGTAGAATTTGAGATCTCGAAAGGATCCCAAGGGTCACCTAGTCTAACCCCCTGCAATATAGGAATCTGAACACATGGTCCCCCATCCAATTTGAAATCATTCCAGACCCTGCTTAGCTTTCCAAATGCACTAGCAATTTTATTGCTGAACTACTACTACTTTCAATGACAAAGAATGATAAGTAAATATTCCCTGGCATACTCATAATGTCCAGAGGATTATACATTCTGTGATATTCCAGGAAGGGATACATGAGAGCACCCAACTATTTCCTCCTAGAAATCTGCCCATGAATCCCACTCTATCATTTGCACATTGCTCTACCCCTAAACATTGTATTTATCCGCACACCATTCCAAAGACTTTTCAGCCGTTTGGCTTTTGCTCTCAATTTGAACATGACTTTAAATCTCAGTATTTACAAGCATTTCTGCCTTAACAGCACGGGGGAATGAATAAAGCATTAGAAATACTCAGTTTTCAGTTTCACTTACAGTTCGTAAGTTTATTGTTCTAGCCAAAGGCCATGACAAACTCGTAGCAATAGTATTAATAAAATAATATAGAACATACATCCATAATATAAGCAGACATCCATTACATGAGAGGAGATACCAGAGACATCAACAAGCTTAGATTTAGCCTGATTTCAGATTAAACCTCTGTATCACCAAAACAATTTATAGTTATTTTATCTAAATCCCTTTTCCTCTTTCTTTGTTGCAGCCAATGCATAAACACTCTCTGTGTTACAATGCTATTACTGTTACTCACAACAAGCAAACAAACAAACCCCTGAACCATTTCTGCTGGGGTATACAGGGTTCTGCAAACCAAAGGTTTCAGAAAGTGAACTCTTGGGTCCCTATATAAAGAGGCAAGCTAACAGATAATGAGTGATGTCTTCCACCTGAGGCTGACCACAAATACAAAGTCTGTATGTGCACGGGACTGTGTTGTAACAGCCATCTAAGACTACACTGGGCATCACTTGGAAACACAGCTCCATAAGAATACGTTTCTTACAGAAACTGGTGAGATAACTAGCTCTAAAGTGCTCTGTTCTTGCGAGTGGATACCAAGGGGAATTTTTTTTGTCTTTACAATTAGTTGCAGATCCCTTCTGAATTCTATCCAGAAAAGCCAATCCCTTAGCTGACAATTATTTAAGGTCAGTGTAGTGTTCAGTTCTGGATAGGAATAGTAGTCTAAAACATCTTGACAAGCTGCTTTCCAGAGTTGGTTTTCACCCAATTCCATATAGCACAGCACAGGAATATAACATATGTGTAACAATTATTTTAATGTACCTTAACTGAGCGCAGTCCGCTCAGTCTTAAATTGTTGGCCACCCAAATTCTGTATGAAGAAGAGCTGCTGATATTTCTAATGGCAAAGTACAGCTTCTGAAAAAAATATTCCACAGTTTCTAAAACCTTAATGGAGTTCAAATCAGAACCCTAGATTCATTAGAAATATGTAATAATTTCGAATAAAAAATGTGCTGAATTCCCAATATAAATGTAGCAACCACATCACGTCCAGGGTCCCACATGCGCCCTTTCAATTGGATGAACCTTGGACAGAATAAAGGCAGCACCATCTCAGTGCATGAAATTGCTAGGCCATAAAATTGACCATACAGCTTAGCAAGAGGAAGAAGTAAATATTATTTTAACCTAAGCAATATTTGAGATGAAAAGGCACTCTTTCCTCAAACTGCTTTTTAAAAGTCTCTGCCCCTGCCAGAGACTTCATTCCACATTTGGCTGAACTGGGTCAGCAAAACAGAAAACTGCTGGGCAGCCTCAATTCCAAAAGGCAAATAACTTTGCCAAGTGTAAAGAGAAGGGGCTCAACAAATATAAAGAAACGGACTTCTATCCTGCAGTTCCTAATGAGCTGTATATAGAGTGCATGCAAAGGAAGCCTCTTATCTGTCATGGATGCTTTAGTTGAGATTCCTGCATTGCAAGGGGTTGGATTAGACGACCCTCTACAATTCTATGATTCCATTATTCATGTTAACAAAAGGCTAAACAGAGAACTTAGCAAATTAGCATCCATCACTCTCTCTCTCTCATATAATATGGTGTCCCTAGAAAAGCTGACCTTCAAAACATTATATTTTTTACCGTGAAAGTCTCATTAAATTGAATGAGACCTTCACCTCTTAAATGTGAAAACAATGCAAGTGGGATATAAATTAAGTGTGATGTTGATAAAGATGTGAGATGGAACATAGCCATAGACCTGCCTTTCAAAGCTCATGTGAATGCTAGCAATTTCACAATTGTGCCCTTATTTGAGTACTCTGACAGGATCTCTTAATGAACAGATTTGTGGAATATTCTCCAAAGAATTCAGAACACCAGTAAATAGCATTCTGATTCTCAAAGTGCTGAACGCAAAGAACAAAAGTATCAATAATTTTAAGGAGGCAAGTTTTTATTGAGCATGCTTTTATGTAGCTGCTATGAAGTCAGGTTTCAATAATGCTTAGTGGGAATTTTCTTTTATCATCCATTTTTCACAACCTTCTCACCATCTCCACTAATGTATCAGAGGTATTTCTACTCAGAACTGCAGTGTTCGGCATACGTATTTCAAAGCCTAGAAAGAACTCTGAACAAATTCCCTGCGAAAATGTAGACAAACTATTAGAGGCAAGAGGAAATTAAGGTCAAAATGATCCAAGAAAAAAAGGAACTGTCACGGCTAGCGCTTTTTAGAAATTTCCCGAAAAGGGAGAGTACGAAATTAAATATGTATGGTTAAATTATGTGGTTTAGTGATTTCCTTCCCACACCTTACAAAACCACTGAAAATAGCTAAACAAGGTTTGCACTTAAGACCTCAAGTACCATTTGCTGAAAAGACACAAGGAAAGTAAAAAACAACAACAGGTCTTTGGAGTCATGAAATCCAATTTCCTGTAGCCTCAAGCATAAATGCCACCATCTTGGCAAAGGATATGGAGAAGGAAAGTTTAACCTTTCATCAGCGGGTGGGGTCAAACACCTCCGAACAGCACCAGACAAAATCCATAAAACTTTTGTCTCAATAGCCTTTATTGAAACAAAGGTAGTTCTCATCCAATACAGAGCATAAATTATCGTATTTTTCCGTGTATAAGACTAGGTTTTTTCCCTAAAAAATAATGTCAAAAATTAAGGGGCGTCTTATACACAGATACATCTCCACCCATTTTCCTAAATCTGAGTCCCCTAAAATAGGGGGCATCTTATACATGGGGGCGTCTTATAGATGAAAAAATACGGTCCCATGTGGCATTTGGGAGGGATGCAGAGGGGGTGTAATTTAGTGGGGGAAATGTTGTTTCACTTATGGTTTTTAAGGTCAATTTTACTGCCTTGGAATGTCCAAGAAAACCCAAGCAACATGCACATAGGGTGCTAGGGCTCAAAGTAGCCACACAAAATGCCCTTTAAGGTTATTCACTAATTCCCATAATCTGCAGGTGCTTAGCCCAGAGCCTGTTGTGTCCATTTCATGTGAGAAAAAATACAGAGGATGAAGAAACAGAATTCTGCCCATTTTCATAACAGACAAATCACTCATTTCCCCTTAACATCACCAAAAAATGTGTAGGTGGGGTCAATAGCAGGTTTACAAAATCACTTTAGAAACCTAAAATTTAAAAACCTTTTGCCCCAATTAGACCCTTCCTTGTGGCCTAACAAAACTATTTTCATCATAGCTATTATTTTGTGTGAAGCTTATTGATGACCCCAATTCCATCTGCAAATGTTTGCAAGCAACCTGGTCCCTCACTTCATCAGCTAGCAACTCTCAGTCAAGAACCTTTAGAGGAGCACATTTCTCTGCTCACAGAAAGATGTTTACAGTATGTGATTAGAGTTGCCCTCGACGCTTCCAGGACACAGCATCACTGGCCTCCTTCTAAAGAATCAATAAAGTCCTCAGATTTGATTACTAGTGTGAGCACCAAAGAAAACATTGCCTCTGTACGTAACCAGTAGGAGGTTTACCAGGAATCTCTCACAATGTTAAAACTGAGGAACAATTACTTGCATTTAAAGGAAGATGTGCAAGATGTCCACATTTCCCAATATGACAAAAGATGTTTCCATAAATGAAGTAATGTACAAATCTGAGTTGAAATCTTATGCACACACTCCTGGGGAAAGTTCCCACTAAAATGTACGGGATGGCACTGGAGAAGACTCAGCTCATACAACATCAATGCTAACTGCTAAAAGTCCCAAACAAATACATGAAGGTAGCCCTTTTTTTGTAAATAAGAGTAATTAAAATTAACATAATATTATCCAACATTGCCAAGTTTGTCCACCATGCTTACCATATCATAATAATTATTCTTAGTTTAATTACTGTCAAAAGAAATGACATTTTAAAATAAAAAGCACAAAATGCTATGTTTTATAGGCCAAGTGAAGTCCTACAGTGTGCAATACTTAAGCCAAATAAAAGAGTTTATACATAAGGGAAACCATTTTAGTATTTCAAAGGAGCAAAATGATACAAGTTTTATAAATATAAACATCAGACAAATTATTCATTCTAAAAGCTCCCTATTGGTAAAGATATTTGAACTGCATAAGGATAGGCAATTTTCAATCTATCACCTGGGTAACTGCTACTTTTTATACCACAAAACTGCTTTGATTTTAGCAGGTCTCAAATCTTGGCTCAACTCAGCTCTCTGAAGCTTTTGAATTTGATTTTTTTAAAAAAATCAAATACGCCTTTCGACTTCTGATAAAACGTTCAAGGGAGTGAATAAATTTGGTATTAATCCAGTTTTGTCTTCTGTCACCCTTCCCCTTGTGGCAGATTATGATTTTTAGACAAAAAGACCTTTCTCCCCCAATCTGAACTCTTTAGACAAGTCAGGCTGCAAGTAACAAGTTATCTTTAAGAAAAGCCTAATTTTATCGCCAGCTTATAGAACACCATGTTCTTCAGGACCTATTTCCCAAAGTGAGCTAAAAGAACAAAACCTACACGCAATCTAAACATTTCCATATTTACTGTACTTAGGAGTAAGTCACAGTTAATTCAATGCGTCTTACTCCCAAGGATCTGAGCAAATAACTGTAGCATTATACCACAATCCTATGCATGTTTAAGTTAGTCTCACTTAACACAATGAGTAATACTTATGAGTAAATATGCATGGAATTGTGCTGTCAGGATTTCATTTCTGTGCTAGATGCACAAATTTTCCCCCAGAGGCAAACAACCTATTTCTTGCAAATTCCACAAGATAGTTCTCCCCAATTTTTAAGATTTGTGTTTTCATACCCATCTATCTACTTAGCAATTACCAACTGCATCTACCTTCATTAAAATAATTCTGTAAACAATTATTTGGTGAAATCCACACAAGTTTAACACACTGTCTCTTCTTTAGAGACTTCAGTCTCATAAAATGGGCAGGTGAATTATCCTGTGCAATACTACAATCAAATGGGATGTATGTGGTGTAAGGGGATGGGAGGGGTACATGTTGTGCTCCATCTGAAGTAGTCTGCCCACCTTTGGTCCCCACCCTGAATTTAGTGTTCACCTGTGGCTCCCAGAAGCTGTCAGCATACAACAGCAGCCACACCCCAGGAATGGCTTTGACTGGCCGGCTAAACCAGGTGAGAATAGCCGATAGGTCTTAAGCTCTCTGAGAGTTAGGGACTTTCTCTGCATGTGAAGACAGGCTCTGGCAAATTGAGCGTGGAAGAACAATAGTGGGTCCAACAGTAAAAAGGCGGTTTCTGCACATACAGAAGTCAGAGGCAGATGGGGCTCATCAACCTGGGAAGCTAGCCCATCTAGGAGAAGGAAAACTGATCCTAAACCTCTGCTGCCTTTCAGGCAGTGTTGGAAACTGAGATATGAAAGCGAGAAGCTAAATGGCACCTTAAAGCTAGGTTACGGGCGCAACAACGGAATGTCTAGACACACTTTTTTATAACGGGAATAGAAGGCTGAAAAGGACTGAAGTATTATGTTCATTTTTCACATAGTCTAGTCCTTCTCCTGCCCACCCACCTAACATTCTTAAGAAAGTCTCTTCTACAGTCTTCGGAGAGTAGCTGGAAGTGGGGAGGCAGAAAAAGATCCTCCTTTCCTTCCACACTGCAGTTTTAATCTGAAATCTTAGGCGCAGTACTGCACCCAGAACTTAGAAACTGCTCACACTAATGGAATACCCTGCAAAATGCGCCAAGAACAATGGGAGTTTCGAACACTGCTTCCAGGATACCGTTCAGGAGAAGAAAAGGCTAAGCAATAAACCCTACACAAATCCAGAGTGGAGTCCCTAAGGTGGTCAGGTGGCATCTCATTTGCCTCTTTCCAGCTACTCCTGCAGCCAAGCTGGTGACAAATGCAGTGCTCTGCTTTCCAGGCCCTTCGTACATAGTGCCCAGGCCTGCTCCCAGGGGGTGTCACTTCAGTGCTGCTAACGCAGTGATTTAACTTCATCACTGGAGACACACACCATTGTCTCTCAAGACAGATGCCAACCAGCTACAATCAAGTACCGTATTTTTTGCTCTATAAGACTCACTTTTCCCCTCCTAAAAAGTAAGGGGAAATGTGTGTGCGTCTTATGGAGCGAATGCAGGCTGCGCAGCTATCCCAGAAGCCAGAACAGCAAGAGGGATTGCTGCTTTCACTGCACAGCGATCCCTCTTGCTGTTCTGGCTTCTGGGATTCAGAATATTTTTTTCCTTGTTTTCCTTCTCCAAAAACTAAGTGCGTCTTATGGTCTGGTGCGTCTTATAGAGCGAAAAATACGGTAAGTTCCTTACTAATGAATCGTGTTTGATATTTGCAGCAGCTTGCACACACCAAAAGAAACCCCAAAATTTTAAAGCACAATAAAGTATGCATCCAAGTCATCTTAACTAATTTTCAAAGAACAAACAAATATTCATTATGCCATGTTTAAGACAATGACCATGACTTAGCACAAATCAGCAAATGAGTGGGTTCCCAGAGAGAAGATTGTGCCGATTTTGCTCCTCCTCTGGTCCTGCCGCTGCAAAATGCTGTAAGCTAAGCCATAGCTTGTGGTTTATCTCCCACAACCCACAAGCAGTAATCCATAGACTTGGTTATAGCTTGTGGTTTGTCTGGAAATAAACCATGAGCTCAAATATGACACAGTGCTAAGACAAACCATGGCTTAGCTCACAGCAGGGCAGGGCAGCCATAAATGCTCCAATATCAGAAAAATAAAATAACCTATGTTGGATGGGGTTACACAACACAGGTTCATAGTCTGGGGTGCTTCTGGCTGTGGCCTTGATATTGACACTCAGGTAAAAGCAATGGTCAGATGTATATTTGCCCAGTTTAGTCTGGTGCTGCGGTCACACATTCCTGGAGACAGCAGACCTAACCACAATGACACATCCAGATCATTCAAAGTCACTTAACATGGTTGCTTTTGAAAAGTGTCCAGAAACTTCAATCAGTTCAGAAATCATCAATCAGGTTGTTAATTGGAGTTGGAGTACTTGACCCAATTCAAAATGCTAGTGATAACTTTCAGCCTTTCACCAATTGAGACCAAGATAACTAAAGGACCATCTCCTCTGTATGATCTTACCAGGTCATATAAAGCCTGCAGTGGAGGCCTATATGGGTTCTAATAACCCCTGGGACCAGAAATAGGGCTGAATCAAGGCTTTGGAATTTCATCCCAAGAGGTTTGCCTTGCCTTTTTGTAGCTTAAGTGGGTCATAAGATAAGTTAACCTTCATTGTAGGGTGTTTTTTTAAATTCTGCCGCGTGGTCTTTAATTATGCTACTTTACCTATTACTTCTTATGAAGCTTACTGTTTTTTATATTTATCCCCCTACTTTAGTTTCCTTTTTAGCTGTGTTTATTTTATTTTTAATTGGTGTTTTCAGACTTTTAGCCATCTTGACGTCTGCAGAAAACATACCGCAGTTCCATTTTTGCTTTTATAATCTTTGATCCAATACAATTGCTGTATCTTTCAACTGTCCCGTTCATAGGTAACTATTTTCTCACTGCAAACAGATTAACAGGATGTATTATGTAATTCAGTACTACTTTATTTCCTACCAAATAAGAAAATTTAACCTACACATACAAAAATGCATGTTATGCCCGGGAAGCGGATTTTACGTCAGAAGTAACTAACAAATTTAATTATGAAAATATCAGTATCTGGAGAAATACCATAATCATGTATACTTAATCTCTCACAATGATCTATAGGAAGCTGTGCATTCGGTAGCCATTGTTCTTTCAAAGTATTTGAACAGTAGCCTACAAAAGGGGGTGACTTTTAGCTTTAGAAGCAATAATGCACTTCATTCTCCTAAGATTTTGCTTACTTATGGGATGTTAATCACAACATACCTGCTGTACCTCTTTTTCCATTGCTCAAAAAAAAGACTCAACACAGCTTTTTTTAGCAGCATCTCATCAGCTGGGAGATAGCTCTGAAGTTAATCAAGCCTCTTAAGATTTGGAAAAGAACTCAAATGTTTGATGATGCAGAAATCAACCTCTACAGAACCCCAACAGGTGACTATCTCACCTCTGCGTAAATACAGTGGTACCCTGCAAGACGAATGCCTCGCAAGACGGAAAACCCGCTAGACAAAAGAGTTTTCCGTTTTTTTATGCGTTTCGCAGGACGAATTTCCCTATGGGCTTGCTTCGCAAGACAAAAATGTCTTGCGAGTCTTGAGATTTTTTTCCGCTCCCCACCCCATTTTTCTAAGCCGCTAAACCGCTAATAGCCTTTTAGCAGCTAAGCCGCTAAGCCGCTAAGCCGCTAAGCCTTTAATAGCCGCTAAACCGCTAATAGCGCTAATCCGCTAATAGGGTTACTTCGCAAGACGAAAAAACCGCTAGACGAAGAGACTCGCGGAACGAATTAATTTCGTCTTGCGAGGCACCACTGTACTTCTTAACAAAGCAGAGTCCACCACCTTCTGAAGCAGTCTGCCTCACTCTCCAACAGCTTCTACCTGCATAAAGTTCTTCCTAATGTTCAGTTTAAGTTTTTTCTTCGTATTTGGATCCAATGGTTCAGGTCCTAACTTCTAGAGCACGAATAGGCAACATGGTGTTCTCCAGTTGGCCACACTAGCTGGAGCTGATGGTAGTTGCAGTCCTACAATATCTGGAGAGTACCACATTGGCTACTCCTTACCTAGAGCGAGAGAAAACATGTATGTTCCATCTATGTGACAACCCTTCAAATACTTATGGTGGTCATTACACTGGAACTTAATCATTTCATTTTAAGGCTAATTGTACCTGACTTCAATCTTTCCTCACAGGACTTCGTCTCTAGGCTCCTCTGTATCTGTCGTCATCCTTTGGAGATGTTCTAATTTGTCTATATCCTTCTTAAACCACAATCTCCAGACCTGGAGTTCTGACCAATGCAGAACAGTGGTACCAATTACTTCTCGTGATCTGGACACTATGCATCTGCTGATGCAGTCAAAAATTGTATTAGCCTTTGTAGCTGTTAACAGTACACTGCAGTCTCATATTCAGCTTACGCCTACTAAAATGGCTTTAAAAGAGGATTAGACAGGTTTGTGGATGATAACTCTGTCAATGGCTATTAACCCTGATGGCTATGTTCTACCACCACTGTCAGAGGCAGTGTGCTTCTGAATACCAGATGCTGGGACCCATACCAGGAGAGAGCTCTTGCACTCAGATAGTGATTGAGGGCTTCCCACAGGCATCTAGTTGGCCACAGTGAGAAGAGAATGCTGGCCTTGATGGTTTACTGGCCTGATCCAGCAGGTTAAGAACAGAAGATGAGCAAGTGGATCAGGCCAGTGGCCACCTAGTCCAGCATACTATGGCTAACTAGGTTCATAGAATCACAGCATTGTAGAGTTGGAAGGGATCCCAAGGGTCATCCAGTCCAACCCCCTGCAACAGGGTCCCGAAACCATACCGGGGGGGGGGGGCTGCTAGCAGTTGTTGGGGTTTTTTAACGCACCAATTCATTTCACACCACCTGGTGTCAAGTTGAGTGTCATCCTGTACATGTGGATCTGATTTCTCCACCACCAAAAAAACACCCTAAATGCAGAATATTACATTTGTGTATAGCTATTCTACACAATATTCAGTGATCCAGCATCCAGCCTATTCCTCTCAGAGGCCCTACTTAGCTTTTCCACCCCCGTTGCCTTATTTATATGCACAAAGAAGCTCTGCTGCCCAGGTGGCTGGGCCAAATCTCAGTTAAGTCCACCCAGTGTAGCTGAGGCAAGAAACCTGACTTTTAGAACCGACCAGGCACTCTTGCAGTAGGACGTCTTGTCTCTCTCTCTCTCTCTCTGATGCGCATTAATTACTGTTTCGGGCACCTCTTTTCGGCGGGAGGAGGCGAGGCGGTGGCTGGGGAGGGTGTTTTGCAGCCAAGTTATTCCAGGGGGCACGAAGCTGTCCGTCTGCTCAACTCGGCCACCCACGGGAAGCAGCAGCAGCAGAAGCAGCCTCTTTCGCCTGCCTACACCTTATTATGTGGGAAGGCTAGACAGAGCATCCTTCGCTCCACCTGCACAGCTCCCACAGCGGCTCCGCTGACAGAAGGGCAGGAGGAGCCGCTACGCAACACAACAACACAACACAACACAACACAACACACAAGCCAACACAAACACACGGAGAAGCGACCCGAGCAAGCTCACGACAAGCGGGAAAGGGCTTCTATAGTCTTCGGGGGAGGCAATTACCTTCGCCCTTGCCCAGGATGCGGCAGCACAGGTTCTGCAGCAGGACGTTGGGCGACTTCTGATCCGGGCTCGCCATCCTCTCGCATTGGAGGCAGGAGGGTGGGGAGGAGGACGCGCCCCTCGCCCGCCCTTACCCTCCTCCGAGGGCCGCTTCTCCTCGAGCCTCCCAACTCGGGTGGCTTCCCTGGTCCGCGGCTTAGGGCGCCATTTTAATAAAAAAAAACACGCCGGAGGGAGAAGAGAAGAGGTGGTGGCGGGGGGGGGAAGGGAGAGAGAAAGGAAGGGGGAAAATAAAAATTGAGAGAGGAGAAGAAAAAGAAGCAAGCAACGGTTTTCAAATGCGGGCCCCCACAATGCCCCTCGCAGCCCGGACGGTGCAACGCCGAACACCTTCCCTCGCGCCGCCGCTAAGCCGCGGCGAGGAGGTTCCGCGTTGCAAACGGGCCCCTACCAACACAGATAAGAGGCCCTGCCCGGGGCTTAGTTTTTAATATGGGGGGAGTGTTTGTGCCTCTTTTATATCTATATAACCCCCGGCATTTTGCAGCCACGCATTTATTCATGCTCAAGTCAAGGCTGCCAGACGCCAAGGAAACATGGGAGGCGTCCCTCCACCCATAGCTGGGCGTCACTGGCCGCACCGTGGCGTCATCGCTTTTGAAATGATCAGAGCGGGGGGCGCGCGGGGCACGTAAGAAGAAGAAAAAGCCGCGAGTCTGCTTCGGCCGCCTATATGGAGGCTGTGACCTGTATAAACTCTGCTGCTCTCATTGTAATGGAAAACAAAATCTCTCGGATTGTTATGAAAGATGCAGGATGAAATGATTAACAATAGGACCCACAAAGGGGAAGAGGGAAGTCCAAGAGATTCCTTGGAATCTTGTTTTTATGTTGTATGTTGGACATGTGTCTGTAAAATTTTAATCTGAAAAACCAAATAAATAATTTTATTTTTAAAGGGAAAACAAAATCGCAAAAATTATAAACTCCTCCTTGCTGCTTCTAGACTGCCACTGTCTTCGGAATGGATTCAGTCACACCCCTTTCAGACGACCTGTTCCTTGAGCATCCGCTCAGATGCTCAGGGAGGTTAGATGGTGCTACTTACTGCTAGCAGTAACCCCCCACCACTTCCCATACTGCAGGTTTGATGCGCAAGACTTCCCAATCAGTTACAGTTGCACAACCTGGATTTGCCTGTATGAGATTGAATCCCACCCGAAAATAGTGATAGTGCAGAAGTGCATTTGGAGCTCTGGCAGGGAAACACTTTCCCAAAAGATTGGGCTTTTTGCAATCAGGAAAGTGATAAGGACACACACTAGGAAGTGGAATAACAATTGCTTGCTGCAACATCGTTCAATTTCTCCTAAAAAACAAATCAGGATGAATGATCATTAAACAAGTTGCCTGGTCGGGAAGATACCTTAATCTGCAAATTAAACCAATATCTGATGCTCCTCCAGACCCTGTTCAGCCTTCTACCTAACACTTTTGTCCGGCCCTTAAACTGCTGGATTTCTTTGTTTGTTTCAAGTATCATTTATTTATGGTCCCCTGATCGCAAGGTACCCAATAACCATTTCTCTGGGCAATTAACAATAACAATAAAAACACCAGAATACTTGCAATTCTTTTATTTTGCGTTTGTGAATTGTTATTTGCAACTTCTGTAAGTATATAAGATGGTCTTATTAAAAATAATGAAAACCATTTTAAAATACAGATAAAAACCATAACAAGAATATGAAACACAGCATTTAAAAATCTACCAGCAGATAATAAAAAATCTCAAACTCTTGAGCAACACCAACAGTACTTTAAAAACAACTAGTTGGGAGTCTTACCCATACCAGCCTGTCATTTTGTTTTGCTTTTAAGGTGCTTATTCTGCTTTGCCACCTGCTTTGTTGTATTTACTTACACTTGCTATTCTCACTTCCTACTTCATTCTAACCCTCCTTTATACCTTCTAAGTTGTACAGACTTCAACCTGAGTCCTGATAGCGCCTTAAAATTAAAGATAACCCAATAGATGCGTAGGCCTCCATCTCCCTGGCCAGGTGCCCAGAGATGCTTGCGATTTCCAGATTATTGAGGTGAAGTGTTTTTGAGACACTATTGCAACACACTAATTTATGTGCAGTGGTGAGGCAGAAAGAGAATGAATGCCCAGAGTGGCAGGCGCTTAGCATTCCTATAGACTGGAGACATGAAAGTGCACTCCTCCAGCCTTGCTGCTAATCACCAAACTCCATCCTTCCAAGAAGAAGATGCACTTGCCAAGTAACTGGGCTAACTTCCAAGATCTAGTAAGGGTTTGCTTTAATGCATCACTAGGAAATAGAAGAACTACTTTGCTGCCTCCATTGCATCCTCAAAAGAACCATCCAGCAGAGTTGTTTCAGGCAGTCCAGAGGCTGGGCAGACCAGAAGTGGTGGGTGGGCTTCTAGAGTGCATTGCGTGAGTAGATTGCAAAGCACTTTGAGGATAAAGTTACTTAGCTCCATAGTGTCTTGTATGCCAAAGTGGTAGCAATTCCTGTTGAGATGTCCAATATAGCACCTTCCCGTATTTTATGGGGTGAGTTTCAGTTTATGTGGATGGGGAACCTTGCAGTGATGCAACCAGCTTCTTGTTCTCTTGATCCCTGTCCATTCTCGCTTCTGAAAACTAGTCCAGGGATGGAGGGAAGTGATTGAGTGAGTCCAGTGTGGGGGTGAACACATGTCTACATAAGTAGTGTTGTTTCTGCTGTCCTTAAACAGGCGGTAGTGCATCCATGTTTGAAGAAGCCAATTATCACAACTACCACCCGGTTGTGAATACCCCCTTATTGGGAAAGGTGGTAGAGAGTTTCGGCCAAGCAGTTGTAGAAGTTCCTGGAGGATGTGGACTATCTGTATCCACCCCGACCTGTATCAATAATGAGACGGGGAGAATGAGATGGGGCTTCTGTGGCTCCTGATTGGCTGTAGGAGCTTCCTGCAGCCAATCAGAAGCTGTGCTTTGGTTTCCATATAATCCTCATAGAACTCTAGCCGAATGGATGCCATTAATTTGATTCTGAATTGATTTTAGAATGTATTTTAATTAATTGACTGTGTGATTTTATGTACACTGTGCTATTTATAATTGTTGTTAGCCACTCTGAGCCCGGCTTTGGCCAGGGAGGGCGGGATACAAATAAAAAGTTGTTGTTGTTGTTATACTGTTGTTGTTAACTTGAATGCTCGTAAACAGGGAGTTGCCTGTGGTGCAAGCTCCTGTGGACTGCAGTTCACTTCGTTTGATTCAAGTCCTAAACAAATGCATGTGGAACTGTGTTTTATTTATTTCAAATAAGCACACTTGCAGTCAAATGTGATCAATATAGAGCAGCCTTGGTTTTAGCTTCTCAACAGCTCAACAAATGCTGAAGTGAATAAAAAACCCCAAACAATGCTTCAGGGGCTCTCCTCAAAGGGAGGGAGAATCTTTCACTACTTCCAAGAGGAGCCCTGACTGAGCTGCATTATTCTCCATTTCACCTGTCTGGACCTTGAACGTAAGTAGCCATCAGGACAGACCGTTGCCAGGTGGGAACAAACCCTTCTCTTTGTGCTGTAGCACCAAAAACACCCTTCTAGGCAGCCTGTAATTATAACTCTTCAATTTACAATTTTCTTCTTTCTACCTTTCCACTGTTTTATGAAGGTTGTAATTATTATTTGGCCAGCTTATAATTAAAGATGAGTATATTTTCAGCAATTTTCTAAAAGTCATGTTACATGTGAGGGGAGAAGGTGACTATATGAAGAACAAATGTGACTCTTTTCCAACCATAAATTGCTACTATTAGCAAGCACTACAAAGAGGTGCTAGAATTGTTTATGGCCGGGCTCTCTGAATATGCATAGATGCCACACTAGGCAAAGCACATTTTTGCCCTCAAAATAATTCTGGGCACTATAGTTTGTTAAGTATTGCTGGGAATTGTAACTCGGTTAAGGGGTGAGCTGCAGTGCTCAGAATTATTTGATAGAGAAAATGTGCTTCGAAAATGCTTCAAAGGTATCGCGTGTAATTTACTATACTGTGAACACCAGGTGGCAGCACAGAAGTTGTGGAAAACAGCTTTTTAATTTTTTTGTTTTTTGCTTTCACTGTTGGGAACCCTGCTCATGGTCTTAAGAGCACAGGCTATGATCAGAGAGAACTAATCCTAGAGCAGGGATGGGGAACCTGTGGCCCTTCAGATGTTGCTGGATTCTAGTTTCTGTCAGCCCCAGCCAGAATGGCCAATAGTCAGGGATGATACTAAGGGGGAGCAGAAAATGCTCTAGGCAGGGTCGGCCTATCCACGAGGCAAGATGAGTCGACAGCCTCGGGTGGCAAGGTACACAGGCGCAGTGGATCTGACCTCCAAGCATAGGTGCCAACTGCATGGGGCCCTGGGTGCCTGTAAAAAAGGTAAAGGGACCCCTGACCATTAGGTTCCAGTCATGGCTGACTGAGGTTGCGGCGCTCATCTCGCTTTACTGGCCGAGGGAGCCGGCGTACAGCTTCCGGGTCATGTGGCCACCATGACTAAGCCACTTCTGGCAAACCAGAGCAGTGCACGGAAACACCGTTTACCTTCCCGCCGGAGCAGTACCTATTTATCTACTTGCACTTCGTGCTTTCAAACTGCTCGGTGGGCAGGAGCAGGGACCGAGCAACAGGAGCTCACTCCGTCGTGGGGATTCGAACCGCCGACCTTCTGATCGGCAAGCCCTAGGCTCTGTGGTTTAACCACAGCGCCACCTCCCACTAAATTCCCCATGAAGGGGCTGGGCACCCACACATTTTGGTGCCAGGGCCATGCATGCTGCATAGCACCCATGGTTGCGGGGCCAAGTTGGCACTCCAAGGAACGCACCACAAGTAGATCTTTATTCCTCCCTTGTTCTCGATGCGGATCTTTACTTCAGCCCTTGTTCCTGGTGTAGAGCTTCACTCTTCCATCTTTTCTAGCAGGGTGGGGCACCATTTTGTGGTTTGCCTCAGGCTTGGTCTTGGTCTGGCACTAGGGTATCAATTGCTGTAACTTAACTAACCCCATATTATCCCATGATTGAAAAGTAATATGCTCAGCGGACAATATTTGCTGAAAATGAGAGGAGGCATACATGTTATAACTGTGGGTAGACTTTTACAGCAAGAGTGATGGATCAATTTTTTAGCACTCGTGGGAGTTCTGCTACCACCCCATATTCTAATCCAGATCCGCTGGACCAAAACCGAATGAGGAAATCTCAGTTTTCTCAGCTTCTGATCTAGAAGCTATAGGCTGCAAGGTTCAGCATTCTTACTTGGCAACAAACACTGCTGAAATAATAGGGCGTACAATTAAACATATCAAGGACTGGACTGATAGTCTTACTGCCTGCTTGATTAACTTTAAGCATGACTGTATCGCATTACACAATGTACAGCTGCATCATGCAAGCGATAATGGGGCCATTGCAGTAAAATGACTTGGCCCAACAGAGACCCCTGTGCACATAATAAGCTGATTATCTGAATATTTTATAATGTCACCCATTTAAATTTAATGCTCAGTGATCTTAGCCTAGTGATCAGTCAACAGGAGGTAGAAACGCATTTACCAGAGGACTTTAGTTCTTTCTTTCCAATGATAATGTTCAAATAAAACAATGCTTATAGATATTTTTTAAGCACCAGCGGCTTTCTATGGAAGTGCCTCCATCGTTTCTATAATTCTTGAAATGGGGAGGCAGGGGAAATCACAGCTGAAGCTATGCATTTTTTTATTTTTTATTGCAATTGATTGGGATCTGGCACTGCCAAGGCACTAAAACATGGATTCGCGGCTCAGATTATGCATCCTTATATTTTTTACAAAGGATCATCTGGAAACCACCATTAAATCATGTTCCACCTGAGTCTATAGATTTGTTGCTGCTTTCATTGTCATCCTATATAAAATAAAATTAAAAAATAATTACGATCCTTGAGAATCCGTGCGTTTGTAGCGCTGGCAAGCATTGGATCTACGATTCTTACAGTCTACCAATGTAAGTTTTGATTTGGTGGTGGGCTTTTAAGGAGATGCTGTGTAAAATAAAGCAAATTCAAGAGGCTCTGTTTTAATTCTACTGTATCTAACTTTTACAGGACCCTATGGAAAAAAACAACATATGTGTGTGTGCTTTTTCTCTTTCTGTCTGTTGAGAAGGCAAGCAAAGAAAACCGACGGGGTGTGTGTGTGCCCGTGGCACACTCTCAAAATTCCAAATGTGCCCACAGGCCCAAAAAAGATTGCCAACCTTTGTCTTTGTTTTAAAGCCATGAGGACCTGGTGTTGAAATAAATAAACTCTTCACTGGGTACACACAAAGTAGGTGTGCCTAAGTGCCTCTTTAGATCCTAGCATAGTACCGCTTTCTAAGTAAATAAATGTCATTCCACAGGCTCAATAATACTTTTCTTTTAGCCTGAGGCATGCAATAAGGATGAGGTCAGGACTCAAATGGATTGTGTTCTCCTGATACAGGAGATTGGGTTGCTTTCCACAGGATTGCTTCTTCTGTTGCAAAGGGTCCTGTACTGCTTCAGTCTGTTTCCCTACACTGGATCTTTGTGTTACAATTCAAAAAGTCGGACACATACACACACACACACAAGTTAGGAAAAAAAAGTATTTGGCAATATTCTAGCAGTGCAATCTTTTGCATGTTTACTCAAAAATCAATGCTGCTCTTCTCAATGCAGCCTACGTAATGGTGTATACTGTACTTGGGATTGTCTCTTTGATAAACAATTACATGTTGCTTAACACTTGGTTGGCAAGATGCATATGAAAATAATTCCTGATGCAGTTGGTATCTAAATAGCTAAGTGGTAAAGGAAGAGATGGCAAGAACAAAACAGCTGATTGTTAAAAGAAAAAACATGGTGAGGTTATCAACATTAAAACAGATTAATTATCAGTGCTGGTTGGTCTCTAAGCCAAGGGTGGGCACAGGATGCAACAAACATAGGAAGAGAAGTTGACATTGCAGTATCTGTGCTGTTGGGCACAGAGATCAACGTCAGTAAGTTCACATTACGGATGGAGCAAGCGGCAGTAATTAAACACTTCTGATGACACTGAACCAGATTGGCACCTGACCTGGCACCTGGCACTAGCATCGAAGTGTAGGACTTGTTTATAGCCAGGATAACACCCCTCCCCCATGGGTGTGGATTGTATCTTTACTGCAAAGGAGTCAATAAATATCTCTTATCTCAGATAAAGTGTTCTCATAACGATTGGATCCCTAGACTTGAGCGGCATTAAAAATGAAGCAAACACAGCCTGGGAGCAAGAGGAACCCTGAATGTATTGAAACCGTGTGTGAAAAGTTAAAGAGCTTTTTCAAGGGGCAGTAGTTACAGATAGAACTTTAATACCACATCAGATAATGTTTTTCAATGCATCTAGGCTAGTAATATACACACATACATATCAGTCAAACAATAGGTATATATTTGTGAACCAGTCCAGAGATTTGTTTTGCTGCAAGATATTCATGTTATCTGCCAACCTGTTGATGTTTCAATCCTGTTTGTGTGTTTAACGCAAGCCTTCCAGAGATTGGAGAACTCCCATCATCCCTGACCATTAGCCACACTGGCAGGAACTGATAGGAGTTGGAGTCCACCAACATCTGGACGGCCAAAGTAGTTTCTCCATCTCTGATTTCAGATATTGAGTGTTCGTAAGTTAGACGCGGTGGCGCTGTGGGTTAAACCACAGAGCCTAGGATTTGCTGATCAGAAGGTCGGCGGTTCGAATCCCCGCGACAGGGTGAGCTCCCGTTGCTTGGTCCCTGCTCCTGCCAACCTAGCAGTTCGAAAGCACGTCAAAGTGCAAGTAGATAAATAGGTACCGCTCCAGCAAGAAGGTAAACGGCATTTCTGTGCACTGCTCTGGTTTGCCAGAAGCGGCTTAGTCATGCTGGGCACATGACCTGGAAGCTGTACGCTGGCTCCCTCGGCCAGTAAAGCGAGATGAGCGCCGCAACCCCAGAGTCGGCCACGACTGGACCTAATGGTCAGGGGTCCCTTTACCTTTACCTAAGTTAGAAAGGAATCAGAAAGTACGTACTGTTCTTCTAAGGAAACAACCATATTGTAAATCTAACCATACTACATGACTGGGGGAGTTTCTTGCTACGTACATCTCAGACAACTGTTGGACACAGTTTCAATTTATTTAAGACCCACCCCCCTTAAAGTTCGATGTGTTGGTACTAGCAAATAACACTTGTACAGCTCAGGATGAGATTACTTGAGAGACTGCCTTATCTCTCATATCCCCAGTGGAACACTGGGGTTTGCAAATGAGTTCTGGAAGTTCTGAAGATCTCAGAAGCCCTCTCTGCAGTAACTTGGATCAGGGCAAGATAGGGCAGGTATCCACCATCTGTACTTTCCAGAAACAATTGAAAACATTCCCCCTCCCAACAGGGTATAATTAGGCCTTTGTCATGAGTGTATGTTTTGCACTGTTTTCATTTTATTTTAAAGATATCTGCTGTTGTTGGTTTTTAATCCCCCCCCCCCCAATTTTATTGTACATCACCTTGTGTCAGGCTTCAGGGAATCTGAGCCCTCCTCCTCACGGCAGGCTGCCAGTAATAGAGAGACAAGAAGCTCTTACCAATGTATTTTAGTCAATGTTCACAGAGAGAGGCTTAGAAATGTCGCCTCTCGGGTAATGGCATTGATCCGAGTAATCTCCTCCCTTCCCCCTTCCCTCTCAGTCGTCAACAGCTTAAGGCCATTTTCCTTTTAGCTTTCTGCTCTACCACTTTCACTGCTCACCGGGTTCTGGGAGAAGGGGGTCTGGAATGTTTTCTAATGATAACTGTCAGCCAGCTGCTCCAGCTCTGCTGCTCCCCCACCTTCCATTATCTCCCAGCTTTGCCCCTCTTCTGCAAACCACTGTTATAAATCTATACTGTCTTCCTCTTCTCTGGAAGGTGCAAGAGGAGTGGGAGATGGTCTCCACCATTCCTCCTCAGTCCAGCCCTGACACCTTGAGACAATTGCGTGGAAGACAATTAATGCATTAATGATAATGATAATGACCCCTTCTGCTACATGAAAACAGTCTCTTCTATCAGCACATGAGAGATTTATGTTAAAGGAAGACTGGTGATAACAACAACAACAACAACAACAACAACAACAACAACAACATGCTGCCCGTGACTGGGTTTCCCCAGTCACTCTGGGTGGCTCTTAGCGGCATGGTTACCCCTGTAACAAGACAACAATGAGTTATCATTTCACAACTGTCAGAGTTGCAATAAGTTGCTATACAGATCTGTGCCATTTCTCACCCAAGTGATTTACCGACTGACCAATATGGATGATAGCTTTCAATGACAAGGAAAGAACCCAGGAGCAAAATTAAAAGAGCCAATAGCATTCTCTCTCATTTCACTTGGGATACTTAATGGATGAGCAACCATGTGGCGTGGCACTGCTTTTCAGGACACAGAAGTACAAAATTCCCTCAGGCACATGCAGTGAGTCACAGAGTTCTTGGAATTAAAGCCCGTACAACTGGTAATAGGCGGGAGAGACTTCCAGTCTAAGTTTCTATTATCCAGTAATGCTCTTTCCTTGCATCAAGTGCTCTTTCAGACTAAAAAGAGTTCTAGCATCGTTTGCTAATTAGCATTGCTTTGCGGACCGATTGTATATTATTGATATCTTCTAAAGTTTCCAAGTGAAGCAGTGTACGGAGTGTGGTTCTGTTTGTAAGGCTATAGCGTAACTCTCGGTTGCTATGATTGTTAATAGCATTACATCTAATCTGAATGCCCCTGCATAACCTCCAAGATTTAGCCTAGCATATGGTAATACTACTTGTCTAGTAAGTTTTAAAGCCCTAACTAGGATCAAAGGAGTTATCTGGTGTCAAAAGTTAAATACCGCATTAGAACCTCTAGGTACTATGGGGGCAGAACTGGTATTGGTGGTGAATAATGCAATGAGAGACATGGCATGGGCCCCATGGAATGAGGAGATGCGGTAAATGGGCAAGAAGGTGTGTTGCTATGTTTTCTGAGGCTGAGGTTGTGTTGGCACTTGGAGAACGACAAGGTCAAAGCATTATAATCAATCATTAAGCAGCACTGGAGTACATCAAAAAACCAAAGACACTTAAAATGCCAAACAATGTCTGCCACCTCTTAGACAGATTGTCTACTTTAGCTGATGATTACCGTATATACAAGCATGTGGGACGTGGGTGGTGCTGTGGGTTAAACCACAGAGCCTAGGACATGCTGATCAGAAGATCGGCGGTTCGAATCCCTGCAACGGGGTGAGCTCCCATTGCTCGGTCCCTGCTCCTGCCCACCAAGCAGTTCAAAAGCACGTCAAAGTGCAAGTAGATAAATAGGTACCGCTCCGGGGGGAAGGTAAACGGCATTTCCATGTGCTGCTCTGGTTTGCCAGAAGTGCCTTAGTCATGCTGGCCACATGACCCGGAAGCTGTACGCCGACTCCCTCGGCCAATAAAGCGAGATGAGCGCTGCAACCCCAGAGTCGGCCACGACTGGACCTAATGGTCAGGGGTCCCTTTACCTTTTTATGTACAAACATGAATGTTGCTGACTAAAAATAACCAAACTATTTAATTGGAAGCCCAAACTGGTTGTTTTCATCCTCACGTCAAGCCTGAGGACAGAAGCCTTAGGTTTTGTTAAAAGGTTTATGGTAAACCCAAATGGTTCTATTAAGATATCTTGATCAGAAATTGTCTGGATTATTGCTGTGTGGCACCAGAGGGACTGCCTGGTATTAGACCAATTTTGTTTCTTTTATAGATGTAAAAAATAAATAAAAAATTCCCATGTAGATGATTTTAATTTTTGTTGACTTCTTGGAGAAATGGACAAAAAACAGGACTGACAGCATGACTTTACTGTGAAAATACTTTAATCTCTGCCTGTCGTCTTGGGGCACGAACCGCAGAAGCTGTGCAAGAGCACAAAAGTGCTTCCAAGTATACCCCATAATTTTAAGGGGACTTGGACAGAATAATATTCCAGTGTATCGCACCCCAGAAATCTAATTTTCAGGACTCTTCCTGATTTGGTGTCAGAGACATTTTACAGGGCTGGACCTAAACATCCCCGTAATTACATTTTATGATCAGCAGTTCACCTGATCAGCAAAGAGAGAACGTATTTTTTCCCGCAGAGGCACTGGTGTATTTTTGCTAATAAAAGCATCTGCAGCCATTGTTTGCTTAGCTGTTTAGTTTAGCTATGTTCCTACTTGGGAACACTTACTTGGGAATAAGTCCTACTTTCTTCAGAGTAAACAGCAAATAACTTTCTTCTGAGCCAATGTGCATAGGGCAGGGCAGTAATTCATAAACTGTGTGATTCTGAGTAACCATGCATAAGATTGCACTGTTCAATCCACGTGCTTTAAAACCTGATTCATTTGTATATGTTCTGAATACTGTACTCAAAAATGGTTCAAGCGGCAGCCTTACATACACTTATGTGGGAGTCAGAAGGACTTAATTCTGGATAAACATGTTAGGCTCCAATAATAATAATAATAATAATAATAATAATTTTATTATTTCTACTCCGCCCATCTGGCTGGGTTTCCCCAGCCACTCTGGGCAGCTTTCAACAGAACATTAAAAACAGAATAAAACATCAAACATCAAAAACTTCCTTAAACAGGGCTGCCTTCAGATGTCTTCTAAAAGTCAGATAGTTGTTTATTTCCTTGACATCTGATGGGAGGGCATTCCACAGGGCAGGTGCCACTACCAAGAAGGTCCTATGCCTGGTTCCCTGTAACTTCGCTTCTCGCGGTGAGGGAACTGCCAGAAGGCCCTCAGTTCTGGACCTCAGTGTCTGGGATGAATGATGGGGGTGGAAACGCTCCTTCAGGTATAAACATCCTTTGTAAACATCAGAAGAAAAGCCATATTTAATATATATTTTTACCACACTGGAGCAAAATCAAATTTAAAGGGTGCTTTTAACTCTCAGTTCCATTAATTAATCAGCTAACCCTATAGGTCATTAATCTAAAACTATCTGAATCTTCAAATTATTTGGAGGTTATTGTCTCATGGAAAAGACAGTCTCACAGCTTAGCATTTCTGATTGCTGTATTAAGAATGCTGCTACCTTTGATCCTGTGAACAACTGAGAGGAGGGTGAACTTTGGCAAGCTGATGGGCTTTTTCCTTCTCTGGTTCTAATGCAACTTCAAAAATTTGTTTCCTGGAACTGAGCATTTCAAGTCAAGTCAAGTGCCTCTTTGATCTTGTCTGTATCTTCCACTGCCTGGAGGGACAGTGTGATTGGATCCTCTTTTATATGACATTTTTCGCTGGCTTAAGGTAGAGTCCAGCTCATATGTCTTTGAAGCAACTGGGCTTCTTTTTTTGGTTGCTTCCTCTTATCAGTTCTGCTACATGAACACTGAGACTAATTTAAATATGTCACGGTAGGGCAAAGAAAATAAATTAGGCACGCCCCTGTGCTCATGCACGCAAAGTTTATTTTCCTCTGCTCTCTGTTTCAAAGTGATTCGTGATTTTATCATGGTCCCATATTGGTTGTATAATGTTGTTTTCAGTGGGATTTTATTTTTGTTATTCCCCGTTAGCCATTCAGGGAATGTTGGTTACAGGGCAGCCTATAAATTGCATGCATGCATTAATGACAGCAGTTTTACCCTGCTCCTTCCTCCCATTGTTTCCCCAAATATAAAAACAAAATTTAAGTCTCCTACTAAATTTTAAATAAGTCTTATGCTGATTAATCAAGTGAGTCTTAATGCATACATTTTAGAATGCATACATTTTAGTACAACTCAAGCAATAGCTTTGAAGGCATGCTTTCTCTTGGTTCTCCATATGTATACATATGTCATGCTGTATGTTCCATTCAGGAACTTTACAAATTTGAAAACTTTGGGGATAAATCTGTTACTTGGATAGAAAGACTTATGAAAGAAATATGCCAAACGTTGTGTGACGTGCAGCATGAGCCTTTACTGAACTATTGGACCACACCCAATTGTTCCCTACTGTTAAAATAGCCATCTTTAGAGCACTTTCCCTCCCAGTTACAACATGCACAAGTAAACAGTACTTCAGCACTTTGTGCTGGGTGAAAACATGGCTACATTGGACAATGAGTGGAGATCAATTGTCTGGCTTGTGTTTGTTCAGTACCCATAAAGAAAAGTTGAAGAACTACTCCAAGAACAAATTTATAGAAGAAGTTATTGGCTGATTTGGCCAAGACCTTCAAGGATTCCAGATTTTGTTTAAAGAATGACCCACTTTGTGGATTATTCTCCTTTATGTAGAGACAAGCATTTCTTGTTGTTGTTTAGTCATTTAGTCGTGTCCGACTCTTCATGACCCCATGGACCAGAGCACGCCAGGCACTCCTGTCTTCCACTGCTTCCCGCAGTTTGGTCAAACTCATGTTGGTAGCTTCGAGAACACTGTCCAAGCATTTACACCCCCCAAAAATAGTTCATCAATCCAAGACAGATTCTGTGTAAAAGGTATGAAATTCAGTTTTTAATTTGACTTAGTATTGTTGTTCAATGGACAAATTGTCTTTCTAGTGCCTTACTCTGTTGTTGCGAAATGGACAAATAAATCAAGTTGTTAGAAGTTAGTTTTGAAATGTACAATCCCATGCAATGCAGTAAATCACAAACAACACATTTCTCATTGCCTCATTGCTTCTCTTTGGCACCATGTTATGGCATGAGGGGTTCAGTCATATAAACTGCAAATAGTCAACAACCTGTAGTTACAAGTAATAGACCTTACCTGCCTGCACTGGACTTTTGGGTGGGGACACTCATACTATGTAGACTGCATTCCAGTAACCCAGGACTGATGTAACTAAGAAATGTCTTACTGTAGCCATATCTTACTTTCTCAAGCATGTGTGCAACCAGGCAAAGGGCCTTCTTGGTAGTGGCACCTGCCCTGTGGAACGCCCTCCCATCAGATGTCAAGGAAATAAACAACTAACTGACTTTTAGAAGATATCTGAAGGCAACCCTGTTTAGGGAAGTTTTTAATGTTTGATGTTTTATTGTGTTTTTAATATTCTGTTGGAAGCCGCCCACAGTGGCGTATTATTATGATTATTATTTATTTGAATTGAGCAGAGGAACTCCTGTTCTGATTTCTCTTGCCACCTGGTTATCTCTGTGTAAATCTGATTCCAGAGCATTCCCAAACTGAGAACATGTTTTCCCCCCCCACACCATCCAAACCAGATTGACTCCGGAGAAGGGGCTCAATCTTCCTCATTCTTGTCTGTTTCTTGTTTTGGAAAGGTTATCTTCAATCTCATTTTATAATGTATATAAAACAGAGGGAACAATTCTATCAACAAACAAAAAAACACAAAACTATAAAATAGGCAGGAAGGATGAGTACAGTTGCACATGGGTTAAAATAACAAAGTCCAAGTAAAGACTATCAATGTTATCAGATTCTTATCTGTTTGAACTTTAGTTTGTTAGCCTTAATCCAGCCCATTAACACCTTCAGGTGGTGGTTAGAACTCCAAAAGCTTTATTTGTCCCTGATGTAAAAGAGAATTAGAATGGCGTGACATCTGTATATTGATGCATCTGCATAGTAGGCAGATGCCCTGAAAATAGAAGAGATTCTAAAGGTATTTCTGAGAGGCAAAAATCTCTCTCGGTTTTTAGATTGTCATATTTGAGGATCTGTTGTTACCGGCTGGAACGCTGAAGGCATATAAGCCCCGAAGATGCATTTCTAAAATGCATTGCATTACATTGAATCAAGTCACTGAATGACAAAGGGGAAGTAATTGTCTGGAGCAGAAAGAAGATGCATTTCTGCTTCCCATACTCAGTGAGGATTCTTCCTGAGTAAATGTGAAAGGATCAGGCTTCTGAGAACTGTAGGTGGTGGTGGTGAAACAGAGTTGCAACAGCAACAACAACAAAAAGGAATTAAACTACCACAGCACTGAGCATGTATGAAGAAGACTCAGCCAATCCCTAACCCATCAAACTGGGTTTTTCAGGACTGATTCCATGTGGGTTGAACACTTCACCGGAGGGGTCAACTTGCTTTCAGCCCCTTCTGAAACCTAAGGCAGCTCAGGCAAATCACAAGTGCATCAACATTGTCAGTGTGAGGCTCTAGATCCAAATAGAAATGACAAAAACTGTTACGGTGAGGTTGGTTGGCAGCAGAGAGGGGGTGGGAAATCTAATAATAATTCTGATTTTGAAATCATGGCTGTGAATCTGCACATGTTCAGAGGCACTCTTTTCATACTTCTTCATATTTTTCCTGAGTTAAGCTGGAGACACAGAGAATTGTCTTACTCTCTGCTAGACCAGAAGCTGTGGCTTGGGATTGGATGCCTAACAAGGAGGAAAGATCTCCTAGGGTATTAATGCTGTGAGCTCTTCCATCCTATGCTCAGGTTGTATATATGTGTAATTAAAACCACATGCCCTAAAGACACCACAGTCTCTATTGACCTTCATTCCAAGCAATCCGAACCCTGGCTGAAACTCCTGCAGTCTGCTCTGAGAGTGGGTTGCACACAACAGTATTTACATAAACTGAAGGAAGACAAATCAGTGGCTTATATTTCCACATGACTTCCTCTGTGCTGCCTTTCTTTGGCAATCAAGCAGCTCTGTGCGATACAGTGATATTATTAGTAATATGTATCCACACACTGTTTATTTTCATGGTTAATCCTTTGAAACCAGAATCACTTTGTGTTACTCTTTCCAATATGCTTGCTGAGAAAGTGTTTGTTTTGTACCATATGCATGGTAGCTTGAGTGTCCATTTTCATCACGAATATCTGGATTGGGGAGTTGATTCATGCATCAGCTTGCCATATAGTTTCACTGTAGCATCTTGTGGTATAATCTACTGGGCAAGTGGTGGCATTTGCGCTTTTATATAATTGTTTATTAGCACTGCCAAGTGACTGAAAGTTTTCAAATCAATTAACAGACTTGCATTTGATAAATTTGTTCAATTAAAGCAAAACGTTGTGGTTTCTCATAACGGAGAACATTTAGGGAATCTTCTGTCATGCAATCGCTTAAATTTATAGAAATAAACAGCCAGGATAAAAATAAAAAACCTTTTTGAGAAACCAGTCAATCCAATTGCCCATGAAGTGTGTATAAATTGACAGTATCTGCATTACTGTTTAAGAGAATCAGCTCTGGTTTAAAATCCTAGCAAAAAGATAAAACCCACACACAGATCAATAAACCCACCTATGCCTTCAAGTACAATTGTTTACTCATATGGGGCAAATGCTATAGGCTCTGAAAGACAACCCATTCTGAAAGGCTGGTAGATTCCAGGACCGTGTCTGAAAACTCCCCCACCCCATCTTCCTATTATTTATACTGAAAGTGTATTGATTTCTTAAAATTAAAATTGCAGATGCGGAGGGTGTAATGGCACCTGGAATGGGACATAAAACCAGTGGTTCGAGAAGTGAAAGGAGGCTAAGCAGATGCTTATGAAAGCCCATGTTTGATTACAAAAGTGGAGGTTCTTATTTGTCCTTTATTACCACAGTTGCTGGATCCACTTCCAGAAATAATGTGCCTTCAGACATTCCAAGGCATTGCACCTCTCACCAGTCCTCTTTCCCATCTGCAGTACGTAACAGGCCCCTAATCTTTGCCCCCAAAAAACAAGTAGAAACCCTGGGAAACATTTGAGTGAACCCACAGAAGATTGAGGGACAAGCTTCTAGAATAGCGTTTCTCAGATAGTGGGAACGACCACTGGGGTTCAGGGCACTTTCAGGTGGGCACATTTTGCAGCACAGTGCTTCTTCAGAAGACATGCTGGGTACCTGAGTCATTCACCACCACATCCTCTTTAAAAAATGCCCTTCCTTCCCTTCTGGTTAATGTAGATGTCTGAAGATGTGTGTTGTTATTGTGAGGACTCTCTGAGAGAAGAAGGGAGAAATATTCAAGTAGTAACTGGCTGCTCTCCTACTCTAGAGGAAAATTAAGATTCCTTTCCCATTGTGGGTGATGAGGGCTGGTGGTGCATATATTTATTAGCTTGTAAATTCTCAGAAGTTGGCTCTTGTAATATATGTACCACGTTGTTGTTTTCCTGTTCTAGAAATCTACAAGGCCGCCAAGACAGTCTTCTCTGCCCTGGAGTTCCCAGGAGGCTCAAAAGCTTTCTAGCAGCACCTCACCTCTGATGCTCTCTCCAGGGGCTCCAGCTGCAACCTAGGCAGCCGTCACCTAGCTACTGCTACCTCTGTGGTGGCGAGGGGAGTGATCTCAGGAAACAAACGGAAACGGCTTGTTGGCAGCAGGTCCCCTTCTTTATAGCCGCGCTTCCCTGGCCATTTTCTCAGATCTGCAACACATGAAGCCTTTCTCGTCTTCTGTGCATAATCCCCCTACCATCAGCCCATTCCCCTTGTACATTCCTGGAGAGGCAGTTTGGACGGAAGTTGTTGCGGGGGTTGTTTCTCCGCTCCCACTAAACGCCCCCACTGGCCGAGCCAACAAAACAAAAAGCAGCTCTCACAGCTTCCTTGTAGAAGACACAGGGCACAAAAAGGCTTTTGATGCTCTCCATTTATTGCAACACACACACACACACACCGGCGGATGTGGAACAGCTCATCCTTTCCTTCTCGCCTCTCCACCTCTTTTTAATTTTTGCTTGGCCGGGTGACTTCTGTACGGAGCCAAGCCCAGGCTCAAGCTTCAGGTAATGCGCTCAACGTTGAGCGCGCCCGTGTGCAAAATATCTATATTACAAAGAGAGAGGGGAGGGAGGCGTAAAGGGGTGTGTGTTGTTGTACTGGAGAAGTTCGGAGCGCGCATGCTCGCCCGCACCGTATGACGTGAGCTGACTGGCTAAGCAAGGGAAAGATCAAAGCGCGAGTGAGAAGACCCCGAGGCTCTCGGGGAGCTCGCCACACGGAGAGCCATTGCGCGGGAAGCAGCCGGGCTTAGGGGCCAAGTTTCCTGAAGCACTGAAGCGCGGGGGGGAGCCGGCCTTGCCGCCCTGCTACCTGCGCAAGTCTCCGAGCAAAGTTGCCTTTTGTTCCCCCCCCATAATCCTCCTGCTGCTCCTCCTCCACCGCCGCCTTTTCGGAACGAGCTGCCGGGGACGGCTGGCTGGCTGAGCGCACATGGGCAGAGGCAACCGAGGCGCCCCAGCCTGGCGCACGCATGACTGAGCGGAAGAATCGCCCGCCAAGAATCCCCGGCAGGTCAAGGCAGGGCAGGGATGTGGCCGCGGCTGCCATGAGACAGAAACTCCGGCGTGGTGGTGGATGTAGGAAGTAGCAGAGCGGCGGCGGCGGCGACCGAGAGGCAGAGAGAGAAGCTCCCCCTGGCTGGAGTCTCCCGCCTGTAGCAGAAGGAGCAGGCGGCGGCGGCGGCGGCGGCGGCGCAGGAGGAGGCTGAGAGCCGCCTGAGCAGCTGCCCGTCGCCTCGCCATGGATTGCAGCCGCCTCAGGACTCTTATTAATAGATACGTGAGTATCCGGGCAGGGGTCGGCGCTGCCTGCCGTTGCCAAGGCGTCCTGCCGAGCGCGCCAAAGCAAAAAAAATATGGGAAATCTCATAGTGTGGAAGCGCTCCCTTGCGCGCAGGCATGGCGCGCTGGCACCCGAGCCCAGCGAAGATGTCGCTTTCTTTAATTTCAGGGCATCGCAGACCCGAAGGGAGCAAAGCCCAGCGCGTCCCTCTTCGTTTCATCTCTCTGTCTGTGAAATGTTGATCCCCGGAGACAAATGATCCGCCGCTCCCCTTAGATTTTCCTAGAGATAAAAAGGAAGGGTTGAAGCCCTCGATGATGCGTCTCCTCCTTCCCATTCATAGATGTTGTGCCTCATCTACGGTCGATAGTCCTATTACACTTGAGTGCAGTTTGCTTCTAAATAGGCGAATTTAGGAAATCGGCCTCCCGCCTGCTTTTAGACACATTTACCTGGAAGGCTCAGTGGCGCTGACTTACCTGCAGCCTGATGCTGGGCATGGCTTAAACCTAAATAAATGGGTTTGGGATCACTGTTTTGCAGCCTGGTTCTATGTCCATTTTTTTGCCAGTAAATCCCACTCCTTGCCCTGTGGCTTACTACCAAGTTACATGTCATAGGATTACTTTGTGCAGTGCTTTTTTCTGGGGGGACGTAGGGGTACACATACCCCTAAGCATTTTGTGAATCTAAATTTGGCCTCATTGAGGGGCAGTATTTCAAAATGAGTAGGAAAATGAGAGTACCCCTAAGCATTTTTTTTTAAGGGAAAAAGCACTGCTTTTGTGTAAACAAGCGTAGGCACAACCATCATCTCTTTTTCAACTTTCTAATTTACTTTTTTAAAAATTATGCTTTATACAGCATTAAAGTCTTACAAATAATATAACTGGGATCTGTAGAAAGAACCTTATGATCTGAAAATAGAGGTGCTGTATGTACTTTTGCAACCCAAGAAAATCTCTAATAAAACCAATTAAAAAAAATTTATTTCACTGCTGGCAGCACAGCTTCCTTCTCTTGGCAACTGGAGGCTGAAAACTATTTGGAACTGATCAAATAACATTAGATTACCCTTCTACTTGGCCGGGCAGAGTGTGGCCATGAACATTTCAGTCCAGCATATGATTTGCTTGCTGTAATTTATACTTGGGGAAAGCTAATAGGCCAGCAACACTCAAAATTAATTGACATGTGTTGCCAGCGCTTTCTTAAGCCTCTTTAAATCGAATTAAGAAAATGGTTCTCAACAGTTGCCTCTGAAGGTCAGCAACAGATGACAATTGGTTGGATAGCTGCACTAAACCATTGCACTAATCCTAAATAATACTTGCATCATATACTCCAGTGGAGTTTACTTTCAGAAAATTGTGTGAAGAATGACTGCCTACAGTAACTGAAGTTACTTCCAATTACCATATTTTTCCATTATAAGACTAGGTTTCCCCCCTAAAAATTAATGTCAAAAATTAGGGGGCATCTTATACACAGGTAGTGCCGAGGGTGGATTTTCTTAAATCTGAGTTCCCAAAAATAGGGGGCGTCATATACATGGCGGCATCTTATAGTCAGGAAAATAAGGTAAATATGTTTGGTTTGAGGTGTGTAAGGATGTAGTGGGAAATTAGTTCAGCTGAAAGCCAATGGTAAGCATTGTAGAAATGGGGTGCCAGTTTGTATTTGATCTTGTACTTCATTAGGAGTCCTGTGGAGAGAGAGAGAGAGAGAGAGAGAAAACCTTTTGCTACAGTTAAGGTTTCGAAAAACCACAGTGTAAACAGATTGACAGATATGCACATTTTATGATGCTCGTGTATGTAATAAGGCTCTGGAGCCTGTCTGTTTACAAACTCCCCTTCTTTCTGAAGCTTTCCAGTAAGTGATCCGTCATGAGTCTGATAGTCTCATGATTTGCGCTGAGGTCAGAACAAAAAGCCCTTGAGGCATATTATACATTATTGTCTCCAGCAGGCAGCCATTGCTTAGTTGTTTGTGTTTTCCTGAGCATGCTGATACAATGTGTGCTTTCTTATCTAAAAAGGTGGAGGGAAACCCATGTAAAATAGTGTGTGTTGGTTGGTTTTAGTCCGCAATCCAATTCATGCTTACCTGGGGTATGAGCCCCATTGAGTGCAGTAGGTCTTCTGAGCACACATTTGCAGGACTGCTTTTTTAGTTACTGTACTTTGTTTGCAAATGCTGAAGAATGATAATGTGGTAGGTCAAGATGAGCATCGAGTAGCTAATTGTATATTATTTAGGATTTTGGAAGGGCTGTGGTCGTATCAGTTGTTTCTTGAGTTGCTAGCCTATAGAGCAGGCAAAGTTGTGTGCATACTCCATTCTAAATAAATAAAGACACAGAAATTTTGTGCCAAGAAAGTCTTAAGTGTATAAACTATGGAAATGATGCCAATAAATATACTTGGAGTGGACCCATTGAAATTAATAAAACTTGGTTAGTCATGCCTATTAACTTCAGTGGATCTATTCTGAGCATTTGCTACAACTCATAATTTGTTACTGTTTTGGGTAAATTTTATTCTAGTTTTACCACTTCCGTGACTGGTAAGAGGATTTCCCAACCATTGTAAATCTTATTCAGGCATTCCTTTGGCTTCTGGGTTGTCAGCACAGTGGTGAACTTCGGGCTCTCAAATTTCAGTGGTGTCCTATGCGAGACTAACATTTGGTGGCCTCCGCCTCGCGTGCTTCATTCCACAATCCACAGCATTGTTCTGGTGCCCCCTGCAGTGCGGTACCCAGGGTGGCTGAAATGGTCTCGCTACCCTATAATTGCCTCTGTTAAGCAGGTGCTGCCCATACACTGCCCAGTGTATCTTGACAACATAAGGGCCAGACATGAGATTATTGGGAAGCTGAGTTGTTCACCCATTACAGCATCTCTGCAGGCTGAGCACTCCTGTAGATTTGCCGTAATCCTCTGTCATCACAGATAAGGGTAATAACATGCTGCCATATCTACCTCCCACCCACAATCAGACAAGTAGAAACGTTTTCTTGGTGGGATGGCATCCACACATCCACACACACCTTGCACACTTGAGTGCGAGGTGGAAATAAAAGACTTGCTGAACACAACAAAGGGTATAATCTTAAAAGACATCATACACACGTTTTTAATAATAAACAGTGTAAGGTAGGGCTATGGTTTTCCCAGTAGTGATGTATGGAAGTGAGAGCTGGAGCATAAAGAAGGCTGCTTGCCGGAGAATTGATGCTTTTGAATTGTGGTGCTGGAGGAGACTCTTGAGAGTCCCATGGACTGCAAGAAGATCAAACCTCTCCATTCTTAAGGAAATCAGCCCTGAGTGCTCACTGGAAGGACAGATCCTGAAGCTGAGGCTTCAATACTTTGGCTGCCTCATGAGAAGAGAAGACTCCCTGGAAAAGACCCTGATGTTGGGAAAGATGGAGGGCACAAGGAGAAGGGGACGACAGAGGACAAGATGGTTGGACAGGGTTCTTGAAGCTACCAACATGAGTTTGACCAAACTGCGGGAGGCAGTGGAAGACAGGAGTGCCTGGTGTGCTCTGGTCCATGGGGTCACGAAGAGTTGGATACGACTAAACAACAACAACACACAAACACACACACACATGCATATGCATATACATATACACACCAGGATCAATTCCCAGGCACTAGTGGGACACTCAGGCTTTCTTTGTTTCTGTGAAGATGCACAGTGCTGCAGCCTTATCGTAAAGAAAACCATCTGATCCTCCGTCTTAATGTGTGTGTGTGTGCGTGTGCACACACACACACACACACACACTTTTCACCAGTAGTCAAGCACACTTCATTCATTATACCAGGTGTATGTAGAACCTTTGCCCTCTACCTCCGAATTTGCTGAGCTACAACTCCCACAATCCCTAGCCATAGGCCATGTTTGCTAGGGCTGATGGGAATTGTAGTTTATCAACGTTTGGCAGGCCCAAGGCTCCCCAGCCCTGCTATGCAATGAGCTTCCAGGTGCTGTGGCCAAACTTAACAATGCTGCAGGTTTTGTGGTGCAAGCTCTGTACTTGAGCACTTTTAATTTCCAAAGGATTTGCACCCTGTTCAGCCCCATTCTGTATTTGAGTGAATTGAAACGGGCTTAAAACCATATAAGCTGCCTAGAAGAGCAACCAAATAGAAACAAAAGCATTTAAAAAGGCTTGTGAAGAAATTTACAAGCTGGCGTTGAGACCTTTTAGATAGCTTTCCAAGTAAAAACTAGGATGAGGTAAATGGCATATTTATTGAGCTGATGCACTGATGAGCCTGTGTAAATAATGTATGTGTTGGCTTACCAAGTTACATAGGAAAAAGTAGACAGATACAAGCCTCCAAATATCTTACAATCCAATAAAGACAACTTGAAGAGAACACAAGGAGGAAATAGAGAAGTTTGTGGCTAGGTTGCTTGTGGGCAGAAAATTCCTGCCAGCATATATAACACCATGTTTGCGGGATTTGAACTGGCTGCCGATCTGTTACTGGGCCAAATTCAAAGTTTTGGTGCTGTTCATGTTCTTATTTAATGTAGGATAGTCCTCCTCGCTTTGTAAGCCCAGACAAAGTCAGTTTATTGATGAACACAGCTGTGTAGGAAAATGAAAGTAGCTGCAGGAACAAGCTAAAAGGTGGAGTCTTCACTACAACCTATAATAACTGGAGACAGGGTTTAATTTTGTCATTAGTCATTATTACAGATACTAACTTATAAGGCCCTGTACAGCTCAGGCTTGAAAGATCACCTTATCTCTTCAGCAGGAGAGTTACACCTTCAAGCCCTTAAAATATCAGAGGCCTGGTAACTCAGAGCAGGGCTTTCTTTCAGTGTGGCTGCCCATGTTTTGCGGATCAGTATCCCTGTGGAGATAAGTCAGGCACCCCACTCTTTATATTTTCCAGAAACCATTGAAGACATTTTTGTTTTTCACAAGCTTTTCCAATTGGATTAAAATGTCTCCGCCTCTGTTTATAAACCCATCTTTAGTTGTTTTTGTATTGTTTGTAAAACTATTTTTGGCTGTTTTTATGGAATGTATGTAAATTTCATTGAGATGGATATAAAAGGCAATTCATAAATAAGTAAATTATTTTAAAAACATGGGCAAGTTCAGTGCACTGCATTTGTATCTCCCAAGTCAACAAGGATGGATCTGTTTCCATTTTATCCTAGCAGCAAACCTATAAAGTAGGTTGGGTGGAGAGACAAGGATTGGTCCCAGTAAGCCTCATCTTGAAAGGAGATTTGAACTCAGGTTCCTCTGCATAACTGCAAAACTCTAGCCTGGAAACAAATGTTGAGAAGAAGTAACTAGAAAAGAAAATACTTGGAGTATATAAACAGGGTCTGTAGATAACGTCTCATGTAGGAAATTTCCCTGCATGTGTTGAGTAGGGAACTTGAATGCACTTTTGCATACTAATCTTCATTAACTGCAATACTGAGAAAGGAATAACCGCTGAAGACAATGCAGGTCTCTGTCCAAACAGATCAAGTAACAGGATCAGGTCTATGGGCTTATTTAATAATTGTGCCTACATAGGGAAGTGTTTCAGAGGGCCAGATGGGGAGAAGTATATGAAATGCAGTTAAAGATGGCAGATCAGGTTCATCAATAAAAAAATAACTGTGGATGGGATTCACCTAACCAGCCCCATCAGCGGACGCCCTGTGCAAGGGCTTTTGAGGGAACATTAGGGTTTCCCCTTCTTTACCCCATGCTCCCTGAAATTGGCTCTGAGGGGGTTGGGAGAATCCCCTATCGAAGAGCAGAGAGAGGACTGTTATGCATGGCAAGGTGAAATGTTTTTGCAGATGGAAGGTATGTCATAGCATAGCATCGAATTCCAGCCTGTGTGTATAGAAATTTGTGCTATGACTTCAAAACTACGCAAACCATGTGTTGTGTTTTATGGGGGTGAGGTCCTATGGAAAAAGAACTTGGGCTGTTCCAACCATGAGCTGGCACCATCTTTGACTGTGGTTGTTCTAGACACGAAAAGGAATTTAGCATTGTAATCTTACACTTATAGAATGCGGCAGTTTTATAGCCTGGGTTGTAAAGCGTCCGTTCACTTGCTCCAAATTGCCCTGTGCTTTAAGGCTGAACAGGTATCTGCAAACACCAGTTTCACATTTAGTTTTTGAATCCCTGTGTTTGCTACTACGCCATTAGGGCGAGCGTAATAGGATGATCTAAATTTACAACTGCTGGCTCCTATTTGTATGTGCTATGGAGAAACCAGAAATGCAGGGCTGAAGGCTTGGGACACTTCTGTAGATTCACAGGGACAGTGCTGTACCTGCTAGACGCCGTACATGTGATATGCAGTACATGCAACTACCTTGCTCATGTGGCCTGTCCAAAGATGAACTTGAGATAGAATTGCCATTGTTGTTAATTGGTGTACAGGCAAAAAAAGGACATGTTTCTATTCCCTGCAAGGATTGGGCAATATAAAGTTTGTTAGCTGGGGAAAGTAAATGTCGCAGAAACTACTAAGACTTTGATGTGGGTAAGTTGTAGGGTGGGTTACCAGAGGGCTCCTGCACCTTTAGTTGTTGTATGGAAGAGGGAATCTAACAGGTATTGCAGCAGGTATCTTCACACATAGCAGGAGCCCTGTCTTCTTATGCATCTGGCCATGTTTGCAGGATGAAAGGAGATGCTGTCAATAAAAATGGACAGCCAGGTGTCCACTAGCATGAAATTGGGTGGGAGGTATAACAGGGAAGGTTTTTAGGAGACCTTCTGTCTTTAAAGATCAAAATCCAGTGCAGAATTTCTTAACTAGCTGTTCGTTTGTAAATAACCTACTTGCTTTTCATTGTCTGCAGTTGGCTTGAGAAAAAATGTCAATATGTTATACAGAATAAAGGAGGGACGTGGGGAAGAGCTAATGGGGACGGTGGTGGGGGAAAGTTGTTGGCTAGGCTTATAAAACAAAAGGGGGGAAAACCCTTAAATTGAATATTAATTACATTGTTTGTTTCAGCCATTGGCCACAATAATACAGTGATTAACATAAGGACAATATGCATAAGATAACATAGAAATAATTTTACAAGCATATAACCAGTCAGCTGAAGTATAAAACTGCTTAATTAAAACAGCTGAACAGATGAACTTCAGGAATGACGATTGCCGAGTCAGAAAACCAAACAAGCAACAAGAATAACAGTTGAGTATACAACTGAGATAGCAATGTTTTATGGAATTGTCAGAAGGTGCAGTAGCGCTGATGTGAAACGCAGTAGGGTGCTCACCCCCCCTCCTGTAACCAATTTATTGGAATTCTGAGCGTTTTCTCCTGATGTTTCTCAGATCCTTCATCTGTTGCACTCACTGGAGCTCTTGTGATTGAAGCAACATATGAGCAATATGAGATAAGAACAGTTGGTTATAGTCAATGCTAAAGTGAACATTCTGTCAGTGCAAGGATTTCTGCTTGTGCAGTGATATGTTCCCCTCCCCCTCTGATCCCCCATGTACCCCCAAATCTGTTCTGGGGGTTGCAGCCAACGCTATGGAGCAGGTTTGTGGACAGCACGTATATTCTTGATGAAAGACGCAATGGCAGGTTCAATGAGTGAAGAGTAAATAGAAATCCCCGCTTACAGGAGTTGCCGTTGTGTGTTGCATACATAAGCTTGCATGAATATAACACTCAGGTGAGCAGCTACTTGCACGCAGTGGAACTACGTCAGAACATGTGAATTTAGTCTCTGGTTTTTGGATGATGATAAATAATGGAAGACCTTTATATTATGCATTATTCAGGTCATGGAGGTGAAGTATAAAATTACACGAGGAGGTCATGGGTCTTTGAAGTGTCCTTAAGATTTTGGTCTGAAACTGCTAGGGCATACTGAATTTAAAACATTTTTGTTTCCTTGTACTTAACTACGCTTGAAGTAATAAAAACAAACATTTGTTGTAGTTTCCTTGAAAATGTCTCTGTATTACAACACTGGAGGTGATAATGTTGTATTTAGCTACATTATTCACTTTTAAAATTTAAAATTGAATTACAATAGGGTTGTTTCTTTTATAAAAAACATATATTTATTATGTAATTTCCAGTGGTTCTGCACAGTTACAATGCTCTTTGGAGCTCTTTATTATATGCTAAAGCCAGTTTTGTTTTATGTGTAATTTATCCCACAGTGAAACAGTCCGGGTGCAATTGCTGATTGCTTCTCAAATGCACAAAAGCAGCAGCACAGTTTTTTTAAAATGTGCAGCAGGAAGTATTCTGTCATTCTTAGACTTATTTATAATTGTATTTAGCTGCAATTTTTTAATGACTAGCAGTCATTGCAGAACAATTTGATTTTGTATTGTCAGAATGACTTTGGCCTAGAAAAAAAATACTGTATGCCTATACCATTTAAGGCTACTAAAAGTAACATTGACTTTCAGAATTCAAATTAACAGCTTCCCTTCCCACCCTGATGAACTGCTCTAGTGTCAAAGAAGAGCTGACAAGATACATTTGTGAAAGGATTTGTTGAACCAGATAATTTGAACTAGAATACAAAAAAGGGAGGTGTGACGAAGTTGAGGAAATAAGCAAATGAAAGATACAGATATGAAATTTGGATGTGTGTTTTTGTTTGTTTTTTGATGTATTGTTGTATTGTATTGTTGATGTATTGTCTGTTTAATGTATGTATTGTTTTTTCTTTTTTATAACTATAAAACATTTAATAAATATTATTTTAAAAAAAAAAGACAAGATACATTTGTGAAACACATTTGCAAAAATGGCCTGACTTAATCTCATTGGGCAATTTCGGTTTGTGGCAAGTTCCGTCCTGTAAAAAGAAGCAGTGGTTCTCAAGAATTGCATCCCTCTAAACATCAGGACTAAACATCTGACTAAACATCAGGAAAAACCTTCTCACAGTAAGAGCTGTTCAACAGTGGAACCGTCTCCCTTGGAAGGTGGTGGACTCCCCTTCCTTGGGGGTTTTTAAGCAGAGGTTGGATGGCCATCTGTCATGGATGCTTTAGCTAAGATTCCTCATTGCAGGGGGTTGGACTAGATGACCCTTGGGTCCCCTTCCAACTCTACAATTCTATGACTCTAGAATTTTGGATAATGCGTCTTGCAAATACTTATCTGAGTATATTGACTACTTCTGCTTCAATAGACTACTTCCATGAAAGTCATGTGAGAATGGCAGGCAGATCTGTCTCAGTTTCAAACCCAAAGTGTTATAAAAATGTAGAAAACAGTACTGTTGATTTAAGGGGGACTGATCAAAACAGTTCTACTATACAAGATCTATATGGGATTGGGAAATATATGTCTTCAGTTACTTGAATACCAGATACAGGGCTTTTTTTGTTTTTGTTTTGGAGGAGAATATGTTGTCTTCACTACAGCTTTTTGCTTTAATATATATGGAAATATTTATTCAGTGGGGATTGCAGCCTAAATTGACTTCCTTTTAATCATTTATAAAGTGCTTCACTGCTAATGTATTCTTCCTAAGCTGCACTTGCTTTCAAAAGCAAAATATGCAAATACCGATTTTATTTTATTTTTATTTTGTTTTATTTTTATTTTGTTGTTTTCATTATGCAGTTGGAAAATGGGCTTATGCAGCAATATATGGATGAGATTTTTTTGTTGTTGGCCGTCAGCTTTTTGTGTTGGAGCAGCAGTGAAGTACACACTTTTTATTTCTGATAAGTAGATTCCACTTTAATTCAGTCAACAATAATCTGTTAGTATTGAGAGCTGAGCACGAGAACTCCTACAGTCAATTTTGTTTGGTTTTCCAAATCTTAAGTGAAAACTTTTATCACGAACCTTTCCTTTTGTTCTGTTCTTTCCTGGATAAGTTTGAGAGTCTTTAAGACTGGAAAGATACTTCAAAGTACTCCTTTAGTACTTAAATAAACAGTACTTGAACATTGCATGGGTGAGAACAAAAAAAATCTCTTCAGTTCACAATCAGGTCCATGGGTGCTACAGGTCAGCTTGAAGGATGGGTCTGAGTTGCTAGTTGCCTTGGGCATTTAATGACTTCTGCTCAGAAGGACCAAATCTCTACCTCCAAGCTGACATTTGGAAAATGTGCAAAATTGGATGGTCAATATTAGAATGCTCCTAGTATTGTTACTAATTCATATTGCCAGGAGGAATTTCTGATTAAATTTCATCAATAACTTTCCTTTTGTAGAAAGGGCTACTACTGTAACACTGAATATCTGCTTTGCATACAGTTTTAACTAGGAAAAGTTCATTTATGGAAGATCAGCTGCTTTTTGCTAATGTGCTGGGATTCCATCACACAGGGGCTAGTTAGTGATGAGTTAATATCCACATTTTCTTCTGGTTTTAAAATATTTTCTGCCATAGATGTCAAAGACTGTATCCATCTATAGTATAGTCTGTGACCAAACATTGTATGTGGAATATGGAGCAGTCTAAATATGAAGTTGTTTGCTGTTTCAGGCAGTCTGAAAGATATGTCCCTTGCAGCATGCGATGATTCCAGCATTTAGTGGTCACTAAACTCCTTTGCAGCCAGCGGCAATTGCCTGTTCTGCCTGAATAGGACAGCTGGCTCTTCTCTGTTTAGAATGACTTGGCAGTTGTAGACCTTTGACAAGTTCATGGCTTCTGAAGTGTTCTATGTCTTTTGGAGATACGTTCTGCTGACATACTGATGCTTTGTATTATTATGGGGCCTGGCATTCTGATCTCATGTGAGATCTGTTCCTTTTAAGAATTCATCAGTAACATGTGTTTAAAAATTGGTCTCTTGCTTTCCAATCTTAAACGCTAGCCTGCAAATGGTCCTTTTTTATTGTCAGTAGCATTTACTTCGAAATATTTGGGTGTGTGTCTGTTTGTTTTAAATGCACCCATATCCTACTTTGACCTAAAACTTCCCAGTGTCTGTTTGCTGGAATACTTTAAAATTTCAAGAAGGTAAAAAAAAATTATAATAAGTGCATACTTATCTTCCCAGTACAGTAGAAGTGATTTGAAAACACAGCTATGAATGGGAAAGATGATAGGGATTGCTACAATAATGATTACAAAAGGAAATGTACATAAGCCTGAAATACTCGATTTTTAAAATCTAGAATTAATTATGATTCCCTTTTGGGGTAGTTAAAGCCAATTATGAGCTAATTAAGTTTTTTCACATATTGCTTTAGGGAAAGTGCAGTTAACACCCCATCTGCTTGTCTCAAAAAATAATACTTTTGCTTTCAAGGGCTTTGTTTGTTAACACTTAACTAGAAGAAAAAGAAAAACCATGACTAACTTACAATTGGTTAAGCAACAAGTCCACAATTTGGGGTAATTCTTCTTGCCCAAGTGGATATCTATGCCCTGAGCTACGCCACACTGTTCAGGAGGGTTTGTAGCTTCCAGAGAAGTTGGTACTGGTGTTGCAGAGGCTATAGCAGATATAGCACTGTGGCTGTTGTGCCATACAGTCCAATTGCTATTGGTTGCAAGATGCTGCTCTGCTGCATTTTGCCTTAAATATACTATAATGTTCAAACCTTTTTTTTTAAAAAAAGAGACATTCATTAGATCTAATTCTTAAGTTGCAAAACTGTTAACACAAGCTTTTTTTAAAAAAATAATTATGCAAACATGTTTACTCATAAGCACTAGATGATGTTATTCAGATGATGGGAGTTAGGAGTAAGTCTCTTTGTATTCAATAGGGCTTACTCTCAGGTAAGTTTGTACAGGTTTATAACCTAAGAAAAGAAATTGGGGGGGGGGGATATTTCTGGAGCTGGGACATTATGGTGTTGCATTTAAGGTAAAAATATGTGCACCAGTAAGTTATACTTTGAAAGAAAGAAGAAGATTTTGCTTTTATTCTAGTTATGCTATAGGTTTTATTTCTCTCTCTCTCTCTCTTGCACGCATACACTCAAGAGATGCTGTGGACTAGCACATCAAATTAAAACAATTCAGAAATGCAAGAACTTCTAAAATGTCCTTAACTAAAATGAATATGATGAAAGTTTGAGGGAATTTTTGTGATAGTTATGGGGGGTGTGGATACTTCCTGCGTGTGTGTTTTATGAAAGAGCAGAACCATGTTGCGATCAACAGGAATGACTGAGAAAATAATGGCATTATATCTTATCATATTGACTTTAGCTCAAATATTATTGGTGCTCTGAGCTGAGAGGTTAGCATATCTCCTCTGTCTTGGCTCAGCTGGTACCCGACTGGCTGAGCTGAGCCCTGCATATTTTAAGCCAGCATAGTGAAAAAAGGGGAATTCTGTCCAGTAGCTTTGCCAGGTCAGGAGCATCCCAGCTTCTGCGAGTTCAGGACCCAAACCTGAGATCTAAGAGCAGCCCTTGGTGATGTCATGGGGAAGCCCCTGTTGTTACGGCATTGGAGATGGAGGTTAATTGGGAGAGGGGAAGGGAGAAGGGCAGACAATGCTATAATTTGCAGCCAGCTCCTGCTGGGCTGAAGCTTGCATGCTCCATGTACAGTGTCCTTAATAATTTCAAGCATTATGATTAAAGGCACTCCCACCCACATGGAGATTCAAGCTCTTTACCTGCCACACAGAGAGCGCCAGACAAACCTGGAAACCCAATGACCAGAGAGGGGGGACTTAGGTGGAATCCTAAACCCATGCAGCTTCATCACTTGTCTAGGCAACCTGGTGTAAAATTTGTTGTTTAGTCGTTTAGTCGTGTCCAACTCTTCGTGACCCCATGGACCAGAGCACGCCAGGCACTTCTGTCTTCCACTGCCTCCCGCAGTTTAGTCAAACTCATGCTGGTAGCTTCGGGAACACTATCCAACCATCTCGTCCTCTGTTGTCCCCTTCTCTTTGTGCCCTCCATCTTTCCCAACATCAGGGTCTTTTCCAGAGAGTCTTCTCTTCTCATGAGGTGGCTAAAGTATTGGAGTCTCAGCTTCAGAATCTGTCCTTCCAGTGAGCACTCAGGGCTGATTTCCTTAAGAATGGAGAGGTTTGATCTTCTTGCAGTCCATGGGACTCTCAAGAGTCTCCTCCAGCACCATAATTCAAAAGCATCAATTCTTCGGCAATCAGCCTTCTTTATGGTCCAGCTCTCACTTCCATGCATCACTACTGGGAAAACCATAGCTTTAACTATACGGACCTTTGTTGGCAAGGTGATGTCTCTGCTTTTTAAGATGCTGTCTAGGTTTGGGTGTAAAATAAGCCAGCAAAAAGAGTCAAAGACTATTTTAAAGGCTTGTTTTCCCATTGCCACGCTTAGGACATCTCAGCCAGCAGTAGGGCTGTAGCCGAGTAGAGTTTGGATCTGGTTTAACTTTAATTTACACCAGCTACTTGTGTATAGGATTGCTCCCTAAGTCTTGTTGATTTCAGAGGCACCGACACCTGATTGCTGGTATATCAGCCTGCAGCAGCCTTGTACCTTTTACTCAACATTACTTTGTTGAAGTATTGCCTCCAATGATAAAGAAGCAGGAAACTGTAATGTTTCTATTGTTATAATTGTCAAGTGAAAACTCAGCTGAAGTTCAGCCTGAACTAGAAGGCAGAATAACACAACAATACAGTTATCTCTCCTGCTTTAATTGCCATGGCAACAAATTCAGCGTAGATTAGATAAAAACAAAGGCTTTTTTCTCTTTAGACCGCACAGACACCAGTTTCTTATCTTAATCTCGATTATCCAAGCTTTGATTTAGTGGTATAGCCTTCAAAGATTGTTAAAGAGCTTACCTTACAAGTGTGTTTGTGTGTTTATTTTAAGCTGCATACACATTTATTATCTGTATTTCTTTTTTTAGTTCTGTCACAAAACATGAATGAATTTGCCTTGTCCTTAGTTTCACAAGATTGTATGCAGTGAGTGTTCTCTCTGTTGGGACTAGCTGTGCTGGCTATAGTATATTGCCTTGAAGCAGCCGATGTTGATCTAAGAAGGCTATACTGCCAGCATTGAGGCGTAAGCATTAGCTTCTTCAAAGGGTATAAGTAATGGAGTTGCCTTTCCTCACTTGCAATTATCTAAATCTTATCCAAAGTCTATTGCCGGTTAACTTTGGATTTTTCACATTCTCGATAGCAGAGTAATTAAATCGCAAAGCAGTGGCGATTCTGTTGCCTGATGTCATTGAGTAATCTTCCTGCTTTGCTCAAAAGAGGATTTCATCTAACCTATTTTAACTAGAGGATTAAGGAGAATTAGGTTCTTCCACTGCATTGTTGCTAAGATATGATGTTTTGAAATCCTCTGAAATGCACTTCTGCTAAAGCTCTAGAGATCTCTTAGTCAAATTAATTAGCAACATTTTCTTTAAAAAAAATTTTTTTTAAGAAGTTGCATAGTGTCAAGATATATCCTAAATAGATAGAAAAGTCTTCTCTTCATGCTTTTTAAATATTATATTTAAATATAAACGCAGGAAAATAATTATGCATCATAAATGCATAGAAAGCCAGTCTCATCGTAATAATGCGTAGAAAGCCAGTCTCATCGTAATAATCTCAAGCACTGTGTTAAATACCAGGTTCAAAATGCAAGCATTGCGATCTTTTAAGGATAGCTTCCAGAATGTGGGAGGTGGCACAGATTTGTGGTAATAGCTATTTATTGCTTATGCCTCCTTAATGCTTTGTTCCTCTGTACACACTTGGCAAATGATGAAGTAGACAGTCCACAAAAGCTCAATGCAGAACAAATCTATTAATCGTTAAGGTGCTGTTAGATTGTTGTTTTTCTTGCAGCAGACAAAATCAAAGCTCAGCAATTGGTGTAACTGTTCTTTGGAATTCTTCTTTGGACTGAGGTTGTAGCCTTTTTAATCCACGGGTAGGAATAATTGTTGCACCCGAGCAGAGACAAAAGGAGCCAAACGACACCAAGGGGTTAATCCAGAGAAAGAGCGTTTTATTCTGCCATCCGGAAGGGCAGAGGCACCTGTGTGATTCAGTTCACAAAAGACAGGCCGCACCGAAAACATTTTACAAGCAGGCTTTATCCTTTTTTTCAAACCCCTTTTTCCCTGTCCCCCTTCACAGATTCTTACATAGAATGTTGCTTTTTTCGTTCCCTGGTTCTGTTCCCGGAAGTATGTTGCAAATCAATGTACCAGGACAAGGTTGCTTAGATCTGGGAACCCGAAAGGTTTTCTGTTCTCAGCTCTAGGTTTGTTACAGCGTTTTTGTTACAAAGAGGACTGCTTAGCTTGTGCTTTTTGTCTTAGAGGAAATTGCAGTTTTTAAAATGCGTACGCCGAGGCCTGGCTGGGGGGGGGGGAATTCACAAACAGTTTTTAGGGCTTTCTGGGGTAACCCTAACTGTACCCCTTCATTCCATACCTCTCAATTTTGGACAGCCTTTTTCTCAAAAAGGCTCGTCCCAGGAAGGCACAGGCTGATATTCTCGGGTCAGAGCTATAATCTGGGGGCGAAGCATGCGAGAAATCATATTGCGTGTCATTGTATGCAAGCACTGCAGCAAGCAAGGTACAGAAAAGCAAAAAATTAGCAAAATGAAAAGTGGGCCAAGCAGCAGCAAAAACAGGCCTTTTACCCATCCTAGTTTTGGCAACCAGTCAAGCCATGACATGTCCCATCCCTCCCAAGTTTGGGTAGGAATATGGGCCACTGTTTCAAGTCCTGCTGCCAAATTGCGAATGGCCTCACCATGATCAGAGATGTTAAAGCAACAGGCCCCACCGGTGAGATTTAACGCTGCACAAAAGCCGCCATGTTGCGCCAGGAGAAAGTCCAACGCTAATCGGACTGAGAGAAACGCATTGCGTGTCTCATCCAATTGCGTGGCAATTAGCCTAAGGGCCGTGGCTGTCGTGTTAGCAACAATCTCTACCACTGCCTGGAGTCTGATTATGCGGTTCAAGTTATAGATCGGTCCCCTTGCCCCAGAGATTTTCTCTCCCCGATTCCAAGAGGCTGGCGCATAATGGGCCAGTATCCTTTCCGGAGGCCACTGATTTTGGCCCCAATCCTGGGAGCTGCCACCTGCAAGTGTTGCTAGGTCAGCCGAACGCCTCCTTCTAGGGGGTGCAGAGGGTATCTGGTCAGGAATCCACATGGGGGGTATTAAGTAGGCTGGAAAACAGACCCCATACCATCCTCTTGGGATAGCAGTCAAGAGATAACGCTCTGAAGCTACCTCCAAGTGCCTGGCACAAGGGAAAAAATCAAAAAAACAAACTTTATGTCCTGTTACTTGCATGAATGAATGTTAGAAACAGTTAGTTCACTTGCTTCTGCAACAGTCTTTTAGCAAGAACAGAGATGAGAAGAAATCATTTTTGAGAAATCTTATTGTTCCCAGCCTGTGGGGGTGGGGTGTGTCGGGCGTGGGGCCTATGGGCATTCCATTTCCCAATGACCCTCTTGCCTGCAGATGGTGCACTGGTTTCTTCCCTAGGCGTCTTCTTTCCCTCCCATGGACACCCTCTTGCATTTTTGGCTGCTGGCTGCTTGAAGACAAACCCCTAATTATTTTGGCTGGGTCCTCTTCGAAAGAAGGGTTCTGATTTAGGGTGCTTAGAGGTCTGTGGTCCTGGACATCAGATGACTCCAGGGGGTCATACAGTCAGTGGGTGGGCCATCAACGTGGAGTTTTAGCTACCCCAATTGCAACATCAGTATTGTCCGCTGCCCTGAGGGCATGTATCTTGCGGATTTCCTCAATGGTCAATATTGTAATCCCAGGGTTTTCAATCCTTTGGGTTTAATTGTCTCTTTTTTAACAGTTCTGTCCTATGCGGCTCTCAAAGCCTTCTGCTCTGTTTCTTTCTGACTGCCAATTCACATCCTTGCATTGTGCTGCTTCTAGAACCAAGAAGCCACATCCAGCTCACTCTTTTAAAAAGTTCTACATACTGGAACACTCTGTCAGACTGCTTACTAGTCCATCTTATCTCTTTATCTAGAGTTTTTCTGAAGTCATCATCATCACCATCATCTTCACCTTCCTTGCTTGCATCAAAAGGGGGTTGGGTAAGGGGAACCTCATTTAGCCCTGGTGCAGTTGCTGCATATGGTGGTGGGGGGTAATTATCTCCTCTTCCAGGACTGGCAAAACTGGTGGCTTTTTAACTTGTAATTGTACTGAACACAGTTTGACTTGGGCAGTCACAATTCTATTTTTCCGAAGCCATGAGGGATTTTGATCCACATTGGCTTTCCAGATAGAAATATAGGGAATCTGATCTGTGTGGGCCTTGAAAATGTTACCCCATAAAATGTTGACCAAGTTTGGATCAAAGGATCCTCCAGGAGGCCATTCTGGTAAATACGAAGGCCAGTCAACTTCACATAAATGTTGGAGACTGCTTTTTTTGAGTTTACATCCCCACTCTTCTGCTTTCATGGCACTTTTTCCAGTTTTCCAGAAAGCTCTGTAGTGGTGTCTCAAGAATTGTTTTACTGCTTTTATTTCCCATGACTCTGGGATCCTGGGGACACTGGGACACTGGGACACTCAGCCCTCCTAACGTTATTTTCTCTCACTCAGTCACAGGCCGGACGTTGCTTTCAACGTCTCACACACTCAAAACATTCACTGGAGTGTCCCCACACGCACATTCAGAAAGAAAAAAAAAAAACCCCATGCATCTCCCCCAATCCCCTTTCCCCCCCAAAAAATAACCACAACCGGCAGCGTTTAGACTTTGACCGGGGCCCAAGAGCACTCTACTGTTTCTTTTGGACACAAAAAGAACCATAACCGGCAGCGCTTAGACTTCGACCGGGGCCCAAGAGCACTCTACTGCTTCTTTTGGACACAAAAAGAACCATAACCGGCAGCGCTTAGACTTCGACCGGGGCCCAAGAGCACTCTACTGCTTCTTTTGGACACAAAAAGAACCATAACCGGCAGCGCTTAGACTTCGACCGGGGCCCAAGAGCACTCTACTGCTTCTTCTGGGCACAAAACCAACCATAACCGGCAGCGCTTAGACTTCGACCGGGGCCCAAGAGCACTCTACTGCTTCTTTTCTGGGCAATACCAAAACCAGTGGCACTTCTTCTACCCTGCTGGCGGAGTTGATCAGACTCTCTTTTTGCTCCCACCTATCCCTGTGGAGCTTACCTTGTTCCTCGAGGTACCTTCTTTCTGCACGGCCGTTGCTCTTTCTCTCCGTCACTTGTCGCGTGTCCACTCAGGAACGGGTGGCCAGTCCCTCCCACGAAGATGGCAGGATGCGCGCTGGAACTGTTGACCCAGGATCCTGAGCTGCTCGCCTTGCAGTGACGCCCTGGACCTCTTTGTCCCTCAATCTCGGGGAACGTGGTTATTCCCGGCCAACGCACCAGAAATATGTAGCCTTTTTAATCCACGGGTAGGAATAATTGTTGCACCCGAGCAGAGACAAAAGGAGCCAAACGACACCAAGGGGTTAATCCAGAGAAAGAGCGTTTTATTCTGCCATCCGGAAGGGCAGAGGCACCTGTGTGATTCAGTTCACAAAAGACAGGCCGCACCGAAAACATTTTACAAGCAGGCTTTATCCTTTTTTTCAAACCCCTTTTTCCCTGTCCCCCTTCACAGATTCTTACATAGAATGTTGCTTTTTTCGTTCCCTGGTTCTGTTCCCGGAAGTATGTTGCAAATCAATGTACCAGGACAAGGTTGCTTAGATCTGGGAACCCGAAAGGTTTTCTGTTCTCAGCTCTAGGTTTGTTACAGCGTTTTTGTTACAAAGAGGACTGCTTAGCTTGTGCTTTTTGTCTTAGAGGAAATTGCAGTTTTTAAAATGCGTACGCCGAGGCCTGGCTGGGGGGGGGGGAATTCACAAACAGTTTTTAGGGCTTTCTGGGGTAACCCTAACTGTACCCCTTCAAGGTGACCAATTCAGTTTTGAAAAAAGCTCAGGTGCATTTTGGAAGTAGCTGTCTATAGGCTATGCAACCATGTTTACTGAAAGTGGTGAAGGATTTGAGGGAACAGAACTTGGGCCTAGGCTTTAAGTTATATCTTCACTTTTTCCACCATTAGCCAGCAAATAAGTTGACTTTTTGCTTAACTGGTAACAAGGATGTAACAGAGGTATTACTCCTGTCTGCTCAAATCTCTAAATGCTGTTTGCTAGCACTCCAGATCATTAAACTGGTTTCTATTACTCCCCAAAACACAGGTGTTGTTTGTCTAATAATTGAAACAGCCAAATAGCTTCCCAAGCAGAACCAGCCAGAAAGCAGACTTTTTTGTGCAACCTAATGGCAGCACTAGCTAGCGTTTTCTTTCTACTTGCCTCCCCCGCCCCCAATAATGGACTTAAGTACTTACACTGCAAGTATATCTGACCAGAATGACACATGTGCTTTGGGAAACCAATGGCACATTATTTACAAATGAGATTAAATATACCAATCATTCATAGAAGAAATATTGCATATTGGGTGTGTTTGAGTTTCCAGTCTTCTTCAAGATCAGCGTCCTTTAGAGCCTTAAGGTGTGTGTGTGAGGGGGAGCTTCTCTTTAGCAATCTCGAACTTTCGGCATTGCTTTTTTTTTGTTCTGCACTTTCTCATACTTCAGACAGCTCCCGTGTCCTTTTGTTTTCTTTTCTTCTCCTCAACCTCGGTTGTCTCCTTTTAATGGCCTGTTTTTGTTTTTGCATCAGAGCCATTGAATGTCTCTGGTGCAAATCTTGCTCTCCTGTTTTGTTCATTATAAATTCATGCTTTCCTCCTACTCATCTGCCCTATTTTCTGCCAAGCAAGCTTGCGTATCTCATCTTACCCAATCTTCCCCTTCTCGTATTCAATATCCATTTGCTACTTTTTAAAAAAAAAAAAAAAACACATACCAACCCAACCCATCTTTCTTCAGTCCTCCTGCAATTTATTCAGATAGTATTGTCCCATATTTTGTTGATAAAATTTCTCCCTGTTCATTACTTCCTGCATTTTGATCTGTTTCTTCCTTTCTACCAAATCCTCTTACTTTTTCATGTTCTTCCTATCCCCTCGGTTTCTGCCTCTGACAGTGCCTCCCTTCTTTCTTCAGCTAAATCTACCATTTGGCCTCTTCATGTCATTTCCTCTTGCTTCTTAACAAATACGGTCCTGCTTTTTTCTTCCTCACTTGATCTTTGTCATTGTGCAGTCCTTTCTTGCTTTAAACCTGCTTGTGACAGCCACTTCTCAATCACCCTGGGTCCTGTGCCATCTGAAGGAAGGGAATTCCTGGCTCACACAGAGTGTACCCCTCTCCTCAGCCCACCCTTCCCCCTTAAACTACTTGCTGCCACCAGACAGGTAAAGGTAAAGGGACCCCTGACCATTAGGTCCAGTCGTGGCCGACTCTGGGATTGCGGCGCTCATCTCGCTCTATAGGCCGAGGGAGCTGGCGTACAGCTTCCGGGTCTTGTGGCCAACATGACTAAGCCGCTTCTGGCGAACCAGAGCAGCACATGGAAATGCTGTTTTATCTTCTCGCCGGAGCGGTACCTATTTATCTACTTGCACTTTGACGTGCTTTCGAACTGCTAGGTTGGCAGGAGCAGGGACCAAGCAACGGGAGCTCACCCCGTCGTGGGGATTCGAACCGCCGACCTTCTGATCGGCAAGTCCTAGGCTCTGTGGTTTAACCCACAGCGCCAACCTGCCTCCCTGCCACCAGACAAGGGGTTAATTATTTCCCTTGCTAGTCAGCCTCCCAAGTTTCCCTGGGGGTCTCCCTAAAGCCTCTTAAAGAAGTGTGTTATTGTAGGTTCTGAAGTGTGAGGGTGTTATGCAGGTTTAAGAAACAAACAAAAGAGTTTAATAAGATTGGGGGTGGTGGTGGAATAAAAAGAAATATATGCAGAGTATACAGAAATCCAATCTATCCCCACTGGAATAAAATAGAAAACTGAAGTAGGTTAAAACACCAGCCACACTCACTGGACTGAACAGTCCCGAAACTCACGAGGATCTTACTCTTGAGAAGTAGCCCTTTGTTTACCCATCTCCCAGACTTTCAGAGCTTTTCCTTATCACCCTCTAGGCTTGGTACCCGTTGATGTAGATTCTGTCCCTAAGTAGGCTGAAACCTTTGAAACAGGAGACATGGGCCTTTCCTACATCTACAATGGAATTTCATTGCCTCTGTCCTGGCCCCCACTCTCAGACACAGTACTTGGACTGTTCAGTGGAGAATTCCGGAAGGCTTATTCCAAAGAAGTCAGCTCACAGTTTAAACATAGGCAGATACAGGTTACACAGTCAATAGTTTAGAAGCAGAGTTCTAAGATACGGTCCAGGCTATGTCTGCTCAGCTGACTTACTACCCGACCATGGTCACATGCTTCTTCAGCTGCCCAGACAACTTTGCTATCAGTAGGTTCGGTGATAGCTGACTCACACAATACTCCCTTCTCTGCTGGGGCTTCCAAAGCAGCTGGCTGTGGAAGTCTCCTGGAGGGTTTCTCGAACCATCCCCACCTCACATTCATCCTCTTCCTCTGACCGATCCTGCCAAGGCAGTTCCTCCTTACTTGTTGCCATGGGGTGAGTCAGGGCAGCCTTGATAGTAGGGTATTTGCTAGGTTTCCAAGTTAACTCTGTAATCCCAAGTAGACAAACAAGAAAGATATGTAACATACAGTACGAGTAAAATATGCATTCCCACATACCATATGCAACAGTCTATACAAGTAGCCTGGGACAACCATACCCAATGCCTTCACACTGCTATTGTTTTCCCAATTTATTTATTTTTAAAGCTTCTTCAGATCCCTACCTCCTCTCTAAACCATCACACTTCTTTCTTCCGTTTCATCTATGTGAACAGTTTGTCTATCAATATGCCAGTTGTCTGTTTTTTAATTCTTCTTTTGACCTCCTTCAGTCTCATTTTTTTAAGCTCCCCATGCTACTGAGACTGCTTTGTGTAAATGGTGTAATGGTTGGGGTTTTTTTTGCAGGCTAAGTCACAAGGGCTAAATCCAGTCTTCATTCCCCTTGATCTTTCTTCAGTTTAGGATGCAGCTGGTCATTCTGGTTCTTGATTCTAATTCTTTGGGATTTTGTGGCATTTGCTGGTTGGTTTCACTCCTAACAAAGAGTTCTCTTAAAGTTCTTGTCAATGACTCTTTTTCTTCTTGGGACAAACCCACAGAATACTTTTAAAGTAAGCATCCGCCCTCCTCCAAATCCAGGGCATTGTACAGGGTGCTGGGAATTGTCACTCTGTGAAGGGGAAATTATGGTTCCCAGAATGCTTTGGGGGAAAGTCATGTGTTTTAAATGTATGGTGCAGATCTGCTCAGAGTAGAAAAAAGTAATGTCATTGTCAGAAAAACCCTGAAAGAACTCTTTGTAAGAGTGAAACCAAGGAGTGTCACCAAATCCCAGATAGTGAAAATTGGGGCAGGCTGTCTTCTTCTCTTCCTCCCATGATGAGAAGGGCAACTCCTGTTTTAGACAGAGGAGGGTTTTGTGACCATCTCCTGAAGAGCAATAACAGGCATAGGCAAACTCGGTCCTCCAGATGCTTTTGGGACTACAACTCCCATCATCCCTGACCACTGGTCCTGTTAGTCAGGGATGATGGGAGTTGTAGTCCCAAAATTTCTGGAGGGCTGAGTTTGCCTATGCCTGAGCAAGAAACGTGGGAAAAGCTTAGAGGGGGCTGGAGCCAGCCAAATTAGAGTGTACAGATTCCTATTTAATCCACTTCTTGCACTTTTCAGAAAGAGGCAAAGTGAAAATGTTTTGTTTTTTAAAAAGGTTCCCCCCCCCCCAAGCTAAAATTAGCAATTTGGATTAGTTTCCTATTATATTCCTAATTCTGTTTTTGTTGTTTTTGAAACGTTGCTGGAAGAGCCATTACTTTTAGCGGAGGTAGGCTGTGAAAGCTATCGCATGTCAAACTGTCATTCAGCCTTAATGTGAAATGAGCCCCCGCCCTCTAGAAAAATGCACTTTACTGGACATACAATACATAAATGGGAACAGAACTGCAAATCTAGAGATCTAAGATGTTTAACTTAATTATTCTCATAGTTTTAGCATTTTCAGAAACTGCTAACTGCAATATTATTATATTGCAGTTAGCAGTTTCAGGTCAGATTTAGGCCAACACTTTGCTTTTCAGTAGAGCAGGTAATGTAGACTGTTATGAGCTCATTTAGGTATAACCAGGTGGCAGAATAGTGAAATAAAATGCCCTCCTTGCATATTATAATCCCCCCCCTTTTTTGGTAACATTGCTACAGATTGCACAGATGTGTCAATCATTAAAAGGAGAACCAAATATTTTACGAATTTTCAGTTGTAGGGCTTGTTAAACCAAAAATAATACTAAAATTTTGAGCTTCTTGTCCTGACTTCACCAAGGAACTCTGGTTTGTTTCCATTGTTGCTGTTCCACTTGTGCATGAGAGTTTCTCCTGCACCACAGAATTTCAGCCTCCTCTGCTTTGCCCTGCAGCTCCCCTCCATGCACCCTCCAAATCTGCTCCAGAGGGTTGGGGAATCCTCCAGAGCAGATTTTTTTGAGGCATGTGAGGAGAAAGATGATGGGGCTTTAGATGAGCAAAACTTCCAAGCGCTCTTAGATACGACGCTCTCTCAAAACTGGCTATGTCCTTAAACCTGCTCTCAGAGTTGAGTGTATATCAGTTGCATTTTTTTGAACCTAAGTGGCTGGAGTGTGAGATTGTCCATTTTTAAAAGAAAAGGACAACTGGGAGAGAGAGAGACAGAGAAGGAACTAAACATGCAGAAATGCTATGTATTGAATAATGTTCCAAAACTTACATAGAGTTCCTGTAAAGCAGGAAGCAAGCGACGGATATGGGTTCTGGCCGTTTCCTCCAAACCTTTATTAAAAAGACAATGCTACATTATTTTTAGCTGCCAAAGTGGTCCATGGGAGGGGTTTGAACCGCTGGATTTGGCTGTTGTTTATGCTGATGAGCAGTAAAATAATATAGCAACAGAGAACACATACCATTCCTGCTCTCCCCTCCCCGCAATTTAACACATGGAGTGAAGAATGAAGTACACACAATGGATAAAGTCTAGTGCAGGTTCAGACGAGCCCGGAAGAATACAAGATAAAAATTTAAGCTTTGCAGCACAAACTTCTAGCACACCTGCCATACACAACGTCTGGTGAAGAGTCATCAGCCTGAATTGCAAACAAATCCACGGGTCTGTACATACCTGTGTGTCACACTGACATTTAAAGATAGAGACAAAGAACCTGTTCTTACCCAGTTTACAAAATCTTCCCTATCTTCTCACCTAGCGTCAGTTCTCAGCAGATGCAAATAGGTGAGAATACAATTTGCATGGTTGTAATAAATGAGTGCAGCATCTCATTCCATTTGCAATGAAACATGGATGCGTTGCAGCTGAAGAACGTACGTGGATATAAGCCAGATCTGTGGAGTGCATCCTTTATTAAGTGCTTTTGGTCAAGCCTTTATGGCTCTCAAGTACCAAGCGCAAGAATAGATTGAACTTGAGAAAATAGATCAGCTCTTTAGGTGCTCTGCAGTTCCTCTTTCACATGCATTATATCATGTTTTATTGAGAGAGGGGGATTTCTACCACTAGTGCATCAGGACTGTATTACCATCCATACTCTCAAAAAAGCGCTTTAGGTTCTTCCGACGGTTTCCTGGATAGTCACCAGGGACTTTGGAAAAAGATTTCTTTACTTTAATATTGATGCCAAATGCAAGAGGATCTAGCTATGTAGCTTCCAAATTACTCTCATATTGCATAGGAGTCTCTGACTGGCGTAGCTTAGGGAGTGGTGTGTGCTCTCCCCCCCCCCCTTGAGCTATGCCAGCTTGAGCAATGGACCCTGACCACTAAACAATTTGTGTAAAACACACAGAAAGAGGCCAAAATGTGAACATCTCATAAAAGAACTTGAGGCCTGGTTTACATAAGTTATTTCACAGCGAATCAGAATTAATTGTCAGAACATAGAAGGCACACCTGGTAATCAATGTATGGCTATCAAGACCATCTTATGAAGTGTGGTGACTTACCATGGTGCCCATACATTACCCTATCAGGTGTGGTAATGAGAACTTGCGCCCCAATGTCTCGATCAAGTACTGTACAGAAGGGTAACAAAATGTTGCTTGCTACTTGATTGACAGGCTTCCTTAAGTTGTTACATACATACCATGGAAGAAGGTGGGTTTTTTTTGGATGCATTTCATTTGAATTGCACTCTTTTCTAGTACCTTGATGTGGAACAATTACTTCTGCCACTTCGGAGGAAGTGTAACTTCAATGGAAAACAAATTGGAAGTTATCAAAAGTGTGAACAAGTGTGGGAGTATTATGCCTGATCCCAGTCATTTCCTTCTGACAACAAATAACAGTAACAAAAATGCAACTTTTTTTTTATGGGTGTACCCAGCTTTTTTAAAAAAACAGGTCTAAATCAACTTAGGGCTTAGGGCCCTCGTATCTACGTAACCGCCTCTCCTGGTATGCCCCGCAGAGGACCTTGAATAACCATAGTTAAGAGGTCCCAGGCCCTAAGGAAGTCAGACTATCTTCTCCCAGGGCCAGGGCCTTTTCAGTGATGGCTCCGACTTGGTGGAATGCTCTGTCCCATGAGACTAGGGCCCTTCAGGATTTAACCTCCTTCCGTCGGGCCTGTAAGACAGAGCTATTCCGCCTGGCCTTTAATTTGAATTCAGCCTGATCATTTATTTCCCTTCCCTTCCCTTCCCTCCCCCTCCCCTTTTATGAAGATCACCCACTCTGAGACCCCACAGTTAATTCTCCCCTGACCTCCTTGCTGGCCCAAGTAGGACCAATTCAGCCAGCTAGCCCTGGGGATTATCTAATTGATTTTTGAATTTTATTGTTATTCATGTTTTTATACTGTCTTTTTTGCTACTTTTATAGTTAAGTGTTTTAAAGTGTTTTAAATTTGTTGTTAGCTGCCCTGAGCCCGGTTTTTGAACCAGAAAGGGTGGGGTATAAATAAAAATTTATTATTATTATTAACTTTCCCCCCAAAGGAACGTTTGTGAAAACACTTGCAATTAACAGAAAACAAACTAGTTCTTCCACTTTGCAGGTGTCACAGTATTGTCTCAAATGATATGCATATGAAAGTTGGAAAAAGGCTTAACTAGTGATGATAACTTTCCTCTGACCATATTGGTTATAAGGTACTGAAGTCTAAACAGTGATTATACTGTAGCAGGAATAACCCATGATCAGGTCTTAAGTGCTCAGCAAAAGTTCCTGGTTCCCAATTCCTGTCATACATTCATGGCCTGTAAATTGCTTGTTGGATTTGATCAGGGTTGGACAGTGTTTGGAGAAGGGGAGAAATATTGCCCATATGGAATTATTATGGTGGCAAGTTCTAGGACACGAGTGGGCAACACACAGCCTACGATGTGGATTACAGAAGAAGAACAGGTAGCTAAAGACAACAACACCATGAACAAAATAGTCATTAAAATATAAGTAGTATATCTAAACAGCAGACATCAGCAGTAAAAAGGTAAAGGTACCCCTGCCCATACGGGCCAGTCTTGACAGACTCTAGGGTTGTGCGCCCATCTCACTTAAGAGGCCGGGGGCCAGCGCTGTCCGGAGACACTTCCGGGTCACGTGGCCAGCATGACAAAGCCGCATCTGGTGAGCCAGCGCAGCACACGGAAACGCCGTTTACCTTCCCGCCAGTAAGCGGTCCCTATTTATCTACTTGCACCCGGAGGTGCTTTCGAACGTTGGCGTGCACCCCGCCGTGGGGTCTTTGAACCGCCGACCTTTCGATCGGCAAGCCCTAGGCGCTGAGGCTTTTACCCACAGCGCCACCCGCGTCCCATCCCAAGGCATCAGCAGTAGTCCCCCACAAATGCTTGGGTTTTCAGCTGGAGTTAAAAAGTAGACCGTAACTGTGCCGGTTGTAACTTGTGTTGCAGCACAACCAGGATTCTACAGCCAAGAATGCCTGCACTGAGAAGGGTTTGCCCCAGACCACTGTAAAATGAGCTTGCCTTATTGCTGGGACCACCAGTCGGGTTTCTCACACTGATTTCCTACACGAGTGCACTAATTCCTTTCAAGGATTCTGATTAATCTGAGCCACAATTATTCCCCATTTGCTTCTGTGAAAGGGGCTTATGCAAACTTCTGCACAGAGCAAACGCCCATCAATTGAAGTGAATGGGAAACCATGCCTGTGTAGAAGGTTTGGGTGTGCACTGTAGCGCAAACATGGCTTTGCATTCTGGCAAATTGTCTAAAACAAGTTAAAAGTTTTGCAGTAAAAGTGAAACATAACTGTGGCTGGCTTCTTTTCTGCAAGCTGGAATGTCCAATGTTTGCGTGGCGTTGGCAAACAATTATTGATTTGCTAACAGTTTACTATCTAAATGTATTTTATTTTATTTTATTTCTAAAGTGTAACATTTGTACGCTGTGTATTTTTTGCAAGGAAGTCAGAACAACAATATGGTAAATATTTAATAATTGTGGTAAAGACTCCTCGCTCTCAGCAGGCAAAGGTCCAGATCTAGAGAAGAGGAAATAGACTTTCTAAATTATTTATAAAATGCTGCATGTAACAAGATTTCTGACTTTATGACTTTCCCTTATGTAGAAACATAGTAAATCTATGTGCTCATTTGTGAGGGATGCTGTTGATGAGACCACCTGAAGATGAATTAACAACAGTTGCAGAACAGCCCAATTTCAGGGTTTTGTATTGTTTTGTTTATTCAAATGGGGGGGGACGGACAGAGAGCTAGGGATTGGATTGGTTGATTCTGCATTGTGATGTGGTCCATTAAAAGCCCCTTCCTAACAAAAGTCCTAGCTGTGCCCATGCACTTCCCAGTTTCCCCCTGACCTTCTTTTACAAGGAAGCTCTCTCCATGTTTTGTCTGAATGTGGTACCTTCCTCTTTTCTTTTCGGTATCCAATTTTCTTTTCCGTGTACACTTTGCCTGAAGAGTTTGCTATGTAATGTAATGTGGCAGATCATAATCTAATACCACACATCACACGGCCTCAGTGTTATGTCAATATAGAATCCTTTATACTATGTCTAGCATGGCGTTTATGTATGTCTTCTTTTCCAGTGGATTTGTAACTCTAACCTGGGAAAATAATTCCCTACACGTTTTCCAGGATAACCTTCACTACCGAATTTTTGTTAGGTTCCTCACTACTAATTAAAGGACAAGATCTGGGAAGCAGTAAAGATAAGGTTATTATAGAGCAGTGTATCCATCTCTGGTGCAGATAAATGATAATCTTTCTGACAACCCTCTTTAATCTTCTTCACCATTCATTGTGTCAAAGGAGAAAAGCAAACAAGACAAAATGGTGGTAATAGTCTTTAGGCAGGCTGTATCTAAACCCATCAGTCACTTTCTCTAAATTCATTGCAAACAGAGATGACATGGTTTCAAATGTTATAGCTGGAAGACAGGCTGCTGAGAGTGACAGGCTGCTCTTAAATATCTTGGTATTTCAAGTTCCTTAAGAACACATGTAATCTGTGTTATCAGAGCAGATACCGTGGATCTGAAGCACTAAAACGCCTTAGTCTCCCACCGCATTGTAAGGCCAGTCCTACACATATTATTATTGATTTTATATATATATACTTCCTTGCATTTCAAGAAGAGATGCTGAACAAACACCAACAGCAAAATAACAAAAAATAAAATCAATTATACCTGTAATTAAAATGCATTGTATAACAGCTACATTGAATCATCCATAATTGAAATAAAAGATACAGGCCCATAAAAATGGCATAACAGTTAAAATAACAATCAGAGCAGGAGATTTGTGCCAGGAGATCAGGGGCATGCTTGTCTAAATAGACGTGTCTTCTGTTGCACCCTCCTCTGTCATCATCTCTCCATCCTTACCTTACAATTACTGTTGTAATCTGCAGCCCACCCAGGGATCATAAATGAAGAGGGAGGAGCAAAGACAATTCAGGATATTTGTGACTTACCTTGCCTCCAAGGGGTTAAGGGGGATCTCTTCAGATTAGATGAGATAGGTACAGGCATGTCAAACAGGTAGATTGTGATCTCCCAGTAGATCACCGGACGTCTGTGGTAGATCACTGGCTCCCCCCAGCAACTTTGAATCCCCTGAAAATTCGGGCCTTCTTCCTCCCCCAAAAAGTTCAACAGCTTTGACCTGAACCCCCTGTTCTCTGTGGTCTAAGTCCAGCACATCTCATGTCTGCTAGATTGCAGAAGGGCTCAAGAAGGTAACTTGCAACGATGCCAGCAGTGAAAATCAATCCAGTGGAGCTGACAAATATGCCTGAACATTAAGTCAGGCCAGAATTCTTCACAGGAGAGTGAATAATACTAATGTTTTCTTTTGACTGCTGCTCTATTATATCATGACAAACAACCTTAGGTTTTATGGTGAGTTTTTATTGCTTCCCCCCGTATGGTTCATTTTTATGTACTGTGTTTTGAAATGCTAATGATTAAGTGGAATATAAATGTCTTAAAAGAATAAATGAAACCTGTTAGTGTTTTATCTTAAAGTTAAGACACCATGTCTTGAAAAGAGGAATCTTAAAATCCTTTCATCTCTCAGTAGATCTCACAGTCCATTGACATTCTGTTTAATTGTCTATTTATTTTTAATTGTCCTTTAACATTCATACATATGTACATTCTTGGAGCTGTGCCATGTGGTAGATTGCACATATTGAATCCTCCCTAAATTTAAAACAAAACAAAACTGCTGCTGAGAAGATAGCATTTTGGGGGAAATATGGTATACAGTGGTACCTCGGGTTAAATACGTAATTCGTTCCGGAGGTCCGTACTTAACCTGAAACTGTTCTTAACCTGAAGCACCACTTTAGCTAATGGAGCCTCCTGTTGCTGCCGCGCCGCCGGAGCACATTTTCTGTTCTCATCCTGAAGCAAAGTTCTTAACCTGAAGCAATATTTCTGGGTTAGCGGAGTCTGTAACCTGAAGCGTATGTAACCCGAGGTACCACTGTATATAAAAAGAACCTTCCTTTGTTTTTTAACTCAAGGCTGTTCAAACACCCATCCTACCCTCCAGGTTCTGAAGTGATACAGTCCTATTTTTAAAACGTGTAGATCAGCTTGAACATACTACCATTTCAAGAAAGATTATTAAAGGATATGAGGCACTAGAATCATGCCCACTTGAAGGTCACATAGCATTATCATAAATGATGCTATCTCATCTGAGTCTCTCTTTACAGAAATTATAGCCTTCATTTCCTGAGCTTTGCTATAATCCCTGTGGCCTCGAGCGACAATAGGCATTTGATTGCATTAAATGGTATAATAGAAAAAACGTTGACTTGCATTGTTTCCTGTGGGTAGCATTGTTTGCTTTTCCCCATTACAACATTTCCTGAAATTACTGGACCTTCATGCTGCAGAGCATTCTGGATTTGGAACTGAAGTGCTACTCACTTAAATCTGCCATCTTAAATTAAATATATGAGCATCCAAATCTAGCTAAGGGATAGGTACATGCATAAATTGCTGGAGCAAGAGCTGAGAATCTAAACTGGATGCATGTTTACTGTAGCTGCTTTGTGCATTCCATTCTGTGAGATGCACCTTCAAACATACATTTCAAATGTGCACCCACATCCTGATGCAACTATTTATTTAGAAAATTTATAATTATAAACCGCTTGATCAAAAAATTCTCCAAGCGGTGAACAGCTATGATTATGTATGAAACTTGGCTGAAATCCACGAGCCAATTAAAATCACATATCCTTGCTAAAGCGAAGATGAAATCGATAAAACAAATATAAGTAACTAAATTGTGTCCAGATAGTGGTAATGGGTGGGGTGGGGTGGGGTAGCAGTGCTCATCTGGCCTCCTGACAGCTTGGCCATTGCTGCTTATAGGGAGGGGCAGGGAGATCAGTAAGGTGTAAACACATAGTCAGAGCCAACCCAGTGCTCTTGCTGCTGTGTTTGTACCACAACAACCTCTCTGCTGCCGCACTTTCCCAAACAGAAAAGCTTTCGGCATGTGTCTACAACAATATAGTGTGTGTGCCTTCCTAACTAGTCACACCTTTTAAAAGTGCAGCTGGATTTAGATTGAGATAAAGATGTGTTCACTCTATAACTGTGTAAAGGTAAAGGGACCCCTGACCATTAGGTCCAGTTGTGACTGACTCTGGGGTTGCGGCGCTCATCTCGCTTTACTGGCCGAGGGAGCTGGCGTACAACTTCTGGGTCATGTGGCAGCATGACTAAGCCGCTTCTGGTGAACCAGAGCAGCGCATGGAAACGCCATTTACCTTCCCCCCGGAGCGGTACCTATTTATCTACTTGCACTTTGACGTGCTTTCGAACTGCTAGGTTGGCAGGAACAGGGACTGAGCAACGGGGGCTCACCCCGTGGCGGGGATTCGAACCGCCGACCTTCTGATCGGCAAGTCCTAGGCTCTGTGGTTTAACCCACAGCGCCACCCGCATCCCTCTATAACTGTACGTATATTAAATTTACTTAATTCAGGCTGTCTTTGCCCCCTAAACCCTTCTTGATTCCTAGAATATACTCCAAAGCAGTGAAGCTGCTTTTGTAAAATAGTTCTCAGTATGTGAACCAGTGCTAGAGACGACTGTTTTCCAAGGTGATTTGTGCACTAGTTGCAAGTTGCACCCCATTCATTCTATGTTAGCGCTATGCTGGGATCAGGTCAAGCAGGTAGCTCAGAATCGCCTTCCCACGGTGGAGAACCAGATGCCTTTGTGAAGCCCATGAGAAGGTCATGAGCAAAATGGCACTCCCTAGCTCATGTTCCGCAGCATCTGATATTCAGAGGCATCTGCTTGTGTTAATCTTGGTAACAGGATGGCATAGCCCCAGCGCTGAGCATGTCAGAGGCCTTTTTTCATCACTCTAATCAGCTTGCCTTTCGCACTGGAAGACTTGTCTTTAGCTGAGCTGCGATCATTCGGTGGTGCGGCGACATGCTATAAATTTAAGGTATCAGATGAAAGGCTTATTGAATATTCTGCCTTGTGTGCAATCAGCTAGCCAGAGGTAACCTGAAATTTACCTGCATGCCAGACATCTTTTCTCGCCTATTCTAGATTATGGACAACTGAGTCATATGACTCATACGTGCTGCTTAATGCCTTTAACCTTTAAAACCTCCTTTAAAATGCGCTTTTAGCATCCTTATAACCTCTGGGTGGTATCCAGCATTACTCATACGCAAAGTCAGGCTGCACAGAGCCCAGGGCAAGAGGCCCCGATCAGCTGGGAGGTCCAGGGTCTTATTGGCAAGACAGTTTTAGTTTGGCAGCCCCCTCACAGGGCTGCACAGCCAGCTTAACCTTCCAAGACCCTGGGCAAGTGTACCTGGATGTCCCCTGCCTCTGCATGGGCCTGCTCAAAGTAGACCCACTGAAATAACTGGTCAGTGTTGGTGCTGGCCTTCAAAGCCCTAAACAGCCTCGGCCCAGTATACCTGAAGAAGTGTCTCCCCCCCCCCCAACGTTTTGCCCAGACACTGAGATTCAGCTCCAAGGGCCTTTTGGCGGCTCCCTAGCTGCGAGAAGTGAGGTTACAGGGAACCAGGCAGAGAGCCTTCTTGGTAGTGGCGTCCGCCCTGTGGAACGCCCTTCCACCAGATGTCAAGGAAATAAACAACTATCTGACTTTTAGAAGACATCTGAAGGCAGCCCTGTTTAGGGAAGTTTTTAATGTTTGATGTTTTCTTGTGTTTTTAAATAATAATAATAATAATAATAATAATAATAATAATAATAATAATAATAATTTAAGTGTACTAATTTCGGTGGATCTTCAGCTATCGTCTAATTTTTTTGCAGACAGAAGCACTGTGTTTAAACTTAATTTATTTTCACTACAAATCAAGACCTATCCATTCCTATGAAAGTAAACTCTAGTTGGGTGGAGTGTCAGTATTAATTACCGGTATGTACCTCTCGGTATACTGGTATGATAGCCAGTGTGGTGTAGTGGTTAAGAGCGGTAGTCTCGTAATCTGGGGAACCAGGTTTGTGTCTCCGCTCCTCCACATGCAGCTGCTTGGGCTAGTCACACTTCTCTGAAGTCTCTCAGCCCCACTCACCTCACAGAGTGTTTGTTGTGGGGGAGGAAGGGAAAGGAGAATGTTAGCCGCTTTGAGACTCCTTAGGGTAGTGATAAGGCGGGATATCAAATCCAGACTCTTCTTCTTCTTCTCCTCAGCTCTAGATATGAAGTAGACTACAAATCATTTTAAAGCCTCTTTTACACATGTATGATTCTAAAATAAAAACAAGCACACACAACTTCACTTTGCAAAGGTTTACAAATTCACTCATGTACTAAAAAGCAAAGCGATTGAAAGGTAGAGTTCTTACTGTAACATCTGTGCCACGTAAACAGTAAACACATTCTGTGGTCTAACATGAATAGTAGATTTAGTAGTAATTGCCAGGTGTCATTTAGTTTGGTAAAGTAAAACACACAGTTGAGGCTATTTCTAGTCTTGGTAAGTTTGGAGCTAGCTCGTCATATGCCTAATAGAAATTGAAAAACTAATAGTGTCTGACATAATTCCCGAAACCTGATGCTAGGACCCATTAACCAATGAGAGTAATTTGTTATATGTAGACTTGTGTTCACAGTAAATGTACCTATTTCACTAAGTAGAGTATCTCTTTGATAACTGCATTGCATTTTAAGCCTTGGCAGAAAAAATGAACTTTTTTGAATGGGTTAATATGACTTGTGTAGGAGTTTCCGGTACTCTGTATTAAAAAACGAAAGGAAGCTTTGAGTGTCTGATTACTACAAAGTGGCTGAGGTTAAAATTTAGAGTGCAAAGTTCCATGTATTTCTTTTCTCACTAGACCTATTGGCTGACCTTCTGTGCTAGAGTTCACATTTAATAACTGTGCTTGGACCCCTTTGCCTTCACGACCCAGACATCTTCTATAGTGGGCATTCATCATGATTTGTGTTCATGATGTTACTGGGATGGTTTCAGTGCCATTTGCATCTGCAGAAGATTTGGGGCGGTCATATAGCTTGCTTTGCAATAGGTTCATCTCCCATATCCACCTACTAAAATCCTACAACCGTTCATGCCACAAATGTTCTGGGTGTGTGTGTGTGTGTGCGTTATCCTGCTTTTGTTGTGCTGTACCACAAAGGTTCCCCTCCAGATGGTAATAACAAGGGGTGCAACTGCGCCAACTAGCCAAACCCTAGACATTGCACATGCTGGCTTGCCCCATCCCTGGGGTTCACTCATTCAGTGCAAATGTCTGCAGGCAGGAAGTCTTTGTATGTACTGCTATGTGTGCGAGGTTTCGTCCCTGCAGATTTGTGTGCTGCATTCATGGGTACCAGTGTGTGGGCCAAGCTGGTGAAGAAGAAGAAGAGTTTGGATTTGATATCCTGCTTTATCACTACCCAAGGGAGTCTCAAAGGGGCTAACATTCTCCTTTCCCTTCCTCTCCCACAACAAACACTCTGTGAGGTGAGTGGGGCTGAGAGACTTCAGAGAAGTGTGACTAGCCCAAGGTCACCCAGCAGCTACATGTGGAGGAGCGGAGACGCGAACCCGGTTCACCAGATTACAAGTCTACCGCTCTTAACCACTACACCACACTGGCTCTCATCTTTGGAATTACTTCCTGCAGTATTTACATATTGATTGAATGTGTGATTATTAGTTTGGGGTAGGACTTTATAGATGTCAAAAATAATGCTTTCTGGATTGCAAGTAAAGGTCAATATTTTTCAAAATACTTTGATAAAGCATGTCTAAGGGTAGACACATGAGGTGTGATCTTGGTGTTGTAAATGCAGCGGAAATTCATACAGATATAAAATAAATACTGTATTTTTTGCTCTGTAAGACTCACTTTTTCCCTCCTAAAAAGTAAGGGGAAATTTGTGTGCGTCTTATGGAGCGAGTGCAGGCTACGCAGCTGTCCCAGAAGCCAGAACAGCAAGAGGGATTGCTGCTTTCACTGCGCAGCGATCCCTCTTGCTGTTCTGGCTTCTGAAATGAAGAATATTTTTTTGCTTGTTTTTCTCCTCCAAAAACTAGGTGCGTCTTGTGGTCTGGTGCGTCTTATAGAGCGAAAAATACGGTATGTCTTTCTCAGGCATTAGTTATTGGTATCCGTCTGTCTTGGGAGACAGTGGAAGAGTGTGTCTTCAGGGCTAGAGTCAAACTATTGGAGTTACAGTTCCTTATGTGGCTGTAGAGACTGATACTGGAGAGACATGTTTTATTGGAGGTGGGCAGATTTTGCGCCATGGTCTTCTCTCTGTGCTCCTCCCAGCACTCATTCCTCCTCTGGCCACTGGAGAATATGATACAAGGAGCCAAGTAAAACACTTGAAATCTGCAGAATAGTAAACTGCTGCATTGGTGAGCAGTTTGATGGCATTTTTAACACTGCATTTGGAGACTTAACCAGTGTTTAATTCTTCTGACATTCTCTTTAATGCTGAACCTTTGGAGCAAATAATAATTTCCCTTTCTTCAACATAACTGAATGTGCTTGCTTGACCTCAAGGAAATGTTTCCTTTTTTCATGAAGGCCTTGTTAGCTTGTGAGCAGCGGGCATTTGCAGAAATAGCTTATGACAGGATTAAGATTGCAGAGGGCAAGAACAGGTTTGCCTATAGGGAATATCACTTATTAGGGTGGAAACAGATGTAACACAGACCACAGGTTTAAAAAACGCCCATGCAGGCATACAGACACACACTGTAACATTTAAGTGCAATTATTGCATGTGACTGCCTATTTGCATGTAGTCTTGCGCAGCTGCTTACGCTTGCCTACATGTCAGGGTTGAGTTCTCAGCAGTGGTCTGAGGTGATCCGGCAATCAGGAGCTGTGCCAGAAGGTCAGCGTCAAGGAACAAGGCCAGAAATCAGGACCAAAGGACACTTGTTCCTTGTGCCTCTCACTTGCACCAGGGGAGAAGCGAAGTGGTACACATCAGCCAGAAAACTTGGCTTGTCATTAAATATGAACCTGGCCTTTATCCCTTGTGAGGCTACAGATAATAAATAGTTCCAGCCTTGGGAACATCATTGAAATGCTTTATTCTGGACTTGTCTCTGATATCTCATATCACCAGTGAAGGTTGCACCCTGGGCTTGCATAACTGGTGAGTTTGCTACAAGGCAGGTGTACTGCAGAGAGGGAAAACATATTTTTTGGGGAAGTGTGGCCAAACAACAAATGGGACTTTACAGTGAGCCTGATTAGATGAATGATCCAATCCAATAGCCCCCAACATTCACCTCCCCCATCTCCTTCAACTGCTTTTGCTACGGCAGGTGAGCATTAAACACAGACATAATTTCCAAAGACGGCATCTACTGTCATTTTGGCTTGTGGAGATGTTTAAGCAACAGCCTGATTCTTACTTTTGAAGTCTCCAGTATTCATACTTACTGACTTAAGGATACAGAAACTTGTGTTCTGTTCAGTTATTAAATGCTTATCTGCGCAACAGCCAAAGCATTGTTAACTTTGTCTGTTACTGTGTGGCTGTAGGAACACAAGGTTCAGCTTCCCTTCCCCATGCTTTGGGCTATTTATAGCAAATGTAATATCATAATCCTGTTACTAAGCATTGTGCTTGTTTGCTAAGCACTGAAAAAATCCCATGATGGATCAACTCTATGTTTTGAGGGGACAGTCATGAGCTATATACTGTAATAATGGTGACTTAGGATCTTTCTGCTTGTTATTAAATTGAGGAGTTTTATTACCATACAAGGAAGCATAGGAGATCACTGCCTTCTTCTCTTTCCTATGTTTTTATTCAAATCCTTATTTTCAGATAGATTTCATCTAGTTCACAAACTTGTGTTGGGTGCAGTACCAATTGCTGAAAACCTTAGGGACCCTTCCTGAGACATTTGCTGATTCTGCGCCATCAGTCTATTGTCCCTCAGGGTGTACTTTCCGAGAAGGTTAGGAATATAGGTAGCTGCCTTACTTTGGGTGAGGCCATTGCTCCATATCTCAGTATCCTCTACATTGACTAGAAGCTGCTCTTCAAGGTTTCTTCAGGTGTTCTCCATCATTACCTAGAGAGGTCATAGATTGAACATGGCACCTTTTACGTGAAAAGGAAGTAATGCAGAATATGGACACTTAGAGTTTCTAAGTACCTGAGGAGACCCTCTAATGTGTGTGGGAAAGAGAAATGTCGTAGCTTGAGCTGCTATCTGTTTTCTGTTTGCACACCAGTTAGAATCATAGAATCATAGAATCATAGAGTTGGAAGAGACCACAAGGGCCATCGAGTCCAACCCCCTGCCAAGCAGGAAACACCATCAGAGCACTCCTGACATATGGTTGTCAAGCCTCTGCTTAAAGACCTCCAAAGAAGGAGACTCCACCACACTCCTTGGCAGCAAATTCCACTGTCGAACAGCTCTTACTGTCAGGAAGTTCTTCCTAATGTTTAGGTGGAATCTTCTTTCTTGTAGTTTGGATCCATTGCTCCGTGTCCGCTTCTCTGGAGCAGCAGAAAACAACCTTTCTCCCTCCTCTATGTGACATCCTTTTATATATTTGAACATGGCTATCATATCACCCCTTAACCTCCTCTTCTCCAGGCTAAACATGCCCAGCTCCCTTAGCCGTTCCTCATAAGGCATCGTTTCCAGGCCTTTGAGTTGCTGCTTCTCCTTTTATTCCCTCAAAAAAAAGGGGGTGGAGTTTCTTTCGAGGGAGGAAGGAGAATCTGCTGCCCTCGATATGTTATTGGTAGACAACTCCCACCACCCCTGATCCTTGCCCCTGCTGGCTGGGGCTGATGGGAGTCCAATACCACCTGGCAGACCACAGGCTCCCCATCCTCACAGAGACTTGTGGAGTGACTTACAATGGTTCTCAGGTGGTCTCCCTAATGGAACAAAGCCACCACTGAACAGCAGCATCTCGTGACTTCACGACATCCTATATCATGTGGCCTGCATGAAGCTTATTGGTTTATAAAGCAGTGATAATGTTAACCATCACAGCCTCCTTTCCCTTCTTCTCGCACACCCCCTGGCAGTAAATCAGAGCCCTGTAGTACACGCCACCTTGTGCACTGTTCTTGTTGAATAGAAAGCTGTGGTTTGAAAAGGTTAGGCAACCTTTCAATGTATCACTGAACGGCAGAGACATCTGGAAGTTGTGATTACCCTTATCTTCCCACCCAGAAGCAACTTAAACAATTTCCCCACGGCATTTGCTATCAAGCTCAGCACAGTACAGAATGCATTAATCTATTATAAAATACGTCCCCCTGCTTATTAACGTGAAAGAAAAATAATTCCACAAGAGTATCTCTGCTTACCTAGATCTAGGGTCATAGCAGAGGCTTTCAGCTATCATATGTACTTGAAATGCAGACCTTTATTCTCTTTACCAGTAGGTAGATAATTTATAACATTATTTGCCTCAATTTATTTTTGGTACATCGTTTCTTGTTGGGTGAGGACGTGTCTCTTTTACCACCCAACTAAAAAGGTAGTTCCGTAGTACTGACCTTTTGGATTTAAATTGCAAATAAAAATACAGGCAGCACCACTTTGGTGATGGGGTATTTGGTTTACCATGTAGAAACTTTCTTGATCAAACTCTTTTTCTTTCATCTATCTGTATTGTACTTTGATGAGTCTGGAGTTTTTATCATTGCATTATTTATCTTTAATTTTATTATGCCTACTTGTTTTTAAGGGTTTGTTGATTGTATAGGTACCTTTAATGAAAATGCCATACTATTTTGTGCAAGCTGCATATATATAATTAAGTGGTCTATAAGTGATGTTAAATAAATAAAATTTAATTTTCTGCAATATCCCTGTGTGATACTATGTCAAGGATGCTCCAGAGCATTACAGGGTTAAGAACTTAATTCGTTCTGGAGGTCCATTTTTAAACTCTTCTTAACCTGAAGCACCACTTTAGCTAATGCGACCTCCCGCTGCTGCCACGCCACCACCGCGCAATTTCTGTTCTCATCCTGAAGCAAAGTTCTTAACCTGAGGTAATATTTCTGAGTTAGCGGAGTCTATAACCTGAAGCATCCGTAACCTGAGGTACCACTGTATAGGAAGTTTTAAATGTGTGTTCCAAGGTGCCCAGTGTTCATCAGGGCTGTATTTTTGCTTCCCCATTCTCATGGCAGGTAAGCTCACCAGGGCTTACTGGGGATGGACGCACAGTGTTTGAGGGGACCCTACAGAGAGCACTATGCCGACAATCCCCCTTAAACTTCAGTTGGTTCTGATTTATCTGTTGTTTCAGGCTTTCTGATAATCAAATCTTGCTTATGGCACAGCATAACACTTCTTATTAAATTTGAGACTTGCGTGGCGTCGCGTTTCCTACGAAAGAAGTTCTGCAAGTAAAAGTTTTGCAATTCGAAATAGCTGTTCCCCGTGTCTTGCTTCCTTGTCCTTTTAACCAAGGGGACCCATTGTTCTTTCTGATTTGCACGAGCTCCTCAAGTGAAAGTCCTGGCTCATGAAGCAGATCGGAGCCTAATGGGGTTGCTGTCTGTATGTGATGAAAAGATATGGGTCACAAGAAACTTCAAAAATAATCCTGTTCAAGTACCTGCAATGAGTTAGCATTAACTGAACCTAAACCCTTTTAGCCAGATGCTTGTATAAGTCTCTTCTAAAAAAAAAAAAGCCTTCCAGAAGAGTGATTTTATTACTTTTCAAGATATTTGCATGATTGGATGACCTTTTCCAGATATTAAATCTATACTGAGTTTCTTCTGACCAGGCTTTCACGAAGGTTAAACCCACTGCTGGGCTTGATATTAGTTTACTTACTTGCACTTTCATGAAGTTGTTTATTTGCTATTTTGAAGAGGAGGTGGTCAGACCTTGCAGCCTAGCTAAATACTGCACTGCTTCTTCTTCTTCTTTGGCGATCACTCGTAGCCGAGAAAGATTGTCTTCCATAAACATGGTTTTAACAATGAGTCCGTAAGTGACTCTGGAGGCCAATTCTGGATCCACATTTCCTTCCATAGTGGGGTCATCGGTTTCCGGGCGGGAGTTGATCAACGGTGTGGATTTGCCAAGCGTGCCTTCTTCTTAGCATCCTGAGTTCGAGTGTCTTCAAAGCCCATGACACCTTTGGTAAAGGCTGTTCTCCAACTGGAGCGCTCACAGGCCAGTGTTTCCCAGTTGTCAGTCTTTATATTACATTTTTTTAGATTTGCCTCGAGACAGTCTTTAAACCTCTTTTGTTGACCACCAGCATTACACTTTCCATTTTTAAGTTCGGAATAGAGTAGTTACTTCGGAAGATGATCATCAGGCATCCACACAATATGGCCAGTCCAACGAAGTTGATGTTGAAGAATCATTGCTTCAACACTGGTGATCTTTGCTTCTTCCAGTACACTGCTATTAGTTCGCCTGTCTTCCCAAGTGCTGTGTAAAAATGTTTGGAGACACAGTTGATGGAATCTTTCGAAGAGTTGGAGATGGTGTTTATAAGTGGTCCATGTTTCACAAGCATACAGTAAGGTTGGTAGTACAATTGTTTTGTAAACAAGCATTTTGGTTTCCCTGAGAATGTCTGCATATAGCCTTTGAAAAAGTTGGACCTATGGTTTAAGAAGCCTCCGGATGGAAGGTGATGGAAGTCCATATAATTGTAAATGCATCAGTCAGTTCTCTGACTTGAAGAAATGGGCTTCAGATCTGAGTTCTTTGAACTGGAGAGTTCCAGTTTCTATATTATTGCAAATGACAATGAAAATCAAAATTCTCTTAAAAGCTTGCTGCTATATTGTGACCAGAGAAATATGTAGTAAACGTCTTCTGCATGTAAATTATGTTCCCCACCTCTGGCATCCACTTTAAGCTTCAAATTTAAAAACATCACTGTACAAAAATTGCCAGATTTTTGTGGCAATTAAAAAAAAAAAGGATTCGGTGTGCGCAAATTAAAAGCTGAACCTATGAATTTATTTTTAAAAATTATATACCACCCTTAAGCAACAATTCTCTAGGGAAATTTACAAAATATAAAAACAAAATATTATAAATAACAACATATTTAGATGGCTTACCCAATTTTTAATGCTCCTTTCACACTGCAGAACCTATATATGCCCATGTTGCACTAAGTTTCATTAAAAATCAGGATCACCCACTGTGCTCAGCTGTTGTAGAGCGAAGGGGGTGATGGTTTCCAATTGGGTACCTTCAGAAAGGCCACTTGAAGAGCATTTTCTGCACCTTGCAGGGCATTGGCAAAATCCAGTGCATAGCCCTACACAAACCTGCCATGATTTCCTGTGTTTCCAGGTTCACAAACAGATTTTTTTCTGGAAACAAACAACATGGAAATTAGCGTTAAATTTGTGTTATATTCTGCTAGGTTTCTGGAAGCAACTTTATGGAAGCTCAGATTTAACACAGAAGAAAACGTTGGGAAAATGGAACCAACAGCTATGTGAATACAGCCAAAGGCAACTTCATATGCAGTGGAAGCATTTGCATGTCAGATACAGCAAGCCCGCAACTTACACCGGGGAGGGGGGAGGGTTTACGTTCCAGGGATCGCACCTAAAGCCAAAATCTCCTATACAGTGGTACCTCAGGTTAAGAACTTAATTCGTTCTGGAGGTCCGTTCTTAACCTGAAACTGTTCTTAACCCGAGGTACCGCTTTAGCTAATGGGGCTTCCCGCTGCCACAAGATTTCTGTTCTCATTCTGAAGTAAAGTTCTTAACCCGAGGTAATATTTCTGGGTTAGCAGAGTCTGTAAACTGACGCGTCTGTAACCTGAGGTACGACTGTAATCAAAACATATCGGGTGCGATGGCGGGCGAGATTCCCAGAGTCTTTTTGTGTGTGTCTGTGTGTGGATGCCCACGCCCTTTATTTATTTTTATCTTTTTGCCAAGAGCGTAAAGCTGAATGTGCACAAGTTAAGTGTGTGTAAGTTGCTGGCTAGTTATATTACACTGATTATATGTGAGGAAGCAGTAGGAGATTGAGTTGATGAAATTACGGAATTAGAGGATAGGTTGTGAAATGATCCTGAGAGACAGAAGGAGCAGGCGAATTCACTCAAAACAAGGACTTAACCCTGAGTGGTGCAGCATCATTGTGGGAGGAGAGCATCACCTGCAGGTTTTGCTGTGGGAACTTTTTTCTCGTTCACACCACATCATGGTTTTGCTCAGCATTATGTGCAAACCAGGTTCCAGTCTTTTAATTTTCACCTAGTAGCTGTGAAGTTGTGCATTTGGGAAACAATTTCCGTTTCTTTTTGAAAATCTTGCTGAGTGTTCCCTTTGAGGTCTTTGAGCATCATTGGGATAAGCTGTTATCCTCTGAAATAATATTTTTTATACATAACTTATTGTGCAACGTTTACTGTGCTTTTTTGAAAAGGAAATAAGATTCCATAGATATTCAGGACACCAAGGGAGTTTCTGAAGATGGAGGAATACAATACATGTATTCCCTTGATTTTTGGGCAGGGGGAGAGACTTTCTTCCTCTTCCACACAATGCAACACTGAAGCTACAATTTGAAGATCAGTGTGTGGGGAGACAGTGTGTTCTTAATACTTTCCTTTTGTGCTGTTTCCCCACTGAAAATTATCTCCCCTGCCCCAGCTGCCTTTTATGCCTGCCAGGTAGAAGATCCAGGTATTTGGAGAAATAAAAACCAGCTCTGTGTATGCATTGTTTTCAGTGTAAAAATGATACAAGAGGGAAACATTAAGAAGCTGCTCCCTGCCGCCTCCGATTTACTTCAAATTGTAGCACAAATAACTACATTCTGTCCTTCTCATAGAAGCCTAGATGACCCTTGGGGTCCCTATCGACTGTACAGTTCTAGGATTCTACGCCAGGTATACCTTATTTTACAAACAAACTGGTGGTTGCTTAGAATTCAGTCCCGTTCTCTGCTATGCTCATGCCGCGAGAGCAGTGTATCCAGGCTAAGGGATTAAGTACATTCTTCTTTCCTACTCCACTTCCTGTTCGCCCCTGGTCAAACAAGTGTACAGTGGTACCTCGGGTTACAGACGCTTCAGGTTATAGACTCCGCTAACCCAGAAATAGTACCTCAGGTTAAGAACTTTGCTTCAGGATGAGAACAGAAATTGTGCCGCCGTGGTGTGGCAGCAGCTGGAGGCCCCATTAGCTAAAGTGGTCTTCAGGTTAAGAATAGTTTCAGGTTAAGAACGGACCTCTGGAATGAATTAAGTTCTTAACCCGAGGTACCACTGTATCTCAGCTCAATCATTCACCCAACCTCTGCCATCCAACCTCTGCTTAAAAACCTCCAAGGAAGGACAGTCCAGAATCTCCTGAGGAAGCCTGATCTACTTTTCTTCCGCAATTCCCAGACAGCAGCCACTCTCACTAGTTCCTCAGAAGTTGTTTATGTATTATTTATTTATTGGCGTTCATATCCCACTTTTTTCTTCAAGATGCTCAAGGTGATTGATATCGTTCTCCCCCCCCCCCATTAATCCCCACAACAACCCTGTGAGGTAGGTTAGGCTGAGAGGCAGTGACTGGCCCCCAAGGTCACCCAGTGAACTTCCTGGCTGAGCAGGGATTTGAACCCTGGTCCTAGACCAGGGGTCTGCAACCTTTAAGACAAAAAGAGCCACTTGGACCCGTTTCCGAAGGAAAAAAAACTGGGAGCCGCAAAACTCATCATTATAAAAATAACTTTTTTGTCACTATTTTTATTATTTCTTTGTTTGACCCCTCAGAATTACTCCTCCTCATAGAAATAGGCGTTAAATTAACAAGTTACCTTTGTGTGTGTGTGTGTTCTTCACTCCCCTTCAAAACAGTGACCAGCGTACATGCCCCTTACAATGTAGCGGGTGGGCGGGAAGGTGCCGTCGGGACGGTGCATGACTAACGCACGCACCGCCCCCATGCGACGTCACAGCCAGTACAGCGCCCGCCACAGTGGGGAGTGTCGGGGCGCACAATGCGCCTCCTCCCCTCGCTAGTATCCGCCCCGGAGCCACGGCAAAGGTGTAAAAGAGCCACATGCGGCTCCGGAGCCGCGGGTTGCAGACCCCTGTCCTAGACCAACACTGTAACCACTACACTAAACCGCACCACCAAAATGCCTAAACTATTAACTAAAAGCACAACTGGTGCTGTTGCAATAAAAGTGTGGTATTGTTCTCACAGTCCTCTGTTGGCTACAGCCTATAAGATTATTGAAATATTGTTTGCTCCAGAGATGGTGGTGGTGAGGCGAGCATTCTTTATTTACATAATTGTGTTGATTATAGAATCATAGAATTGTAGAGTTGGAAGGGCAATCTAGTCCAACCCCTGCAATGCAGGAATCTCAACATGACTTCTCCCATCCAATTTGAACCCATACTGGACCCTGCTTAGCTTTGCAAATGTGCTGGCAGCTTTATTGCTGCACAAGTTCTAATCTTTTCCACAGGAACACACGTAAAATGATTCAGTTAGGTAGCCGTGTTGGTCTGACGCAGTCGAAATAAATTAATAAATTAAAAAATTGTCCAGTAGCACCTTAGAGACCAACTAAGTTTGTTCTGGGTATAAGCTTTCATCTGCATGCGTATCGTGTGTTTCTGAAGAAGTGTGCATGCAAACGAAAGCTTATACCCAGAACAAACTTCGTTGTTCTCTAAGGTGCTACTGGACAATTTATTTATTTATTTTGACATGTAAAAGGGTGTAAAGCAACGTCTTCATCATTTCAAGATTTTTTAAAAAAAAACTTTTGCACAATCTTGACCCCCTTAGGAATGATATTGATTAGACCAATATCCAATATATTAAGATAGCCAAGTCAAGTTTACTCCCCCATTGACTTTTGTGGGACTAATGGAAGGGACTGCTGCTTGGAATTATTGAAGAACAGGCAGCAGCTGTTTCAACCAATAATAGCTAGTCAGCCATTTCTCCAGTTCCAGTTTTTCTGCCATGGTGCTGCTAATACTGGATTAGGGATATTTCTATAGTAATGCCAAGGGACAAGTGTTTCCCACCGTGGGAGTGAAGTGGTGCAGTGGATTTTGTACCTAATAATTAATTCTCTATTCCTCAGTGCAGGGAAACCTCCAGAAAAGTCAAATGCCATTGCAGATTTAGCCTGAGACTTCTCCCAGGAATCAGACATTACAAAACCCAGGCTTTGGGATAAACAGCCTGGAGGTACAAGCTATTTCACTTTGGAGAAACATGAAGACATCACTTTCCAGGTTTCCATGGTTATGTGCACTTGCAGGCTCATCAGCGACCCAGTTAAACTAAAGTACTCACATTTAAGCTTATTTAGTTGCATGAGAGAGTCAGGGAGGCTAAGGTTTGCTTAAACCAAAGTACTTTGACTCCACTTAGCTGTGGAAAGCGTTTGGAGCAATAAATGCAAATTAAATCCATCCTCACAATGGAGGTCTGAGGATTTTCAAGAATGCATACATAGAAAAAGAGTGAGTCAGAACGACAGGGCAGCTCAGCCCTATGGTCCCATTATAAGCTGTAGTCCTACACACCTTCCTTGAGAGTTGGCTTTATCGATCCCAGTGGAACTTACTCCTTTGTAAACACACATAAGATCAACCTGGTGGTAGTTACTTTGGCTCTGCTTGTGGTGGTTCAGCTATATCCTGTTCCGCTCAGCTCTAACAACAGTGAAATGACAATAAGGAAACCTCCACTAGTGACAAGTTATTCTCATAGCAACAGCACAGCTACCCCAACCAATCTCATTGCCACGTGTGGACGACTCCCCTAGGACTTACGCATGGAAGAAACCAGTTGCTATGCAGCAGTGTCATGACAGAACAGTAGGCAAATATTAATTTGTTCCTTCTGGTCTCACCTGCTCTGTGACTAGTGATATTTGCGGAGACAGAAGATAGCAGTTTTCTCTCTTGGAGAACCGTAAACGCTGATAACATACAGCAGTGGTTAGGAATGCTGCGGCATAACTGGGAGACTCGAGTTGTTTGCTTGCTTATGCAGCGGGGTCAGTGTGCATGGCACCTCACAGAGTACCGCTACCTGCTCGAAGGAGTGAGTTCAGACCCTGCTTCAGGTATATGGAAGATGGTGCTATTTTTCTTCTTTCATGTCTATCAGGTTTCTGTGTCAGTACCTCTCTAGCTACATCTAGTCAGTACCTGTAATGGTTCTAGGGGTTGCTCGTGCGTAAATCGGCGCCACACCTGGGTGGGTTGCCCGAGTGAACCCTTTCTGTCTGGACAGTCACTCGCCCGTGGCTGTCTCAATCGCTGGCAGAATCCGTCAGTGGGCGTTTCTTGAACTTCTTCCTGCATAAAAGTTCTTTGATGCCTAGTCGCCGCCTACTCTCCCTGTGCGGAAGCCTTCTGCGCAGGGAGGGTGTGGGCATCGGAGGACCCGTGCTCTCCCCACTGGTCCCCGGCGAGGAGTCTTGGAGCCACCTCGCCGATTCCCCCATCGGCCCCCCTCCTCCACTGGTGCTACGCTGATTTCCTTCCCCAGAAGATGTGCTGCTTCTCTCCCTCCCGGGACGCTCTCCGGAATCCCTCTGGAGCCCTTCCTCTCCCTCTGGCTCCAATGGCAGTTCCCTGACCATACCCAATGTTGCATCACATTCCACATGACCCAGAAAGGGAACCTAAGTGTGGAGAGAGAGAGAGAGAGAACTTTTTCATTCTCAGTGGCCCCAAGGGCACGGAGCAACCTTAATCTTCACCCAACTTCTTCTCCTACATGCACCCATTTACTCGCATCCTTTTAGGTAAGTGAATGATTGCCATTCATTTCTGAGTAAACAAGTTAAGAGCTCCAGGGCCCCTTAACCTAGGGGGTTGGCTAGATTGGCCTCTGCCAAAGGTGCAGGCCCATGGAGGCACAAAAATTGCCCCTCTCCACTCTGGCTAGGAACCTGATCTCCTGTCCATGTGCTCAGGCAAATGGACCGATGGAAGAGGAGAAGGGGAGGCAGAGCAAAACAGACCCAACCGCAATGGCTGTGGAGGAAGTCACTGGCAGAGTATGAAAGGCGCCAAAAAGCAAACCTTTTGAGCTTATGGTCCATGGTCTCTCCCAGCTTCGGAGTCACTGCTACATGCCCTTGCCAAGGATGCAAGGGAGCCTAGGTAGGCCTCTGAAGATCTGTATTTGGGGACACTGCTATAATGATGGGAAAGCTGCCCTCTCACTCCTGATACTTCAGAAATATGTAGAGCAAAAAGAACCACACTTTCCCTAAGGCTCTTGCCACTTTCCAGCTCTCCTTAGATATACACCAACCATCATGATGAACAACACTTTGCTTAAAATAAAATATAAAAAAAACTAATTTAGGTGTGAGTGTGTGTGTTTCACTAACACTGTAATGCTTGAGAATGTATCTATGAACATTTGTATAATATTTATTACATTTATTACATCTGCAAACATTTGAGTTTCTTGCTGCTGTGCATCTTTCGTTTTGCTCCCAGAAATGCTCTTTTTACACACTTCAGTTTCACCTTTTGTTAAATTTTGAGTGCAGGAGGAGCCTGGCAGTCACGTTTTATATTTAAGTAAAAACACAGAGCAGCCAAATGTTATGTGTCTCATGTATAGTTACGGCTTCCGCATGCCCTGTTCATGCCAGTCTGAATTCTCATGTGTCTTGGCTGGGCTTCAAGATGACAAGTGATATATCATGGCAGCAACTTCTCCTTCTCTGCCAGGGGAAACAAACACCAGCGCTTTCTTTGCTTCTAGTAATCTGCCATAGTGGAAATATAAGACAGTCGAATAGTATGAGGCTAATACGATATATGTTTATTGAGGTGATGCTGAAAACGTGCATGCTTGGACTGCATGATTCTGCTGTGCTACTTAAAAAAGTTATTTTGATGATTCTTTCCCTTATCCCTTGAAAAAATATTGTGGTGCACTGCATAGGGAATCTTGTTTGGATGTGATGCATGATTGATGCAAAAACATGGTGTCTTTGATTCTGATGCTTATATCTTATAAACTAGTTTGATGGCCTTTTTGACAGAAAAGTGGCTAAAAACACGAAGATGACCAAGTAGAAGGTTTCCTTTAAGTCATTTCCATAAAATAATCCAAAACAGCAATTTTCCATGTTACAAGTTAGTTTTGTTACAACCCTTTAATTTGTAGCATACATAAAGAAGCAGATTATGACCGATATGAATTTACGTTGTCTAAGGTGCCTAGAACTGTTAATATTAGGTGTTAAAATCCATGGATACTACACAAAATGCATTAGCTCTCATAGGTTTATTTATAATTGCATATAATAATTCAAACATTTCAGCGTTTGTTCGGCTTCTCCAACAGACACTCTCCAAATATCTGCTTTCCTATTTTTACCCAGAACAGAAGTACAGTGGTACCTCGGTTTACGATCTTAATTCGTTCCAGAAGTCCATTCTTAAACTGAAACCGTTCTTAAACCAAGGCACACTTTCCCTAGAGGCCTCCCACTACCAGTGCCCTTCCGCCATTCGGCTTCCGTTCATAGACCAAGGTAAAGTTCGCTAACCAGAACACTACTGGTTTTACGGAGTTCGTATACCGATTAGTTCATAAACAGGGCTGTTCTTAAACTGAGGTACCACTGTAGCTGTTTCTTTTCTTTTCCTTTACAAATTGATATAATAACTAGCATTGAATTAGTTGCACTTTTGTAATGAGCTGCGGTTACCTACGCTTGTAAGAATTCTCATTCAATTGTTGGTTTTGCTCTTAAAGCAAATATAAAAGTTCAGGAGCTAACAATTAATGGTTGCAAGGTGGGAGGCATAAAAGGCAGGGAAGAAAAAAAAGATAAGGAGCATTACCATCTCCCAACAGAGCAGAATAGCTTTAAAGCTTAGATGCTAAACCTTTCAAGTGACAGACTTGCCGGTTCTAACCTGAGCAGTAACTAACCCCTGTGCACACGGTATGTAGCCGTTTCTGTCGAGACCTTAATATTTTTCCACTGCAGGACTCTTTTAAGGATCTATCTCCTTCACAGCTGTGCCCTTGTTAGCACTTAGGAAGGGCCCTAGCTCAGCTCCAGAGTGTGCAGAAATTCTCAGGTTCAGTCCCTAACATCTCCAGCTATAGCTGGGAAAAACACCTGCCTGAAACTCTGAGAGTGCCCTTGCCAATAAGTGGAGACAGTTCTGAGTTTGATGAACCAGTTGTATGACTCTAGTAAACCCCTTCCCCGCACCTGTGACAGTTCAGTGCCCCTCGCGAGACAGATCCCTTAGAACTGTGTTTTCCAAACTTGGGCCTCCAGCTGTTTTTGGACTACAGTTCCCATCATCCCTGACCACTGGCCCTGCTAGCTAGGGATGATAGGATTTGTAGTCCAAAAACAGCTGGAGACCCAAGTGTGAGAAAATCTGCCCTAGAAGCATAAAGGATCCTCGAAATAAATAGAAATCGGGGGCAGAGGACACATGCTATCATTCCTCCAGAGGCAGCTATTAGGCTGTAGAGTCAGCAAAAATTAAGTGTCCTGTCACCAGACAGAGTTAGGGCCTGCGCTCTGCATTCATGTTGCCAGGATTCCATAACAGCATACTGGGAGCTTGCATGTGCAGTCTCCTGCCTCCCTATTTTGTAGTGAAGGAAGCATTTCCCCCCTTCTTGTGGCGAATTGAGAAACCACTGTGTTCCCCACCACCACCTGCATAATCTCCACTCGTGCAGAAAGTTCTGTCTTTTTCTGAGCGTCCCCTTTTTGTTGCCTTGTAGGGAGGGAGGACACTGGCTGGTGGGGGACCCCTACTTGGCTATTAGATGAAATAATTTGAAATTCCCTATGCACCTTTCTGTGTCTAAGTAGTGACAGGGATAGGCAACATTTTGAATGGCTATAGGAATAGTTATCGATCCTAAGTTCACCTGATCTGACTCCTGGAGACGCAATTGTCTCTCATCCTCAGCTTGCCTGTAAGCTCCACAGTTATAACAATCAGAAGCCTAGCATGACGAGACAGGACAGCAGCACCTAATGGGTAAATGAGACGTCATTCTTTGAACATTAAATCAAAACAGGCCTCTTAGTTTCCTACACAATGAGCTGTATCTGCTTTTAAGCGGTGAGTGTGTTCTCGTCGGTTGCAGATGAATCCGATGAGAACAAATGTAGAGGAGGGAGGAATTGTGTAGCATTCATACTGAGGGCAATGTGTGATTTTCTACATTGGCTGTACGGATTTTAGATGCTTAGAAGAGCAGGGGCTGCCAGTCTATTTCTGTGAAGTGACAGAACAACACCGTTTCAAGTGCAATCTGAAAAGCAGCGATAATTGCTTCATCAAGGTCAGAACTCTGCAGCATTTTTACAGAACCCCCATCATGTCTGCAAGCCAAGTGTTGTTATCTCATATCTGAGTATCTCAATGCATGGCATATCCTTGTGCAGGTCGCCTTGAATAGTAAACCGAGAGAGACGTTCATTCAGAGCTAGGCCAGGCACAGCTTTCAATCAGCTTGCCATCTGCCTATGTTCTTCCCTCTCCCCTTGAGCAAATGTTCAACAGTATAATGCAGGGTTATGCTGGTGAAAGGCTGGATTTCTAGGGTATCTGTTAGCATAGTGGCTGCGAGCCAGAAATTCTCTGGTTTAAAGCCATGAACTCATTGTATGGCAATAGGCAGGCTACTGTTCTCCATTCGGTAAGATGATGCAGGGATACCTGTCCAAGCTGTATTGTGAAGCATTCAGAACACTCTTGATATATTCTTTAAAAATTATTATGGTCTTATTAACAATTTGGGAAAATACTCTCATTTTCAGATCTTAATCATAATTAACCCGATATTTGATTAGCTTGATCACATGTCTTTGGCAATTTACAAAGCAGAATGCCTGATTTATGATTTTAAAAATTAATGATTTGCCTATTCAAGCTATTCAAATATTGCACTAAGGCAAATCTTCTTTCCATTAATTTTTAAAATCATAAATCAGGCATTCTGCTTTGTAGATTGCCATTCTTTGCAAAGATATGTGATCTTTGCAAAATCAGCAATTCACAACCCCCCACACTAATGTGCGACATTATCCTGACAGATGAGAACAAAAGTGATATTTCAGTATCATATAGATGTGTGAGATGAAAATGGCATAATAATAACTGGCTCACTTTAGTGAGGCATAGATAGTGGCCCTGCTAGCACTTTGAAGGTTATAGTCTTTGTTAATTCTTTATTAGTGCATATATGGTATTCCAGACAAACCAACTGTAAGAGATCCTGTCCAGCACAGGAAAAGGGAGACCGTTTTGGTGCGGCACGGTGCTCAGCTCCCACGCTCGTTGCAGCCTTGGCTGATGGGAGAATGCTAGGCATTGCTAGGTAGAGGGCAGATTCAGGCTCTCAGACCATATCTCAGTGGCTGAGAGGAGACAGAGAAGAATGGGAAGCCAACACCATCCTTTCATCCTTGGAATATTGTCTGATGGTTGTTCAAAACCACCAGCTGTGCCTAAGGGCTAGACCAGAAATGATGAAACAAATGGCCAGTCAGATGATGCTGGACCAATTAGCTAGCACCAATTAGCTGCAGCCTATATGGCCAATGGTTGGAGTTGGGTCCTCAACCTGTTTCCAGACATTCAGTCAACCTGGAAGAGATGTTCTCGCAGCCCAGTGCTGGACTCTGGGTTTGCATTGCCTGCACATGCAGCATGCATGTAGCAGAGCCACAGGACTGCTGGATACCAGGTTAATAATCATGCAGGAGCCAATCCCTGCTTCTGCACATGTGTGGTCTGCTGATTATATGATGACCCATCTGTTGAGAATTCCATTCCTCCCGTGCTGCAGATATGTGGGATTGTTACATGTCACATGTCTGTTTACATTCCAGCACTGATTATTGGAGTCTTGTGATAGGAAATTGAGATACAGTGGTACCTCGGGTTAAGTACTTAATTTGTCCCGGAGGTCCGTACTTAACCTGAAACTGTTCTTAACCTGAAGCACAACTTTAGCTAATGGGGCCTTCAGCTGCCGTGCCGCTGGAGCACGATTTCTGTTCTCATCCTGAAGCAAAGTTCTTAACCTGAAGACTATTTCTGGGTTAGCGGAGTCTGTAACCTGAAGCATATGTAACCTGAAGCGTATGTAACCCGAGGTACCACTGTACCCTGTTTACGCTCTGTATAGCTTTTGCAGTTCTCTCTCCAAGGAAGAAAGACAGAGAGATAAGCCATGTTTTGCTTTGTTCTGTTACATTTGATCTAATTTGCAATAAATTAGGCTTAGATGTTACTCCTCAAGGCTAAGCTTCTGTTTGAACTCTGCTTGTCGTCTGCTCATGTCCGTGGATATGGGCCACATCTGGGAGACCGGAGTGATGAATCCCGGGCGACGCTGCATTGGGGGGAGGCACCAGGCCTTGGCGTTATCACCCAACACCATCATATGATCTGATGGAAAACTCCATATATGTGTTGCTCAGAAGGTTTTATATATGGGAACCAGCAGTTGTTGTTGTTGTTTAGTCGTTCAGTCGTGTCCGACTCTTCGTGACCCCATGGACCAGAGCACGCCAGGTACTCCTGTCTTCCACTGCCACCCACAGTTTGGTCAGATTCATGTTTGTAGCTTCAAGAACACTGTCTAACCATCTCGTCCTCTGTCGTCCCCTTCTCCTTGTGCCCTCCATCTTTCCCAACATCAGGGTCTTTTCCAGTGAATCTTCTCTTCTCATGAGGTGGCCAAAGTATTGGAGCCTCAGCTTCATGATCTGTCCTTCCAGTGAGCACTCAGGGCTGATTTCCTTCAGAATGGATAGGCTTGATCTTCTTGCAGTCCATGGGACTCTCAAGAATCTCTCCAGCACCATAATTCAAAAGCGTCAATTCTTCGGCGATCAGCCTTCTTTATGGTCCAGCTCTCACTTCCATACATCACTACTGGGAAAACCATAGCTTTTGCTCCACATCATGCCATCCTCTTCCAAATGCATGACAAGATCATACTTTTAGTAACCCAGCAGAGATAAGGCCATAGGCCATTGTTCTCTCAGTACCATATTTCGATGGTCATTTAGCCCCTTTCCCCATCCCATCCATTTCATCACCTAAACTTAGCCGACACCATCCTGTCTACTGCAGAGAGCAGAAAGAATCAAAGCACCAGCTTAGAAATACTTCTAGAACAATTCATAAGATAAAAGCAAATGGGCTTTTCATGTTAACAGTCGAGGTGAAAAAAATACCTGAAGTTTTATGCCAGTTGTACCTGGAGGACAGCTGGGATATTTCTTGACCTAATTTAAGTTAAGCAACTAAGCAAAATTGTTTGAGCCCCTTCAGGGTTGTTTCCTTTTTTAAATAATGTTTTTTTAGTACCTTGCCAATAAACAATTGTGGTTCAAGGGACAGAGTATGCGCCCTGAATGCCCATCCTAGCTCATGCATTGAGCAAGCTGTTATAAACTTCTCAGACTTGTTTCTCAGAATGTAAAATGGCAATACTGGTAACAATATACAGGTTTTCATGTGAGGATGCAAATGTGGACTTTGAATTCTGACAGCTGTAGCACCAGTGAGGTTAAATGTTAACAAATTTAGTGTACCATAAGATTTTGTAGACTTGCCCGTTAAAGTTTATGTCACAAAAAGCCTTAAGGTATCGCAGGGTTTCTCCCCCCCCCCCTTCTTTTTCCTGTTTGGGCTACAGCAAATCAATGTAGCTTTTCCCTTTGAAAGGGATAATGTGATAATTATTCCATTGCTTGCATTTTCTTTCCTTTCCTGTTTTTTAAAAAGAAATATTATTCTTCAGAAAACTGAATACTTCTCTGAGTTATTTGTGAGTATTTCACCCCCCCATTTTATTTTTAAAAAGTTTTCTATTATGTTAAAAGTTTCATGACCTTAAACTGAGACACAAAGTCGTATTTAAATCATCATTCAAGCTTGATGAAGCTAGGAGTCTTGAATATGTCCTTTTGTATTTATTCAATTTGTATACCGTTCTTTATCCAAAGGTCCCAGGGCAGTGTACAATATTAAAAACATATTTTACATGGCATAATAATAATAAACAATTTAACAATCACAGAAATAATAATAATAATAGCAAGAGGTCCACCACATTTAAAAGGTCACAGGTTGTTTAATGGCTGAAGGCCTGGATAAAGAGGAATGTTTTCACCTGGCACCTAAAGACATGAAATGATGGCGCCTGACAAACTACTCTGAAGAGAACATTCCACAAACGGAAAGCCAACACTTGTTGTTGTTTAGTCGTGTCCGACTCTTCTTGACCCCATGGACCAGAGCATGCTAGGCACTCCTGTCTTCCACTGCCTCCCGCAGTTTGGTCAAACTCATGTTGGTAGCTTCAAGAACACTGTCCAACCATCTCGTCCTCTGTCGTCCCCTTCTCCTTGTGCCCTCCATCTTTCTCAACATCAGGGTCTTTTCCAGGGAGTCTTCTCTTCTCATGAGGTGGCCAAAGTATTGGAGCCTCAGCTTCACGATCTGTCCTTCCAGTGAGCACTCAGGGCTAATTTCCTTAAGAACGGATGCGTTTGATCTTCTTGCAGTCCATGGGACTCTCAAGAGTCTCCTCCAGCACCATAATTCAAAAGCATCAATTCTTCGGCGATCAGCCTTCTTTATGGTCCAGCTCTCACTTCCATACATCACTACCAGGAAAACCATGGCTTTAACTATACGGACCTTTGTTGGCAAGGTGATGTCTCTGCTGAAAGCCATCACAGAAAAGGCTTATTCTTGTGTTGTCACCTTCCAAGGGTGAGCAACCTGACCGTCGGAATTTGCTTGAGCTGAAGTTTCTGAACCGTCTTCAGAGGCAGCCCCATGTATAACACACTGAAGTAATCTAACCTAGAGATTACCAGATCATAGGCCACAGAAGTGAGGCTATCCCTGTCTAGATAGCAGCATAGCTGCTGTCTAGATAGCAGCATAGCTGGGCCACCAGCTGAAGCTGACAGAAGGCACTCTATGTCATCAATGCCACCTTTGCCTCCAGCGACAGCAATGGGTCCAGGAGCACCCTCAAGCTGCGTACCTGCTCCTTTAGAGGGAGTGCAATCCCCTCAAGAGCAGGCAGTCTTCCATCCACCCAGTCTAGGGAACCACCCACTAACAGTGTCTCAGTCTTAACTGGATTGGCTCTCACCCAGTCCAGTACCAAGGTCCAACACATCCACTTCCATACCTGTAGATGTAAAGGAGAAATAGAGCTGTGTGTCATCAGCATATTGCTGACAACACACTCCTAAACTCCTGATGACCCCACAGCGTGGGGGGATATAATTGAACCCTGAGTGTCCCCACATTGAAGGCCCTATGGTGCCGAATAACATTCCCCAAGCATCACCCATTGAAGATGGTCATCCAAGTAGGAACGGCACCCCTGCAAAGCAGTCCCCCCCACCCCCACCCACTTGGATAGGCTCCCCAGGAGGATACTGTGGTCAGTGGTATGTGAAGCAAAGACAGCATAATGGATCTTCCACCAGTTTTTGGGTTCTGCATTTGCTGACAGGGCTGAAGCAAGAAACGTAATGCTTCATCATTGATGTGCCAATGGAATAGGGTTTCGGTACATTGAGCTTTAAGTTATTATTAGAAACTCATAATGCTTAGGTTTATTTATGGTTTCTTGGATGTACCTTTTAATGGGCTTAAGTAATAGCATATAAAGCAGTGGATACACTTCACTGCTCTTCCTACTTTGCTGCAGTACTTTTTCCTTTCCTTGCAGGGATATCAGTGTCATGGTCCAAAGGAAATCTAATACAGAGTGGTAGTTTGATAGGGGTGGGGGGAAAGTGCTGTCTTGGGGTGTTGTTGTTTTTTTTGGTAGACATAATAGCTGCTCATATATAGTATATTTTATATCGATTATTGGCAATAAGCAGTATAAGAGAGCCTTTTTGTTCTACTGTCTTCTAAGCTATGTAGTACCCTCATGAGAAGAATCAAGTTCTGTTGAATAATGCCTTTAATAATGCATGACTGCTTTTGTTATTCAGTATTACTTTTGTTGAACAAGGCACAGGTTGCCTTCTCTGTTCTTGAGGATGTAGTGTAAATTACTTAAATCTGCATTTTGGAATACTTTGTCCCCTCCCCCCCCACCCAAAAATCGTTCTTCGTTCATGTTTTGTTCTATTCTTATGATAAACTGTTCAGAACATGAAGTCTTTAGCAAAAAATGGGCTTATACAAACTGTTTTCCCTAATGTCTTCTTTGGCCATTAGTGATTGTCTCCTATGACATCATTGAGAGTTTGACAAGGTCTGAACCCTGCCCTTACCTCTGTTCTGACCAGTTCACACCAGAAGGCAGGATGGTGGGTACAGCACCTTGGAGAACTCCAATTGAACAACTCATTCATACGAAGATGGACTGAGTTTTCAGGATGAGGCCTTCCCTCCAGCCTGCCGCTTCTCCACTCCTCTTTCTTAGAAATGTGAAATCTTAAAGGACCAAGTCCCTGGCTTAAAGGGGTGTGCTTTTTCTTTCTATGGCTTCCCATCTGGTGCCATCTCTGCAAGACTGTTTGGAGCCAGAGCCAGAAGTAGGTCAGCGATAAAAAACACCAGTGTCAGTGAAGTTGACTATTCAAAGAAACCAAAACAGCACAGGCCTAGGGGTCACAACAACTCTTCCCAGTAGGTCTTGCCCCAATGAGACAGTTGCGAGGACTGAAGGTCTCTGCCTCTCCTGGTTCCTTCCCCAACAGCCTAAGGCTCCTTCACCTTGTATCTCATTCTGGGAAACCAGCGGGGAGAGGAGCTGGTTGCAGCAGAAATGGGAGAGCCTGGCTTCCTTACCAGCCTGATTTATTGCTGCCTCTTCGCCCCCTTTCACTCCAGCCTCCACTTCTGCCTCTGATTCTGGACTGCTCTCTGCCCCAGCCTCTTCCTGGTCACTAAACCCATCCTCTGAATCTTGAGTTTGAGGCTGGTGGCATTACAACTTCCTTTTAAAAAAACACCATTTAAAATAAATTGAATATAAAGTCTTAACAACTCTTTCCTTAACAAGTCCTACTAATTCCATACACCCAAAATAAAAATGTGTAGAATCATGTATACTTCTGTACATATGTATTTTAGAAGATTTCAGATAAAGGCCTTCTACCTTTTGTCCTCATATTAGAGTTCGCCATCCATACTTTATGGTTTTCATAATCTTTTGTAGTCTGCCATGGCAGGAGTTTGCACCCCCGCCCCCAAGAAAGGCAGCATATAAATCTTTTGAATAAATAAATGTGTTACACTCCCCAAGTAAGCAGGGCTTCATAGTCAATCCCTCTTTCTAGAAGCGGTGATGCAACTATTTGTCGCATAGCTTCACAACTTGGAAGAACTGCACTAGTGGCCCCTCAGCTTTGCTGTTTGCAGAGAAAACCCAAATATGCGCAAGCCCTGGCAGTCTCCTGAAATAGCTCCTTGGATTACAGTGCGCATGATTAGGGAAATATGCTCAATATGTATTCAGAGAGCTGGGATGTGCATGCCTTTTCTTTTCTTTTTAGAGTAATACGAGGACAAAATATAAAACTCGCCGTTTAGAGTAACAGATTTGAATTGTGTGGGTTTGCCTTTGTTGCTCCAGGGGTAAGGGACTTACTGAAGGCAATTAAAGGCAGGATTTTGACAGCTCACTCTTATGTGTCATCTAAGTATCTCTCAGGAGAAGATAGGCAAAGACTTTTTTTGGGGGGGCGTTAAGATTTTGACAGCTATTGGAGAATGAAGGATCAACTGATGCCAAGAGACGGGGCTAGCCAGTTCAGTGTATGACTCATGTCTATGCAGAACTACAGACTGAACTAAAATGACACATTCTTTTTTCCACAGTGTGCTGGAGAAGAGAATTGGGTGGACAATCGGACTATTTATGTTGGGCATCGTGAACCCCCTGCAGGCACTGAAGCGTACATTCCACAGAGGTATCCGGATAACAGAATAGTCTCCTCAAAGGTAGAGTGTGTGTTTGCATAATTTGCCTAATGCTTTTGACTCTGCTCTGTGTCAGCTTCCTTTTTCTTTTTTCCACCAACTATTTTATTTTTTGCTTCCTGAGCTACCTTTGTTTACCAGCAGCTGCTTGGAAAGGAACTATAATAAAAAAGTAGATGTTGCTTCCCACCATTAAAATTTGCTCGTAGTCAAATTGTCACTAGCCTGTGCTCTTACAAGACGGTGCTGATCTGTTCTTATGATACACAGTCATAACAGACATTTTTCAGAAATATCTAGCAGGGCAGTTTCCAGAGGACCAGAAGAACAGTTTGCCGCTAGGCTGCTTTACCTGCGGCAAATTGTAATTATCGCTGCGTGAGCAGCTGAATGACAAACGACACCTTCCAGTCTCTTCCCTTCCTATCATAATCACAGCATTCTTAACCCAGTGTCAGGACCCTGTGGGGTCAGGCCTGCAAGCAGTCAGTGGGAAGCGCTGGGTGACTTCTAATCAGTTAATTAAATCAAACAAGTCAGGATTGGGTACATCGTCAGGTCAGGCAGAAGTCCAGAGCAGCAAATAGAAATCAAAAGGATGAGTGGTGGGTGGGTGCGGTCAAAGGGTCAAGCCAAAGTTGGGAATCCAGGGAAAGGGAAAAGAAGCAAGAGAAGGCACGGGAATGTGCATGTCTGATCTGTGATGAGTCACCTCTGGCAGGGTCCTAGATCCCTCCCAACGCCTGTCTAAAGGTTGGAACGTGCTAACTAGGCTTTGGGAAGGAGGCGAGAGGAATCTAGGACATCAGATACCTCATGCCTCCTTCCCAAAGCCCAGTGCCTCACTCACTGGAGACCCAGTGTGGTGTAGTGGTTAAGAGCAGTAGTCTTGTAATCTGGGGAACTGGGTTTGCGTCTCCGCTCCTCCACCTGCAGCTGCTGGGTGACCTTGGGCCAGTCACACTTTGAAGTCTCTCAGCCCCACTCACCTCACAGAGTGTTTGTTGTGGGGGAGGAAGGGAAAGGAGAATGTTAGCCGCTTTGAGACTCCTTAAAGGGAGTGAAAGGCGGGATATCAAATCCAAACTCTTCTTCTTCTTCTTACCTTGCTTTGGGAAGGCAGCGGCACCGCGAAGGCTGATCACCAGATGTTGTTGAGGGCCAACAAAAAAGTCCTTGAGGACACACATTGGACTACCCTGTGCGAACACTGCCAGTTGAACCCATAAGAGTAATAGTCTTCCATGTTACATTTTATTGTTAATTTATCATTCTATCTGCATTTCCTATTAGCTATATTTAAAAGGACACTTTGCTTTACGGGCCTTTCTCTGCATGTGTCAGAAGAGCTGTCATTGTGTTACTGACTTAATATTTATCGTAAATGTCACCTGCAGGTCGTATTGGAGCGCTCACTTGCTCAGAGGCATGTCAGTAGTGGCTAGCCAGCTGCAGATGGAATATTAATAATAGCTTTCTGGAATTTTGTTGCTAGCATTTGTGTGATATTGACAGATGTCACCCCCATTGTGAATCTTAACACTTAAGCTGGTAGTTTCAAGTAGAGATGGAAGGTAAATGAAGAGGCAAGCATGAGTAGGAGGTATAGCAGGAATTGAGGATCGTGGGAAGGATATTATCACCCAGGACCAATATGAGAAGAGAAGTCATTGTCCTATTCCTCTAGAATTAGATCTGACCAGAGGAGGACTAGCATGAAGATCAGCAGATGGTTTCCCTTGATCCAGGCCTGGGTCTGCTGGAAAGCTCCCAATCTCATAGGTAACCATTTCTAGAAAGAATCTCAGGTGAATTTCCCTTGAATTCCCAGCAGATTTTCTCAGTCTTCTCCAACAGGATGGCAGCTACACCCGTGAGCCATTCAACCATGTAAAAATTTTGAAATTATTAAATTCCCTACTTCATACAGATGTTCCTCCCCCAGCCAGGACATCTGTTATTTCCTTCTGGGTCCCATGCGCATTTGTGGTGTTAATTCTTGGTACATCATTTGCTGCTGGAGTAGACCATCCAAGTATGGCGTTCGTTCTTCTACACCTTCCAAAGTTGCTCCATGAATTTCTTCTAACACTCTTCCCCTGTTCCTCAAATAACTGTCAAATTCAAAAAGGTGAAGTTCATCCCTTCTGAAAAGCTGGGATTTGATATGTCAGTCTGCTTAATAATGCCAACCGCTTGCCTCAAGTTATGCAATTTACTTAAATTCATAATAATATTACTTTGCAGATATGTTTTGTGTTTACTTAGAGCAGTTACCGGTAACTTTATATATGCCATTGATCCAGGCAAAGTTAACTCTGCCAAAGTTCTTTGTAAATCAAGATTTAAGCTTGATTAACTTTCTCAGAACTGGGATCTATATATAATTGATTCCCCCACCCTTTTAAAGCCATTAGTTCCTAATGTATACCATTTGATAGATTTGAAAGCACAGCATGTCATCAACAGTCCATTTCTGCCTCTCTTTTTCTTTTAGTACACTTTTTGGAACTTTGTCCCAAAGAATTTATTTGAGCAGTTCCGAAGAATAGCTAACTTTTATTTTCTCATCATTTTTCTTGTACAGGTAAGATATACACATTTCTTTCTTTAGTTCTTTCATTTAAAACAGGATATACATATTTGATATGGATGTCTAAAATTAAATATTTTGAGTCTTCAGCTATGTTTTATTTTTATAGGGATAGAAAGGGAATTTGTCATGAAGTGTTTTTGTCTTTACTTACATGTTTTATGTTGTGAACCACCCTGAGACTTGCAGGTATAGGGCAGTATAATACTACTACTACTACTAGTAGTAGTAGTAGTAGTAATAATATCACCCTGCCTTTCAGGGTGTACATCCCATTAAACTTAGGCCATATCCTCAATGTGCATTTAAGGCACTATTATACCACTTTGACAGTCATGGTTTCCTGCCAAAAACACTGGGAACTGTAGTTAAGAGTGCTGAGAGTTGTTAGACACTCACAAACTATTCCCCTCACTACAGTTTCCTGGGTGGTTTAACAACCAGGGAACTCTGGGAATGGAGCTCTGTGAAGAGGATAGGGAGGGTCTCCTAACAGCTCTTAACTATAGTTCCCAGAATTCTTTGGAGTAAGCCATGACTGTTAAAAGAGGTATAATAGCACTTAAAATATATGGTGTGGATGTGGGCTTAGCTATACATAGGTTAAATTAGAAAATGATAGTGGGGAGGGAACATGTTACCTAATCAGTACAATGGACTATGCAACAAGTAGGATACTTTTCCAAGAGGCTAAATGGTATTTCACTGCAAGTGGAAAATTGAATACTTAACATTCCCCTTTCCAGGTACTGTATATGGTTCTGCTTAAGCTGTGTTGGTATTCTTTGTGTTGCTGTGGCTCAAGGTCACTTTATACACTGCTATGTGTACAGCAAACATATGTTTGCAAACAGTTGAATCGTGCAGGCTTATTGGAGGTCTGTGATTAAATTCAGATCCCTGTCGAGTGTATGCTCAGTGGTAAGCCAGATTTGCCTCTGCATAATATGTGCAGTAGCCGCTAGTACCATGCCTTCTGATAAGTTAATTAAGTTGAATTAGTCAACGTGGCCAGATTCTTCTAAGATGTTATGGAGGTAAAGGTAAAGGGACCCCTGACCATTAGGTCCAGTTGTGACCGACTCTGGGGTTGCGGCGTTCATCTCACTTTATTGGCTGAGGGAGCCGGCGTATAGCTTCTGGGTCATGTGGCCAGCATGACTAAGCCACTTCTGGCGAACCAGAGCAGCGCACGGAAACGCTGTTTACCTTCCCGCTGGAGCGGTACCTATTTATCTACTTGCACTTTGATGTGCTTTCAAACTGCTAGGTTGGCAGGAGCAGGGACTGAGCAACGGGAGCTCACTCCGTCGTGGGGATTCGAACCGCCGACCTTCTGATCGGCAAGTCCTAGGCTCTGTGGTTTAACCCACAGCACCACCCTAACATTATCATCTTAATGTTCAGATGGTTCAGTTTTAATGATTGCAGAGTACTTTATCAAAGGCTGCTAATAAAAACGTTTTAAGACCCTTTTTTTAAAAAAAAACAACAACGCTGTTCTTTAGAAAATGTATGCTAATTCTTTTTTCCTCCTAGTTAATTATTGACACACCAACTAGCCCAGTGACAAGTGGGCTTCCACTTTTCTTTGTCATCACTGTAACAGCTATTAAACAGGTAAGAGCATTGTCTGTTAAAAGTGAAGATAGTATAAATTCTGCATGGTTTTTTTAAAAAATAATTTTTTTAATTCATTTCCTGAGATATTGTTTTTCTGGAAACCAGAAGTGTGCATGCAACACCAACTGTTCAGCCATCAGCAGTATGGTAACTTTGAATCTGATACACCATGGGTAGGCAAACTAAGACCTGGGGGCCGGATCTGGCCCAGTCGCCTCCTAAATCCGTGGTCCAGGAATCAGCGTGTTTTTACATGAGTAGAATGTGTGCTTTTATTTAAAATGCATCTCTGGGTTGTTTGTGGGGCATAGGAATTTGTTCATTTTCCCCCTTCAAAATATAGGCCGGCCCTCCACAAGGTCTGAGGGACAGTGGACCAGCCCCCTGCTGAAAAGGTTTGCTGACCCCTGTGATACACCATTATGATCAGGAGCGGATGCGAATTGAGTTGGAGTCATGTCATTTTTTAAAAAAGAAGTCAGCAAGCAATCATCATAATTTTTGAACTCCTGCTCTGTCCCCCACCTTACACTTTTGAAATTACAGTTTCTCCAACAATGTTTTACAAGTCTAATATAAATGATAAACGGTTGCCTTTTGGGGGAATTATAAATATTTAATTGGTTATTTCATTTAGGGCTATGAAGATTGGCTTCGTCACAAAGCCGACAATGCAATGAACCAGTGTCCTGTTCATTTCATTCGACATGGCAAACTGGTTAGAAAGCAGAGCCGCAAACTCAGAGTGAGTGCCATCAATATCTTTCTTGGATGGAGATTACTTGAGTTGGTGTGTCAGAAAGAGAGAGAGTTGGATACAATTCTCCATGATATATACTCAGTATAACTTTCTTCATTTCATAAATATTGTTTATGCCTGCCTTTAAAAGAAAAATTAGTCCCATGTATCAGGTGGGCTACGGTAGAACACAGCAGAGTCTTTTATGAACCAGGGTGAAGACTTTGCTTCAAAAAGAGGATCAGGATGCAAATAGAGAAATAGTTATTTTGGGATCCTCATCTGTCACTAAAAATATGCAACAGTGGTGGCGGGAGCTAGGTGACCCATAAGAGAGCAGCATCACTTGTGGCCTTTTAGTGGTTGATGTTAAGTACTGAGTACACAGGTGTATACCTTTAAAATTGGTTACTAAAAATCCAGCAGTGGCATGAGTGATAACCACCTTGGAAATGGCATCTCATGTGGAGTGCCACAACTGCAGTTGGCAAAGTTTTAGTCAGAGGTTAGTCCTTCTTTAAATGGGGGAGGGACACTGAACAAATCTTAAGCTATCAAGCTTAATTGTATTAAGAAGTATAGGGTATTCCATATGTTAAAAAAATTACATCATGGAAGCCACTTCCACATAGGAATTTCTGCCTTTAATTTCTGTAATTCAGAAATTGTCAGGAAACCCAAAGCGGAAAACGACAGCTACCCTAAAATAGCTCATTGAGAACTGAGCAGGCTTAATGAGCATGGAATGCTAACTAACTGTTGGAGTGGGGAAAATGAAAAACAAGGGCTGAGCAGGGAATAAAATGCAGTTTTCTAGATGAGTGCATAGCTTGATGGCTGCCTGAAACACTTGTTTTATTTTAGTTCTTGAAAGCACAGCATTCCCCTGTTGTTTCTCCTTAATATCTAGTATTTTGAGGTATAGTGCTTCCAAACATGGGTGTTCGTTAGTTGCCATGGCTAGGAAAAGAATTGATCACATCTTTGTAAATTATCTCATTTAAAATTCTTTGAAAGGTTATTTTGTTTGCCAAGTAGGTCAATGAGAAGGCTGTGCCAGATGATTCTGTCTCATTCCTCTGGAGAGAGAGAGAGAGAGAGAAACAGAGTTTTGCATATTATTTTACTCCAACAAGAACATGAAAAATGACTGTATTTTTGGTAGAAATGTGCTCACATTTTTCATCCTGCTCTAGTTTAAGCAGAGCTTAAACACACACACACACACACACACACACACACACACACACACACACCGTATAGAAGTGCCTTGTTCTGAAATAATGCAACAGGATAATTTTGGACATTTGGTTGTTGTTGGTTTTTGTTTTTTTAAAAGCAACCTTTTCTTTTCTTTTTGCAGTCCTAAAAATGATAGTTTGCTGAAAGGTTACCTATGTTCATAGAATCCACAGAAGGGTATACTAATTATGTTACAGCATGGATAACTTCTTATGCATTTGTAATTAATAGCTGTTGTTAACTCCCTTTTAACCTCTGCAGGTAGACTTGATAGCCATTGCCGTAGTAGGAACTGGCAGTGAATGTTTACTTGGAAGCAAGTCTTACCGCATCAAAGAGCACTTATTCTCATACAAGATGTATGGGATTGCTGCCTCAGTCCCTGAGGCACAGGCAACTGCAAGAAAGACAGGGACAACAGTGGATTTTCGTTTTTTAAGACACTTGGGATTGACCACTTAAAATGCTTTCTTAAACATTGACTGTTTACACTCTTCTCTTCCCAGGTTGGAGATATTGTAATGGTAAAAGAAGACGAAACATTCCCTTGTGACTTAATATTTTTGTCCAGTAGTCGGGCAGATGGAACATGTTTTGTTACGACAGCAAGTTTGGATGGTGAATCCAGTCATAAGGTGAACAGCATTTGATGAAATGTCAATATAAGGGTTAAAGATAGGCATTGAAGGCTTCTTCACTAAATAATGTACATATGACTATTAGAGAGAATAGCTTAAACTTGTTATCCTTATACAGTTGTACCTTGGATCTCAAAAGCCTGAACAAATCGGCTCCCGAACGATCGAAATCTGGAAGTGAGTGATCCAACGCGGCTTCCAATTGGCTGCAGGAGCTTCCTGCAGCCAATCAGAAGCCACGCTTTGGTTTTCGAACTTTTTGGAAGTCTAACAGACTTCTGGAACGGATTCTGTTTGACTTCCAAGGTATGACTAGTGAATTTTATTTTGTAGGGTTGTAGATTTTGTCATTGTAAAAGAATATAAAACATTCCCCTGTGTTTTTACAGTTTTGTCAAGGGCAGATAGAACATATTCTGTTAATAAACGAAACAATCACATTTGGGAACACGCTTGAAAAATTTGATTGCTCCTGTTTGTAAATATGGGCTGCTGCAACAGTTTAAAACTTGGCAGGCATGGTGATTGTAGTTTTCTATTAATATTTGACTCACTTTGCAATGTGCTATGGAAACCTCGTAATGATTTAGAATTGCAGAATTTTACAATAGTTGACCATCGCACTCATGACAGATGATGATTTGGGTCTCCCCCTCCATTTTCAAAATTCTCACTTCAGTTTCATAAATACCTTGACTTGATACTGAACTACACTTTCTTGTCCTTTCTAGACGTATTATGCTGTCCAAGATACAAAAGCCTTTCAAAGCGAACAGGATATTGACACATTGCATGCTACCATTGAATGTGAACAACCTCAGCCTGATCTTTATAAGTAAGAACATGTGGTAATTATTTTCCTGAATTGTCAATTGTCCCATAATTATGTATACTGTGTCATTTATATGCTGTTAGCCGCCCTGAGCCCGGCTCCGGCCGGGGAGGACGGGGTACAAATAAAATTTGTTGTTATTGTTGTTGTTATTATCTAAGCAGCATATTTAGTACAGTTGAGCTGGTTCCTGTCTCTTACCTTCTCTCTCTTCCTTTGGAGAACTGTGTGTGTGTGTATCCTGACTCCCAGCTTAGTGCTGGCAGGCATAAAGAAAACACCTTAATTCTCACAGGTGAATGTGTGTCTATAACTGATAATTAGGTGAGAATGCTTTGAGTGACATTGTAATTGAGATAGATTGAGCAGAGGTGTGTAGAGGCAGGAACATCAACAACTACTTTTACCAGTTTTACCAGATGCCAGCTAGAGAAAGAAACAGGAAGTGCCTCAAAGAAAAAGTGACTGCTTGCAGGCTGGAGCTGCTGCTGCTGCTATATGGTTGCTGCTGTCTCTCTGATACTCCATTTGATCAGCAAGGGGGTGGGGTTTGGAATCAGCAGAAAGGTTGTTGTTGTTGTTTAAATAGTAATTCAGTCATATCTTGGGTTGAAGTAGCTTCGGGATAAGTATTTTCGGGTTGCGCGCTGCGGCGACCCGGAAGTAACGGAGCACGTTACTTCCGGGTTTTGCCACTCACGCATGCGCAGACGGTCAGAATGACGTCACGCGCATCTGCAGAAGCAGAAAATCACAACCCGCGCAGACGTGGGTTGCTTTCACTTCTGGATGCGAACGGGGCTCTGGAACGGATCCCGTTCGCATCCAGAGGTACCACTGTAATATTTTCGAGCAAAAAGGGGGATAAAGTGGTACTTCGGGTTACTAACATTTCGGGTTACAGACTCTGCTAACCCAGAAGTAATACCTCGAGTTAAGAACTTTACCTCAGGATGAGAACAGAATGCGGCAACAGCAGGAGGCCCCATTAGCTAAAGTGGTACCTCAGGTTAAGAACAGTTTCAGGTTAAGAACGGACCTCAAGAACGAATTAAGTTCTTAACCCAAGGTACCACTGTATATAAAATTCATAATGAAGAAATCTTCCCATATAATTGCAGGTGTTAGGTTGAATCAGATCACAAGGCTTATTTGCATGCAAGGCTGTACAATTACTGGAATCCTCTTCTCTGCATTCCTACAGGCATAATGATATTGAGGTATTTCCTAATCTGTTTTTCCTCTTGCAGATTTGTTGGTCGAATAAATGTTTACCATGACAGAGATGAGCCTGTTGCAAGGTAGGACTTAAAACATGCAATGCCTGGGTTATTCAATCCTTACCATAAGCAAATACTATAGGACAACCTGCCAGGCAGTTTTTTTCCTCCACCCTTAAAAAGTTTTAAAGACCTGATGGTGTTTGATTTTATCACTTAATTTGTGCTGCAATATATTGCATTTTAATAATTTTTATCAGCGTCACCCAGAGAACTTAGGTATTGGGGTTGCGTAGAAATATTGTTTTTAAAAAATCAGTGCATGCATGTGCACCTGTCAGGGCTAGTTAAATTCGGAATATATGCAACAAAACAAGTGAAACCGTGGCACGTTGTAGCAGAGAAAAGCAGATGTAAAGAATGGGCATGAAGACTATCAGGAGCACTGAGTTTTCTTTGAGATGGTGGCTTCATTATCCTGAAAAAGCTGGGCCAAGAGCCTGATGCGAATCCCTTTCTGCCCACCTGTTTTTCCCTGCTCCCACACCTTTGTTCATTATTATCAGGGATCAGATCACCAGGGAATGAAAGGCACATAGTTGAACATGACACAAAAAGGACTTGATTATGTATGGCTGCGCACTGTGTATGGGGACAAAACTCTATGGGGCTTCCATTGAAGCTGCCAGTGGAGGAACAGATGCTGAAATTTTGGCAGCTAAATACAAAGTTAGATGATAGGATTGGTGAACACCCTTGTCTTGCTTTTACCAGAATGAAATTGTGGCTAATAATCTGCCCCCATCCTACTCCAACCCTCAAGTGCAACCAACCATAAAAATGAGTATACTCTAAGTGAGTCCTTTTTAAAAAGCCTTTAATGTGCTGTTCTTAGAATGCGCAGAAGTTCTTTTTTAGCTGGTTAACCGCACTACTTGAGTTTATAGAACATTTTGGTTTTCAAAGCACTGATGGTCTTAGATTAAAATCTTCTGCTAAGGTTGCCAGTGCTTAAGTGCTGAAATGCTAAAGAAAGATTAATGCCATCCATATTGAGTTCAAGTGGCATTTCCTTTTAATATTTTATGGGTTTATACGCTGGTTGTAGTCTTTCTACTGATGTCATGCTGTTTTATTATGCATTTGTATGCTTTTTTTAAATGCCACCCTGAACAATTTTTATTAAAATACAGCTAATAAGGCTTGTACGTAAAAATAAGTATATTTTTTAAAAGCCCTGAATTGAATCCTCACATTTATGAGTAAAGCTCTTATCCTACTATACTGGAAAGGACTTTTTAATAAGAAGTTTCAGGATTGTACCAATTGCATGACCTGCTTTTAGCATTGAAGAAAACATATAACTTCCGTACAGGTGAATCAGGATGAATGCTCAATATAATTGTCATCTGGAGGTGCCCGCCATTTCAGAAATGTGAACTTATTTTCTTTTCTAAACTTAACCTTATTTATCTTGTGTTTAAAACACTGCCTTCATTCTGCCACTTCAGACAGTTAATTAATATTATTACCTTTGTAGGCCATTGGGATCTGAAAATGTGCTTCTTAGAGGAGCTACGTTGAAGAACACAGAGAAAATATTTGGTAAATTACTATAGAAGCAATAACAGTCCTATTTCAGAGATATAAATGAGAAGATTTAAGTTTCAGCAGCATCTTCTGATGTCGTACAGAGGATATTCTGCTAAAAAAATAAGAAGTGGGGGGAAACAACCCACTGAAAAGGACTGTTATCTGTTTTGATGGTGGTGACGATGGTTTAATTTCAATAACACTTAATATATTAATATATATTATATTTGGGGGCTGAAAATAGTGTTCTTGAAATCAAATCATTCCTGAATAATTACTTAATTCTGCAAATATTCGCTGCTTGTTGTTGTTCTTTCCATGCTTCTTAGTCTGTTGCCATTTTTCTGGGTTGTCTTCTCCCCAGATTTCGTCACACTGGCCATCTCATCAAATTGGGGGTTGTCATACAGTAATTATGGCATTACATTATGTAGCCAATCCGATTTGGTAATATGATTATGGAGGGGAAACAGAGCTAGTAAGGGAAATGATGCCTACATCAGCATTGCCCTCAGTCTGAACGGATGAACATTTTTTGTGCCTTTCCGGAAGAAATCTGCTAAAATGCTAGATGTGTTTTATTGCCCTAAAGCCCCCCCCCCCCAAAAAAAAACTTGAACAAATATTATCCCACCACTTCCAGTTTCAGCTGAGCCCCGCAGCTGAATGTATGCAGTTGTTAATGCATCCATTAACAGACTCACTAAATCAGGCCCACAGCTGTGTCTCCTACACAATCCTATCCTTTTTAATAGAATTTGTAATTAGCTGCATTAGCTAGCGGTTGTGTGTAATATTACATAATATGCACATGCACCCACATCCATATTTTTTTTGGATGAAATAGTATTTCTGTTTGTTCCAGGTGTTGCTATCTACACTGGCATGGAAACAAAAATGGCATTGAACTACCAATCAAAATCTCAGAAACGATCTGCTGTGGAAAAGTAAAGCTATGAGTGCTTCTAATGTGCAAATATGTGTGGGCAAGATCAGTAGGAAGCGGGAAAGGAAAGGAAATGTCTGCATGATGTGAAGCAGCGAAAACCCCCTATCAGTGTTTGTTTGTTTTGGAAATAACTAATCGTGTCGTAAGCCTGCTATGAAGGTTTTGTTCTTCTGTTGTTTGTTCGTACACATTGGGATACAGTCATCACTTGATTGCCAGTTTAAAACTGCTAGCTTTGAAAAGGTTCTGATCCATGCTATTTTTCTAGAAAAAGAGATGCCGGAACTCACCTTCCTTGTTCTCTTATAATGGCACCAAACTGAGAGGTGCCGGAACGCAGTTCCAGTGAGTTCTAGCTGGGGGAAAAGCCGTGCTTCTGATGCTATTCCTGTTTGTACTTGTCTGGTTCTTTTAGACAAGCATGAGTTTGTCTCATACATTATACTGGGAAATATTTGGGCTTATTTCTGAACCAAATTGGATCCACTTCATATCCACCAATCCCCATAAACCCCTTCCCTTAAACCAGGGGTGTCCCAACTTTTTTCAAAGAGGGCCAGATTTGATGAAGTGAACATGGGTCAGGGCCGACCTTTTTTTACGATTTTACCCCAAAGTTGTTGAGTTTTTTGTTTTGTTTTAGGATTTGACCCCAATAAATAAACTGCCACAGGGGCCAGATAAAACCGGCTGGGGGGCTAAATTAGCCCCCCCCCAAAGGACTTTGAACATGCCTGCCTTAAACCTTACTTAATAGGGTACTGGCACAGCCAATGGCAGCAACAAGCTATAGGGAGAAGAAAAGGAGGGGCCTTCCGCTCTTGGGTGGTCTGCCATGCTGCAATGTAGCACATGCCATCCTTCAAAGCCCCTAATATCCCAAAAAATGCACAGTTTCCCCATAGGGCTCTTGGGTGCTGCATTGCCGCATACCAGTCTGTTAGAGAAGGGAGTGGGGTGGGAGAGTCTTTTCCCAATGACTTACCATCTGCAAGGAAACTACCACTGCATCTGAGCCGGAGAAGAATTGGGGGAACAAAATTCTTGCTTTGTCTTCGTAGCAGTCATGATTTCCCATCATTGGAGTACAAGTTTGGGGGCACCTCTTAACTATACTGGGTGATCAGTGCTTGCCATTAACCACATAGTGGTTTATGCAAAATGCATGTAATATAACACAACTCTGAAAGGCCCGCCAGTTCCTCCTTCACTGGTTTGCTTCTGGAAACAGCCAAATGCACAAATTTAAAACACCTTTCTGGATTGTTAGATCTGGACCGGGGCAATCAGATTATCGTTCAGTCTTGCAGCATGTTGCATATTCATTTATGTACTTTCCCCCTTAACCTCGCCTGTAGGTTTGTGCTGTGGGTAAAAGCCTCAGCGCCTAGGACTTGCCGATCGAAAGGTCGGCGGTTCGAATCCCTGCGGCGGGGTGCGCTCCCGTTGTTCGGTCCCAGTGCCTGCCAACCTAGCAGTTCGAAAGCACTCCTGGGTGCAAGTAGATAAATAGGGACCGCTTACTAGCGGGAAGGTAAACAGCGTTTCCGTGTGTGGCTCTGGCTCGCCAGAGCAGCGATGTCATGCTGGCCACGTGACCCGGAAGTGTTTCCGGACAGCGCTGGCCCCCGGCCTCTTGAGTGAGATGGGCGCACAACCCTAGAGTCTGTCAAGACTGGCCAGTACGGGCAGGGGTACTTTTTTAGGTTTGTTGTGAGAATGAAATAGTGACAGTCCTATGTAAGACACTACTCCCATGTTCCTGAGAAGAAAAGTGGGAGTGTGAATTCTTTGGAAATGCCTTTGCATGCACATGTTAGTACTGTGCAGACAAAGATAATGGTTTTGGTCATGGCAATTTCACAACTAGCCCTGTCATCCCAGAAGAATGAGCTGATCATAACTGGTGTTGAACCGAGGATGTAGAAAGTTTGGTTTATAGTGCATAGCCTGAGGGATATTTGCCCATTTGTCCACCTATCAAAACCAAAATAATACATGTGGGTCATGATTCATCAAAAGCACTGATAACCTTTGTAATATGCACTGTGCAATCCTTTATTCCCTGTTATGAATTGCAAATGCCTTTTCTGCAAAAGGACTTTTGCTGCATTTGTTAGATATGTCAAATTTACATGGAGGGTGGGGAAAGCTTAGATTAAATCAAAAGCATGCTAACATATATTTTAAAAAATCTCTTTTTTTACTTATGCTAAAAACCTTTTCCTCTCATTTGTTTCAGATCCATGAATGTATTTCTTATTGTATACCTCTGTATTCTGATCAGTAAATCACTAATAAATACTGTCCTGAAATATGTGTGGCAAAGTGAACAGTTTCGCGATGAGCCTTGGTATAATGAGAAAACAGAACTGGAACGGAAAAGAAATGTGGTATGTGAATAACTTGAGGTTTAATAAAAGATTTAAGGTTTTGTGCAGTAGTGTCAATACAGCTGATGATAAGGCTTCTGTCAGTAGAATGGGAAAGGAAGTGATTTTCAGTTATTTCCCCCTCCCTCAGTGCCTCACTAAATTTGCTCTGAAGATTTCCCATACCCTCTGAGGAGGAGGGAGGAATTGCTGAAAATGGCTTTTCTCCCTGTTCCATTGATGGAAGCCTTACTGTCACCTATGTGGCATTGTTGCTGCAACTTATGGCATATGATTACGACGACGATGATGATGATAATGCAGTTTTGGTGTATTTCTGCCCTTACATATCTCCAATAACTACATTGCTTGGGAATGCCTTCAAGAGTGTTCTTCCTTTGCAAATAAAATGGAACATTCTTTGCTCCGCCACCCTTCCAATCCTACAGGATAATCTGAATAAAGAAGCTTTTTCTTTCTGTGTATCTTCTTTGGGGCTTCTGTTAGTTAAAAGCACTGGCAAAGTGCATGTGAATTGGGCTGCTCAAAAAACCACAGTTTTTTTAGCACATGAACAAGGGATGAACTGGAAAGAAGGAAATGCTCAAACCAGTTTCCTGCTTGGGATGTCGTGGAAAACTAGTTTAAGAAACATAGAAGTCATGTCTGCAGGTCTGCGCACAAAGGAACAGAAGGCTAGGCAAGGAGGAGAATGTGCTTGAACTTGTCAATTCTTCATGTATCAACAAGCAGTAGTTTATTAGAGTAAGCCCATTATGGCTGCACTGGGCCTAAGCTAACTACTTGATATTTCTTCATGATACACCTACAATTTAAAAATATGTATTTTAGAGTATAAACAATATAATAAATCTAAAGATTGTTTTTGCAGAGCAGATCAGTGAATATTTTGGATGAGGCAGAATTTTATGCTGGGATGAAAGAGAGGGAGTTAAGTTATATATCTCAAATGTCTAACAGTGCAGCCATTAATAAGACTTATTCTCAGTAAATGTACTTAGGATTGCAACCTAAGAGTGCAATCCTATGCATGTTTGATAGAAGTCGATCCAACTGCTTGATTGCACCTAAGATGTGATTCTTGCTGTTACTGTATATCCAAATAAATTCTTTGCTTTTGTCCCCCCAACCCCAACCCCGCCGCCTTGGCAGTTTATTACAGCATTTACAGATTTCCTTGCCTTCATGGTTCTTTTCAACTACATCATTCCTGTATCCATGTACGTCACAGTAGAAATGCAGAAGTTTCTTGGTTCTTATTTTCTTACCTGGGATGAAGAAATGTTTGATGAAGAAACAGGTGAAGGGCCGCTGGTGAATACGTCTGACCTGAATGAAGAGTTGGGGCAGGTAACAAGTCACGCACAATTTATCCTACAAATCTTGCAGCTGTTTCTGATATTTAGATTCCTGCAGATATTGAGAAGACCATTCTACTTGGAAATACCTCTTCCTGCATGGCCAGCTCTCTGTACAATGGGACAAGAAAAGGCAGTGTGTCATAGAATCATAGAACTGTAGAATTGGAAGGGACCCCGGAGGTCATCTCAACAAAAGCATCCGTGACAGAAGACCACCCAACCTCAAGCCAGTGTGGTGTAGTGGTTAAGAGCAGTAGACTCAGAATCTGGTGAACCAGGTTCGCTTCCCCGCTCCTCCACATGCAGCTGCTGGGCGACCTTGGGCTAGTCACACTTCTTTGAGGTCTCTCAGCCTCACTCACCTCACAGAGTGTTTGTTGTGGGGGAGGAAGGGATAGGAGAATGTTAGCTGCTTTGAGACTCCTTCGGGTAGTGATAAAGCGGGATATCAAATCCAAACTCCTCCTCCTCCTCCTCCTCCTCCTCCTCCTCCTCTTCTTCTTCTTCTTCTTCTTCTTCTTCTTCTTCTCTGCTTAAAAACCTCCAAAGAAGGAGAGTCCACAACTTCCTGAGGGAGTCTGTTCCAATGTCGAGCAGCTCTTACTGTCAGAAAGTTATCCCTGATGTTTAGTCAGAATCTCCTTTCTTGTAACTTGAATCCATTGGATCAAGCCCTACTCTCCGGAGTAGGAGAAGACAAGCTTGCTCCATCTTCCATGTGACAGCCATCTGAAGATGGCTTTCATATCTCTCAAATTCTTCTTTCCCAGGCTAAGCATACCCAACTCCCTCGACCGTTCCTCATAAGGCATGGTTTCCAGACCCTTGGCCATCTTGGTTGCCCTCCTCTGCACATTTTCCAGCTTGTCAGTCTCCTTAAGTGGTGGTGCCCAGAATTGGATGCATTTCAGTGTCATACGGATAATGCTGAGAACTGAATAAAGAGTTCTGGTGAACCAGGTTAAGTCCATGGGCTAGAAGTTCCTATGCCTCACCTGGAAAAGAAAAGTACTGCATGCTTTTTCAAGGACAAAGGACAAAAAAGTATCACATAAAACCTTCATCTATTGAAATATCTGACTTCCCCTGCCTTGCCCCCCAGCTCTGTTCTTCTTGTTTTAATTCTTAATTGTTCTATCTGTTTCTCTTCAGGTTGAATATGTCTTCACAGATAAAACAGGGACCTTAACAGAGAACAATATGGAGTTCATAGAATGCTGCATTGAGGGCCATGTGTATGTTCCTCATGTCATCTGTAATGGCCAAATTCTCCCGGATTCTGCTGGTATTGATATGATTGATTCTTCCCCAGGAGGAAGTGGCAAAGTACGAAGATTTTTATTATTATTATTAAATACCGAAAACATGACACTTGGGGGGCTCAGTTAAATAAAGTAGCTTTTTGTCAGGTAGGAATTTTGCTTTCAGAATGTTCCATTTCCTCCTCTTTGTTAATACAACATTCCTGCTTTGCTATAACTCAAGAACTGTTGCTCATAATATTTACAAATAATAGTTTGCAAAGCTGAAGGATACCCTTGCTCCAAATAAGCTAGCGAAGACAAAAACACTTCAAATTAAAGTAGCTTACAGCAATTTATCTATTCAGTATGCTAAATCATTTGCAATCCTTTTCTATTCCAATGGTAGCTTCTTAATAAAGTCACTGTTGTTCCAAGATGAACTGGTTTGAAACATAAATGAGAGTCCAGAGATAGGGAGGACTCTAGGGTACTAAGGGGAAACAACAGCATCCTGCATTGCTTAGGAGGGTCCCACTTAGTCTCTAAAGGTAAAGGGTAAAGGGATCCCTGACCATTAGGTCCAGTTGTGGCCGACTTTGGGGTTGCGGCGCTCATCTCGCTTTATTGGCCAAGGGAGCCGGCGTACAGCTTCCAGGTCATGTGGCCAGCATGACTAAGCCACTTCTGGTGAACCAGAGCAGCGCACGGAAACGCTGTTTGTCTTCCCACCGGAGCGGTACCTATTTATCTACTTGCACTTTGACATGCTTTCGAACTGCTAGGTTGGCAACGGGAGCTCACCCCGTCACGGGGATTCAAACCACCAACCTTCTGATTGGCAAGTCCTAGGCTCTGTGGTTTAACCCACAGCGCCACCCGCGTCCCTAACTTAGTCCGTAGAGGTAGAGGCCTTTAAAGCATCTCAGGTGACGCCAGAGAGTAGGATGGGCAACTTTCCTCCCACAAACAACCTTTAACTTACCAAAAGAATTTACTGTGTGAACTTAAATAATGCATGGCAATCTAGTCTGTTCAGCTGCTACTGTTACATGTGCAAAGTATTAAATGTGGTTGCTAATTCCCTCGGAGTTGGAAATCTGTGTTAGCAGCATTCTTCTTGGGAGCCAGCGTGGTGTGGTGGTTAAGAGCGGTGGACTTGTAATCTGGTGAACCTGGTTCGCTTCCCCGCTCCTCCACATGCAGCTGCTGGGTGACCTTGGGCTAGTCACACTTCTCTGAAGTCTCTCAGCCTCACTCACCTCACAGAGTGTTTGTTGTGGGAAGGGAAAGGAGATTGTTAGCCACCTTGAGACTCCTTAAGGGGAGTGAAAGGCGGGATATCAAGCCCAAACTCCTCTTCTTCTTTATTAGGACAGAGAAGAACTCTTTTTCCGTGCTCTGTGCCTTTGTCACACCGTTCAAGTGAAGGAAGATGACAACGTGGATGGGTTGAAGAAAGCACAGCTGTCGGGGAGGTCTGCCGTGTATATTTCATCGTCCCCTGATGAAGTTGCTTTAGTTGAAGGGATTCAGAGGTATGGACCATAATGCCTTTTTTCCAGCTTGTGTGAGAGCAGAGACTCTTTTCCTTTGATAGTAACTCCAAAGGCAGCCACTGGGGAGATATATCTTTGTGAAGGTGTCCCTGAAGTGAGAGATGTGCTGAGGGTAAAATGAAAGTAAGGAGGACACAGGAAATGGAGAGGGGGGGAGAGGTCAGGCCTTGCTGCGTGGGAGGTGTTGTTTGAATGTCTCTGTGGAAAAATAAACTTTTCTTCTGCTTTCTCAAACCCGGTTACTGTTCCTGAAGAGAACTTGTGTGGCTCAGATCTGGTAGAACTGTTAACATTAGTGGAAGGGGGAGGCCTGCAGGTAGAGAGAGCATGGACAAGAAACAGAAAGGTAGAATTTCATTACAAGGTACAGCACAACAGCTGTACAGCTTTACAGGCCATATGTGTAATGGGACACTAAGAACTACTCTGCTATTCCTGCCAGCACAATATTAGAGCAGGTGGTCAAAGTGAGGGAGTGTTTTGCCTTAAGAGCTTTGAAGCAGGTATGTTTTGCAATGGGAACATCCTGGATTGGGGCAGGGATGATAACTTATCAAATGGGGATAATCTACTTGTTATGAAGCAGGCTTTAATCAGGTCCAGGTGTCTGTAGGTCTAGGTACTTCTGTGCCCATATATTTTGGGGAGGAAAAGATTAATACCATCCTCATCGTATACTTACTTGATTGTTGTCATTTGGGTGTGGTGAAAATGCCACAGATGAGGTACTTAGGTGTGTCTGTATGTCCATGCAAGAGTACAGGGGGAGCCAAAAGAACAGTGTTTTTGGAAAGCGGTGGAAAGTAACGGTCCTGAACTGTGGGAGCAGCTTATGTGGTAGGATTGTTCTCAAAACACTGAAATGAGAAACAGAACCACAGAGAAATCTTGAGCCAGCTTGAGCAAATAATAACTTGTGTGATCTGTAAATGAAATTTAGAGAAGTTTGTTTCTAGTAATACACAACCTGCCACACAGTTCAGTCTACTGTAAACTTGGTGGCATACAGTTAGTTGTTGTAACTTCTGATGTGTATCTACGGTTGAATTTCAGGCTTGGTTACACCTATTTAAGACTGAAGGACAATTTTATGGAAATCTTGAATCGAGAAAATAATATTGAAAGGTAAGTTGTGCACCGTTGTCCTGTACATAAGTATGTTTTGTCTTTAATGCTTTTTAAAAAGTTAACTTTGAGAAAAACACTTTGCTTAGTTGAGTGTATGGTTTATTACGGGGGTGATTTGCAAGTCTGTCAGTTTGGATTTTGAGCCAAGGGTATGGAGTTTAATTAAATGCTTTGTTTATCTCACAGGGACCATGGATTTACATCTGTTTTACTCCGTGTGTGTGTGCGTGTGTGGATATAAAAAAATACGTTATTACAACATGTCCTTGTTTTTTCCCCTTTAGGTTTGAACTATTGGAAATCCTTAGTTTTGATTCTGTAAGGAGACGAATGAGTGTGATAGTTAAATCGGCAAAAGGTACTTAAAGAAAAGAGAAAGTCTAGTCCCTAAGCTCTTGGGAACTTGGTTTAAGTCTGAAATCTATTATTTATTTATTTAATTTATATACTGCCCTTCATCCGAAGATCACAGGGCGCTTTATCAAATAAAAGTACAAAATGAAAACACAAATACCTATTATAACAACAACAACAACAACAACAACAACAACAACAACAACAACAACAACAACAACAAATACCACTCCCCTCCCACAGACACATTTAAACGGCCGTAGACTTTTTTATCAGCCAAAGGCCTGGCTACAGAGGAATGTTTTTGCTCCTCACATAAAGATATGTAGCGAAGGCGCTAGGCAAACCTCCCTGGGGAGAGCATTCCACAAGCAGGGAGCCCCTGCCAAAAAGGCCCCGTTCTCACCCTCCAGACCTATTGTGGAAGGGAGTACATGAAGAAGGGCCTCAGATTATCACAAATCTTTAGCCTTTCTTGATTTTTGCCGTTTTCTACTGTTCCGTCATATTTTCGAATACAGTCGTACCTTGGAAGTCGAATGGAATCCTTTCCGGAAGTCCGTTCGACTTCCAAAACATTGAGAAACCAAAGCATGGCTTTTGATTGGCTGCAGGAAGGTCCTGCAGCCAATCGGAAGCCACAGAAGCCCCATCGGACGTTCGGCTTCCAAAAATAGTTCACAAACTGCAATAGTCACTTCTGGGTTTGTGGCATTCGGGAGCCAAAACTAAGCTGTTAGAAAACGAAGGTACGACTGTAGTATGCTTGTAATTTTGACTCTGTTTAATTTGAGTCCATTTAATATAGAGTGTTATAATTTCAAAAAGCTGTTTCATAAGAAGACTTTTTAAAATATTTTGGTGGCAAGGGTTCTGAACCATAGGCCCAAAGGAGGGATCATGGGAGTGGTTGAGTGCAAAGATACCAAAGAGTGATCAGTTCTAGATTTTTATTAAAGAAAGCATTCTAGGTCTCCTAGCCTTTGCAGACCCGGGGCGGACAAGCCATCTCCTTGCTGCGTTGTCTATCCTGCGTCTGCAGAGGCTAGGAGACCTGCCAGGCTACTTTGCTGTAAGTCTTTTAATAATACTAGAGCTAATCACTCTGGTGTTTTTGACATCCTTCTTTGATATCCTTGTACCCAGCCACTCCCCCGTGCTATCCTTTGAAACTGGTTCAGAACAGCAAGGGCTTTATCGGCATTTAACCCACTTTTAAAATTTTGTTTTGCTTACATTTCCAGGAGAAATATTTCTGTTTTGTAAAGGAGCAGATTCGTCTATTTTCCCCAGAGTTGCAGAAGGCAAAATAGACCAGATTAGATCAAGAGTTGAGCGCAACGCAGTGGTAAGATCCAGCATTTGGCATTTATTATGTGCAAATTGTGTGCATTCAAGGCAGAAAGCTGCAAAAGTCAGTTTGTAAGGGCAAAGGTGCCTAAATAAGGGAATGATAGTAAAGTGTAAATGAGGAAGTCATCATTGTGTTGACTTCCATTATCCTTCAGTGCACTTTTTGTGAGAGGCCACACACTCAGCATAAATTTTTAGAGATACCCAAGAATCTTGTAGTTCTGCTTGTCACATATGGGTTTTTGATGGAAGCCATAGTTGGTTTGTCCACCTCTATCAGCAGTATTTTCTTTCTTTCTTTTCCCAAAACTGTAGAGAAGTTGGGTTTCCAGCTTTCTCATAGCCTTCTCCAGAGGCAACGTTCAAGTTAACCAAATTGTTGCCTTGCTCAAGGCAGTCGATAAACTTGCATTCTAACCTCATCAATTAAACCACTGCACGAGGCAGAAACCTAAATTATAACCTGCAGAACTGAAAATCTCCAGAAGACTTTCAGTGAACACGTCTCTGTGCTTTTAAAATAATTTCCTTTAGGAGGGCCTGCGAACGTTATGTGTAGCGTATAAGAAATTCACCTGTGAAGAATACGAGAATGTACAGAAGCATTTGCAGGAGGCCAAACTGGCCCTTCGGGATCGGGAGAAGAAACTGGCTGAGGCATATGAGCAGATAGAAAAGGGACTTATCCTGCTTGGTGCTACAGCAGTTGAAGACCGGTTAGTGCACTTCTTTTAATTTAAACATTATATATATATATATATATATATATATATATATATATATATATATATATATATTATTAAATATTCCATTTGAACAATCCAATAAAAACCACATTAAAACATTCCAAATTATAATGCAATCAAAAAAGCAAAATATTTGATTCCAAATTATCTATCTTTGGTTTGGTTGCACATGCGTTGACAATATGTTTATAATCCTTCTTCCCTGCACATGCAGCCCCTTCCCTCCTCTCTTTGTGGTATGCCTCTTTTCCCTGTATGTGCTTCCTAAATCTGTTCTGCGGTTTCCCCCTACCTTCCGGAGCAGATTTGGGGATAGCACGAGCGTAGGAGAGACAGGGAAGTCCCCTGGTGTTAACTCAAAAATGTATTTGAATACCTCCCTATCTAATAAACTAGAGTTTCCCATTTTTTTTCTCTGACCAAGAAAACGGTGGTTACTATGTTCAGACCACACCAAGATCATGAACATAGTTTGAAAACTGGTTTAAGGTCCTGGTTTCCTCAGAACCTGTTAACCACAGTTTTCTGATATGAACAATACAGACTTCCTTATCAAGGCATCATACGTGTCTCAGTGAGACACAGTTGTCTGTAGAGAGCCCAATTTATTTATCTGTTTGTTTGTTTAGATGTATGTGCTGTGTTTCTACCACAACAGTGGTCAAAACGACATGCAGACAATACACAATAATGTAAACGTTTCCTAAAATAGATTTAAAACTAGTTAACAAAACAGAATTTGGAATCAAAGGGGTGGTACAGAACTGAAAGAAAAGAAACCCTGTACTTGTCTAATCCTTCTTAACGGATTTTTGCAAGTGTCCTTTCTCCCCCTCTCCTAATGGGGGAGCATCCTTTCTGCCCCACCCCCACCCCACTGCCCTGCCAGACCCATTAATCTCTTCTTAGCACATCTGTCTCAATAACGGTCTTGTGGAAGCATTTAGAAGTAGTATTATAACAATTAGTAGTTTACAATGTGGCCACACAGTAATTAGAAGCACTGCAAGCTGTTTCCACAACAGAAACTAATTGTACTGTGAAATGGCAAAAACCTCAGAATGCATTGCACTGGGATAAAAGAATCTCTAAACATTATTATAATTATATATATATTTATATATATTTATATATATTATAATTATAATTATAATTATAATATATGCATATTTATTTAATACCCCGCCTTTTCCCTGACAGCAAGTTTTCTTGTCCCGGTCATTAAAAATAACAACCTACTCCCAACTCAATAAAAATGAAAGCAAGAAAATAAAAGGCTATCCCACGCAAACTGGGCAAGGCTTCCCACTTGTACATTGCATCAAAATGTTCCCACTTTCACCATGTGTATTTGCCTCAGTAAAACACCAGGGCTCAGATGTTATTGCATACTGTAAAAGAAGCAAGGGTGCATTGAAAATAGGTAGCCCCACTGTCTCTCTGGCATTTAACCTTCACTGGAAATGGGGGGGGGGGTCATTAAAGTCCGTTTCCATTGCTCTTCTGCGGCCACACAAACTTTGGTTTACTGCTCTGTAAGCAGTAAAGGTCCTGTTATGTACTGAAGTTCTCATCCTGGGCCAGCAGGGGGATACTGTAGATAGTTTTCACTCAGGCCCACATATGCAAATAAGGGATTGAAAGTGACGTTCAGTGATTGGATAGTTACAGAAAATGGTTACTGTTGCGTTCTAGTGGAGCTCTATATAAGCAGGCTGGCTGAACCCTTCAGTTCAGTTCTGACCTGGCCTGTGAATAAACAAGAGCTGTTTGAAGAATCGCTGTGTCGTCTGATATGTTCACCCACAACTTAACAGGTCCCTGACCTGAAAAGCTTGCAGTCTAAATTTGAATGGGAGAGGAGAGACAAGGCTACAAAAGGATGATTACGAACAAGTGCAGTTGTTGTGTTTGCTCAGGTTTGGTTTTGTGGATCAGCCCTTACTAAGTACGAAGTTCCTTTTCATTGTTTCAGGCCTCTTTTGCTGTAGTCAAGCTAAACTCAGCCTAATGGGATTAGAAACATATTGTTCAACCTGGAATATATAGATTTAGCTTGCTTTATATCTCTCTTCCTCACTCGCCCTTTCTTAGACTGGTCCTAATTTTTATATTTCTGGAGCCACCAGGTTTGAACCCGGGAATATGCTGATTAGCTGAAAACTGCAACAAGAAATGGCTTCTTTCCTACCAATTACCTTGCTATCAGTGCAGCCAGAAGTGCAGAATAAAAAAAATTATTTATGTTCATGTGTGGGGTTCAGGAAACGCCCACGAATACTTTTCAGTGGACAAGACATCCAATTTTTATTATTTGCCTACCTAAGCCTTGTATATTTTTAATTATTTTACTGGCAAAGCAGATGAAAAACAAGTTTTTCTGTTTTTGTTAAGTTACTACAGAGACCAACTTAAAGCCAGTATGACATAAACAGTGTTAGTATCTGTTGGTTTGAAGCCTAAAATATACTAAGATTCTAACAAAAAATGTAATTCTTTTTCAAACTTCACAAAATGAGACTGAGTTGTGAGCAATTCAAAGGTTTGCTGCATCTTGCCAGTTCAACTAAAAATGGAGTAAATTGCTGTGAAGCATGATTATATGTACTTTAAAACAGACAGGTGAAGGGCACTAAAATACACTGTAGCTCCTCTGGACTGCAGCATCTGAACTCTTTAAATCAACGGAGAGAAAACTATTGAGTAAATAAATAAATAAAATATTGCATGACCAGCAAAGGCTTCTTAAGTCCAAACTCCTTTTTACCGCCATGTTTTCCGATATGATAGAAACCTTTTAGTAAGTGCCCTAAATTTTTAATTTAAAGTTTGTCAATAATTATTTGTGATTGGTATCTCAAAGATTACAGGAAAAGGCTGCTGATACAATCGAATCCCTGCAAAAGGCTGGCATTAAGGTTTGGGTTCTGACGGGAGACAAAATGGAGACTGCCGCAGCTGCCTGCTACGCCTGCAAACTATTCAGAAGAAATACTCAAATACTTGAGTTAACTACCAAGAAAATAGAGGAGCAGAGCTTGCACGATGTGTTGTTTGATTTAAGCAAGACTGTCCTAAGGCACAGCGGCAGTTTAACAAGGGACACCTTCTCAGGGTATGTATAAAGTACAAATTCAACCAAAGTCAAAATTTGCATCCTTTTTTTGGCATTGGTTCAGTGCCAGAATTGGAAACAGCTTTTAAAAAAACATAAATAGATATACCATATTTTTCCATGTATAAGACGCCCCCTTTTTTGGGGGCCGGCTCCCTCGGCCAATAAAGCAAGACGAGCGCCGCAACCCCAGAGTCGGCCACGACCGGACCTAATGGTCAGGGGTCCCTTTACCTTTACCTTTTATCCTATGCAACAAAATTGGAAATTGAGGGAAGAGATTTCTTGTGAGAGTATCCTAGTGCGTAGAGGGAACAAAAACCTAGCGGTGGGGTTTCTACTCTCCACGGTGGTAATTGGAGGCAAAAACAAGATTGCTGTATCAAGTTAGTTACTTCAAATGGCAAGAAATCTATAAGACTGTATTCAACCAAATTATCCTGTCAGCGCAAGGAATGGGACTTTCTCCCCTCTCCTCCCTCCATGCCTCCCTCCTCTGTCCCCAAATCTTCTTTGGAGGGTTGGGCTAACAGAGAGAAGAGAATTAGGATGCACAAGGGGGGAGAAAAGATGAATAATGTTCCATTGCACACTGATAAATCCTTGAGCTGAAGGAACCGTAGCCTTAGCATTATGTTACATGCAACCCCAAATACCCCGAGTGTGCTGCATTTCAGCATGTCTTTTGAAGCAGCTGCTGTATAAAACACGGTTGGTTAAACTACAAAACCAGCATTAATTTGTGTATTTTTGTCACTCAATAGGCTTTCAGCTGAAATGCAAGATTATGGTTTAATTATTGATGGAGCAGCATTGTCATTAATAATGAAACCACGGGAAGATGGGAGCTCTGGTAACTACAGAGAGATCTTCCTTGAAATATGTAGGAACTGCAGCGCGGTTCTATGCTGCCGCATGGCTCCTTTGCAAAAAGCGCAGGTTTGTGTTTCGCGTCTTCAATTACATGACAAATGTATATTTATATAAATATTGAAAGTCTCCGTGTAATGTGTTGTGTTTAAATACCCACCTTCCGGTGATTGATAATGGAAGCAAAAAATGAAAAGAAAAAAAAAACCAAGGAGAAATGAGTGAAAGAATTTCTGAAAGAAAGCAATTAGTTAATGGTACATTAAAATGGCACCCTGCTGTGCCACTGATTTATGTATGTTTCAAGCAGATTTCAGGGATTGACATGCTACTTGGAAAAGAGCTCATTTAACTAAGGAAAAGTGCTGTATTTTCAGCTGATGCTACATTGTGAGGCTACACATTAACCTCACATGGAAAGCTGTTATTTCTATTTCCTTGTGTTTTTGTGTTCAGGAAATAAGAATAGGTGTGTGTTGGAAATTCTTTTGATTAGGCTTTTATCAGTAGATAATTGGAATAACACTGGACAAAGATATAAGGATGGCAGAAAGAAAACCACTAGGCCCATCTTGGGGCCTGTTCAGCCGTTACTTTCCTGTAGAAAAGCGAAATCTGCCTCTTCCTCTTACTGTGGAAAAGAAGTATTAAGTGAACTGGGTTATGTTGCCAAATGAAATATTTCCCTGACTGTCTAATCCTTTATCAGAAAGAATAGAGATTTTCTGCCATGTAGCTGTGGAGACTATCTGTTCAAATAAACATCATACAGTTATATCTTTGGTTGTTATTTTCTCTCCATGGTAAAGGAAGGGGAATTCTGAGTTTCCTTAGAAAGTAATGTGTGAACAGGCCCAAATGCCGGCCTGTCTGTTTCACTACTGCCTGGAAAATAGAAGAGTCCGTGAAGTGAATGTCCTTTCTTCTTACTTGGTTCAGTTTCCACCACCGCCGAAATATCTAGCAAGTGGAACATTGAGCATAATGGTGCAGTTTAGAAACATGTATGTAACATTTGCACCTTTTTTCCCTTCCAGATTGTAAAATTAATTAAATGGTCAAAGGAGCATCCAATCACGTTAGCAATTGGTGATGGAGCAAATGATGTCAGTATGATCTTAGAAGCACATGTTGGCATTGGTAAGTGGATTGTTATGGTCAAGTTTAAAGATGTCATCATCATCATGTAATATTGAGTCACTGGTTATTATGGTCCTAGTACTTTGTCTGTATCATTGCCATTGTTTCCTCAATCTATTGTGGAGGAGTACATATTTTTCCCATCAGTAGCTAAGTCTCCATTTCACTCTTGGGTGGAAGATACTTTGTGAGCACCATCAACTTCCTAAACATTAGGAGCAAATGATTCTTCTCAGTTTATGATGATGGAGAGGGAAGATAGTGGCTTGTTCTGAACCTGCTAACCATAGTTTCCCAGTTCAAACGAAACCTAATGATAAGTATCACCAGTTCAGTTTCACTGCATCGTTTCACTTTTTGCCATTTTGTTTTTCCTTCCAGGCCTCATTGGGAAAGAAGGCCGCCAAGCTGCAAGAAACAGCGACTATGCAATACCCAAATTTAAACATTTGAAAAAAATGTTGCTTGTTCATGGGCATTTTTATTATGTCAGGATATCTGAACTTGTGCAATACTTCTTTTATAAGGTATATTGGGGCTTTTGTATTATGGTTGTTAACAGTTTAGACAGAGGCAGATTATTTTGAAGCTTCTTGTCTTGGATTCCACCGTGTGACCATCATCCTTCCAGACCTCCATTCTTCCAGTTTAACTTTAGATTCCTCCTACTCTGCCTCCTAGCTATGGGGAAAACCTGTTTTCCTAAAACCACTTACTTCCAGAATGTCCAGTAATGTAGTAAGTAAACGAGCAAGTGGTTTGGTGTCTGCAAACGTGAATCAGCTTCTAATTTCAGTTGACCAAGCTGAATGGAAGAATGATGGGTTTGTTTTTATGTTTACACTGATAGCCGGATCATATTAGTGATAACTTTCGCCAGTGCATGCTTACAACAACAGAGTCTCTTGTGTTGTAAATCTAAAATGCCAACCTCAGGTGTTTTATAACAACAGATCAGCACATTAGGCATATGTATTTTGTTTCCTTCGGGGAGTAGCTCATCTCAGCGCTACAGTAAGCCAAATCCTGTTTATTTCACCTTTTTGTTGCTTTGACATACTAATCGATGCACCAATTCACTGGTAAAATAAGATAGCCAAATTCACCAAGGACATCTAGCATCAACACCCCATAGGGCATAATAAGTATTACAAAGACATATAAATGTGTACCAATGTGAAGGAATTATTTCTGCCATGGGAACATGTTTACGTTCCGCTTCTAGCATAGTGTTGAATAACCATTTGAACTAGCCGAAACTCTGCAGCAGTGCACTGCTCTCATAACATCAAGGCTTAGTGCAACTTTCGTCTGTAAATAATCTGATGAGTAAGCTCAAATGTAGCAATAAAACTTATAAACTATTGAAATCTCTTAGTCCGAAGCGTATACTCTACTACGCAGGAAAAGACAGAGCGGGGAGTAGTTCCTGGTTCCGAGCCAGTTTATTTGTGTATCGGTGTCTCCTTGTTTCCTCCATTGTATCATGAATATGTACAAGTGTAGAGAGACAGCTACACAGCATTTCAGGAATTCATGCCATTGCAGCGTTACTACTTGGACCTGAAGTAATCTCAGGGCTCAGTCTAGAAAGCATGGGTCTGAGCAGTTTTCCCTTTGCCCTGCCACTTTCCTCCGGAAAACCTGCTCTTTATAGGGATAAATCAGAGCAAACTGGAGAAACCTGATGGATAAATTTGCTGTGATTCAGCGGTGAAGATATGGCAGGGCAAGGGGAAGTCTGGATGAGCTCTCGGTGACTGCAGTTCATTTCTTCAACCATCCAGTACTGCTTCTGCCTCCTCTTCCTGAGGACTGCATTGTTTGCCTTCTTTTTTGTGCTTGCTTCCGTATCACCAACAGCCATTTCTGCGACTGTTGTCCAAATCCTCCTCGCTTTCCTTTTGCAGACTGTACTTTATGTTCCCCAGACGTTACCTTTAGACATGTATTTATTTCCCTAGGACCTTTTTTGCTCTTATCTGCATTTCCAGGGTGTGGGCAAGAATGCACAAACAATAATCAAAGCATCGACATATTTTAATTGCTTGCCACTTTTAAAAAAGAGCTTTTCTACACTGCCGTAATCAATGTAGTACTGAAGGAGGTGCCCTTTTATCAAGTTTTGTTTTTTTCAAAAGCTAAATTCTGTGTTCAGTTGAACTTAGATATGTGTTTAAATTTGTGTAGCTGCCAGTTCATTTTTATACTATGATAACGTCATGCAACGTATCTTGCTTTTGTCTTCCAGAATGTCTGTTTCATTTTTCCTCAGTTTTTATACCAGTTCTTCTGTGGGTTTTCACAGCAGGTATCTCAGAAAACTTTCCCCCCTTTATCATTAAACCAAGTTAATATTTTGAAACATGTTCTTTATTGGTCCAGTAGAATTTAAAATTCATCTTGATCAATTTGTCTTGGTTTGCATGGTGTTGAATGAAAAAGTATAGCATTTTCTGGTTTATTGGAAGCACAGATAATGAGATATGCTCCCTGAAGCATGCAGATTTTAAGTATAACCCACAGTTGCAGTTAGCTTACAATTCAGCATAAAAACACACACATAGCTGTGAGTAAGTGGCATGACCCTAAAATCTTTAAAATTCATTGCCCTTGTGAGTAAGGTTATAAGCAGTGTTAGCTTAAAGAGCACCTGAGAGCACAGGTCTTATTTCAACCAGCTGACCTCTATCTCTTGTGCTCTTTTATTTACCTTAGATGACAGACAGTGACCCATAATGACTCATCGTGTGATGTTTGACTTATAACAATTTCATGTTTTGAGGTTATCAAGTAACAAGACATATTTGTTGAACCTGTGAACTTGCCCTCAAGAGCTGACTTCATCCAGCCAAAGCTAACCTAAGCACTTCCACATCCCGTGGGATTCAATGGAAGAGGGAAGCAGGTTCTTAAACTTTCCCACTGGGAAATCAGTGTGGAACTAAGAACACTTACTATTGGTTGGATTGTGTCCTTCTGGACTATACAGTCTGCAGTGGCGGAGGAAGCCGCCTGGGTGCCTGGGGTGGCGTGCCCAGGGGCGGGGCGCACTGTGGGGCCTCCAGAGTCTGCCTGCCTCATCCCACTGAGCCGCCCTACAGCTGGGGGGGGGGGAGGGAGCGGGCGGACCGTTTGGGCAGCACGGAGCCTGCGTGCATCCAAGCCACTGCATCTCTCCCAGAAGAGACGTGTGGCCTGGGTGTGTGGCAGGCCCCACGGTGAATGCCGCCCAGCATTTTGTCATCCCCCTCAGTGGGATGACACCTGGGCCGGGCCGCATCCACCGCGCCCCCTTCCTCCACCCCTGACAATGTGACCAGTGTCCTTCGCACAAAATTTGCTAATTAGATGTTTTATCCCTGGACATGCTGTTCTCCTTGAGGTGCTACATCAGGGTTTCCCAAACTTGGGTCTTCAGCAGTGTCAGATTACCAAATAGGCAGAGTAGGCACTGGCCTATGCCACCAATGCCTTTTAAGGGCCCTGCAACAACGGATCAAAATAATATTGATTTGATCTTGAAAGGTCAAAGCAAAAATGTATTAGGAGATAATATGTGAGCCCCCTCCCCCCAATTTCAATTGCAAAGGGGCCTCCATGGGGTTTAATCCAGCACTGGTCTCCAGCTATTTCTGGACTGCAATTCACATCATCCCTGGCCACTGGTCCTGCTAGCTAGGGATGATAGGCGTTGTATCCCATTATTACATATTTTTACGTGGCTGTTTATTTGTATATATTTTAAAATTTTAGATATGGATGTTTTATGATGGCCTATATTTGTAATGTCTAAAAAAGGTTTGGCAAAGTAAGCAGTAAATACAGTGGTACCTCGCAAGACGAATGCCTCGCAAGACGAAAAACTCGCAAGACGAAAGAGTTTTTTGTTTTTTGAGTTGCTTCGCAAGACAAATTTCCCTATGGGCTTGCTTCGCAAGACGAAAATGTCTTGCGCCTTTTTCTTAAAACCGTCAATGCATTCCTATGGGAAACCGTCAATGCATTTCCTATGGGAAACCGTGCTTCGCAAGACGAAAAAATTCACAAGACGAAAAAACTCGCAGAACGAATTAATTTCGTCTTGCGAGGCACCACTGTATTCCAGAAACAGCTGGATACCAAAATTTAGGAAACCCAGTGTTAATGTGAATAGAGGAGTGTGCAGTCACAGTGAATTTGGATAGCTGGGAAATACATACAGGACAGTGGACATGGCATTAAATAGGGTTACTTGCTTATTTCCCTACTTTAAATCTTTGCTATTACAGTATCGTAAAATGAAATTATAGCCGGTTAATATTATCTGTTTTTTTCCCATCTGCAGCCTTTATATGATACTGCGTATCTTACCCTGTACAATATCAGCTTCACATCACTTCCTATCCTGCTGTATAGTCTCATGGAGCAACATGTCAGTTCAGATACACTCAAGAGAGACCCTACACTGTACAGGTTAGAGTTCATAACATTCTTTGAATAGGCAGTGGTGACCAGTTAGTGCCACTCTGCTCAACTTCCCTCTTCAGGGCATGGGGAAACAATGAGATGCTGAAGTAGGTCAGGGATGGGGGGAACCTTTTGCATTCCAAAGACTGCATTATCAGTCAGGCAAAAGAAGCTGTGGGGCAGCGGGGGGGGGGGGGAGAGAGGCTGGGGGGACTCCTGAGGACCAGTGAGAGATACAGTGGTACCTCAGGTTAAGAACTTAATTCATTCTGGAGGTCCGTTCTTAAAATTATTCTTAACCTGAGGTACCACTTTAGCTAATGGGGCCTTCTGCTGCCACCGTGCCGAACGATTTCTGTTCTCATCCTGAAACAAAGTTCTTAACCCGAGGTAATCTTTCTGGGTTAGCGGAGTTTGTAACCTGAAGCGTATGTAACCTGAAGCGTATGTAACCCGAGGTACCACTGTACCTTGAACAGGGCTTTTGCAGTGGGGTGTTTTGTAACCAGGAACATTTTCTTTGGTCTTTTAAGAAACAAGGGGAACGTACCATGTATTTTCAGTGAAAAATTATCTCGAATAGTAAAATAAACGTACCAACACCAAAATAACGTTAATACAGTGGTACCTCAAGTCACAGACGCTTCAGGTTACAGACGCTTCAAGTTACAGACTCCGCTAACCCAGAAATAGTAACTCAGGTTGAGAACTTTGCTTCAGGATGAGAACAGAAATCGCGCAGCAGCAGCGGGAGGCCCCATTAGCTAAAGTGGTACCTCAGGTTAAGAACAGTTTCAGGTTAAGAACGGACCTCCAGAAAGAATTAAGTTCTTAACCCGAGGTACCACTGTACATGTGAGCAGATTCACACATTGGTTTCTTTGTGACAAAGTGCATGAAGCATTTTTTTTTTTATTTGCTGCCACCACTACCACTGAATGTAGTAAGTTGTGTTCCGAAGGTAACCGAGAAAGGTAGCAAGAATTTGATACCTGCATCTGTTCAACGGTCACAATAGCAACACCTTCCTGCATTTCCTCATTAAGGGGTTACTGTGTGAATCTGCTTTAAATGTCTTGTGGGAAAGCATTTCTACAAAGGGACTTTTTATGGAAGTTGCCAACTTGAGTGTATGTAAAAATTGTAGCAATACCATTATACAGCATATATATATATAAGAGAAAATGTAAGTTAGTAGTTAATGTGTCAGATTAGGACCAGGAACACCTGGGTTCAAAACACTGTTCAGCCACAAGGCTTACTAGGCTATCTAGGGCCTATATCACTATATCTCAGCCTAACTTTCCTCACAGGGTTGAACCCAACAAGATCACTAATGAGTAAATGACCTCAGTAACGTAACTGATGCATGTCTCCTCAGGTTCAATGCTAAATGTAAAAGTAGTGCGTTTTTTAAAAATGCCAACAACGTGAAGCTTATTTCAGTTTACAAAGACCAGCCTCTTGAAACAAAAGCAAATCTTCTGGAGACCTCTAGTGTTACGTTTTATTATTTAAAATGAGGTCAACGTTCGTGACAATATTGATTCTTCCCGTCTAAAAGGACTTGGGATTTTAATTGGAGAGCTTTATGGTACCCCTAAGTATTGGACATCTGTTTAGGAATGCAGAGAGATTATTGACAGGTCACCTTTAAACACTAGAACATTCCTGTCACTTGAGACAGCATTGTGCAGTTTCACATTTCTCTATTTCAACATGTCAGAATTAATAACTTTGTCGTTATTCAGGGACGTTGCCAAGAATGCTCACCTGCGCTGGCGTGTTTTCATTTACTGGACATTCTTGGGAGTATTTGATGCTGCGGTTTTTTTCTTTGGTGCCTATTTCCTGTTTGACAGCTCAACTGTGACCAGCAATGGACAGGTGAGTATCTAGTCTGATTAAAGCTGCTTTGCTAACATCAAGAAATGATGTGTCAGTAATCTTAAGTGTTGCTTATGCCTTTTCCCCCTTTCACTAAGTATGATCCATTATTTCATAACCTAGCTCCCATTAAAATGGTTATTTAGAAACAGGAAAGTTTTGTGGTTCTTATGGGGTGTTTGACAGGGAATGGTAAAATCTGATTCTGAATGTCAAGAATTGTAGTAAGTTGTTACGGTACCATTAAGGAGAAAAAAGTTTCTTTTACGAACCATTATATTGTTAATGTGGTTCATTTTGCCATTGATGCATATTTTATATTTTGGAATTGCTTGATTTATTCATAACTTCCATTTTAAGAAATGTGCATTCAGATATCATAGTAATAAACACCATGGTTAATTTGAAAAGAACAACATACATCCCATTCAAAGCATTTCTATTTGTACTTGTTAAGTGACGTTAGATATAATTTTAAGGTCCTTCTGCTTTTTATTTGCATGTTGACATTTATGTGGTCTATTTGTGTCTTGCTTTTTTTCCTTTTTTGCTACTTGCTTCTCTTCCTATCCTCAGCTAATGACAGCCAGCACCCACATGGTAAGACTACTGTAGTTTTGTCATGATGTGAGTTTTCCTTTTCCCCTATCCAACTTCAGTACAGATCAGATATTTCTGTTTAAAACCCAAAGTTTAAAATTTCTGTTTATTCCCTTCCTCCTGTGCTGAAATCATAAAAAAGCAGCTTTTAATTTGCATTTTAAAAGTAAAGAACTTTAGGCTACAGGTTTTTAATAATATACATATCTTGCTTCTTATAAGTGTGTACCTGCTTTTCTAGTTGCTTTCTCTTCCTGTGCAGCTAATTCTTTATGTTTATTTAATTTTACACAAATTATATTAATAGATTTCTGGGTGGGCTTTTTTAAAAGTTTGGTGTTCAGAAATAAACAAACAAATGTACTGTTTATCTGAAGTCAGCTTCGGAAAATAAATCACGGGAATGAGGTAGGTAGCAAGAAGAATATCAAAGAAGAGGAGAGGCGATGGGAAGGCAGGTATCTGAGTCTTATTCCAGCTCATTCGAACTTGTACAAATTAGGGTAGACATGATTTAGTGCAGGGGTGGTGAACTGGCAGTCTGTGGACCAATTCTGGCCCGTGGGATGTCCCATGCAGCTTTTAGGTGATGGGAATCCCCTCTCCATGTGCTGCAGCCCCACACCCTGCAAAGCACAGCTCCTTGTACTGCAATTAGGCTTGAAAACAAGCTCCTGTTGGTTGGGAAAGGACCACAGCACAGTGATAGAGTATCTACACGCTGCAAAGGAAGTCCAACCCCTGTAATCTCCAGGTCGGGATGGCAATGTCTCCTCTTATCCTTCTTTTTTCCAGGCTGCCCCATCTCCTCTTAGCTTCCTTGCGAGATGGGCTGACTTCCATATGCACCTGAAATCACTCTCTATTCTTGTTTACCTGAATGTAAAGGCAGGGAGGCCAAAGACATAACCTTGGTTTGCTACATAGTCATTGCAGAATATATTCTTCATTGCATATATTTTTTCTTGCTATAATTGTCATGGGCACAGATTGTTACAGCTGCAGAGTCATCCTCATGCTACAAGCTCTCATGAGGCAAGGTCATGCTAGATTATAAATAATTGGCAACCACAGGGGAGCTTAGTTTGTTTGTGGTGATGCAGGAAAAAGCAGTTCAAGACTTAAGATGTTTGCATACTCTTTACGGATGCTTACCTATTTAAATAATTATAAAAGGGTTATCAGCTAATATGCTTATCTTTAGGAAACATAGGAATACAGAATATTTTCTCATAGTAGCACACCTAGGCTACGAAAGGAGTGGGGTCAGTAATAAGTTCAAGACCCATCAGTATTCTTACATTTCAAAGCCTAAAGAACTTTTCAGCTGATAGTTTCAGCTGATAGTTTCAGGTGGCTGTGAGTCCTAATATTATAATAAAAGCAATAAAAGGCAAATAACAAAGGAATTGTTATCTTTAAGTTGTTGTTTTTTTCAAGTTTCTCCAAGTTTTTCCAACTAAATATGTTAACTAGAAAGTCAAATTTTAATCTTTGTTTACCATTATAATGGATAGTATTATATTAACTGACAACAGTTTGGAGCCCTAACTTATAAATAATAATACATATAATGTGATGGAACAATTTACAATGGTTAATTAAATAACTGAACGGTTTGTCTACAAGATTCAGGATCATCTTTATACTTCTTCCATCAGCACTTAATAATATGACTTTTTTTCCCAACAGTGAAGGTCATGGAAAGAAGTAATAAGCTTCAGCTTCTAGGCAGTCGGTTAATTTTCATGTCAATCAATATGAATTACATATAATTCATTTTCCTAAATGGAGTGAATGGCAACTAGCTGGCGAATGTCTGTTTGTGGAATAATTTATCCCAAATGTGTAGAACTTTCAGCCATCAAGAATATTGTTACAGACTATAAAAAGACTGGACTCTCCCTACCTTGGTTCTACCCCAGCAAATATGTGTTCTTTCTGATTTCCTGTTCTTCCAACTATCTTGGATATCCTGGGTTTACCTGTGTGTCTTCCATGTAGCCATCTAAAGTGCTCAGGTCTTTTCTCAATCAAAAGGAGAACAGGGTAGTCAGCAGATACCTTGGATATAATTGCGTATGGCTATGGCTATGCGCTTCAGGATATTACAAGTAGGTCCTATTGATAATAATGCACTGTTATTGTTACTGGCTGTTGTTGTTTAACTTAAGTAAATAAATAAAACACGGCACAGTACATTAGCACATCTCAAGTTTTCAAAGCTCTTTCTATATGCTACAGCAACCCTTTAAGGCTGGACAGTATGATTGTCCCTGTGTTACAAATCTAGTTGCCACTTTTTTGTGTTATTTTTTGAAGTTAGCATCAGGGGGTAGTTGTCCTAGAATGTTCTATAGCAGGCATCAAGTTATCTTGATAAGATAGTTGTTGTTGTTGTTGTTGTTTAGTCGTTTAGTCATGTCTGACTCTTCGTGACCCCATGGACCAGAGCACGCCAGGCACTCCTGTCTTCCACTGCCTCCCACAGTTTGGTCAAACTCATGTTCGTAGCTTCAAGAACACTGTCCAACCATCTCGTCCTCTGTTGTCCCCTTCTCCTTGTGCCCTCAGTCTTTCCCAACATCAGGGTCTTTTCCAGGGAGTCTTCTCTTTTCATGAGGTGGCCAAAGTATTGGAGCCTCGGCTTCAGGATCTGTCCTTCCAGTGAGCACTCAGGGCTGATTTCCTTCAGAATGGATGGGTTTGATCTTCTTGCAGTCCATGGGACTCTCAAGAGTCTCCTCCAGCACTATAATTCAAAAGCATCAATTCTTCGGCGATCAGCCTTCTTTATGGTCCAGCTCTCACTTCCATAGTAGTTCTCTGTAAAAGTGGGAAGGGAAGATCAGCTTGTGTAATGGAGTCTGATTTTGTTAGTCCTGTTTTCACGGCTTTTTAACAAAACTGGAATGTCTCATAGTTTCATAGTTAAGAAGGATGTACAGCCACAAAATATCATTTTTCTTGTCCCTAGCATTAAAATACCTACGCAATGATAAATACTGCATTTTTGTTTGTTTTTATTATAACACTTTTGCCTTGTGAGATCTGTGTTATATGTAAGTTTAGTTTCCTCTAATATAGAAATTAGACTAATTTTATTTTTATTCATTACACAAAACACCAGCTTTGTGAGCCTTAGCTTGTTATGAAGATAGGATTTTGAATAATAAGGCATAATTTTGTGGCTTATATTCACTTTTAAAATGTTGACTCTTGTCGTTATCAGCCACCAACCTCTTGATAACACCATGAAAACTAGCAGTAACTGAACTTAAATGATTGCCTTTTGCTTAGCAGAATGCTTTGGCTTATTCAGTAAACATAAATTTCCTGAGATTTCATCCTGCACCCTTGTCCGTTTCTAATTTCAGTTTCTAATTCTTTCCACTTTTTGATGCTAATAGTACTATGGAAATTTTCTGGAAAAGGCAAGGTTGTGGAAGATCAAATGTGAAAAAGATGCCCAATTACTCCCAATTTTTACCTTCTCACTTTGGCCCCCATACTACATCCTAGAGGGACCTGTGGCCCTCAGGTAGAGTAGAGGGAGCTCTTAAAGGTAAAGGTAAAGGTACCCCTGCCCATACGGGCCAGTCGTGTCTGACTCTGGGGTTGTGCACCCATCTCGCTTAAGAGGCCGGGGGCCAGCGCTGTCCGAAGACACTTCCGGATCACGTGGCTAGCGTGACGAAGCTGCTCTGGTGAGCCAGCACCAGCGCAGCACACGGAAAAGCCGTTTACCTTCCCGCTAGTAAGCGGTCCCTATTTATCTACTTGCACCCGGGGGTGCTTTCGAACTGCTAGGTGGGCAGGAGCTGGGACCGAGCAATGGGAGCGCACCCCGCCGCGGGGATTCGAACTGCTGACCTGATGGTCGGCAAGTCCTAGGCTCTGAGGTTTTACCCACAGCGCCACCCGCGGAGGGAGTTCTTACATGAGTGTAATTCCATTAGTGGTTTCTGGATCCAACTCTGTGGTTGAACAAAAGAGGTTGTGTTGGAATTGGCAGCCCATGAAATTGTATGAAATTTGTATAATTGCAGTTGTATAAGACTGCAGTCTAAACTTTCCCCCACTTTTTATTTATTTGTTTAAAGTATTTTTTATTGAATTTTATCCATACAGCCCAGATAACAAAAGAGAACCTCACGAGACAGACACATCATGACTATACAATAAAAATGACCATTGCTCCCCTTTGTTGTTATAGCAGAATGATTGTTCTCTTCATCTCATTTTTTTAAAAAGTCTGTAGTTTTTAAGATGCTTTCAGTAAGAGATCAGGGGAGAGCAAATGGTAAGAGTATTCTGAAGGTGATGAAGGTGCAAGGGAGAATATATTAGTGACACATTCACTATGCTTATGTTTCTTGCTATGTGGAAAAAAAAGGGACCTCTAGCAAACAGGTTGCAGTGTGGAGTGTTCCTCTTCAGGTTTCCCCTTCCATTCCCCTTCCATGTGGTTTTCTGCCCCCTCCCCGCAGTCAATCAGCATTCTGTATCCACTAAGTATACTCAGTACCCATCATCCCCTCCACCCAATGTTAGGATTCCTGCCCCCTCCCCATTTTTTATGTCTACAAACCTCAGAGTTTCTGCAAGCCTATGACTCCCTCTGTCTTGTGCATAGATGAGGCCATTTTGGCTACCTGAAAATCTCCCCTTGAATAATTGGGTTAATTCCCAGGAAAGTTTTAAATGTGTACACTTCCACATTTTCGTGCATTACACAATACTAAATGAAACTTGTTATACTAGACGGTATAACCTGAAACTTTTTTTTCTTGTGAATGTTTTCCTCATAGATGTTTGGAAACTGGACCTTTGGGACACTGGTATTCACTGTGCTGGTATTCACTGTTACCTTGAAGGTATGATCTCCTACATGTGTGTTGAACCCAAACTGGCATCGCTTCCTGAAGCATGTTCCAATATGAAGGAAGGCTAAAAAGTATACCCAGTATACCTGAAGGAGCGTGTCCATCCCCATTGTTCTTCCCGGACATTGAGGTCCAGCGCCGAGGGCCTTCTGGCGGTTCCCTCGCTGCGAGAAGCCAAGTTACAGGGAACCAGGCAGAGGGCCTTCTTGGTAGTGGCACTGCCCTGTGGAACGCCCTCCCACCAGATGTCCAAGAGAAAAACAACTACCAGACTTTTAGAAGACATCTGAAGGCAGCCCTGTTTAGGGAAGCTTTTAATGTTTAACGTTTAATGTTTAACAGACTATTGTATTTTAATATTTTGCTGGAAGCCACCCAGAGTGGCTGGGGAAACCCAACCAGATGGGCGGGGTATAAATAATAATAATAATAATTATTATTATTATTTATTCAGAAAAAAAGACGGTGGTTTATAAGCTTATGGATTATATGGAAAACTGAATAGAGAGAGGTTCTTTCCCCTTCCTTCTCTTATAATAGCGGAATTTGAAAATATCCAGTGAAATATATTGGCAGTCAGTTCAGGACAAAAACAAATATGGGTGAATGAATGGGAAAAACCCATCAAAACAAAAAGGTTTTCAGTTGTTTTCAGAGAGTACAAGTAGTGGTTGCTTGTCATTCTATGAGAGAAATGCTGTTCCATAGGGGCAGCCACAGAGAAAGCCCTGCTCTGCACTACTGTGGAGCAGGCTTCTGATATTTTAGAGACTTGGGGGGGAAACCCCTCTCCTGCTGAATACACTGACATAGTGAGTAAATAAGGGATAAGGTGATCTCTCAAGTAATCTGCTCCAGGGCTGTATGGGGCCTGGTATGTTAGCACCAAAACTTTAACCTTGGCCTGGTAGCAGATTGGCAGTAGTTTTCCCTCGCAAGCGTTCTAGCCACCATGTTCTGTACTAGCTGCAGCCTCCAGACCAATCTCAAAGGTAGCCACACAAAGTGTGCATTGCAGAAATCCAACCTTGAAGTTACCAATACGTGGGAAACTTGTGAAGCCACCCTGATCCAGGAACAGCTGCCATTGTCTTCCAGCTGAAGCTGGTAGAAAGCTTTCCTAGCCATTGAGGTCCACTGCATCTCCAGTGACTGAGTTGGGTCTGGGAGCCCTCGCAGGCATTGTGCCTTCTCCATCAGGCAGAGTGTGACACCATGCAATTAATGATACTAAGGAACTTGGTGGACTTATGGGCTGGAGATGTGTTTGTTCTGTCCTATTCCCTTGTAAAAGGATGTTTGGGAACCTTTACAGTAGCTAGTGCAGAATGTGGTGTCCCACTTATTGACAGGTGTGGACCAGATTTTGTGTATCTCCCCTGTACTTCAAAGCCCTAAACAGAAGGAGAGAGCTTTCTGTTTGCGTTTGGCTGGGTCACTGCAGAAAGCAGAATTCTGGATTAGACATTTGGACTGATCTAGCAGTGCTCTTCTTATGTTCCCCTGTCCCTGTTTCTCAGAAATATCTTCTCTCCACAGAGAATCTCGATAAAAGCAGCCACCTGCCTTAACCCATCTGCTTGAATAGCTTGTGGTGCACTTTTAGTTACTGTTGAATAAAGAACCAGCAATGCTGCCCCTTGGGACTTGTTACTTATTGCACAAGAAACAGTCAATGTGTATTTCTACCAGGGCTTGATTTGAGGCAAGGTTCAGCCTATGGCCTGCTTTTCATTCATATGAACTACATGTGAAAACAAAAACACCTCTTAGCATCTGTTCTTACCAGCTTCTACGCATATATAATTACAGTGGTACCTCGGGTTACACATGCTTCAGGTTACATACAATAATAACCCAGAAACCCAGGTTAAGAACTTTGCTTCAGGATAAGAACAGAAATCGGGCTCCGGCGGCGCGGCGGCAGCAGGAGGCCCCATTAGCTAAAGCGGTGCTTCAGGTTAAGAACAGTTTCAGGTTAAGAACAGACCTCCGGAACAAATTAAGTACTTAACCCGAGGTACCACTGTAAAGAGTAGAACTATCTGGCCAAAGCATTATTGTGTAGTTTCCAGGAAAACTTAATTCTGGCACATTTTGCTTAGGAAAAAACTGATTGATACTTCTCTCAATGGATGGATTATGGTCCCAAAATTGTTTTACGTAAGTGATTCTTGAGAATTGAATTAAAGAAGGGCCATGGTTCAGTGGTAGAACATCTGCTTTGCTTGCATAAAATCCCCGATTCAGTCTCTGGAATAGCCAGGTAGGGCTAAGAATGTCTCTGTCTGAAACCCTGGAGAGCCTTACATAGAACGCCATGAAAGGAAGTCTGTTCCTAGCATATAAAGGAGATTGCCAGCTTTGTTGACTTGTTTAAGAGTTAATTTTCAGTGGTTGCCCATCACATTTGTTTTGTATGTTTAAAAGTTATAGGAGGTACATGTCATGTCGAGTCCAACATGTTAAATGTATGTGGGAAACTGAATACTCACATATTCATATTGCCATCTATCCTCAGGCGATGATCTAAATATATATATATACATTTTTACAGCTTGCACTGGATACACACTACTGGACTTGGATCAATCACTTTGTGATCTGGGGATCACTGCTTTTCTACATTGTCTTTTCCCTTCTCTGGGGAGGGATCATCTGGTAAGAAACACCTGTGAAGCATAATTGAAAATGCCACTTCTGGAATCGCATACAAGGGGTGGCAGACTATTTATTTATTTAAAAATATTAATAACCCACACTTCAGGCAGCATAGCCCTAGCCACAATGCCTCTAATCTGCCTCTGCTGTCTGAGACAATATGCTTCTTAATTCCAGTTGCTGAGAGTCACAAGGGGGCAGAGTGCTGTTGCACTTAGGTTCTGCTTTTGGGTGACCCGTAGAACAGCAGGCTGGACTAGCTAGGCTTGACCCAGCAGGCTATTCTAATGTTCTTAATGCAAAGAGAAATTTTATGAAACACTAATACCTTGAACCTAGCCACAATTTGACAGTGAGGTAAGAATAAGAATAAGAATGGCCACCGAGACCTTATAACACCAGTCCTGAAAGACCTACATTGGCTCCCAGTACATTTCTGAGCACAATTCAAAGTGTTGGTGCTGACCTTTAAAGCCCTAAATGGCCTTGGCTCAGTATACCTGAAGGAGCGTCTCCACCCCCATCGTTCAGCCCGGACACTGAGGTCCAGCTCCGAGGCCCTTCTGGTGGTTCCCTCACTGCGACAAGTGAGCTTACAGGGAACCAGGCAGAGGGCCTTCTCGGTGGTGGCGTCCGCCCTGTGGAACGCCCTCCCATCACATGTCAAGGAAATAAACAACTCTCTGATTTTTAGAAGACATCTGAAGGCTTCAGAAGACATTAGAAGACTAACTTCAGGGAAGTTTTTAATGGTTGATGTTTTCTCGTGTTTTTAATATTCTGTTGGGTACCATCCAGAGTGGCTGGGGAAACCCAACCAGATGAGTGGGGTATAAATAAATAAGCAAACATTATTATTATTATTATTATTCCTGCATGCTGAAACCATCTATATTTTGAGTTCGATTTCATTTATCCACCATGGTTGTGTTCTGTTTTTCTTCTGCCCAATTAGGCCTTTTCTCAATTACCAGAGGATGTACTATGTGTTCATGCAAATGCTGTCTAGCGGTCCTGCATGGCTGGGTATTATTATGCTCATAACGGTGAGCCTTCTTCCAGATGTTCTGAAGAAAATTTTATGCAGGCAATTATGGCCTACAGCAACAGAAAGAACCCAGGTAAACATCCCATAGTCTTGATAATTGATGATGGATGCCTAATCTTAGATTTATAGCCCAATCTCAGAGAAGTCTGCTCAGTTCCACCGAGGTCAAATGGGACTTATTTATACAAACAAGTGTGGCTGGATTTGCACGCTTAAGGTTAGTACTAGTGCCCCGCTGAAAACCTGCCCTCTAAGTCACCAAAGTGGCTTCCATTTTTCTCTCGCGTTTTCAGAATTGTTTCTAATTTCAGTGAGTTCTGGTGTGAGCACACCTGATGGTTGTGAGGTGGCCAAGGGTGGTGTGTGAGATTTGCTTTCCAATAAATTTATATCTATTTATTTTACTCGGTTTATATCCTGCCACCCCCCCCCCCAAAAAAAACCCCCATTAGCTAGCACACTGCTGCATGCTTCCAGATACGAAAAAGCCCCAGGATGCGAGTTAATACAGATATACACAAACATTTAAACTCACATAACCTCCGTTCTAAAACAGCTGCACTGTTTTGTTTCCAGTCTGAATTTAGGGTGCTCACATTAGTGTTTAAAAGCCCTAAATGTCTTAGCTTTCAAATGTCTGAAAGACAATCTCCTTCTCTAAAGGTAAAGGTACCCCTGCCCGTACGGGCCAGTCTTGACAGACTCTAGGGTTGTGCGCCCATCTCACTCAAAGAGGCCGGGGGCCAGCGCTGTCCGAAGACACTTCCGGGTCACGTGGCCAGCGTGACAAAGCTGCTCTGGCGAGCCAGAGCCGCACACGGAAACGCCGTTTACCTTCCCGCTATAAAGCGGTCCCTATTTATCTACTTGCACCCGGGGGTGCTTTCGAACTGCTAGGTTGGCAGGCGCTGGGACCGAACAACGGGAGCGCACCCCGCCGCGGGGATTCGAACCGCCGACCTTTTGATCGGCAACCCCTAGGCACTGAGGCTTTAACCCACAGCGCCACCCGCGTCCAATTAGCAGAGGTGCGGGCCACATGACAGTGAGAGAGGTCTTTTCCCTGTAGCAGCCTCTAAGCTGTGTTATCCCCACCCCCCACAAACACACAGAGGTGCACCTAACACTATGCAGGCACCCTTATTTTCCGATTGTAAATTGCTTAACTGATTTTATTGTATTTTCATATCGTTGTAACGCACCTTGGGTAGGTGGATAAGAAAGTATAATAAGTATCTGGGAAAAGTGCAAGTTCAAACAGATGCAGGGCTGATATTTGTTAATTTTCTAATAACCTCCCCCCCCCCAAAGTCCCCTTTCTCTTATTTTTAGTGGCACAAAACAACATGAAACTGTTCAGCAGCCTGTTTTAAACTTTGTTAACTTATAATGGTAACCTATTCAAATTAGCATTGATAGCTTCAGCTCCCTCCTTCCAAACAACTCCGCTGAGTTTTATTTCCTACATTTATGTATCACTTTATTGCCCATTGTATTTGAAGAAGCTTTCAATCTAGAATACTGGCTTAGAATATAATAAACATGATTAAAAAATGAGAGGAAGCAAATTCAGGTATGCAAAGTATTTTTAGGCAAAATAAATTAAAAAATCATCCATTAAAGATAATAACTGGAACCATCAGTACAATTTAGTACATTGTCAATTTAGAAATTATAGTGAACTTTGAATGATAACGTGTGTTGCATGTTTAACTAGAACACTGAAGCTGCTTGTTTCTGAAGCCTAGTTTCTAGAAAGATTGTCCTGAAATTTCAACAGATGCATTTCATATTAAAGACATTGTTTAATGAAAACTGCATCATATTTCTGTTAGCAGTATTTCATCTCCTTCATTAATCTGTTGTTTCTTTAATTCCCTCTGTTTGATGAATAGCTAAAAATATTCTTGAATTTCAAATATCTGTGTAGATACATGATGAAGCGTCAAATTAGTTTCATACACCTGTGGCTTCTCTTCTTGTGTTGATAATTTGAAAATGAAAGTCTACCTGGTTTGGACACTATTCTCACTTACCACTTCCTTATGTGCTGTGGGAGAAAATAAGATCACTCACCAAGTGCTCCTGTTCTAGTAGAATTTAGATACCCCTATCCTGAGTAAACTGTAGCCCTTGAGTAGGATGTACACATGTAAAATCCAACTTGCCTGGTCCTAATTCAAGCAGATAATTCCTGGGCTTTTGAAGAGGAAATCAATTGCACAATTTGCATTTATATACCGTACATTGGATTTGCCTGTGTATAGCCTATTCAGTTTGCATGAATCTCTAGTGGTGTTGGAGGCAAGGCAGACATACCTGACTGCTGGGTTGGGGTTGAAAGATGCAATTTCATTCCTCTGCTGTGTGTAAAGAGAGGTAGGAGAGAATTTCATCTGGACTAGGCCAATTAATTGTTCGCAAAGAATTGAAGATACAAAGCTTTTGCAGCGCTGAAACAAACACTGCCATCAGTTTGCCGATGGTTACACATAGTAAATAAATTGCAAGCCACAATGTTTAAGATTAGTAGGCTTGCCATACGTCAGGAAAATTCGTGACATGTCCTGTATGGCAACACGATGGAAAAAGAAACAGCTACGAAAGCTAAAAATCACTAGCTCAACAACTTTGTGGGTGTCAGAAATTTTACTTTTTGAAATATGGCGACCCTAAGATCAGAGTTCCTAGCCAGATTAAAATACCAGTATTTGGAGAGGGTTTTGCCCTGCCAAAATCACCCCCACCTAGTATTGAATGCCTTGAATGAGTTGCCTTCTTGTTAATCCCCAGCTGATGATTTTAGAGAGATCATCAATATTTAGATATTATGTAAAAGAAAATCTTGCTCGCCTGTATAATCCACATCGTACTGACTTTTATGTAACAATCTGAATGACCCAATTTTTGGTAATCATAACTGGACCATGGGAATAGCTTGAAGTTCAAAGCCAAGAACCAAATTAGCGTACTGTAGCCTGTAAAAAAATTACAGGAATAGTATGGAAATAATTCAGTAGATTAGGAAGCTGAACAATCCCTTAGCATTTTGACAGTTGCCCTTAGAGTTATGGTGGTCACCTAACAGAAGCTGGTAAAAACTATTAACACACTGGATGTCTGTCTACTTGAGCAAGACATCTAGAAAAGGGCATAGTAAGGGAACTATGTGCTGTGATTTTAAGAAGTCTGGTATTGCAAGTTTTAAGTGACAACTCTAATGGGTGGAATAAGAACTGTCTAGTATTTCCTTCCTAGGCAACTTGATGCTTGTATTTGTAATATGCTCTAGAAAGCCTTTAGCATTTAATCAGATTTATTCCTTGTGTTTCTTCTTTTCCCTCTCCCAATATGCTCCTGTCTTCCAACCTCCTTTTCCTAAATAACTGCTACCTTGCTTTAAACTGTAAATGATGTACACGGGTACTTTCTTCAACCTTCTGGGGGAAATCAGACTAAACATCAGTGCCTTTCTGTTGAGCAGTCCACCATCTTTATGCTTTCTCAGACTTCAAGCAGTCTAAGTTTCTAATGGAGCAAAAGGTGATTTTTTCCCTGCCTTTCTGCATGCTTGGCCATTTCGTTCAGAGGACTTTAGAAAGTGTGTCCACAGTTCATATGATGTTAGTCATACTTCATATCCAAACTGTATGTTAAACCTCTTGGTACTTACAACATGTTCTGTCGACATTCCCTCTCTTCGCTTTTCTAAAAGTATCTGTATACCATAAATAGTTATGTGCACTTAACTGGTCATTCCTTGTATGTGAATAGCATAATATGCATTGCAAGAACTGTCCATTTTAAGTAATGATGGTTCTTGATAGATCAATGCACATTGTGCTTGCATTGTGAGTGGCAATCACCTCAGTGGATTGTTTGTCAGACACAAGTGTGATGGGAGCTCCTGAGCAATTGGGTAGTTCAGATGTACACAAGTCTGGTTAGATCTTGAGGCTTGTGCACACCATCCTTACACGTGTCATTTTGCTGTTTTATTTCCTGGTCTGAGGCAAACCAAAGTTTGGGACTTCATTCTCACCTGCAAACTATGGTTTGTGCTTTTCCTGCAAACCCAGATCAGAAACCAGGGTAGTTTGTACATGACCTGGTTTGAACTTAGAAATTTAACTGTATTCTTCAGCTTTTCTCTTTCCATTTTAACAAATTCCCAATTCATTGTGTTTCTCGCTTTATATTCAGCTCTGTATGTGGTGAGCAAGATCACTGTTTCATGACTCTACAGGGTTGTTTTTTTAAAAAAAACAAAACCTGACTTTTTAAAGTCTTCTTTTGCTGTTGGTGTTTTCAGAATGTTTAATATTGATATTTGTGCAAACTGCTTTGGGATATTATAATCAATGAATCTGCAAAAGCTTTGGAGGAATCTGTCTCTTTTGGTAAACTACAAGCCAAATCTTGTTTCTGTTTTCTGTTTCAAGAGTTATGACCCCAGTCACAATATTCATCTAATTTGAATATTTAGCTGGTGATAAGGCATTCTTTCATTCCAGCGTATGCCTACTATACATAATTATCCTTATTTTTAATTACAGATTTGTTTTTATGTGTTAACTTTTCTGCTTAATTCTTCTTTCCTCCTTTTTAACATTAAGACTCTTAGTGTAAACTTGATGCCAGTTTCAAGAACACTGAATTGCTATACCCTTTCCTCATTTACATGAATCTGCTAAAAACCTCAAAACGTCTTCCTTTAATTAAAATGTCAAGCAGTAAATATGAAACAATGTGATAAGAGTTTAAATCCTGTGATGGTGGTAGTTAAATGATACATATAGGGTGACCTTCATATTGGCCTTGACATGGACATATTAGAAGATTACCTCCTACTTAAGAAGCTAACGCCCTCTCCAGAAGTAGAAAGGGACAGTCCATTTGCAACTGGGACAAACGTTGTAGGACTTTAAGGCTGTTGCAAACAATAATCTCAAATGCACTTTCCCCCCATTTCCACTGTAAATAGGACACGGAGGGTCTGAAATAATATACATCTGCTAGTAAACTCTAATACAATAACTGCTTCTTGTTCGTTTGTTCATTTCTTATTAACAGTGTTGATGATTTGGCATATGTTAGCCATCCTAACACTGCACTTGTTATTTTCCTCTCCAATACCGTGAGATGTCCATATTGAGCAATAGTCTCAGTGTTTTTCCTCATCCTTGCAGAAGATTACGAAACATAAAACTGCCCTTAATGCACTGGCGAACAACGATGGGCCACTCCTTGAAGGACCCCTTTCTGCTTCCGAGGCATAATTAGATCATTGATAGGTAACAGTATTGCACGTGTTACCGTTTGGCAATTTCTGTTGGTGTGCTGTGGTGTTTTCAAAGAGAAAACTTCTTCCTCCAGAGTTTTTGCTGTGCCTTATCAAATTAATTATAATCTCTGCAGTTTTTGATATTGCAATCTGTTCTCAATGCATTTCAGAGCACAGGTAAGTTTTGGGGTTCTTTGTGTAGTATTTTGGGTGTGTCTTCTGGGAAGGTTGAGATTTAGAAGCTGCATGTTTTGTTCTGATTTCTTTTTTTACTCTGATTCTAATAGGATTTATGTGCATGGTTGCAGCTTTAATTAAATATGAATTGTAAGCTGTTTTGTGTCAATCGCTATTCTTCAAATGAGATTCGGTGACTAAGCATAAGCCACAAGTATTTGGATTCAGATTAAATTAGTAACATTGGTTTGAGCAGAATTCAGAATCCCATTTGCCCCCCTCAAATATATCTGCATAATTTCCAAATATCATGAATTCATGATATTGGGTCCTGTCTTCTCAGTGCCCTGTCTTTTACCTTTGGATGTGGAAATATGATAAAGCAAAATTTCAAACGGCATCAGCTTTTAGCCTGGCTAAACAAATGTAAGGCAAAGGCTACAGACTCCCAGGAATTGGGGGAAAGCAGATGCTCAAGGCCACATAAATCTGCTAGAGTCTTCATATCTCCCCACAGGGAACATTTGCAACTTGGTTTTTTACAAGTCACAAGTATTAGCAAGAAGCAAAAGTATTTCATCTCAGCCACACATTTATTCGAAGATAAAAACAGCCCTCAGAAAAGGAAGTGCTTTAATTTCCAAAGTGGCACAAATGCCCAGATGATTGGGATTCCTAAAATAGCTTCTATAAAGTAACACGCTCCATGGAGATCAAGAGAGTGTATTCAAATTCCCATCTGTTCTGGTGCAGAATAGCCTTCCGGACATTTCCTAAATACAGGCTAGAAACAGTAAGGACAGTATAAATTAACTTATCAATTTAAATTTATCTGCTAGCTACTGAGAAAAATATCAACCATATCAGTCATCCCAAATATCAAAAGATTATCAGACATCCAAAAGGCAGGATAAAAAGTGGTTCATATCCGAGTATCTTATTTCTCCTAAGCAAAATGTTAACGAAAAGTTGTTCTGTATGTAAAAGAAGACGAAATTGTGAATTAAAATAAATTGAAATTACTCCTCTGTTGAGGCTGTGTCTGCATTTTTAAATGAGCCAAACAGTGGCGCTCTATTGGCAATTTATATGTCTCCATCTGGCCATATTGCCCCTATGCTAGGTACCACCTTAAAGCCTTTCAGTTAATTACTATGATGGCAGCTTCATAACCTATTACTTGTTTTCTTGGCAGAATAAATCAAGCCATGGTCGGGACCATTTTTCAGAATTCACACCTCTTGCCTCTCTGAAGAGTCCAAGATACAGGAGCAATGACTGCAAACATACCCCAGCAAGAAGGTCTAGTTCTCATTCTAAAAAAACAATGTTTACACATTGGAGAAACTATGATTATTCAGTACTCCCTTCCATCTTTGGCTATTCCAATAACAAGCGTTGTGATTCCAGTGCCAGGTACTACCAACAGGGTTCAGGTCTGGAAACATCCCTATGAGAGATCACCAACTCAAGCCTTTAAGAACTAGCAACTATTCCTCCCTCTCATTCCAAGCCCCGCTACTACTACATCTGCAAATGACCATTTAACAGCACTGATTGAAATTTTGCTGGCTTTAACTGTCCGATGTAATAGTCTGACAAACTGGATCAAAGAGCATGGAGTACAACTCTTTTCCCAGGAGTCTTGCCCTTCCTTATTATGTTCTAAACTGTTGAAGCAATGGATTTTTCTACACAGTCTGGCACTGTGAGGATGAACAGCACTGTAATTTCACTCCATCCTGTCAAAAGCCTTTGTATGTTTATTGACTCCCATCATCTCTTTTCCTTTATTACTTGAAAGAGTCCTGCTTTAGTCAAACGTCCTCTTCTGAGATCAGTGGTTAAAATTTTGTCAGCCCTCTAAGTAAGCAATGGTCTCAGACCCCCCAGTGAAAGTCGTCAAGAACACATTTCACAGGTGCTGTTTCTGACTGGTGTTTGTCTTTTCTTTGCTCTCTCTGTAGAACAAACTGGTGTTTCCTCTGTGCAAATCTGCTTTCAAGAAACACTCTCTAATATCCATTTTATTGTAAGTCACCAAGTAGGACGTCTATGTGTGATTTTAAGACCCAGCACCCTTCCCTACACTTTAGACCAATACATTTTTACTTAGACTGCCTACAGACCTTTGGGAAGTCAAGCTGGCTAGCAAACGAGTGAAGTGGCCACTGTAGGTATTGAGTTGAAAATAATTACTGAATTTAAGAATTTAGTCTTAGAAATTTAAAGAACGAACCAGTATTCTACCATTCTGCTACCTCTAAAGTAGAGTACGGATGTATTAGGAAGTGCTGTGCTACCCGAAGTTTTTTTTTTGTTTTTTCCCTGTTGTGGAAAGGAAGTAATTGCTTCCATAACAGCTCAACTAGATAATACTGTATTTTAAATGCTGGTTTTTAATTTTTGATTTGAACTTTGAAAGGGAGAGGGAGACAGAATGTTTAACAGAATGTCTACTTAGTGACTACTTATATTTGGTAATGACCACTAGGTTAAGTTTCCCCCTTCCTCCTTTTTGAATGTGAATTCAACCATTCTTCAGAAAAGAAAAAATATGTGCATGATTATGCAAACGCTTTATCTGTCGTTTTAAATCATTACAGCCAGCTTGTACTTCGGCTCTATTCGTGGCTCTAGTTTTGCTGTGTACTGGTTTTGATAATAGCATACACAGATCAGTTCTGTTTCTTTTCTCCCAGTGTTTTATTTAGGGTGTCAACTTTGCCGAAGGATTACTTGATAGGGGAAAAAAGTTTGCGTGTGGAAGAAAATGCACAGGTTCTCTCTCTCGCCTTCCCTGAACAGAGATTTGGGGGAGATGGGAACATAATGCTTTGAAAGGCAAATTGTGAACATTTTATTATACCAAAGATTACAGAGACAGAGAATCTGATGGTAGTTCCCATACTTCTCAAGTCTCACCCCCCTCATAACGCACAACATCTCAGCGTTTGTCATTTAAAATGAAGCACTTTCCATTTCCAGTGTTGTTCACATACGGATAGTAATATACCGGAAGTTAATATTTATTTGACATTACATACTTGAATGTCTTGTAGAAATGTCCCCTACATAAAACACTGGTTACAAATATATATTTTTTAAAAATTAACTTGATGTGAGTATTGATTTTATACCTGTAGTAGTGACAAATCTCCTGTTCGGGTGTAGTTAACAAAATTATTTTTAATGGGTTTTTTAGAAATCTTAAAATTGCCTTTGCACTGAAATATTTTTCAATACTGTAGCTATTTATATATCTGTTATATGCATACATTTGTTAACACAACATTTCTATTGTTTTTTAATTGTATGTTTTAGAGAGTTTTTTTATACCTATGAGTTTTGGATCAGAGTTTAGCTTATAGTGGAATTGTGGTTGAATGTTGAAATTCTGATGAATGTTAAAATTAGAAATAGGTTTGTTGTTTCAGAATCATCCAAAGCTACTGATTTTTTTAAAAAAATGCTTTTTTGCTTTTGCTTGTGAATAATAGCTTTTAATGTGATTCATTCTGCTTACTACCAGTTGCTGCTATCTACTATTCTTACATTTTTATTCCATGAAGCTTTCTACCAGTTCCTTGTTTTTGTTTTGTTCATTTCCATCTTTTTAGCCTTAAGTAAGAAGACCCTTTGCTTGATGATTTGAAAATGCTGCATTCCTGCTCTGCCTACTAACAAAAATGGTTTACTGCAATATGCTTGCATCTCAACTGTTTCCTAAAAAGTGAATGATCTTTCAACAGGCTGAAATATTTAATGGTAGTTTTTTTTAAAAAAAGAAAACAAACACTTATGATTGATTGTATTGCATTAGAAGGAGAAATCATAGAAACATAGAACTGTACAGTTGGAAGGGACCCTAAGGCTTGTCTAGTCCAACCCCTTGTCATGCAGGAATCTCAACACCCATCCAGTTTGAAACCACACCAGACCCTGCTTAGCTCTGCAAATGTGCTAGTAGTTTTATTGCTGCACCACTAGGAGGATATTTTTGAATTTAAAGGAGGAATTCTGCTTCCATTAAGCAATCAGAGCTTTAAAAATACACTGTTTAAATGGGGGGAAAGGAAAGGCTCTATAGGCCTTCATTTTCTTTCTGCAATAGATGTACAGGTGTAAGACAGAAGCTAAACTAGTAGGCCTTAGATATTCTTGTGCATAGCAATTTGGTGCAGACATGCTGCAAAGGATGAGAAAACCTAGGACCTTCCAGATGTTGCTGGAACGCAACTTCCGTTATTCCTGAACATTGGCTATGCTCATTGGGACTGATGGGAGCTGGAGTCTCAACCACATCCGAAGGGCCACAGGCTGGTCACTCCTTTTCTACACATGAGGATCTGCCCAGCTGAGTAAATGACTGATGCTGTCAGTGGTGAGGCATAACCTAGATTTACTCCATTACCCTTGGAAGATCAGAGTGTCTGAACTGCCAGAATTTGATCATCTGTTCAGCAATGTGCTTGTGTCACTGTTGGTGATGGATGCAGAGGATTTTTCATGTGCATTTGGGGACCAAGTGAGAGAGGAGGAAATCATTCTAGAAGGATGATCAATGTACAGAAACATATTTCCATGCACCCAGCTGGATTAGGAGAATTAGTCAGGCGCAACAACCAACAATCAATAGTAGCGTTGCGACCCGAGTCAAAAATGTAAAATTGATAGAAATTTATATGAAGTGGGAAACTCCATTCCGTGTCACACAAATGGCCTTGTCTGAATTGTTCAACCTCTAATGTGAAAACGTTTCAAATGCTTTCATAAATGTGTTGGAACTGGAGGGCATCAACCAAATATTCATTAAGACTAAAACATATACATCCATTGAAACTACTTATTCTTTAGAGTAGCTAGCAGTAATATTCAGATAATTTTGATGGCCCTCAGTAATTATTAATTTATTCATCTCTTTAATATACAGTATACCATTTATTCACTTGCTTGCATCAGCCTATTTATTCCACTGTAATGCAAGTATCAAACGAAGGAAACTGCACTTGTTGGTGATATCAGCGAGATCATGTTGAGCAGCTTTAATGGAATTCTGTCAAAGTATTATAAGAGAGAAATGTGTACATGATTGTACATTGCACAATTGCACACTTCAGTTTATACAGCTTTACCTTTGTCGAAAGGAGTACAGAATTTTAATTGTACATTGTGTCTGAACAAAATTCTGTCTTGTATGCACTATCAATATTCTTTCAGTCTGTAATGTGTAATTGGCAAAAACAAACAAACAGCTTTTTGGGAATGGTGGATCATAGTTATCAGTGCATTAATCATTAAAATATCTTTACTCATCAGCACCAAATACTGACATGTATTTTAAATGGTATAATGATAGGTGCACTTATCTGATGATAATTCAGCCTTCAAAACTACTGTTTAGACTAAGCTATAACACTTCATTAACTGGATCAAAGCAGTCTCAAATACTAAGAATATAAATAAATATAAATATATATATGATATACATGTGCATTACTGTAAAGTTTATTTTCAGTGCTGTTTTTAAACTTTCTTTTCCGTAAATACCTAAACATGAATTCTTTATATTAATATTTTTGAACTTTCTGTAGATTGTATAAAGCAGTAGATGTTTAAATCTGCTTGCAATAAAATAAAATTTGCATATTTGTTTTGGAGTGTGTGCTTGTTTTTACTGGTAAGTCATTTAGAGGAGAAGAGGGAAATATATTCAATTCAAAATGAAAATGTTGCATTCAACAGACATTTTGATTTCTAATTGCAGTTTTGCCCATTTGTTTATACGCTGCAGGCATATAGTTCCACATAGTTTCCGTTAGTGCATCAACTGTGGGAGCTTTCAGTTAGTCACATTAAATCTCAAAACGGTGTGTACAGTGCTAGATTATTTTAATTCCCCATGGTGGTTGCTTTTTAACCAGTGAAGATGTGAGAATGCTAATTCCTGCACAGGGCAAACTTTCCTATACGGACTCACACATTATAGCAGGATTTTCAGGACCCAAAATCAGCCCTAACTTTGGATGAAGAAACTCAGAGAGAAGATGTAGGTGTTATGAACAGACTGAAAGAAGAACTACTTTAAGCTTCATATTTAGAAACACTTCTGTTGTCATAACAGAATGAAATTTAGTTCCTCCTGATGTTCTTGTGTGGACTAAAATCATAGCGTGTCAAGAAAACAGCCCACTGCCGTATGTTAGATTGTGGTACCTTAAAATCTAGCCTCTTGGGGGGACATGGAATTTGTTTTTTTTTATCTGTGACATGACAGGGAGTGGCTGCCTCCATTTAAAGAATGGCAATTTGTATTAAGAACAGGAACAATGTAAAGAGCAGAAACCCTCTGAAAAAATTCAGTGAACAATGCAAGGTGAACAATGCACAATGAAAGCATCCTCTGCAAGAGCCCCAAAAGGCTGCTCACTCAAGACGTTCCCTTCGTGAGGGCGGGTTTTTCATGATCACGAGCACCCAATAATTGATGTTGAAAAAACAACTGCCTGTAACACCTCCATCATTCTGCCCGGACACTGAGGTCCAGCACCGAGTGCCTTTTGGCAGTTCCCTCGCTGCGAGAAGCCAAGTTACAGGGAACCAGGCAGAGGGCCTTCTCGGTAGTGGCACCCGCCCTGTGGAACGTCCTCCCGCCAGATGTCAAAGAGAAAAATAACTACCAGACTTTTAGAAGACATCTGAAGGCAGCCCTGTTTAGGGAAGTTTTTAATGTTTAATAGGTTATTGTATTTTAGTGTTTTGTTGGAAGCTGCCCAGAGTGGCTGGGGAAACCCAGCCAGATGGGTGGGGTATAAATAATAAATTATTATTATTATTATTATATAACCTTTGAAGAGGTAGAATTTTGTATTATCGTCTGGAGTTAAGACTCCATGCCTTAAACTTTCCTTTGTTCTACTTTTCAGTATCAGTTGTACTCTACGCAGCCAGCAATAAAGAAGCATGTTGGTTTGTCTAAAGTGAGAAGTAAGAATTACCGTATTTTTCGCTCTATAAGACGCACCAGACCACAAGACGCACCTAGTTTTTGGAGGAGGAAAACAAGAAAACAAATATTATGAATCTCAGAAGCCAGAACAGCAAGAGTGATCGCTGCGTAGTGAAAACACAAATCCCTCTTTCTGTTCTGGCTTCTGGGATAGCTGCGCAGCCTGCATTTGCTCCATAAGACGCACACACATTTCCCCTTACTTTTAAGGAGGGAAAAAGTTAGTCTTATAGAGCAAAAAATACGGTAATTCATTCTGCAGTTGTGATTAGCAGAGCAGGATTGGGTGCTTATTGCTAAAAGGTGAAATAAAGAGATAACTTAAATTGATCTGAAAAAATATTTACCATACGTTACCCTTTATTCTTTTACATTATTCACATAGTGGCTTTCCCCCCTCTTATTTTTCATGAGTATTTGATGGCAAAGGATGAAAACAGCCCTGGAGGAACAGAAACACTGCTTTGTGTACACTACTTTGTGTACACTAGATGGTTCGCCATCTAGGCTGTAACTCTGGTCTAATTTCTGATTTTATCAGTGTGCACGGCTCAGCATGAAACCTTTTCAGGCTTTCTGGGCAGAAAAATCAAACCAGCAACCAGTAAAACATTTTTTCCAAATGCTTTCCACAATTAGTTTCCAGATGCTTCTATAGCAACCAGTAAAAAAGCTTTCCATTGGTTGTCGAACAGGAAGTAATATCTAAAGGTCAGAAACAAGACTAGCAAGAGGGTCCTTCAAGGATGAGTGAACAAACACACCCTAAAGTATTTATTTTGTCTCTTCCCTACTTCCCCTACTTTTAGGGAAATTCTCAGCATCACTTCTCCTAAATACTTGACTATAGTCACATTGTCATCTGTTCTTACTCTATCTAACCCTTATTTCCCCCCGAATCTATGGTGTCAATGATACATGGGTAAAACAGACTTTTGAGAAAGCAAGCTCTGCACTAGTTTTTAACTAGTGTAAACTGTTTTATTTGTTCTCATCTGCTTGTGCACTGTATCTTTATTCTTTTTTCCTGGTGTTCACACTATTTTTGTTGTTGTTAATTTGACCTTTATATAGCTCATTATGTACATTAACACACACTTTGCATGGTGAAGGCTAGAATTGGAAGGTCGCTGCCTTTCCATCCCTCTGGTCTGGACCTCACATTCTCTCTCCTAGTTTTTTTGGGGGGGGGTGAAATTGTCTGGTGTATTGTTTCCCTCCCTGCTCACCCCGAAATAAGCCACCTAGACATGTGGCTGACAAGGAAGGCTAACTGCAGTATGAATTGGACACAAGTTACCATATAGCACTTGTTAAGTTGTGGGTGAACATAGCAGATGACACAGTGATTCTTCAAACAGCTCTTGTTTATTCACAGGCCAGAACAGAACTGAACTGAAGGGTTCAGCCAGCCTGCTTATATAGAGCTCCACTAGAACACAACAGTAACCATTTTCTGTAACTATCCAATCACTGAACGTCACTTTCAATCCCTTATTTGCATATGTGGACCTGAGTGAAAACTAAACCCAGTACCCCCCCTGCTGGCCCAGGGTGAGAACTTCAGTATATAACAGCACTCTTGCCGCCAGGCAAGCTCACTGGAAGACACTTTTGCCCACACATCCCCTCAAACCACTGTGGCTTCAGGCAAGAACTCAGCTCTTGACAAAAACTTTATTTTGTTTCAGAGACATAGAGACGGATATATTCAGAGTAGACGTGTCATGTAAAGTGTTATGTTGAGATAGTGTGTGTCTGCACACATATGCATGCACACAACTCTCCATTTACACAGCACAGTCCTTACCATTGTGATAGGCATTTTGAGGTCTTAGATATATGGTAATGTTCATAAGTGTACCAACCAAGCACATACATAGATCAGCACAGGAAGACTGACCTGGAACCATTTTGATTCCTAAACTGAGCAAATGTTTTCTCTGCAGGGTCAATGTGGGAAACCTCCCCATTGTCTCTTTATTCACAAATCCTGTCTTAAGGGCACATTTAAGATATGAATAGGGTGTGAGCCTGTGACCTGGCCCAGGAACTAAGTATTTATCATTACAAAAGACTGGCCAGGCTCCCCAGGCAATCCAATCAAGTAACCTGCCAGACAGGAGACAAACAATGACAGGAGAAAAACAACATTCAAATTTCTGTTTTAGGCCGCCTTTTTTGTGATGTAGGTGTGATGTATCTGGAGGGTGGTCTTAGGTTACACCCCTTCTGTGATGTATGTATGATGTTTCTGGGGGTGGTCTTGATCTACAGGGTGGGAATTTCAAAAGTCTTGGCCTTGCACGCCATTGTTCTGGATTCCTCCTCCTTTCCTGCCAGTGAGGGAGCACCCAGTTGCAACAGATCAATAAAGATCCAGCTTACTAGCTGCTTTGCTTCTCAATATTCTCTGGTTGGCCTCTGTTATTTTCTTGGACAGATGGAGAACCTACAAAGGACACTATAAGGGCTCTTGTGTTCCCCATAAGGGGAAAGGGCAATTTTTGTTTACAACACCATGTTTACTCAGAAGAAAGCTGTTGAATTCAGCTCCCAGGTAAACTGAGGTTTGGCAGGGCTGATGCTACACCTTCGGAACCGAGGCTTTGTGAGCAGCAGCTGCCCAGAAGGAAAGCGGGAGGGAAGCTAGAATAACGGGTAAGAAAGAAGCAGAAGCAAGACCGAGATGTTATTCAGGTCTGCTCAGAAGTACGCGCGGCTGAGTCCAGCGGGGCTTACTCCCGGGGGCGGGGAGCAGGTACCAGGACTGCAGCCGCCTAAGCCTGACTCCATCCTGCAAAAGGAGAAACAACAGGGAGGGAAGAGCCGACGAGCCGAGCACAGGGCTACTTCCGTTTTCCCACCCGCTCAGGTCCCTTTTTTTGCTCAGTGCAGCGCATCCTCCTCCTCCTCCTCCTCTTCCCCCACCGGCAACAAAGGAGCCCTGGGCACCCCGCTCCCCTTCCTGCCCGGAATAGCGGTGGGCTGGAAGGAGTGGGCGGCGCTCGGCTTGCATGCAGGCGAGGCTGAGGAGGTGAGGGGCGCCGCCGCCGCCGGTGCTGCTACCGCTTTCCCGCTCGCGCCAACTCCACGCGGCGTCGCGGGCTGCCCCGGAGAAAGGAGACAGGTCCTCCCCGGGCCGTAGGCTGGAGAGGAACTTGCGGGTGAAGGAGGGCGCGGAAAAAGAGGAAGACTGCTAGGCGAGGAGGGAGCACCTGGCCGGGGAGCGTCGCAGCCCTCAGAAAAAGCAGCAGCAGCAGCAGCATCCTGGCCCCGGAGGTGAGCGCGAGTCATGTGCTTTGTGTGTTTGTTTGGGTTCAGGCGGCTCCTCCTCGTCAAGGGGTAGCCGGGGGTTGGGTGGGGGGAATGATTTGAATCTCGGCTGCTCCCGCCTTTACCGGCTCTCCTACTCAGTGCACGTTAGTTTGGGGTGGGTGGGTGCTGTGTTTGTTTCCTCGCCCTCCTTTGCTGGGAAAGAAAGGTGAGGGGAGGTTAGCTGCAAAGCGGCGCTTCCCGCGCCCTCACGCCCCACCGGTTCCTTTGTGAGTTTGGAGAAAAACCTCGGACACCCAGTTTTGCTTCCAGAGCACCGGCTCGTCGATGGGGATTGGAGGCAAGGGCCGTAGCCCTGGGGTAAGAGAGGGCTTTGCCTTGCATGCAAAAGGGGCCGGGTTAAATCCCCTCAGGCTCTGTCTTTCTGTAGGCCTGGGGAAAACTCCTGCCTTGAAACCCCTAGATTGCTCCTTCAGAGACGATATTGGTCTGGCGTGGTCTATGGCGACTTCCTATGCACCCTCTTTCACCTGCTTGCTCGTAAGTCCCACTAAGTTCAAAAGGGACTTCCCTACCTTAGTAACTGTGAAAAGACTGCTTCCTGAAAGCAAGAGTGAGTTGTCCACCTGTAATGTCCATTGTTGTGTATTGGAGGGAATTAGACCAGGTGTGTCTTGCCATGTCCTAGATGTTGGTGCTGCCGTGAGAAAAGATGCACTTGCTGAAATTCCTTTTGCTCACACAGCAGCTGAAAGGCACAAGGACAGACACCTTGGACTCTGTTCTGTGTTGCCCTTCCTCTTTCACATTTATTTATTAGACATATCCCGCACTTCATCATAAGATCTCAGGACGGTTCGCAAGATATGTTGTCTCTATCAACTTTAATGTCCCAGCTGCAAGTGGGAATATGAGAATTTATTTTAACAAGTTTATATAACTATGTTAGAAACTGAGCTTGGAGCTAAATGGCATCTTAAACCTAGGTTACAGGCACAACGACAAAATGTGTAGGCGAGCTTTTTTTATAACAAGAATACAGAGCAGAAAATGAATGAACTGCAGCTAAAATATTATGTTCATTTTTCACATGGTCTAGTCCTTCCCCTGTCCACCCCCTTAATATCCTTAGGAGGGTCTTTTCCCCAGCCTTCAGGGAGTAGCTGGAAGTGGGGAGGTAGAAAAATCTCCTTTCCTTCCACTCTGACGGTTTAATCTGAAATCTTAGGCACAGTACTACACTCAGAAACTGCTCACGCTAATGAAATTTCCTGTTGCAAAATGCCCCTAGAACAATGGGAGTTTCGAACACTCTTATATACTGCTTAGTCATCAACACGAATAAGCTGTTTACATGAAACAGACATTAAAATTGCCAGGAAAATCAGATGTTAAAAAAACTTAGGGAACTTAAAAAAATTCAAAATAGAAATGAAATTTGTAGTTTCAAAAAGTGCACATTATAAAATAAAATTACATATTAAAATACACATCAGATATACATGTCTGAGTAGGCCTAATTAGAGTCACATGCTTCAGTTACTGTGTATTGGTATAAATTTGTGGTGGCTGGTGTCCATTGGAACTGGGAATATGGAAGGTAGAGAAGCCAAGAACAGGTCTTAGGATCTTCCTAAAAAATGTTCAGCAACTTTCAGGATGTTCTGGTTTTTACTTTTTGAGATATGGCAACCCTAAACCAGAGCCAACAAATTCTACTTCCACCCCCTGCCTGACTGCTGAATTTCACAAGCGCAGCAACAAAACTAAGGAAGAGGAGGTTGCCACATGCAGTTCCAACCTCTGGACTGCTTGTAAGCAAGAAGTCAAGCATGGGGGGGGAGCTGGGGGCTGGTTGAGGCTAGACTGAGAAGGATGGTGGGACAGTGTGCCATTTTCTCCCTAATGGGCCAGTCTCCACTAGTATACAGTGTAATATTGTGCATGTCTATTCAGAAGTTAAGTCCCATTGACTTTCATGAGACTTAACTCTCAGTTTGGTGGTAAGGTTGCAGCCATGGGATCAGTTAACGTGCTGAAAGGATAGATAGTGTGGTTTGTTTTTAGGTGCATAAATTGCAGTTAATGAACAAATGGCAATCTGGGGAGCAGTAGAATGGAATGGAGTGTGTACAGCCATTGCCGCATAAAAAGCCCTGCAATACCTGTCAGCCAGGTATAAGTTGTATACATCACCTACCTGGATAGGATTCTTGGGCAGCCTTCTTGCCGCTGAAGCACCTTGTTTCAGGATCCTCTAATGGCAGTAGCATTGCCTCTTCTGTGCTTTTTGCTGGATCCTTACCCTCCCCAGAGACATAGGGTGATTATTAGCACCACAGCCTAAAAATATAATTTATATCCATGGATAATGAAAAAGCCCAATCCTATGTTATGTTGCAAGTTAAGTTCCACTGTATTTAACAGAGTTTACTCCCAGATAAGGTGTGCAGCCAGGCATACTTACTTGTGAGTAAATTCCATTAAGCACAACGCTGCATACAGTACAACCCCATTAAATGGAAGCAATTGTTGAATTGATTCTCTTGGTCCTGTGTTAAAAAAATGTACATTATATTTCAAGAAAGAGTCCTGTATTAAAAATCTATATTTTTTTCTTCTTTCATAGAAGTAAATATTACAAAGAGATGGCAACCAGTAGGGTGAAGAGATATCATGTAATAACAATCTCTTTCAGGTTAATTGCTCCCTTTTTTCTTGTGTGGTTGGGAAAAAATGCCATGTCTCAGTTTAATTCGCAATTACATTTTGCTTGGAGCTGCTGAGCTACTGAAGTTCTCTTGAATTGTTCCACTGGAAATTGTATACACTTTTCCTTGTGTTTTCCAAATATGTGACTTTTTAGCAAGGTGCACAATAATGCAGGCTGGGGGGAGGTATAAACTTTATATCTTGAAATATTAAAGTATATTTCATACCCCTTAAAATTCATATCCATTTAAATTTTACAAAATTATGTGGTTTGGTTTGGTTGGATTTGTGAAGCTTTTGTAGCTCCTCAGAACCGTTTGGACAACTCACAACATATAACATCAATACCCATAACCATAAAAATACAGTATTTCAACAGCTAAAAATGAGAATCTCCAAACCTTAAAATAATCTACAAGCAGCAAGCCAACAGCAGAATAGCCTTGCTCCATGTATGCCCTCTGGAAGAATTTTTAGTTTTATTTGTCAACTAGATGAATAAAGTATTCATAGGAAACGGCCTGCCAGACTTTCCGGGGGGGGGGGGGGAGACTTCTAGATGAGGGTGCTGCTACTGGAAATGCCCTTGGTTATATATGGCTTTTAGTTTGTCACCTGGTTAAAAATGGATGAAAACAGGGAATTTAATGCATTTTAAATGTCTTCTGTCTTGGGCAAAATTCATCTCTGCCGAGAATTTGTGCAATATGGGTATGTTATCGCTTTCTTGGTTTTGGAGCTGTTGCTTTTGAGAAACAGGCTGCCAGAATGCTGAAAGACCCAGGATCTATTTTTTTATCTTCTGCATACACATTTATTTATTTTAAAAAGCCTCCTGCCCTCAGCTTGATGACAAGTTTCTGGAAGGAAACCAAAAATAAGAAAAGCACTCTGACTAGTAAATCATTATCCTATTTGCGTTTATTCAGAAGTAAGCCCTATTCAGTTCAGTAGGATTTACTCCCAGGGAAGTGGACATAGGATTGTAGCCTCTGTGACTTCTGGCCTGATAACTCTTCAGAAAATTGAACATTTAGGCTAATCATTGCCAGCTATCTCTATAATCCTGCCAGGTTCAGCTTGTGAGAGGTGATTTGATGCTTCTCAATATGCCAGAAATCATTTTCTGAAAAGGAATGTTACATTATGAGATAATATATACAGCATTACAAAGGGCAAAATTATCAGCAGCTTGGTCTTTTGTCTAAAAACATTTGCACAAATGAAATATTTGTTAGGGCTACAGAATATGCAAAATCTGTATTCCAGTTTTTGAAACAGTCCCTACAAAGTGGCCTCCAGTTTAGAATTAGGTGATGTGTTGTACTTTACAAGGTACAGAAGACCTGGGGACATGAGCATGCTTGTGGAAGAAACTTTCTTTCCTCTTTTTAAATTGTAGGAACTGAAGTAAGATACTTTCATGTCTAATTACTGGAGGTTTGTCCTGTGTAAAGAAAATGGAAGTTGCAGCTGTTTTTCAAAAGATAATCAACCTAATGAAGGGAAAGAAGATATGGATCACCACATTGTGGTTTCGGACATCATCCGGCTTGTGCAAGATAAGCAGAAGATGCTGGCAGTACAGCCAGGTAAGGCAATCCGTGCTACACCTTAGAAACACTTTACAATAAAGCAAGTCTTCCTCTATGTCATATATAAAGTCACAAAGAAAATGGGCAAAGGAGGGAATACATTTTTTTAAATGTTGCTAGGAAACTCAGTTCCTTTCCTCCCACATCTTTGACCCTGTGGCCTCTCACACTCACCTCTATATTCCTGTTTCTCCTATTCATATAGAACCGGCACAGGAGAGGGGTGTTTATGACAGAAAAAGTGTTAAGAGCAGGAAGGAGGTAATTTGTTAACAAATGTGTGATGCTGTGCCAATAGCTTTTCTGCCTGCGTGTAATATGTGCTCTCTCACCTGTGTTCTCTCACTTCTGTGTCTCCAATCAGCACATCCATTTCCTGCTTCTGTAAAATGTAGGATAAATGAGTTCTATGTTTTGTGATAAAGTTATCTTTTGATTAGCATTTGCACCTTTTCATTTCATCCTAGAACTTCAGAACTTCCTTTCAATACGGTTATTCAGCTAATGTTTGATACTTTGTAGGTAGGGTAATTAATTTGGCGTACAGTAGACATGTTTCTGGAAAAATAGTGAGTCCCCCCCATTGTCTACCACTTTGCAGATGCTTCCTCCCCCCATCCCACCCCCGTTTATGCCATACACTGCAGCTAGCTACTTAGAGCAAAAGGGTTGTCTGGTTTATTCAATGTAAGCAGATTTTAGTTTCCTGAAATTCACCATGAACATTCTGATTGTGAGCCGACAATAATACTGTCCAGAAGCTCTAGGATGTTAATGTTGAATCAGACTCAAAACTGGAAGTATTGCACAAGGACACATTCCTTAGCCAGGTTAATAAAGTGTTTGAACACAACTGAATTAAAATATCCTGGGATATTTTGCACACACACCTCCCCCCCCTCCCCCGCAAATGATAAGTGGCTAAATTTGAAAAAATGCTTTAGGGAAATCTGCTTAGTTATCTTGATTGCACAAACAGGCTTTTGAGTTTGCTGCAATTCCTGTACAGTTCAGAAATACTTGGTGGTGAAAATAGCTAGCAATGGATGGATACCATATACTGGAAGGACATTATAGGATTCTGGTGAATAAAGTCATCTACATTTGACGATGTAAATTTGCAAGAGAAAAATCCATTTCCTGGTACCAAATGTTCAGGTGCAGAGTGAATGCACATGGGGGCCAGAGGGATCAGGTTCACATCCCAACCTAAAAACTCAAATGAAATAATAATTAACCTTTGCTCATTAGAAAGCCTCTGTAGGAAGCCTCTGTACTGAACATAGATATAAACATTTCTTTTTCATCACTGCAGATATTTAATTAGAAAAGGAATAATAATAATAATTTATTTATACCCCGCCTATCTGGCTGGGTTTCCCCAGCCACTCTGGGCGGCTTCCAACAAAATATTAAAATACAGTAGTCGGTGTGACATTAAAAGCTTCCCTAAACAGGGCTGCCTTCAGACGTCTTCTAAAAGTCTGGTAGTTGTTTTTCTCTTGGACATCTGGTGGGAGGGCATTGCACAGGGCGGGTGCCACTACCGGGAAGGCCCTCTGCCTGCTTCCCTGTAACTTGGCTTCTCGCAGCGAGGGAACTGCCAGAAGGCCCTCGGCACTGGACCTCAGTGTCCGGGCGGAACGATGGAGGTGGAGACGCTCCTTCAGGTATACTGGACTGAGGCCATTTAGGGCTTTAAAGGATTCCCTTGCTAAAGGTACAGAAATAAGAAGATATTTAGTGATTGGGAAACAAAACAGTTTGAAATTGATAATAGGATATTAAATGGGCATATAATGGAAATACAGCAAGCAAAATGAGAGCCTATCAATCTGTAATAGCTGCAGTTAGATGTCACAATATAACCATGGTTTATTTTGATGGAAAAGAGCCTCTGTGAGCCTCAAGCTTGGGTGCATCCTCCCCTCCTCTGTGGCATGACCACAAGGAGGACTTCAGAAGCTTTTGCTTCTGTTTTTGATTAGCTGCAGCTTGTCATTTCACCCATACCTGACAAACTGGTTAATCTTAAACTATTGCCAAACCATGGTTATGAAGCTGCATTGTTTCAATAACCATGGTTCAGATTAACCACAGGTCAGGTTGTGTATAATGCTAAGTTAGAGTTATTAAAAAGGAAAGTAAAAGCTTTGGCTGCATTGAGGGGAAAATACAGGGGGGAGAATATGGTTTATCATGTCCAAACACAGCCAGTATGTGTGTCAGTTGTTCAACTTGTTTTAAAAATGCAAATTGTCACTTTATACATTTATGTAAATTTCATTTCACAGCTGCTATGTTCACAGGCTCTAGAAATCTTGAGCAATTATATTTATGAGTGGGGGGGGGGGAGAGGAGACAGTCATCAGGCAAGCTGGGTTAAGATTGGGGGGAAGTTCCCCTTAGTTTGACATCCAGCAGAGCTTTCTTCAGCAGCACACTGCTAGGAATGGTAATTCTGCACTCCAGCAGGTGTTCTTTAATTATCTTGGAACAGATTCAACTTAGCTTATTATCAATATAGTAGTCATTTTAATAATGTGGAAATTCAAATGAGAAAGGAAATCACACACCCTGGCAGAAAGTCGTCTGTTATGCATTACACGTTTTGCTAAATCCAGTTATTAAGTACAGGCTTCATTCATTAATCCCATACTGCCTCCTGAAAATCAGGAGTATATCACAGAATCTTAGAATTGTAGGGACACAGAGGGTCATCTAGTCCAACCCCCTGCAGGTGCAGAACTTGGATTTTCAATTTTTTGTGAACTAGTGATACGTAAGTAGTAATGCTTCCCATTTAAGTTACCCAAGATTCAGGTTTTTATTTCCTAAAATAATTAAATGGAAGGCAGCTTGGATGAAAATTGTAGTTTTCATTGCTTTTAGTTAACTACTTTGACCATCACCACTTAATTTTACCCTTAAAGGGTGTCCTTAAGTAAGTGCAAGGTTTTACTGCTACATTTTGTGCTGATAATTGAATCTTTAAGCTAGACTGGCTCAACATAATAAATATGAAGTGAGGTATTCAAAAAATATTTTATGTTGTGTTTACTGCCAGCTTATATCTTTCTCTTTTTTTGGAACTAACAGTAATTTCCCTGAGGAGACTTGCTTTACTTGATACTACCTTGAAATTAACCTTGGCTTTATTTAGTATTAGATTAGCTAACCATACTTCAAAGGAGAACTCTGCAGTAATTTTTAAAATGGGTTTTTTAATCCACATTTATATGCTGCAGTACCAGTTAGCCCAGTATGCTAACTGGAGTATGCACACCATGGCTTAAATGATGGGGGGGTGTGTGTGTGTGAATTTGGACAATTGGAAGAAAGCTTTCCTCAGCCAGATGAATGTGGACCAAGAATGTGAAAACGTAGGGTTTTGTTAACTTCAGCACACACGGTTCAGGTATTTTTTGGAACAGACATTAATAGACCTGAGCAGTCTTTACCTGGAGACGCAAGTGATCTTGGTGATTAGGAGTACCTATTTCTAGCTATGGCCCCTGTTGGGCAGGTATTACTTGGTTACTGTATTTTGTACTCTGTACGGCTTCTAGATTGCAACATACTCTACCTGGGGCTGCCCTTGAAAGCAATTCGGAAACTTCCAACTGGTCCAGAATGCAGCAGCTAGCTTGTGGTCTGTGGTTCCATTTAGAATTTACTTAACCCCTTTTTCTAAAACATTTGCACTGCCTGCAGTTCTTTTCTGGATCTAGTTCAAGGCACTGACATTAGTGTTTAAAGCTTCAAATATCTGAGCTTTCCCTACAAACTCTCAAAGTGTTCAGAGGGACCTTTCTTGATAGTTCCACCTTTCTTGGAGTGCTGGAAATGTTGCCTGGGAGAGGTTTTTCTCTATGGCAGCCCCTAAATTGTGTATTTCCATCCCTGCAGAGGTGCATCTAGCGTTTCTGCTGTATGCAGAAGATAGGCCTCTTTACTCCCCTTGGCCTTTGATACTTTCCTCTTCATTTTAAAAGCAAATTCAGTGGCTGAAATTGGTGGCTTATCTCCCTCATCTGATTCCTGGTGAGAGGTCTCTGCACAGACATGCTTCAAAGAAATTAGAGCAGTGATGCTTTTATAGCCATTGATTAAAATGTCTGTTTTGTGTCTGAGGTAATTTGGCAGTTTCTGGGTTCTTCTTGGTTTTGTGGATTTATGTCACTGGTATTTTGTGCAAGCCTTTTGTGGGGAGGGGAGATTTTCATTCGGGTTTGGGCTGTGGCCATGGGGAGGCTAATCACCCTGCCTTTGTGGTTCTGTTTTGGGTTGGCAGGCTCTTGAGTTCCTGAGCTTTTTTGTGTAAAAAAAACCAAAACAACTATTCAGAAAGGACTCAGCGGAAATGGATTGCTATTTTATGGCTTTGAAAGAAAAATAAATTGAACTTGGATACAAAACAGAAACTGTTACATTGACATAATCAAAGGCCTACATGTGGGGTATTTTCAGATAATAAAATGGACAGAGCACAGAAGGTCTGGAAGGTGCACCCCCCCCTGCTTCTGTCAAAGGAATTGTTTTCTTTATTTTATTTCCACATAGGCCTTAAAATCTATGTGGACAGAATGTTTATTACCATAGCCCTTGAGGGCTAATTCTGTGTTTTCACCAATCAGCACTGTCCCATGTATTTCCAGTTTATGTTTATAAAAACATAATGCAGAATCCTAGTTCTTACAAACACCAGTAATACAGGCAACCCCTGATTCGTGCAGGGGCTGCGTTCTGGGCCATCACTCACAACCACAGAGCATACATAAATTCCCTCACACATGAAAGTCGCATATCAAGGGAATGTCTAGGCTAGCTGGAATCCTTCTCCATATTGTCAGGAAAATATGGAAGATTGTGTGGAGGAAGTTCCATTATTTGAGCCCCCACCCGCAGTTTTAAGTGGCACAGTGTAGACCAGGGTTTTCGAACTTGTGACCCTTCAAATTTTGTTGGACTCCAACTCCCATAATCCCTGATGGCTAGAGCTGAAGGATGCTGAAGACGCAACAAGTTCTGAGGACTACTGGTTCTAGAACAGAAGGCTTAGCACACAATATCTGGTTTTGGTGAGAACCAGCCCAAATCATCATGGAAGGATTAAAACATATTGGTTGTGTACATTTTATCTCAATGACTGTTTTAGAAATTGTGTGGCGGTTTTCTTAGTGCCATCTAACCCACCAACACAGATGAGATGGTGAGATATTTGGTGTATGAACGCTTAATCCCCAGTAGGTGTTGCTGTTGAACCAATGTCGCAGGCTTGGTGATGGAGACATGACTGGGAGTTTAAAACTGGAGGAAAAGGAGGACTTTAATTACTTATAGGCGTTGGCAGCGATTGTCAAAGCAGTGTATATACCACCTAGGGAGAGACAGAAAGCCTGGTGAGCAAGTCCTTTCCCCTTTAACTCTCCCTCTTTCGCCATCTGAGCAGCAGACAAACGAAAAACATGGCAACAAATCATATGACTTCTAAACGTAATACGTAAAATAGAATTGAGCCATCAGCACTTTTGAACAAACTGGATGTTACTCCCCAAAGTGAAATATGCCTGGTTATTAAAAGTGTCTAGTAAATCTCTTTCGAGAATGAGGATTTCACTGTGCGAACTCCCTCCCCTGTGTTCTGTTTCCAAGGAAACCACTGCGCTGCAAAGGGACTGTGTGAAGTTGAATCTGCCAGTTATACTGCTTGTTGGTTATGTGACTGCAGGTTTGGGATTTAGTACTTGCACTTTTTATTTTCCTGCTTTAGTCGCGTGGTGGATGATACCTTCCTTAAACTTTATGAAGTAAATCTTTGTGGTGAAATAGGATTGTGCTTTTGAAGAAAGCTTCAGGAAAGGTTAGTCTGATTTCCTGGCGCAAGTGTTGGTTGAAAATACACATTCCTCTAATTCCCCCTTATAAATAACGGAAATTTAATGTTGTTGTTAGTATATAGAACCTGAGTTTGGAGAGTTACTGCATTTGCCTCTTAAAAGGGTTTTAATAGGTAACATCAAATGTTGGGATGGGATAGAGATTCGTGCTTATTGTGTTTTTTAGCTTCCATGTCAATATTTCCTGAACTTGCAGTTGCTCCAGTCTAACCCTGGGTGAATGATAGCCAAGTTAAAGCTTTTGAAGAAGATTAATAGCATGGACTTTTTATTAGTAGTATTAAAAATGCTGTGGAGAATCATTATTATTACAGCATGTGGCACTTTAAGGAATGTTACAATCCAACAAAAACACAAGTCCCTGCCTCAGGGGAGTGTTTAATCTGAAATCAACAGTGAAGAAAACAATGTCAGGGCAGAGAGAGTGTGAGAGAGAAAAGATAGCAAGGGATGGATGTGAACAGTTTCTTGTAGATGGGAGGGATTAATACATGTGTGTCTGTTTTAGTAATATTCTGTATGATACTTTTGTCATGAAAGGACTCAAAACTTATATTTATGTACTTACCGTATTTTTTGCACCATAACACTCACTTTTTTCCTCCTAAAAAGTAAGGGGAAATGTCTGTGCGTGTTATGGAGGGAATGCCTATGGGTGGCCTGCCTACGGATTTTCCTCCTCTAAAAACTACGTGCGTGTTATGGTCGGGTGCGTGTTATAGAGCGAAAAATACGATACCTTTATTAAAGTAATTTTTATAATATAATTATAAAATATACCACAGTTCTAGTGGCAAAATGTGGAGATTCTCTTTGTTTCATTCATAAAAGGCAATTTTTAAAGGCTTGGGTAATCTACCCTGGCTTGTTTTCAAAGTAGGATCATGGCCTTAATGACCCTCTGCCCATTAAGACAGAGAGACAGACAGCAGATAACACCATCATCCATTCCTTTCAAAGTCTTAAGCAAAGTCACCTGCATAAGACTTAGAAGAAGGATGCTCAGAGTTTGCCTGTTTAAGCTGTCCTGATCTGGACCTTGTAGGCCCCTGTATTCTGAACATGAATCTCACCTTCTCCTTGCATTGAATGAGGATGCAGAACAGCAAAACGGGCATAGGGATAGAAAGTGCAGAATTCTCCCTTCCCATGGCCTCTCTATCCAAGAATTCTTCTCTCAGGTGCTCACACTTCCAGTATGAGGGGGAAAGCACTTGAGCGAGGGCAGACAGTGGCTGAAGGGAGAGAACCTTTAGGTGATAAGGGGAGCATTCTATGCTGTTTACATTCAATACCTCTGGTGTTTAAAATTGATATACACAGCCCTTTCTATGTGATGGGAGTAGAGCCGGGCGATAACTGGTTTTCAACATCGCAATAGTCTAGAACATTATGATATACGGTGGTACCTCGTGTTACATATGCTTCAGGTTACATACACTTCATGTTACAGACTCCGCTAACCCAGAAATAGTACCTCGGGTTAAGAACTTTGCTTCAGGATGAGAACAGAAATCGTGCTCCAGTGGCGCGGCAGCAGCAGGAGGCCCCTTTAGCTAAAGTGGTGCTTCAGGTTAAGAACGGTTTCAGGTTAAGAACGGATTTCCGGAACGAATTAAGTACTTAACCTGAGGTACCACTGTACATCACAGTGCCTGATATGTCAGTATATTGCTATGTAGAGGCATGGGCTAGCTTCACGGTTTTTCCTGCATCATGTCTGCTCTTGTGAATCTCTGCCCCCCTGCATGAGGCAGGGTACAGCTGAGCGGGCAAAATTAACCGAGACTGCAGGAATCAAGAGAAGCATTGGCTGGCTTCATTCATGGTTTTCCCAACATTGTGATTTTTGCATAGTTCACATACACAGAATGGTAGGCAGTTATCCTATAGAAATAAAAGTACAGATCTATTTAGGCTCTTTTTCTCATAAAATATCTTAAAGCGATTTAACAATTTAAAAAAACCCATCAGCAATAAAAAAGCAGATGTAAAACGATTTCAAGTCCAATACAGATGCCAGTCTGGGATAAAAATAAAAATTAAATTAAAAATTAAATAAAGAGAGGTAAAGACAGTTGGGTGGACACCCCATGAGTTTGCTATCTAGCTGCCCTTCACTAACAATGACAAGGGCACTATAGGAACGACTTCTTGTATTTTTGCTTCTGTTGTGTGATTGGGCACAGCTACTGCATGTGGGATTATGAATGAATGCCTTTAAATTGAAAGCCCCTGTAAATGTAACTATAGGTGTTTCAGTAGTAATCTTGCTTGGTTACAAGAGGAATTGCAGATGTGAACACATTCCTGTTTTGCATATTTGAAATGGAATCTGAGGATATTCCCTCAGGAGGCGAGACCCAGATCTCCCAGATCCCAGTTTAATTCTGTCCAGTGACCACCAGTAGCCTTGTTAAAACATTGATTGAACCAGTAAATTCCATAGGCTCTCTTATATAATAGTGTCAGGGAACTAAACACAGAGGGGGAAAACTAGATGCAATTGAGTTCTTTCAAAATCAAATGATGTATCATTTGATAGTCTCAATTTTTTTTCCAGTATTCACATATCAAAGCTCTTCATTTTTTATTTAATCTTAGATTATTTAAGATTTTGACAGTTTTTGTAAATATTTTAAAGAAAGGAGGAAAACGTAACTATATTGCTGGTATGATATAATGAGTTGCTTTCCTCCTCAAGGGTGAATTTTCCTTTTCTTTGATATGTACTCAAACTGACAAGGTACTAGTGATGTACTCTTGTTCGGTCCTGAAATACCTTTTGGAATTAATGCTATGTGATGATTAAATGTGGCATTTTATTAAAATGCCATTTGCTGCGTTTGTTAAGATTAGCCTGACTTGCTCGCAAATGAATGCTCTTGATTTGTATGTTTAATCTCTTTGCATGGGAGTCATAAGGAGTGTGGATTAAGAGAGCTTTATATCATCAAAGTTAATTTTAAAATGTACATGACTGCGCTTGTTATCTTAACAAAAAAAACAAACCCCCGCAACCCTACCATTGTTGCTTTGCGATAAATATTAAGGATTAAAACTTAGTTTGCCTTTATTCAGTCTCTTTATAATTCTGTTATAAATAAAATTACCCCCTTCTGATGCCTTTAAATAGAGACTATACTCAATTACAAATCACAACTTTCAAGTTTCATTGGGATTGGAGGCAGTTCAGGAGCATATCATTATTTTCTAGACTTGGTGGTATCATTATCACTTCTTTGTGTTCACCATACTTGACTTGCAAAATAAACACTGCAAGTTATGGGCATCTTTGAGCAGAGTGGGGAGTCTACCTCTTCCAGCTACAGGAATTGAATATTGGGTCAAGATTTAGATTCCAGGTGTTCAGTTTCTGTTCTAGGAAAACTTTGTTTCTCATCTCAAGAAAAACCTCAGTAATGGTGTACTGGCTACTCTAAAAGAAAGATTGCCCACCATTTATCTCCATTATGTTGTGTGTAGCAACAAGAAAGTTTGGTTTGCGTTAGGCTACATTGTGGTTAAGCTAAGCCAACATGGACCAATATGTTCTACAGATGCTTCTGCAACACTAACCGAATGTGTATTTTGGAACATGACCTTGAGTCCAATGTGCAGATGTTCCTTGACAGACAAACGGATAGACCAAATTTGAAAATAGGCATAAGGCAATTGTTCCACCCAACCCAAATCTAAGGTCCAATTTGCCACAGAGCTGGTATCTGCAATTATGAAGTGGAATAGTTTGTGTGGTCTGGGAGAGCTGGTGTACAGGTGCGGTAGTGTAGATTAAAAAGGTAAAGGTACCCCTGCCCGTACGGGCCAGTCTTGACAGACTCTAGGGTTGTGTGCCCATCTCACTCAAAGAGGCCAAGGGCCAGCGCTGTCCGAAGACACTTCCGGGTCACGTGGCCAGCGTGACATCGCTGCTCTGGCGAGCCAGAGTCGCACATGGAAACGCCGTTTACCTTCCTGCTAGTAAGCGGTCCCTATTTATCTACTTGCACCCGGGAGTGCTTTCGAACTGCTAGGTTGGCAGGCGCTGGGACCGAACAGCGGGAGCGCACCCCGCCACGGGGATTTGAACCGCCGACCTTTCGATCGGCAAGCCCTAGGCGTTGAGGCTTTAACCCACAGCGCCACCTGCGTCCCGCCACCCGTGTAGATTACTCATTTTAAATTGGGTAGAGGACCTTTTTGACTCCCAAGGGCCATCTACCTATCAATTGCATGTTGTCATTATGATGTCAAATGAGTGACAGGTGGGCAGGGCTACCTCTCAGAATTCCTTGTGCTTTGCAAGTCTCCACACTCTCCCTTTTTCAGTTTCTCAGATTAAGGACATGAAGGGGGGAGACTTCCAAGAGGCTTTAAGACAGCCACTGCCCTCCTGTGTGAGCATGTGGGGGACTGGAAGTTCTTTTAAATTTAGGGTGGAGAAACAGTGACCCATGCAGTGGGAGTCTTCTGTAGAGTCACGTAGAAACATACATAATTCTTTGGAAATAAACTTCTCTTTTTTGCAGTATATGGGGTATAATCATTCATGGATTTTAGAATGCTGAACTCTTCTAATGTAATTTTCTGCAGCAGGTTGAGCAAAAGAAGCAACTCTATTTGTTGTGATAATGGCTTCCTCAACATTTATCAACTGCCCCCCCCCCCAAAATGCTAGAAAAATACTACCTGTGCTGCTGATAGAAGTAGTGCGACTCATGCAACACGTTGGCGATTAATATACAAAGAACAATAATTATACATACTTTATCAACCTTCTGAGAAAAATACAAAACATTAAACAAAGCCACAAAGACTTGTGAACTACCCAGCCTAAGGCTAAGCAAATCAGTCTCTTAAGCTTAAACCAAGAAAGAGTATTCTCTATAAGATTGAATATCAATATACATATCAAGGCTTTGAGATTAGATCACTGAAGAAGGCCGGAAAACTATCTTGGGAGTGTGTACCTGCAAGCCCCAGTTAAAGGGCCCCATCAGGGGCGAACAGCGGCCTTTTGATTACTTGGAGTGCCAGAGCGAAACAGGTGTAAAACGCCAGCACCCCATCACCTACAACTTCATTGTCTACAACTTTATTAACATCTATCTACAACTCTACTAGCATCTCTTGGTATTGTGAATACAATGGTACCTCTAGATATGAACGGGATCCGTTCCGGAGCCCCGTTCGCATCTAGAAGCAAACGTAACTAGTGACGGCACGTCTGCACACACACACATCGCTTTTCGCCGCTTCTGCGCATGCATGTGACGTCATTTGAGTGTATGCACAAGCGGCGAAACCCAGAAGTAACGCGCTCCGTTACTTCTGGGTTGCCGCGGAGCGCAACTCGAACGCGCTCAACCCGAAGCACATTCAACCCGAGGTATGACTGTATCGCTAAACTTACCTTTTGTTGGTATCTTCATGAACTTATCTAATAGACTGAGTTAAGCATTTGAAAAATCCATTGAAACCAGACATTATAAGTTCATTTTAGTCTGGGTACTTCGCAAGTCTTTGTGGCTTTGTTTAATGTTGTGTATTTTTCTCAGAAACAAAGAAAAAAGCTTCTATTCTCACCCTGGATAAATTTTATTATATTATACACATAGGAGAACTCAAAAGGTATACAGTATACCATGTACATACTTTGGTTGGATATAATATTACTGCTGATTTTGGGATAGGGTGGTGCTTTCAAATGGTTTTCTTAATACTCAGGCTGCAACCCTAGACAGAGGGTCAGACTTGACTACAGGGGATCTGAGGTTCAAAAAGCTGTAGATCATAAATGTAGCTGCCTTCTGTGTTGTGATCCAAGCAGGACCGCTGGTAAGGCCAGAATATTTTAAATCATCACTTTGTTGTTTGACATGTCTTTTGCAGAGTAAAAATCTGGACTTGAATACCAAGCGGCATTGAGTTTTCTTCTATTCACTACTTACTGCATCAGATTAATTTTCTTAAAAGGGAAAAAATAGCTAAGGCTAAAAAGGAAATAAATTTCCTGGGACTTAAAATAGTTGAGGCACATAAATAAAACTAATAGTGTGCTGTGAATTATGGATTCTGCCATCAGACCAGTTGAAAAATCCCACAGTTCAACTGCCTCTGGGTACTTCAAGTTTGTGTTATTTGTTGTAACTTCTGCTACAGTAAATGGAGAGTTCATTACTTAAAAGCAGTGAGGCTTTGCTCTTGGGTTAATTTAACTACCATGAAAGGGAAAATGTGGGTTTGGGTATCTTAAGAGGTTTCCTGGTGAGATTGCTGCCTTCGGGAAGTGGAATTTGTTAAGAACATGTTATTTATAGGAAGTACTCTGTGCTGCAAGAACTAAGATTAACATATCCTAGTAACCCATAAGGACAACATCAAAAATGCCTCATTAACGTTTGCAGTGTTAATCCTCACACTATTTGTGATGCAGGGACCGGGGCTCAAGAAATAATTAGTGGATATTTGAGCAAATCAGGCCAGCCTTCCAAAATTTTCGATCCAAATAGCTATTGAAGACACAGGTCTCGCACTTAGTCTGCATTTCTGCATGTGTGCTATCTCTAGTTCAAGGAAATCCCATAATGCAGGACCCACACCATGCAGGGCTCCAGGTAACCTACAAAGGGTTGCCTATTTTTGTGGTTCCTCATCACAGCCTTCCCACACATGGGAGCAAAAATCAGCTTGCATTCTGGTTTTGTAGAGGAAGGGTAGGTTGTTGTTGTTTAGTCATTTAGTCGTGTCCGACTCTTCGTGACCCCATGGACCAGAGCACACCAGGCACTCCTGTCTTCCACTGCCTCCCGCAGTTTGGTCAAACTCATGCTGGTAGCTTCGAGAACACTGTCCAACCATCTCGTCCTCTGTCGTCCCCTTCTCCTTGTCTCCTCCATCTTTCCCAACATCAGGGTCTTTTCCAGGGAGTCTTCTCTTCTCATGGTGTGGCCAAAGTATTGGATCCTCAGCTTCAGGATCTGTCCTTCCAGTGAGCACTCAGGGCTGATTTCCTTCAGAATGGATAGGTTTGATCTTCTTGCAGTCCATGGGACTCTCAAAAGTCTCCTCCAGCACCATAATTCAAGGGTAGATTACTCACCCATAATTCATACTGAGTTGCCCTACAGCTTTCATAATTCCTGTGGGCTATTATGTGCTAATGGGAGGTGGAATCCAACAACTTCTGGAGTTCACCATGTTGTCTACCCCCTGGTTTATGCAGCACTTGACTGCTTAATCTCAGTCAATTGATTTCAATTTTCTAATGTTCATAAATCCAAAACTAACATAGTAAAAAATGGCTTCTAAGCAAGGTATTTTATTTTAAATGTAGTACTTTAAATTGTTGTGACTCTCCTTGGGACCTTAGGGTGAAGAGCAGGTAATAAATCAGATTATAATCATTATTAATAATAATAATTTAAAATGTGGCTTTTGTCTTAGCTAAATAGTGCTCATCTGAAACAACATGGCTGTTTTTTTTTCTTTTTTGCAAAGATCATAACACTTCCGTCTTCCATTGCCCATCTCAAACTACAAATTTTCACCAGCACTGGGCCAAACTGCCTAGGTCAAGTAAGGCCTCTGCTTGCGGGAATTTCTAATGTGAAGAAGAGGGAACCATGGAGTCCCTGGGGAATTTAGTTTAGTTTTATTTAATTCTAATTAGATTAATTAAATGCTGTTTTGCATTAAAACATTTTTTTACCACCCTCCATGAAAAATTCAAGCTTGTGTCATAGCAATATTAATGGCCAAGGGATTATGTCCAGGGAAACACACAAGCTTTAAGAAGGAGGTGGACTCTGTTGTCTATGTTCTGTGAAAAGAGCAAGGATGAGAAAGAGATCTTTGTCCTCAGTAAATCAGAAAAATTGAGCCCAGGTCTCATTCTAAATCACAGGCTCTTTCCCAGTCCTTCCCAACCTTTTTACAGTTTAGCATGCTGAGTTACAGTGGAAGGAGTGAGAAGAGTATATGTGGCCAGCGTTGTACCTTGTTAAGACCATCACAGGACTATGCCTACTTGAGTCCACCATGGCTTTTGACCTGATCTTACTGACTCAATGGCTGAGACTCTCTCTTAGCTGAGTAAACATGAAGCCATTCTTAAACTGAAGGCAGGGTTTGAAATTAGCAGGGCACCAGGTGCATTTTGCTCCTAAAGATTCTTAATTGCGAGCACTTCCAAAAGTCTGGGTGCCATATTTTGAGCCTAGCTGACACTCAAGGATTACTGAAATATACAGTCATACCTCGGGTTGAAGTATCTTCAGGTTAAGCATTTTCGGATTGCGCTCTGCGGCGACCCGGAAGTAACGGAGCTCGCTACTTCTAGGTTTTGCCGCATGCGCAGACGCTCAAAATGACGTCACATGCATGCGCGGAAGTGGCGAATCACGACACGCGGATGTGGGTTGCGTTCGCTTCAGGATGCAAATGGGGCTCCGGAACGGATCCCGTTTGCATCCAGAGGTACCACTGTATGTGCTTTGAAGCCTCGAAGTATATGTTCAGGATAGATAATACGTTAAGGTGTTTTTACAATAAAGAGTAGAGTGTTTTGAAAACTGAAGTACAGTACCAATATGTTTTATTGTAAACACCCAATGAAACATGTATTAACAATTTCTGCTAAAAATGTGGTATTAACAGTGTGTCACTTACGTGAATTGCATATTAATTCATGCTTATTAAAATAATAAATAAAAAGTGTTGCTGACTGCCTCCCCCAGTGATGACTAGACAGTCTATTTTGGCTCCCACAACCCAGGTCCCAGAAGCCATTTGGCTCCTAGCTTTTCTATCCCAGTTTCCAACACTGATTAAAGACTTAAGGGATACAGTACAACCAAATGTCAGTAGCACTTGACCCACTGGATTGATGTTTTCATTCATTTCATTTTATTTTAAAAATCCCAACTAGGCAGAAATTTAAAAACAACAAGTATTTCATCTAAACTAGGCTTCCTTGGCTGCTTCCAATGATGGAAGGGAAATTCTGTGTCCTCCCCTTTTTCTGTTCAGAGCTGTATTATCTTTCAAAGCTGTGTTAGCTTTCCTCTTTTTAAGGAAACAGCAGGCAGCATCAGTATAGATGTGCTGCTAAAGCAGCGCAGCGCTGGGATGTGCTTTAACTCTTCCAGCGAGGGAGAGCTGGCTAATGAAAGCTCCGTGTTAATTCTGACATCTAATAGCAATTCAGCGTGGGAGCAAGGCTGGGTGGTGGGGTTGCTTCATGGAGGAGGGGATAACTTTTTTTTTTAAAGCGATATTGATGTAATTATCATTCCTGACTCTGCCTCTCCACTGCATCCCTCCTGTCTGTGCATTGCGGAGGAAGGGTTCTTGCACCTCCTTTTGAGCTAATATGGAGAAGGAGGGTGGGGGGTGTCTGTGTGCAGTAACTGAAATGCCGTGCTGTTGAAGCAGAGCTGTAGGTCCCCCCCCATAATGTTTCTACTTGGTGATGGGGAGAAGAATGCTTTCCTGTGCCTTGCCTTTGTTAGAGAATGAGATGCTGGCTAAAAACTGAAGAAATGGCTTTGGAAGAATTGGACTGGAGATTGTATGCTGTTTCTCAGCACACTGGTAGGAGGAGCTGCAGGTCTTAAATACTGTAATGTGTTTTTGACACTTGGTGTTTCTAATAAGATATTTAAAAAAAAAAAAACCTGGTTGTAATTGGCATGATAATTACATATGTCTGTTGATGGAAACTTTATCTGCTGATTGATACTAGGACCTGACCTTGCCTTGAACAGTCTTTGTTAGCAAATGAAGGTCTGTATTGAAGCATCCAGGGAAATGTACACTTGTTCATAGATGGCTCCTAGAGATCAGGTACAAACCATCGCGATTCTCCCAAGACTGCTTTCTAAAAATACAACCTTGAAATTACTTGTGCGACAGAGGGACGCTGTGAGCTAATTTTAGCCTGGCTTCAGACCGGCTTTTTAAATAATGTTTTATTGCAGGACTTGTTTTCTGAATCAGGAAGACAGTCATCGAGTCTTGAAAAACCTAATGATGTTTAAGGAATTTTATCATTGTTTAATAGCTGCTTAGTTGTGTCGGAAGTTCCAGAAGTTCCCCTATGCATCTTTCGTGAAACAATTAAATGGGCAGGTGCTACGCTAATGTGTGTCGCGTGTAGTTTTGCATATCTGTTTGAAACTGAAGAGAAGATGTTGCTTAATTTGAAAACAAGTTTGCATTTCCCCCTGTATGTTCTTCACCAGCAAGCCAGGGCTTTGGAACAAGAGTTGCAGTCCAATCCATGCAATGGGAAAGGAGCTCCATCTTATTTCAGTGGAAGAAGCTCCTTTCCATTAATTGAATCGTCGGTGCGTTATCATTTTGCATAAAGATTTTACCCCGTACCAAAAATGCTTTACATATATTAGCCAAGTAATCCTTTAAACAAGCCTATTAAATAGGCTTCCTGTTAATACACTACGTTGGGAAGGCAGCAGAGAGACAGCAGCCTGCCTAAGGCAAACTAGTGAGTTCATGGCTGAGCTGAAATTTGAACTACTGACTTGTTTGCCTGTGTTCTAACTACTACCATGGACCAGAGAGCATAGCAAGGATGGATGGCGAAGGAGACTTTGTCACATTCATCCTTTCTCTCTAGGTTTAACCCCCCCCCCCCGCATCAAACATGGTAATCTGTGATGCTTTACAATAGCACAGGAAAGAGTAACATCACCCAGAAAGAAGGTTGGATACTGTACAGATTTTCCTACACCGATTTCTCCCCTTCCTTTGCTGTGTGAATAGGTATAAATGCCATACTGCTGGGGGTGGGGTAATAATATCCCCAGAGCCCTCCTCATATGTGCTATTAGTATAAGGACATTAAAAACATCCTACTTCCTTGTCATTCTGTGCTATTAATGTTGTTTCCTTTCTGCCAGGGTTCCGAACTGTCCTTTCTTTTTTCCCCACGAAGTATCTGAGATAATTAACAAAATGGCTGATGATAGTAGAGCTGTGGTGATTAGATGTATTAAGGATTTGCTTAAAATGAGCAAATGGCTGATAATCTTCTGGTCTGGTTATCTCTGCTGAACGTTTTCTGTTTCTTATTGCTTTGTTGCTGTTAGATTTTATTTGTTATTTTTTCTTGGATTGTTATTATATTGTTGTAAACCATTCTGAGCTCTGTGAGTGCATTGAAAGGTTGAAGTATGAATCTTCCTAATAAAAACATTTCTTAACCAAGTATGTTCTTAAGTGTCGTACATTATTTATTAGTGCTAAGGTAGGGCGGTGTGAGCTTGTGTGCATGCGCTGTTATGTGGCTTCTACTCTTAATTTCTGATCGTGCTTTCTATCTCTGGGTGCACCAAAATTGAACATTAAACTCAATCTATGACTTGCTGCGCCTTGTAATACAGGTTTTGTGCTTCCTACCATGTAATATATTTTAAGCTCCCATAAAATATGTTGTGAAACGGAAATTTTGCTTTTATTTTTAAATTTCTACTTCCTTTTTTATTATTAAGGTTATTTGAGCAGGACGTGTTGAATGAATTAGATACTTAACAGAGTTCTTGGGGAGGAAAGTGTGTCTGTTCCAGGAATGCAAATATTGCAATAGGACTAAATCTAAGGACACAGTCAAGGTCAAAAGAGTTTTGCTTTTAACTTCTGCAAGACCTGCTACATAGATAATGCTAGAAGTCAGTGTGATATTTTGTTTTAAAAGGCTTAGGTTTTTGGTATAAGCAATCTGTTTATAATAGGACTGTTATTTGTCAAATTCATAACACTACATATTCATATAAGCTCCAGAAACCTGCATTTCATAAAATGTTGTAGTGTGTGTGTGTGTGTGTGTGTGTACGTACTCAGTACACTGTATGTCAGGCATAGGCAAACTCGGCCCTCCAGATGTTTTAGGACTACAACTCCCATCATCTGGAGGGCCGAGTTTACCTATGCCTGCTGTATGTGGATTGGGCCCTCTGAACCACTCACAAAAGAGGCCTCAGATTTGCATGGGCTTTGTGCCATATGCAGATTTGTGTCCTCTTTTGTGGGCAGAGTGGAGTGCTCAAAAAAAATAGGAGAAAAGTCTTACCCTGTTGAATTTCTGCCCTCCACACAGCTGTTATAAGGGTACATGAACCTCATAGGGCAACTCTAAGCTGAGGTAGTAATGGTTGCTGACATACCTGGCAATAGGGCCTATTACACACAAACATACTTTCGAGCAGACATGTACAGCGAGAGAAGCCATTTTGTATATGACCAAGACACACAGGACCGCTGACACGCATGCCATTTTCGGCCCCGGAATAGGGCAGAATGGGCTTACACACAACCACTGACGAACGCATTGACCTGGAACACAACCCCCATGCAAACAGGGAGTTGCTTGTATATCATTGTACTTCTTAGTAAAATGTCAACTGTACTATGGTCTTTAGCACCTACACTAGAAAGAGCCATAGCCATGTCTGCTGCTAAGTTTTTATTTTGCATTTGCCATTGGCTGGGAGCAGGGGGGAATACTTAACATCCACCTGCCGTTGTGTAGTAGTATTTGCAGAAAATTACTATATTTACCACACAGTTTGCTGTAACAGTGTACAATATGCGTGCATATTGGAGTTACTGGGTGAAATTTCTCTGCTGTTTGTCTCCCAACAACTCTTGAAACTTATTGTGAAGTCATCAAAGCAATGATCATGTGGATGTGCAGTTGCACATGTATATAGTCTCTGAGTATACTTAGTACAGTGGTACCTCGGGTTACATATGCTTCAGGTTATATACGCTTCAGGTTACAGACTCCGCTAACCCAGAAATAGTACCTCGGGTTAATAACTTTGCTTCAGGATGAGAACAGAAATCGTGCTCCGGCGGCATCGCGGCAGCTGGAGACCCCATTGGCTAAAGGTTAAGAACAGTTTCAGGTTAAGAACGGACCTCCGGAACAAATTAAGTACCTAACCAGAGGTACCACTGTAAAATACCAGTACTGATTTAACAGCCTTTTAAAAGGTTTATGCACATTAAATATTTCAAAACAAATGTACCATTCCTAATAGGAAGGGAGAAATACCGCTTTCCCCCATATATCTGACTTTAATGACATTTCCCTCTTTCTCAGTAATGACCACACCACTCCAAATTAATATAGACACAGCAGGTTTTCATTTTTTTCAGTAGTTTTACCTCTGCCCAACCTCTAGACACCTTAACACATGCCAGTAACTTGAAGTATTGGAAGGGAGGGGAGCATATGCAGAATAGAGCCTTACAGTGGTACCTCGGGTTACAAAGGCTTCGGGTTACAAACGCTTCAGGCTGCAGACTCCGCTAACCCGGAAGTAGTACCTCGGATTAAGAACTTTACCTCAGGATGAGAACAGAAATCGTGTGCCGGCGGCACAGCGGCAACAGGAGGCCCCATTAGCTAAAGTGGTACCTTAGGTTAAAAACAGTTTCAGGTTAAGAATGGACCCCCGGAATGAATTAAGTTCTTAACCAGAGGTACTACTGTATTGATATGCCCAGTAGCACCAAACTATAATGGGGAAGGATACTTCTCCTCCTATTGCAAAAATTTCCAACTTTTCAATCAACAATATCAGCATCAGCTCCCAAACTGAATAGTAGCTGGCCCCTTCTGGAGTTAATGCTGCTGCAGTGAAGTTCAGCATAGAATCTAGTTGATAGTGCAGTGGTTTTAACAATGTGAAGATTGCTGCTGCTGCTGCACTACAGTCCCTATGCTTCTGGGACAGACATCCCAATTAGTTAACAGATGTAAATTACCCCAAAGGGGGAGGGAAACGATGATTCCATCAGGGAGTGGGATTTACATAAGCTCATCTCTGCTTCCAGTAAAATGCCTTGTGGAAGTTATATTTAAAAACCCATCCACATTTCACGATTTAACAAGTGGGATCTGCAACCAAAGGTTGCTGTAAACACCCAGCTCTAACAGATGTTCTCCTGTTCAAGGTTCAGCCTGCCCACCAGCCAGCCTGCCTTTTCCAGGGGGAGCAGAGGGAAGCAAGCTAGGTGGGCAACTGGCTCTATCTGTTGTTGTTTAGTCATTAGCTTCGTGACCCCATGGACCAGAGCACGCCAGGCACTCCTGTCTTCCACTGCCTCCCACAGTTTGGTCAAACTCATGTTCGTAGCTTCGAGAACACTATCCAGCCATCTCGTCCTCTGTCGTCCCCTTCTCCTTGTGCCCTCCATCTTTCCCAACATCAGGTTTTTTTCCAGGGAGTCTTTTCTTCTCATGAGGTGGCCATAGTATTGGAGCCTCAGCTTCAGGATCTGTCCTTCCAGTTAGCACTCAGGGCTGATTTCCTTCAGAATGGATAGCTTAGATCTTCTTGCAGTCCATGGGACTCTCAAAAGTCTCCTCCAGCACCATAATTCAAAAGCATCGATTCTTCAGCGATCAGCTTTCTTTATGGCTCTATCTAGTGTGCAACAATTCCTACTGCAGTGATGAACTCAGATGGCTGGGTAGCGGTAAGGAAGGAGGATTGGGTGGAGATGTTAAGATTGGGGAGTGCCAAGTGAAATGGGTGATGGGCCTGAGTAAGCAGGCAGTTCAAGTGGTGTGTTTTGCACCACCTTGAGCCTCTGGACCAGGGTGAAGGATAGCCGCCCACAGAGCGCATTGCAGTAATCAAATCTTGAGGTTACCAGTGCCTGGATCACTGTGGCCAGAATATTCCTGTCCAAGGTCATCTGTAATTGATGTATCAGCCATAGCTGGTAAAATTCTAGGAGATTTGTAATGATTTCTTCGTTGACTTCTAATGTACTAAGCCGTCTGTGATAATTTGAGATCTAAGACTGTTTTTAGACTAGTAATGTTTGGTGAGTTTTGCTGCCCTGGAGCAATGTTCAGGTTCTGGTTCCTGTGAAATCTCACCTTTTGTAGCACTTCGCTGACTATAAATAAAACTTGTTAAAGCATATTTTCTCTTGGAAAACCCAAGTCATCGACCACATTAAAACCTCTAAGACTGGAGGGCTAACCGTTCCCTTGGATTGGCTTTTAAGGTATCAGTTTCAGATTTACTCTTGATCTCATTTTAACACCTTGAATAACTGGAGTTGCTTGCATCTGTTTTCATTGGCTGCTCTTCTGCATATTTCAATTTTAATGTAACTGTGCAATTCTTATTCATTCTGACACTGGCAATCTCTCATGAGAACATCTATTTGTGTACATTCTCTGTTTTAAAAATTGCTGTGAGGATTGAAATAGGTTTTTGTGCATAGAGAGTGATTGGAAGCAATAGGAACTGAAGTGCTCAAAAGTGTATTTTTGTACATCATGATCTGTTATTAATTTGGGATCTAATCCAGCCAATTCCTGGTCAGTGCACCAATGCTAAATGGCTGTTCCACTCAGGGTTCAGATTTGGTAATTTGCAACCCAAAGAGATGGAGAGAAAAGTGTGATACCACAGACTAAACACTGTAACTGAAACGAATCAAGTGGTTTATTAGTGTCCAGTGCTTCAGTTTAAGGCTTATTGTTATCTGCATGTTACTGTGAAATCTGGAAAGGATAGCAACTTAACACAATGGAATAGGGAAATAAAAGTTCCCATGGTTTAAAAATGGTGTAAGAATTGCATTATAGTTGAGTTGACAAAGCAATCACAATTTTCTGTTTCAATCCCATCCTAACTGAAGATTTGGCCTTCCTTCCTCCAGCCCATCTTGTTGAGAATTTCAAAGTTCCCTAGCATTTTGGAATAAAGTTCATAGTTAATCCATCCAGGGCTGTGAGCCAGGATCTTGTGGCCTTCAGCAGATGAAGCTGAGTTGAATAGAGAGCAAGGAAAAGAGAGAAGAAATAATCCTTTGAACACCCTTTATACTGATCAGGAACTGAGCCAGGAGGATGGAATTTCCCATCTTCTCCGTTAATTTAATTACTAGTGTAGGTGAACTCACATAAAAGGTAGACTATGGTTTACCATAATCTATCTGGGGGGAATGTATAATTGCGACCCTTGCTTTTCCAGCACATTCTTTGAAACATTTCATCAATATTTATAACTCCTTATGCATTATCATGCTGCTGCTGCTGTTGTTGTTTTTTCTCCTTGTCTGCTTTGGTATATTTCCAAAGGACTCATGCCAACCTATTTATGCTGATAAATACGGTGTTGTCTTCAGGCTCATCATCAAAACAATTTGCCAAAAAAAGTGCCACAGAACTTGTCATCCATTTTGGTCCTTCATGGATATTCTACTACTTGTTGCAGATAATGGTTCTGCAATACTTAGCAGGGTCTAGATTAATATCTACTGTTAAATTGCTGGGAGTTTGTAAACAGTTGCTTCAAGTCACTTGGAGATGTACTAGTCAGATCCACCACCTTCTGCCTGCTGGGGGCATATTAGACTACTTAGTTTTGAGTTTTGTACACCTGATTGAATATCTATATCTCATTTTGTATAGCATAGTTGACTATGGTGCATCCTAATGTATTTTGGCATGTTTCCTTCTGTGCTTTTAAAAAGCGTGGCTTGGCTTGAACTTTGTAGTCAGGGAAGAGCCATGTTTGGCATTGACAAATGCATTTGAAGTTGTTGACATCTGGTGTTGTTTTCTGTAACCTTGGGGAGCTAAGACCTTGCTTTTCCCTTCCTTTTATTTGGGAATTTTCCACTGTTATATTTCCCATTTCTAAAAAATGCATTTTTTGCTAAATGTGACATAATGAATTGCTATACCACCAACTCGGGTGACTTCAAAGCTGTTATTACACATACACTCTCCCTTGCTTGCTTGCTTGCTTTGTTTGTAAGTAGGGAAAGGAGTGAATTTAAACCATAAATTTGTGTTGCCTAAACATGCTGAATTCAGATTCAAAACTATTTAAGACATTGGAAAATGTTTAATTAGAAATGTTCAATTACAGTCCTACTGGGACTGTAAAGGATTCTGCATTTGCATGTCATGCTAAACTATGGTTTGTTTTGATTTGTTTTGGATGTTTGTATGTGATGCCAATAAAAGGTTTCGCATTTACAAGAACGCACTGCAGTAAGACTTTTGTGCTCTGCCCTTTCTTCCTCTGGTAAGGCCATGATGAGATTGGAACATCTCTGTTAGTTTGGCATTACGTCTGAACCACAAGCTGTAGCTACTTTGAACGGGACTTTGTGAATAAGCTCACTTGTAACCCATGGTTTGAAGGTGGCTTGTTTCAGCAAACCATAGTTAAAATTAGCCAAAAGTTTGCCCGTGGTTAGAAATCATGGCAAGCTTCCGTTAATGAAGAACAGAAACAAATGTTTCCCAACTTCTCCTTATGGGCTTGCTGGAGAACAAATGGGGAGAGCTGAAGGCTCTCTATGCCTTCTCTTTTTAATACTAAACTATGACTAAGTGTTTCACGCAAGCAGGACCAGAATGTGACCAAATGTTCCTGGTTTCCTTTTTCTGTTCTAGTTTGAGTCTTTGCCTGTAACATGTTACTACTACTCCTTGCTTCACGACTGCAGGCAAGCAACATATTTGATCCCCGATTCTATTTCAAAAATGTCTCACCTGTGAGGGCCAGGCATCCTATTGGTAGTTGCTGAAACAGAGCAGATCTGTTGCAGTATATCTAATAGAAGTGAAAATGTTCTCTGGACATTCCCTTACACGTCGGGCAGTGCCCAAATGACTTCAGACTTAAGAAAGCAACCACATTGGATTTTAGCAGCTTGACTTTGACCTGGGGTGGGATTGGAGACACCTCTCATTTTCTGCATTATTATTTATTAGATTTATATGCCTCCCTTCATCCTGGAGATCACAGGGCAGTTTACAACATAAAAAAACCCAAAATACACAACATAATTGCCGGGGGGGGGGTGTCTGTGCAAAATCTGACTGGAGTGGTTGTTGAATATTGACTTGGATCTGTGTGACTGAACAGAATACAGTCGTACCTTGGTTTTTTAATTTAATCTGTTCCAACGGGAGTCCGTTTTACTCCCGGAACAATTTGAAAACCAAGGCACGGCGTCCTGCATCCAATTGGAAGCCACGCTGGACATTCAACTTCCGAAAATTGTTTGAAAACTGGAACAATTACTTCCAGGTTTCGATTGTTCAAGAGCTGAAACGTTCGAGTTCAAAGGCGTTCGGCTTCTGAGGTTCCACTGTATTCTATCATATCTGAGGACCAACAGGCTACCTTGGGGTGTGGGTCTCAGGGGGAATGCAATGGTGGTATGTGAGGGGGTTCTACCACAACTACTGACTGAGGTAGCTTCCTCTGTCTAATTATAGGACTAGTTCTGATGTGGTTCAGCTGCAAGAAATGTTATTAAGAGATGAAAGATCCCAACAACTTTACTGCTGTTTCCTCTTACATACTTTATCGTTATTTGTGATCAAGCGTTTGAATTGACCAGATCGCCTGAGAATAATCGTGAAGAGACAAAACAAAATATTTCTTCACTACGTTTATCAGTTGATGAACGACAAGGCTACAGTGGTATCTCGGGTTACAGACGCTTCAGGTTACAGACTCCGCTAACCCCGAAATAGTACCTCAGATTAAGAACTTTGCTTCAGGATGAGAACAGAAATTGCGCGGCGGCGCCAGTGGGAGGCCCCATTAGCTAAAGTGGCGCTTCAGGTTAAGAACAGTTTCAGGTTAAGAACGGACCTCCGGAACGAATTAAGTTCTTAACCTGAGGTATCACTGTATCTTTGGTTACTAGCTGTTATGGCTATCTTCTTGTTCCACTGTAGCCAGGCATTGGGTGCATTTTTCACCTGGCTTTTGACCACTTCTGCCCAAGTGGATAGCCCTGGGCACCAGGTTAGCTCCTGACATCTCCACCATCTGAGGATCATTGGTTCTAGACCGTTTCCCCAAACTAATGCCCCATCCTGTAGAATTCTATCCGTTACATTTCATCTGCACAATCGGAATGAATTTCTGGAACCAAAAATGCTTTTTCTGAGCAGGTGCAAGAATGTCCCTGGATCAAGTGACTTTTCTCCTGTGAGTTCCCAGAGCTCTTAACCCAGTTCAAGGTTGCCGTATGAACTAGCCAGGTGTTTTTACTGATAACCAATCACAGTCAGTCCATCCTTTGGAAAAATAAGGCTTTAGAGTTGTGTTGCCCAAATATGGTAGCTAGACATTCCATTTTGGCAGTTGCAACCTTGGTTTAAGGAGCCATTTGGCACCTAGCTTTGAGTTTCTAACACTGGCGGTAGTATATACCAGTGTTCCCCAACCCCCGGGCTGCGGCCCAGTGCCAGTCTGTGGATCAATTGGCACCGGGCCGCCCGAGGAACTTCAAATCATTTCACTGTGGCGGGCGGCCGAGGCGCAGAGCATTGCGCCCTCTCAAGCCCGCCCATTGTGTGACAATAGCGAATGAAAAGTCGCTATTGTTACACTGATGCTCCTCCTGGCCAATCAGGGAGCAGGTCCTCCCACTTCCTGATTGGCCGAAAGGCAAACCTCACACCATTGGCCGAGGAGGAGGCGCCACGGGAGGACTGAGGACTCGAGACGCGGGGACTGAAGAGAAGCTGCCGTGAGGTAAGTGTACGGAGGGGGGGACTCAGCTCAAAACAAGTGGGCCACGGAAAAATTATCAAACATTTACCGGTCCGCGGCGATAAAAAGGTTGGGGAGCACTGGTATATACCACATAATACCAACTGCTAGGAACTGCAGCTGAGAAGAGTGCTGTTGCAGTCAGTTCCTGCTTGCACACTTTCCATGGACATTTGGTTGGCCACTGTGAAAACAAGAATACTAGGGCTAGGATGTGCCTTTGGTCTGATCCTGCAGGGCTCATCTTACATTTTTATGATTCATCTATGCACATTATTTTCTCTTCTGATTCTTCTTAGAACTAGAGAAGAGGATTCTCGGAGTATTGCTTGTAAAGCTCTGCTGTCGACGCAGAGGCACATTATTTTGAAATGTGGTTTTGCCAAATAGAGGCAGTCCCAGCAGTCCTTGACCGTCAGCTAGCTGAATGAAAGTCACTTTGGCTTCTCCTTGTACAACTTGAATGAAAACCAGCTCCTTTAAACCCTGTAGACATAATGTCTGGTTCTCACCTAATCAGAACTGCCATTTATTTTTAGACACCTTTCTCACCCAAAGCTTTTTTGCTTCTGTTTGCTTTCCTTTCCTCTGAGGAAATGGCTTCTGTATCCTCCTCCTTTGTTATAGGATTCTCTGCTTAACTAATCAAGTTAAAACAAACGCAGGTTTCATAACTGTTTCATATTTGAAATTTTCTGACTGGGCTTTTTTATTTTTTAAAATAGCTTTATCACTGTGTGCCCCTATTTTGAGACTTATTTGGGGGTGTAGACTGACACATTCAATCTTGATTCTCAACTGTGTGATGTGGTAGTGCTTTCTGTTGCATTTAATGATGTACAAAAGGCCATAGAAATTCAATGCTGGTTTGTTTTTTATGTTAAAAAGAAATAAACTTGACCTGCCTTTGTGCAGCTGAGATGTTTTGCTAACTTTGCAGAACAATTGTGTGGGAAAAGTCATATTTATTTTAAAGACTTTATGCCAGTTTTCTAAATATCAAAGCAGCTTAAGGAGTATAAGAAAGTAATGTATATACCATAAAACAAATACCAAAGACGTAAGTAGCATCAACTGAATCAACAAAACACCTAGCAACTAGCTTTCCAGGCAAAAAAAGCACCTTGCTACCTTTTCTGAAAGCAAGTAAACAGACTTTCACTTTACAATGGGAAAATCCTACATTCAGCTGTCTGCCAAATACGGTATTAGAATGATGGTGTAAAACAAATTTACTGTTAAGGTGGTTTTCTCACCTAGAACAAAAAGTGAGTAATATTTGTTACATTAATTATGTTTTGCAGTGTGGCAGATGTTCTTTTTTAAATCCTGTGATATTTAAGGAAGAAAATACTACCTGTTCTGAAATATTCTTTGTATTTCTGGCTTGCTGTTTTAAGCGAACAAAGTATTTTGTTCTAATGCCTCCTTAATCAAAAGTGGGAGGGAATATGCTTTAGGGGGGAAAATGAGTTTTCACAATAGCAAATGTTCTGGAAGGTGTATAGTAGTCTTCAAAATGGTGGATATAACACTTAAAAAAGAGTTTTCAATTCTGTTGCTTTGTAGTATTGAACTAACAGTTCTATAAAATCTCTTACGGAAAAGGCACTTTTTATAAATTTCACACTCTTTAACATAACATAGGTTAGTTTTCTATGGTTTACATTAAAGAAATGGCTTTGAAGGCCTGAAAGTGAAACATTGCCAGCTAGCACTTCTAAACTGATCCTTCTTATGCTTGTCTACTGAAGTGGCGTGTGTGATTTACTTTTCATGCAAATCTTCAGTTTAGGACTAATCATAGATGACTAAACTAATTTTTACTTAGAACAAAAAGCATATTTGATTAAACTAAGCCAGCTAGAGCTGAACCAGGCATGCCGTTTTTGCCTTGGAAATCTTCGCTAGAAAAAACTGGGATTTCACAAATCCAAATATGTATCATTTGCCTCTTCACCAGAAAAGAAGGCCTGCTTGTATGCAGCATGGTAATTTTAAATTGAAGGAGATTTCTGCTATTGAGTATATAAAAGAAAATCAATATGCACAGATCATTCCATGTGAAAATCAATTGTCTGAAGAACTAGCCTTCCAAGTGGCATTTTATATACAGGCCAATTCAGAGAATTAGGAGAACAGGCTGCAGAGAGAGCTCATGAAATGAACCACTCTTGTTCAAGCTTATTTTTATTTCATTTTTTAAAAAACCAATTATCTTCTCAAAAGAACATGAAAAGTGCATTTTAAATGGATTTGAGACTTTTATTGAAAAGGTTAAAAAAAAAGCTTTCCCCCACTGTATCTTGGTCCTTCAATATCCCTGTTGGTTCAAGTCTTAAACCAACTCTCCCCTTTGCACAGGGGACAGATAAGATCAGGTGCAGATTGCTTAGCATTTCCAATTAACACGGTAGGATACTGCTGTCTTTCAAGCTGCTAATTGGCTTGGTGGTGGTTGGGCAGAGACTGAAAAAGAAATCCTGAGTGGATATATTTTTGAACAGTAGGAATCAGCAGCCAGAAAAATATTTATTTTTCCCCCCTTGATGTTGTCACGCCATCTGTTTCCTTCAGATTTCTGAGCAGGCACAATCATTGTTGCGACAAATTTCTTTGCACCTCAGAACTCTTGAGTACATGAAATGAAATGTACGGCCAATTTGCATCATCACTATAGTTTAATGTTATGCTTTTTTACAAAGCATGCCAGTAGGTCATCTTCTTGTGGAAACTAAAGTATTCTGTAATCTTCCATTTTGATTATCTGTGTTTTTAAGCTAACCATGTTTGTACCATAGAGATTTTTTTTAAAAAAGTTCTCACTGCTCCTGCCTGTGTCCAGGAATCACCAGCAGTCCTAGGTTTTACACACACACACACACACACACACACACCACCCCTGCCCATTGCATTTTGGGTTGCTTTCTTACATTGCTGCACACAGCAGAGTCTGGTTGGGGATGGCTTCACCTAATGCCCATTACCTGATTTGTTTTCCCATGCCAAGCTCCAGTTCACTGAATCTGTCACCGTTGAATGTGCCATCATCTGCACATGCTCAGACCAGCTGCCTGAAATGTACACACCTCAGCTTAACTGCAGCTTCCATCCTCTAATAGGTTTGAGGGGGAAGCACATCTAACAGGAGTATTTCTCAAGCAGGTACACAATATGTATGGATTGTGGCTAGCGTTTTGTGTACTCCACTCCAAACGCCGGCAGTCAAAGTGAACTGAAGCCAGAGTAAATGGCATTGTGTACATAGCCCTAGTGTGAATCAATGTAGAAATCTGCTTTATACAACCCTATTGGCCCATCCACACTGTGGTCTAATCAGCAACAGATTCTCAGAGTGTCAGGCAGAGCTGTTCCCCAGCTTTACCTGGAGATGCCAAGAACTGAACCTGGACCTGGCACCTAATAGGAAGTTGCTACTGACATGGAAAGTACACTTACCTGCAAGGTTTTGCAACCAGCAACACATCAGTTTGCAAGGGTTCCATATATGTGTTTGACTGTATTGCAAATATATTGTGATAAGTAGTTCCTGAACTACTTGCCTCTTTGTGTTTCCAACACTGAGTGATCCTATGTGCAGTTTGTAGAGCCATCAGTGCTCTTCTAGCCAGAAAAACATGTACATAGGGATCATGAAACTGAAAAATAAGTTATATCTCAGCACCAATGCACCTCATGTTAAAAACCGGAACTAAACCTTGGTCCTTACTTGAATTATTTGTGTCAACTTGTTGTTTTGTAATTCAGTAAGATACTACTAACCAGATGTTCAAGGTTGGTTGGTTGGTTGGTTTATTATTTTGCTTTAATTTAGACAATAACAGGCCAATCACAGTGATTTGCTATTGTGAGTAAATTCTGTGTCATATTTATCTAACTTTTCATTTTGTTATACCATAATCTTCGTTTTTAAAGTGGGGGGAGAGAGAGGTAGAAGAGTCGGGCAACCAAGTTCAGTTAGTGAGTACAGAAACCATTTTAAAGATTCGTATTGGAATATTGGAAGTGTTTTCAAGCTGGACCTCTCTTCACGATGGATATTTAAGAACAACAGTAGGAACAAAGTGACTTTCTTTTTTTAACTGCTTTTTCTGCGATAAGTCTTGTGTTGAGGAACACATGTTTAATATTCTCTGACGAAGAGTGTTATTATACAGTGGTGCCTCGCAAGACGAAAAGAATCCGTTCCGTGAGTCTCTTCGTCTAGCGGTTTTTTCGTCTTGCGAAGCAAGCCCATTAGCGCTATTAGCGGATTAGCGGCTATTAGCGGCTATTAAAGGCTTAAGGGATTAGCGGATTAGCTGCTAAAAGGCTATTAGCAGCTTAGTGCCTTAGATAAAGGGGGTAGGGAGCGGGAAAAAAACCCCAGGAATCGCAAGACATTTTCGTCTTGTGAAGCAAGCCCATAGCAAATTCGTCCTGTGAAGCACCTCCAAAACGGAAAACCCTTTCGTCTAGTGGGTTTTCCGTCTTGGCGAGGCATTCGTCTTGCGGGGCACCACTGTATTCCAAAGAGCTTCATTTAGTTGTCTTTGGTTGTGCGTGGATCATACAATCCAAAAAATACGTTGGTCTCTCTAAGCCACAAAGAAACAGCTGAGTTGCTTCGTGTATTGTGGTTTTCCTGTTACTAACTGTGATGAAAAAGTTTTTACAAAGAATGAAGATTGTGTTTCTCAAATTGTTAATATTCGCTCCTGAGTCCAGTGTGTTGTTCGACCTGTACATACTTCTCTGAAAATCACTTCACAGTAGTTGCAAGGATCAGTGTGCTGTTGTGGGAAAATACGAGCTATCTGAACACACCCACAGTTAAATTAGCCAAATGTCTCTCATAGAAAGGGGTTCTTGCCAAGTAAAGCAACATAATCAGTTTCCCGCCCCCCTCTCTCTCTTCTGTATTAAATAAGATGAAGAGACAATGCAGAACTTCCTGGTATGGTTTAAGACAGCAGTGGCCTCCCTCCCTCCCTTCCTTCCCACTGTAATTTGTGTGTTATTTGAATTTCCTTGGGAAGTGTCCTCTTAGCTTTTTCCCTTTTGAACGCTTTGAGGAAAAAGCCATTCTGACTTTGAAGAGCTCAGCTGCAGCATATCTTCAGTTTCTTGGGGCTCCAGCAGTAGTTAAAAAGAGGACCTGTTACAGGAAAGGTGCCTAATTTGTTTATAGCATCCTACTTAGCCTTGCTATTTTATTCTGCCTTGTTGAAAGCAGCGGAACAGTGCAAACTTCAAGGAGAGGGGAAGAGATAAACCTGATGGGGCAGATGTGGGAGCTGAAAGTTTAGCAATTTAAGCAATAGATTTCTGCCTGGCTGGCTGCTGACATGAATCTATGAAGAGAAACTCCATGTGCCCTTCTACGGTGGAAGCCTAAGACGTTGCTTGGTAATTGCAGAATACCCCTGGGCATTAAGAAGGAGGTTGCGAATATGTAAATAATGGTAGAGGCGATTTGGAAATGAAGGAAAACTCTCTAATATTGTGGGAGAGCTATGTGGCAAGGAGATGGACTATAAAACTGGTTATGACCTCTTCTAAAAATGATGGGTTCTGACTGAAAACACACCTGGATCCAAGAACAGAAGTTAGCTGCTCAGAAATTTCTGTACAGTATTATTTCTCATGTAGATTTCTGGCTTTACGTGACAGCTACCTAAGAGGAGAGGCAGTGAATGTGTTCCGTGCATCAATCTATTAGTTACATTTTGTAAAATATATTTAGAAGTATACAGTGTAATTTAGGTTCATCAAGAAATTGTCACTGTGGTCAAAACTGGAGTGAATTGTCTACAGTTAAATCCGCCAAGTGTTTTATTGTTTCATTTATTAATGAGAATTGAAATACAAAGAGTTACCCTTCATCTCCAAATGCTAAAGTCCTGGACAACTTTTTAAAAATGCTACCTTTTTAAGTAGCACTGGAGTGAACATTAAAGGCTACAAGAAAAAGATATTGTGGGTTCTCTTTGTATGAAACATTTAAAAAAAAGTTTCATGTGGCAATAGCACAATGTCGCAACGTGGATATGCAAGAGAAGGACAAGAAAATCCTTTCCGAATTCTGCGCAGAGTGAACCATGTCTTTCACAGTGTTTCTTCAGCAGTACAGCGGTCTCTGACAAAGAGGCATGGGCGAAATTACCCACGCCACGCCTATTCTGGTAAGATTTGATTTCAGAATAATCATTTGTAATCTTTTAACAAATGTTCCAGAGTATCAGTGTCTGACTCACATGCCAATTCTTGTATGTGCCAGACACTTTACTTTTACTACATTATTCTTTTATTTTATTTTTAAAAGCTCTCAAAATACGTCAACACCTTCCTCAGTTTTAGTGCACTTGTAATAGCACAACCTTATTTAATGGTCCCAAATGACACTAACAAATAAAAAATATGTAGTTTTTAAACAAGTGTCTGTTCAGTATAATATATATTTTAGAGTTTGTAGGTATCGGATCAGGTTTTCCTAACCTTTTAATCTTAGTGATTGAAATGGCATTTCAATGGGCCTCAGTGGATCTAAACCTATAGGTTTAGTCACAGTATTACGAGTAATGAATGTCACCCTTTATGTAGTATGTAAACTATGCATTATACAAATAATTCTTGTTTAGAAAGTAATTGTGACAATGTACATTTCACAGTCTGGAAAAAAGTACATGCAATTAACCCCACCCAACCTTTCAACAAATGTCAGATATTGTACGTGTCCTGCAATAAAACAGGAGTGCTTTTGGGGTTTCATGTCTGAGGTGTGTGTAAGTAAGTGTCCTTCCAAATACACCTTAATTTGTGTTTAGTACTTAATTGCCTTAAAGGCTTACAATAATTGGTGTAGAGACAAAGCCACCAGGAGCATTTAATTCAGAGGCTGAATGGCAGAGGTAAAAATCCATCATTTGCTTCCAGTTCTGAGTTGCAGTCTTGTTTACAAAACCGGGTTCACAAGTGACCGTGATTTACATCTAGGACTACAATCTGGGTAGGGTTTTGTTCAGAATATTTGAACTGTCTTTGCTCAGTGACCTGCTTGGGGGTGGTGGGAGGAATTACACACATACATATTGGCTTTGTGTTGTCAGCTGACAAGGGTATGGTGGCTGTAAATAGACCTTGGGCAAATTTCTAACCTAGGATTTGTTTTAATGAATCTGACTTTTTGCACCACTGATGAAATCACATTCTGCTATGAAAGACGAAGCCCTATTTTAATAGGCACTGCCTCATATGTTTAGCAGTAATTTTAGACCGTGAAAATCAGAATTTTTTTTTTTATTCAATCAGGATCATCCCCACCCCCTCACTATTAATTTTATAATCGGCTTTTGAGAAACACCTGTTGATCTTGCTCAGGAGTGAATTAAGTCAACCTCAAGCTCAAGTACTGAATAGAGATTAACATCTGCTCCTTTTAACCTCTGTTTTAGAGTAGGCCTGAGGTTCAAAGGATGTGGTACTGTTTCACGAGGTTGTGTAAGGTATCCAATTCAGTAGACTCCTTTTGTTGCTTTGAAGATTAATAGCCTTATTTCAACTGTCTCTTGCAAATGTGTATTATTAGTCCCTGAGTGTGTTTAAATCTGATTCTCACATGGCTGGACAGCAGGTACCTAGGAATAATAAAATATCTACTCAACAAATTTGGCTATGGTTTTGGCATAATAAAACACAGCCAAGTAACCTTGAAGGTGCATGTGATTCCTTCAATTCATACTAGTTTTGGTGTGTGTGTGTCATTCTGTAATTTCTTACCAAAAAAAATGGAGAATATAGTGCTTGCACATTTTGTCTCTTATTTCAGGTTCTACAAATGCTAGGAACTCCCTTTCTATCAAAAAACAAAAGGTGGGGGGAATCAGGAGTATGAGTCATTGATGGGAGGGCTACCCCAACCCCCGTTGAACTCTTATGCATGTGTAACATTGTTTTGGCTACATAACCACACTCAACGCCTGCAGGTTGGAAAAGGAAGAGATTCTTTTTCTTGCAATATATTTTAATGATAGTTCTTTCAGTTCTAGCATTTTATACGTCTTCCTCCATCATGGAAAAAAACAGTCGTTGCTGCATAATTACAGATCAATAAAAGCAATTAATTTACATATTGTCATTATATTTTTCCAAAGGTTCAGGAAGACACTCACGTATTTCCTGAGTAATAAATATGGTTTGCCACCAAGGAACCTGTCTCACCCTTTGCAAACTCAGCAAATTACATTTGATAACTCTATTGACATTGACAGCGAGTGCTCCCCTAGGACAAATGTGTTTCTATTGAAAACATATTTTCCTGTCTGTGTTAAAGTTTACACAAGATCACTGAGCTGCAATGTATTGACATTAGGCAGAAGCCCTTGTGATATTATTTTAGGTGCCTGCTGAAAAGGTTTTTGTGCTGGCAAATCTACCCAGACATATACTTTAGTTACCTATATTTGTTTTAAAGTTTTACTGATTTTTTAAATCTTTGTTTCAGTGATGTTAGTTCTATGTGTATCTGTTTTTTAAATTGTTTTGTAGTTTGTAGCTGTATTTTATCTGCAAATTTGTTTGTGTACTGCCTAGAGAGCTATTTAAGTGGTTCATACATTTTCTAGATTAGGTAAAGCCAAAAATATCAGTATCTTGTACTATTTCAGATCTGAAGCCTATCCTGAAGTTTTAAAGGCCTGGTTTGTAGTAACCCAGTTGTCAGGTACCTCTACTTTATGTAAACATCCTGGGTGACTGTAGACAATTTTATAACTAAAGAGAAAATAGCAGACAGCAACAGTGGGTGGTGGTGATGGAATTGCATAGTAACTTTGTCCAACTTCTGATAATAAAAAGAACAAAGGTCATTCCACACACAAAAAGTAAAGCCAGATCAAATAAGCATGATCTGTTGGAAGAGGAAATATTTCGCTCCTTGTTAGATTGGGTGAAGATGCATTGTATTGCGATTTCAGTAAAAGAAATGGAAAGCTATAGTATTTTTTTGAGTTGTAGCTCCTGGCTAATTTCTATGGCTCAAGGTAAGTAAAAGAAATTTGATTTTGTAACAGAATGTGAGGGTTGAAATGTTTGTATCACTTAGACTCGCTTACATGGCAGGTAACAGGGCAGATACTTGTAGGTTCTGGCATTTGCTGAGCTGAATTTTTACCCTGCCATTTTCTTCTAATAATTTACAGAGGCTTCATTAATTTTGCCAGAGTACAAGACCAGAGGTTACAGGTGACTATTTTTAAGGGGTTCCAGTCACCACAGGCCATGTTGACACAAACGTTCATTTGAGATGGCATTTTTGTGTGATTCAAGGAACATTTGTGCCCGTCAAGTATCTGTTTGGGGAGTATAAATCCATCTAAACCCCTTCACCGTGCAATTGGGTTCTTTATTAAATAGAAATAATGTTTTCATTCTTTGAAATACTGTTTGCAAGGGAGTACCACAGGTTTAGTCCATACAGTGGTGCCTCGCAAGACAAAAATAATCCGTTCCGTGAGTCTCTTCGTCTAGCGGTTTTTTCATCTTGCGAAGCAAGCCCATTAGCGGATTAGCGCTATTAGCGGTTTAGCGGCTATTAGCGGCTATTAAAGGCTAAAGGGATTAGCGGATTAGCTGCTAAAAGGCTATTAGCAGCTTAGTGCCTTAGAAAAAGGGGGTGGGGAGCAGAAAAAAAAACCCAGGAATCGCAAGACATTTTCGTCTTGCGAAGCAAGCCCATAGGGAAATTCGTCCTGCGAAGCACCTCCAAAACGGAAAACCCTTTCGTCTAGCGGGTTTTCCGTCTTGCAAGGCATTCGTCTTGCGGGGCACCACTGTAATGCCATAATTGCTTTACTGGGTTCTAGATAAGAACCAAACACACCTCAGTAATGAGTTGGGATGAGATTCTGTACTACAAATTAGGGTAAGAACTACACTGCTTCATATTCATACAGAAATGTGGAAAATTTTCTTTGTTGTTCTCCAAACAGGCACAATACCACAGATCTACCCTTACCCAGGCCAAACTAGAGTCCATTTAGCCCCTACTATACATTCTAGTGAGTTCTTCAGGGTTTCAGAGGTATTACACATCACCTTTTAACTGGAGATGCAACCTATTGCATTTGAGACTTTCTATATGTGAAGCATGTGCTATGATCCCTCCCCAACACATCAGGCAATTTCAGTTGTCGTCTGGCTAAGAGCTGCTTTCCCCATTACAAAGGCATTGAAAAGTACTGTAGGTAGGCCGCTGACTTGGTATTGCTGCTTTTCACTCATCTGCAAAGGAGCAGTTTCTATTTTTCTTGTAGGAAGATGCACAAGTCAGATTTGCTCTTGTGTGCATGCGCTTTCATGTGTGTTTCTGCAACTTGCCTCTGTACCAGCTTGCTTAAAACAATTTAATGCAGTGTGGTGTGATGTCAGTTTTCTAGGACATTTTCAATCTGTCCCAGGAAATTTTCTGATGCCCTAGAGCAGGGGTCCTGTAACTTCTGCCCATTGAGATGTTGTTGTTCTGCAATTCGCATCGTCCTCAGTCACCATGTCCAGTGGTGAATGATGTAGTCGAGCAACAACTGGTGAGCCACAGGTTCCCCACCCCTTACTTAGAAAGTGATGTAATTGAGCATGTTATTTTATTTGTATTTAGTAAACAAATCTATAAACTTTGAAACTTCCATGCTGCTTTCAACTACTGTCTGTATTTTTTTCAGTGCTCAGGAACACCCAACCCTATTTTGACTACACCTTTACCACCTACTGCATAGGGTGGTGCTGTTAAATAGAACTGCAATGTCCCTTTCTCACAAGGTTGGAAGTTACTGCTGCAATTTTGCAGTATAGGGTGCGGCTGGGAGAAGGCTGCAAGCTGCTGTGTCTTTTTGCGTAGCTGTTCTCGAGCCTAGAGAGCACCAGACTGCACAATGCTGGTTTCTTGCTACATCAGTGGTAGCCAACATGGTGCCTTCCAGATGTTATGGACTACAACTCCCATCAGCCCCAGCCAGCATGATGTAATTGCCAGGGGTAATGAGACCACAACATTTTAAGGACAGCATGTTGGCTATCCCTGCACCACATATTGATCACAGGAGTAAGGGGAACAAAATTAATTGGTCCTTGAATCTCTTTCAAGTAGCACAGCTACGTACAGTGCTACCTCGGGTTAAATACTTAATTCGTTCCAGAGGTCCATTCTTAACCTGGAACTGTTCTTAACCTGAAGCACCACCTTAGCTAATGGGGCCTCCCACTGCTGCCGCACCGCCAGAGCATGATTTCTGTTCTCATCCTGAAGCAAAGTTCTTAACCCGAGGTACTATTTCTGGGTTAGCATACCTGAAGCGTATGTAACCTGAAGCGTATGTAACCCGAGCTACCACTGTATAGGAATACAGTCATACCTCGAGTTGAAATAGCTTCAGGTTCAGTATTTTAGGGTTGCGCTCCGTGGTGACCCGGAAGTAACAGAGCACGTTACTTCTGGGTTTTGCCGCTTGCGCATGCGCAGACGGTCACAATGACATCATGTACGGAAGTGGCGAATCGCGCACACGGGTTGCGTTCGCTTTAGGATGCGAACGGTGCTCCGGAGCGGAGCATCCAGAGGTACCACTGTATTGGAAACTGGGTAGGATTATTAGTCCATATTGTCTGTTGTTTCTGGCAGCAGCTCTTTCAGTTCTAGGTCAGGTGTGTCAGATTACAGTCTACCTTTGTCTTTAAAAAAGAAAGAAAGGAGATGTTAAGCCAAGGTATTGAGCCTTGGACACTTTACATGCAAAGTGTGCTATGTCACTGATTCCATCCCGCAAACTGTACCAAGCAAAGCCATGGAAGGGAAGAAAGAAAGGAATGCAGTTAAGATATGGGTGCAAACGGAAAAATGGCATGGAGGGAAGAAAGGAATAATGCTGGTTCCATGCCTTACCCAAGACTGGAAAACCCATCAGAAGACTGAAGTTAAAATGGACCCCAAAGAGCACTGGGGATATAAAAAACAAATCACTGGTGGGTTTCGGGACGGCTGGAGCAAATGACAACCAATAGACATTCACAGTGAAAACTAAGAGTCTAACCAGAGGAGGAATGGAAATGGACTCCTAGTAGAAGCTGCAAACCTAACAAGGCAAATAATCATAAATGAAAAGATTTGAGTGCATAATAGGCTAGGAATTCTTCTGCTGCTGTTTTGTATGCCTTGAATATTTGATGCTGCAAAGGATTTTGAATGGCTGAAGACTGGTGTACTACTTATGGCTACGTAGGGCGTACTATTCTAAAATGACAACAGTGGAATATGACATGTAGGAGACTAAAGCAAAATGCCTTTTCTAAACAAGATCATTTCCTGTTGCATTTTCTTTTAATGTTTGTGTTACCCCACCCATACTCAGCACGAAAGTACATAAAGAAGCAGCAGTGTAAACAACAGTGTGGAAAGGGGTGGCTCTTGTTCCTGCACACCCATTACTTGCATGCAGAACTAAAACAGGAAGCACCTTAGGAAAGTCAAAAGTAAAAAAAGAATAGCCATTGTTCTAAAGTTTGGGATTGAAACAGAATATTAGAGGTAAGATTATGCTTCCTTTTGGATTAACAGAGTAGACAAGTATACTGCCATGTTGCTATGCATATTTTATGACCGGTGAGACGTTTTGTAGGCTTATATTTTTCAAGTGTGTAGTTAACATATAGATTTAATTACTTGCAGATTATAGCTTTACATGCTCAGTCTTTATTTAGTGGGTTTAAGTACCAGAGTTTATTTCCTTTACACAATGTAGCTGGCAACAGCTGATTTAGGGGCCATGTTTCCCATTCATAATTTGGTGTAAAACAAACCCCACCCCAATTCTGTAAGGAATGCATCTTAGCATTTTTCTGGAGCTCCCAGAACAATGTTTAAGTGAAAGTTTGTGGGGTTTATTGGAGGGGTGTGTGTTAATGTACACTGAAGTGTCTTCAGTGAAGAGCCAGTATGGTGTAGTGGTTAAGAGCGGTAGTCTCGTAATCTGGGGAACCGGGTTCGATTCCCCGCTCCTCCACATGCAGCTGCTGGGTGACCTTGGGCCAGTCACACTTCTGTGAAGTCTCTCAGCCCCACTCACCTCACAGAGTGTTTGTTGTGGGGGAGGAAGGGAAAGGAGAATGTTAGCCGCTTTGAGACTCCTTCGGGTAGTGATAAAGTGGGATATCAAATCCAAACTCTTCTTCTTCTTGTTGTTCCATGCCTGTTCCATGGTGAAGAGCAGCAGGTAGCTTGGATTCATTCTTGTGACAACTTTCCCCAGCCATGGTTGGATTTGTTGTCGAATTACAACTTGCATCATCCCAGATCATTGGCTGGGCAGGCTGGGAGCTGTGAATGCCAACAACAACTGGAGAACCATTGATTCCCTGTCCCCTTTCTGTGCAGTCTTACCACCTCAATCGGAGGCAGCAGTCCTTCTGAATACCAGTTGGTGGAAACTGGAGGAGGGAACAGTGCTGTTGAACTCAGATCCTGAATGCCGGCTTCCTGTAGGCATGCTGGACTAAACGGGCCAGTGGCCTGATCCAGCAGCCTCTTCTCATGTATTATGTTGGGTGTACAGTGGTACCTCGGGTTAAGTACTTAATTCGTTCTGGAGGTCCATTCTTAACCTGAAATTGTTCTTAACTGGAAGCACCACTTTAGCTAATGGGGCCTCCCGCTACTGCCATGCCGCTGATGCGTGATTTCTGTTCTCATCCTGAAGCAAAGTTCTTAACCCGAGGTACTATTTCTGGGTTAGCGGAGTCTGTAACCTGAAGTGTATGTAACCCGAGGTACCACTGTAATGCAAATCAGTCCCTCCCTGCTTTGTCCAGTTGTTTCATTGGGGAGCGGCCTAGATTATCTGATCCGTGGCATAAATGCTGAAGTGAGTGCAGATTAATTTCAACCCCTGTTTGCCATAAGTCACGCCACCCATGTGTACCAGGACTTAGTAGGCCAAATCAGAACCACAAGCTAAATCTCCACCCTGATGTCCTAGAAAAGAATCCAGGAAATTTGCATTGTTTTGAATAGGAATCAACTTTACAAATGTTTACAACATTAAAAAAAACAAATCACACTGAAAAGTTATATTGATGCTTCTGTTGGCTATTTTATAGTAAGGTCAAATATGTGTCTTAAGCATTTAGGCTAACCACATGGGTATTTGAGTAAATCCCACAGCATTGGATTTCTAGCCTTATTTGACACTGAGCAAATGCTACAATGCTTCAGGAGGGAGGAAGCACACATGGCAGTGTAGCCACATCTATCATAGCACAGCAGAAGTACAAATGAGAGAGAGAAAAGAAAATGGCCTAAAATCAACCATACGCATCATTTACATAATCTTTTAAAGAAACCCAGTGCCTGATTTTCTCTTAACTTATACAAACTGTATTAATGGTTTGTGGGGGTTCAACAGTGTGCTTAATAACCTCTAAGGAAGGAGAGTCCTTTCTCTTCTTGCCAAGTGTACAACCCATGGACAAGCTGTAGTGTCAGTGGACATTGGACACGACCCCAAATAGGATGTACTGTACTTTTCCGTCTATAAGACGATGTTTTTTTTACCTTAAAACAACGCTTAAAAATTGGGGTCGTCTTATACATGCTTAGTGCAGAGGGGGACGGTGGAAATGATTTCTGTCTTGAGTAGTAGATTGACACTGGCGTTATTGTGGGTGATAGGCTGCTGCGGCAATGTCCGCTGGTGATTGGTCGCTGCTGTGGCCATGGCTGTTGGTGATTGGGCCCTGCTGCGGCAATTGGGCGTGGGATGGGCGGCTGCTGGTGTTGATCAGAAATAAGATAGGAGGCTTCTGCGTTGCGTTAGATCGCAAGCATTTGGAATTTGGGTGAGGTTTTTTCGGCATTCCTCCCATTCTGGACAATCTCCTCCCCATTTTCTTAATATTGAGTCTCCAAAATTAGGGGGCCCCCATGGGGGCGTCTTATAGACGGAAAAGTACAGTATATTGGTTGACTAGAAATTAAGAGGGACTTGGCTGCTTGCAAAGAGGCTTCACTTTTGCAGAGGAATTAGAGAAAATGCAAGTGAGTGATGCCACATGTGAATGAGTCTCATGATGACAGTATCTCTTGTCTGGAGAAGGGACCATGGGAGGTGTGCAGGCACCATGTTCCAGTAAGGGCTGGGCTTTTGCAAACTTTCAGCTTGTCAGGCAGGGCTTCTACGCAAGGTCTCAAGGATGTGTCATAGGAGGTACTGTGGATGGCAGACGGGCTGCCTTCTGTGCAGAATTTAAAGAACTTTAAACATTTGCTGGTTGAAAAACCAGATACATTATTGTCTTCTGCAAGTCATACAATTCTTAGCCACAGGTGAGTTATATAGCCTTTGGCAAGATGTTTCATCTGTTCATCTCTATTAAGTTTCTATGTGAAGCATGGAGCATAATGAGAAGGTTTCCTGTTGGTTTCTTGAAGTCTTTAGACAAGCCCTTCTGCAACAGTAAGGATAAAGACAACCATAATATGATAACAATGGATTGCCAGCTGAACTATCAGGTGTCTATTCTATGGTCTTATCTCTCCCCCACGATGTTTCAGGTGGGCTGCCTCAAACATCTGCTGTCGCCCTTCTGCTGTCACTGATGCCCCCTCCTTCAGTTATAGAAAATTAAGCATCAGAAATGGGAAGCTCACTCATTCACTGCTGTTCTTTTTGTACTTTTTTTGTTATCAAAGCTATATTATCCAAGCAAGTTCCTCATGGCGTTAAAAGTAGCTTTGTTGGGTAAGTTGTTCATGAATATAACTAGGTAGAATTTATACTTAATGTGATTCTTACAAATTTGTACATAATTTGTACACATAGTGGAATGCTTTTCCAGATATAAATGCACAGTGAAGAAGAATAAGAAACCTTACTGTTACTGTTTGAATAGTTGTAATTCTAAATCCTTGAGTTTTCCACCATGTTTTCATTTCTTGACCTTCTGGTGACTTTGGAAAGGCAGAAGTCTTCTCCAATAGCAGAGGGGAAACAGTCTGTTATATTCTTTGAGTCATTTAACAGTTGCATCTGTCACTTTCATTTACTGTCCTGTTTATCTGTATTACAGAATTTGAGATTGCTAGTAAGTAATCTTGAGGTCACTAATTAACAGGTAATCTGCCCTGCAGCAATTACCTAAAAGGATCAAGTGAAGTAAGACTTTGCTTAACGTTTAATGGGTGAAAGTTCATAGGCATACTTGAACCTTGGGCATCTTTTTAAAAAGTCCTTTTACACATATCACTACAATTTATTTTATTTTGTTCTGTTTTCTTACATCCCACCTTTTTCTCCAAGGAGGTCAAGGCTTCTCCTCTTCCTCATTTAATCCCTACAACAGCCCTGTGAGGTAGGTTAAGCTGAGAGGCAGTGACTGGCCCAAGGTCACCCAGTGAGCTTTATGGCTGAATGGCGATTTGAACCCTGGTCTCTCAGGTCTTCATCTGGCATTCTAATTTCACATTGCCTGTTGTAATCTTATTGATCTGCATGTATAACATAAGCTTTATGGATTGACTATTCTGACCTATTGTGTACGGTCTCTGAAAGTGTATAGCAAGTGCATTTTTTTAAAAACAGATGTGTGGATATCTCTGTTACTTTGAGAAAAGACAAAAAAACCTAGCACAGGGATAGCTCAGTTGGTAGCGCTAAAGGCTCTTAATTTTAGGGTTGTGGGTTTGAGCCCCATGTTGGGGCGAAAGAGTCCTGCAATGCAGCAATTTGGACTAAATAATCCTTGTGGTCCCTCCCAACTCCACAATCCTATGATTCTAAGACATGTAGATGTCATTTTAAAAATAAGAAACAAATCTACATTCATTTAAGTTTTTTGTTGTTTTTTAACCACATGCAAAATTCTCAAGAGAATTGCCTTGGGCATATAAAACATGTTCTGAAGTACATGCATTTTAAATAAGTTTTTTTATTCTTGCTGAAGAAAAGTTTTATCAAGCTCAGGAATGCACATGTATTGGTGAAGATTTCAATTAAAGATTGAATTGTCTTTTTCTGCACCTTTCCAGGAAAAAAAAGTGAGAATAGGGATTCCCCCCCCCCCCAAAAAAAAAACAAATGTGAAATTTCCCATTCCATTTCAAGGAATTGTCTCATTAGAGAGCTCTTTGAGAGAAGCAGCTGTCAGCTGACCAGTGTTGTTCCTTTCAGGCTAAAAAGAGATGGCTTTACTTGATAGGTTACCATTTGCTAAAGTAGGGTTCCTTAAGGGAGGCTTTTGACGTGCCACTCCAGGAGAGTTTAGAAATTAATTTGTTTTAAAAACATGTTTCGTTTTTAACTGAATTTGCTCAGTTATTGTCTTTTACGTTCCGGGTAAATAAACTTAGTGTGCTGCATGTGAGTTCTCTGTACCATAAAATGAAAACGAGAAGTTTCCAGTCTTTCGCTAACCCTTTTGTGGACCTCTGATCCTGTTGAAAGACACACTGGCTTTGCATGTAACTTGAAGAAAGGTATTGTGTCCCATTCAGCTTGACTTTTACTGTGAAAGGTGAAGTTTTGAGCTTTCCTTGTATATTGAACGGCACTTTAAAGACAGAGGTCACCATCTACTGAGCAACTCTTCACAAAATTGATTTGTGGCAATATGACCTTAAGTCTGATCTCCTTGCTGTACAAGGATATTGCAGAACTGTGGTATCTTCTGAAGAAAAGAACAGGTGCGTCTACCTTTCATGTTTTCTTCCCTTCCCTTTCTTGTTCACACTTCCAGTGACTTCGCTGAACTGAAATGACTGGTGCAATCTAGTAGTCCTTGAATGTTGTATTAAGGACCTGTTAGGGATCTTCAGGTCCGCTGCGCAATTCACACATTTGTATTTTTCATTTCCAGAGTGCCTATTGTTACGTCAGTGCCACGTACGTGTTCATTGTGAGCTTTATCACACAGAATGTTTGTAGAATATATTTACTAAAGGATCACGAATGCTTCCTTGTTGTACCTACCGGTAGCTCCTTTAGAAACTGTTCCTTGTATCTTGCGACGTGCTGTTTGATTGTCACTCTCCCTCCAAGGCATTTTATTACCTTTGTGAGAAGGCTAGGGCAAAGGAGGGGATTCCGCTACTACATCTTCCAAAATCGTCAGTAGCAAAGCTTCGCTATCATATCTTTTATTGCAATTTCTTTTAATTCAGAGCTTTCCACAGCAATCTCGCTTTATTCTGATAGGGTATGAATGATGCATTGGAGGCAGTCTTTGCTGTAAATAGTGAAGCTACAGTCCACTGTGAAACTGAAAGCTTGTTTTTGTGGAAATTGGGGAAGGGGAGGGGGAGAGGGAGAAACCAAATGCTGCTGATTCAGTTCACGTTGCCTGTCTTGTGTTCTGTTTGGTATGCATGACTGCTATAGAGGAATACGGGATGAACAGCAGTGACATGTCAGGTTGGTGATTTGTATTCTACCACTTCGGTCTCTGAAATGATACTTACTTAATGTTGAGTTTAAGTGTTGGCGTGTATTAGGAGGTGTGATGTTTTCCATTTAAAGTAAGTTATATCAAAGGCTCTGGGTGTGCCTGCAGCATCACTGTGCATTCAGGAGAATTGTGCTAGGCTTTTTGTGTCTTGGTGTATTGCTGGAGACAAGAAGGAACGCAAGGCTGAGGTTAAAAAGCATTTAAGGAAGCAGAATGATAACAACTAGAAAATTCAAGTCGTCCCCCCCCCCCGCATTTTCTGCCATTGTGCATGAAATGTTTTGCTTGATACTATTATTAAAACCATTTTGTTTAAGCGAATGCTGTTTGCGGGAAATGTACTTCTATGCTAGCTGCCAGATGGTATCGTATGAATTGTTTTAAATATAGTTTAACTTAGGGTAATCGTAAGAATCCTTGTGTTTTCTGGGTAGTCCAACTTCTCTGATATTAAGCAACGGTAGCTCCTGGCCTAGAAACAAAAGTGTTGGCCTTTTTTGCCCATCAGCCTGCTGTTCATCAGCAGGTACTTGGGGCATGGAGATAAGCTTTCACCTGCTGCTGCTAGAGGTATTGGGACATCAGTGTGCAAAGAAGTATGCAATCTGAGGTAAGTTCTGAGATTAGGTTTGGCTGCCTATAATACTGAGCAGTCCGGTCACTACACACATGTAAAAAAAATGTGGACATGCTCTTACTCATCTCTGAAATTGCTTCCTGGTGGTAATTCATTTATTCCATGTCATGTGGAAGAAGATACTGGTTTTATGCAAGTAAGATGCAATTAAGGCATGGGGAACCTTTGGTCATCCGAATGGTGGTGGTCTCCCAATTGCTATGAACCCTATCCAGCATGGCCAATGGGCAGGGATGATAAGAACTGTTGTGAATAATATCTATTGGCTTGCAGGTTCCCCATCCTTGGTGTGATTGATTGATTGGCTTGAATGGAACGGTGAAGTAGGGATGGATATTGGATTTAGGCAAATCCTGGTGTGAAGTGGGATACATTTGAGGTATTTAGGACTTGTGAAAGTGGGATCTTTGTAAGGTGGCACAAGCTGAAGCAGAAATCCCTGAAACACTTTGTGACACCTCAGTGGTGCAGATATCAAAATAATGTTGCAGACAGGCATCTGTTGAAAGTGAAAGTAATGTGTCTAGGATTACTATAAAGCCAAAAGGCCAAGGTGGGATGATATTGGGGAGGAAGAGAAAACACCAGGGCACAGAGAAAGAGCACCACTGTGACTGATGGTTCTAGCTTGGTTATCGGAGGGATTAATTTTACCAATGCTCTCCATCCTGGGTTCTTTAGGAGAGGGGGAAACTTTGCAAGTAGAAAGTATGTGTCTAAACTTAAGAGAAGTGTCAGAACTGGATTGGGAGAGGGTTTTTTTGCAACAATTCTAGCTTATAATCGACCAGACTGCCCCACCCCCAAATCCTATGTTGTTGCTCCCCAAAATGAACTGTAAAGGTCCCTAAACCTAAAGCCTAGGCATCTATTTGTCTCCAGCTGGTCAGGTTTCTCTTGCATGCTTCTACTTTTCAGTCCAGTTGCACAGACAACATAAGGTGAGGTTAAGGGATTCCTTTTTCTGCCCACCACAAAATTGCAGTGGCTGCTCTTGCATGAAAATCACTGCAACTTTTCTTCTGAAAGTGGACAGGATTTATGCCCTCAGAATAAGCTACCTTGCCTACAAATTTCAGCCAATTCTGACCAATTTTTTTAAAAAAGTGGGCATTACTTTTTATAGCGATCTGCAAGAAGAAAAGTCACATAAGAATCACCTGTACTTCCTAGATTAACTCTTTACATTGATTGCTGTACCGAGAGAAAAATAGCAAACCTGAACCAATGTTTTAGCATTACCATCTCCACATGGACTTTTACGAATTTGGAGAGGAATTCTCTTTAAAAGACCTTCAAGTACTGCTGAAGGCAGCATATTCAGTTACGCACTTCAGAAAACTCTCATACATTTTGTTAGATCCTACATCAGGAGGACTAGTTGGAAAACGGTCGTACCAGGGGCATAGTTTCCTCATTGCAGACAGATTGCTCTGTTGTTCAGTATCAAAAAGACTTTGGTTCAGTAGGTATTTTGCTTCACTGGGACCTCAGTTTAATAAGTATTGTACTGGATGGCAAGGGGAGCATAACCTTAAGTTAATGTCTTTTATCCAATCAATCAGAGCTGATGGAAGAAAATTAGTTGGGGGTAAATTCAACTGGGACGTGCAATGGGACGTGGGTGGCGCTGTGGGTTAAAGCCTCAGCGCCTAGGACTTGCCGATCGAAAGGTCGGCGGTTCGAATCCCCGCGGCGGGGTGCGCTCCGTTGTTCGGTCCCAGCGCCTGCCAACCTAGGAGTTCGAAAGCACCCCCGGGTGCAAGTAGATAAATACCAGCGGGAAGGTAAACGGCGTTCCGTGTGCTGCGCTGGCTCGCTAGATGCAGCTTGTCATGCTGGCCACGTGACCCGGAAGTGTCTGCGGACAGCACTGGCTCCCGGCCTCTAGAGTGAGATGAGCGCACAACCCTAGAGTCTGGCAAGACTGGCCCGTACGGGCAGGGGTACCTTTACCTTTTACATTTAAATTCAACTGGAGCCAATAGTTAAATGCAGTGCTTTTTTCTGTGGGGACGCGGGGGGGATGCATACCCCTAAACATTTTGTGAATCTATATTTGGCCTCATTGAGGGGTAATATTTCAATTCGAGTAGGAAAGTGAGAGTACCCCTAAGTATTTTTTTTTAAGAAAAAAAAAGCACTGGCTAAATGTCCTGATTAATTCGTAGCATATACAGTTCTAGCAAAACCATGCACACATTGTATCAATGAAGGTTCTGTACTAGGGTCCCACTAAGACCCATTTCAGGGTCTTATTCTTCCCTCGCATTTTGTTTCCTACTTCTGGGGTCCTGCAGCTCTTGGTGTGGAGAGGGTACACCACAGACTTGAAATTCAGTACCCTAGGTGGTAGGTTGCTTTGATAGAGACAGCTGACCTTAATAGTTATATGTTCTAACAGTCCAGTCCCATGCATGTTTACTCAGAAATAAGTATCTGCTGCATTGGGAGCAATGCGTGGTGTAGTGGTTAAGAGCGGTGGGCTCGTAATCTGGTGAACCGGGTTCGCTTCCCCGCTCCTCCGCATGCAGCTGCTGGGTGACCTTGGGCTAGTCACACTTCTCTGAAGTCTCTCAGCCTCACTCACCTCACAGAGTGTTTGTTGTGGGGGAGGAAGGGAAAGAAGATTGTTAGCCGCTTTAAGACTCCTTAAGGGGAGTGAAAGGTGAGATAACAAGTCCAAACTCTTCCTCCTCCTCTTCCTCTTCCTCTTCTTCTTCTTCTTTGAGGCTTACACTTAAGAGTACATGACATTGCAGCCTAAGTTCATTTGTTAAAACTGCACTTGATCAGGAAAATTTGATCGAGATCTGCTGAGTTGAATGACCAAAATGTTGCATTGTGGATGTGGGGTGATGGTTCTGTTAGCATGTTGTGAAGCTGTTAAGCGACTGCCTCATTTGCATCCACTGCACAACTCAGATCTGCATCCAGTTTAACTGTGCTGACACTGTCTTTTTTTTTAGTAGCTTGATGGTGACTCAAGGAGACAGGAGTGGAACTGTAGAGCGGTGCAGGGCCATGGCACAGCATTGCTTTGCCTGTATATAGAATGCCTCAGAGATCATCTCAAATTGTTAATTTTGTATTATTCATCGACCCTTGGTTTGGATGTTTAACTTACAACAAAGAAGCATGCTAGCAGCTATATAGGATCTTGTTGGTTTATTACAGTTAGTAAAGCGAAATTAGCATTGCTCTGACTGCATCTTGAAGGAGGAATGTTAAAGGAGCTTGCGTTTCCATTTCACTTCTCATGTGTGTTTTGGCTGAAAGGTGGAGGTTGGTTTCTCTTTCGGCTGCAGCCTTCCCACCCCCGCCCGCTTCACGCAGTGCTTTACATCATATAAAAATTAACCTGAAGTGAAAGGTATTCAGAGTTGTGAGATGCATTCAAAGGTACGGGGTCAGCTCTGGTCACTGAACATACTTTCTACTACTTATCCACATGCTCGTTTGTTGTGCTCTTTCAAGTGAGAGAAATTTGTAAAGATCAGCTACTGCAGACTTTATATTGTGAACATACCTGGCTAGGCTTTGCCCAGTTGCTCGTAGCATCATATGCAGTGGTGCATTCAGTAGTAACTTCCAGTTTCTTATTGCCTGCCTTGCATGTGATGTGATTTCGGGGAAGAGTCATCCTTATCACTTGATCCCAGTGCTACACACACCCCAATATTTGAGCAGTGAGGCGTTCCAACAGAAACTTTGGTTTGGTTCCTTGGTTCCCTTGCGGTGTAGGTCATTGGAGCCTTATGACATTGCTGTGATACAAGGTTTATTTCCAAACACATAAATATGAGATGGAAGGCTCACCGCGTTAACTCCCAACAGAACCTGTTTCCCCAGTAGGTTCTAGGGAAGCCCTCAAATGCCACAGCTTTGGTTTCTCAAAGACAGCAAGCCTTTTCCATCCCAGTTGCAAGGCTTACATTGTCTTTTCTTCCATTTCATGATACACTGATTACAATGCCACCAGCCAGAGGAAGGGGAGCATAGACATTCTGCTGTCCAGAAGGATCTCTGACCGCTAACCTGTGTGGCAACAAACCACCTATACTTGGTCAACTTTTTAGTCATAGGCTAGTAACTTGGACAAGCTTAACCTGGCAGATTCGTTGGGTCTTGTCCTAAGCTACTGTATTTTTTGCTCAATAAGACTCACTTTTTCCCTCCTAAAAGGTAAGGGGAAATATGTGTGCGTCTTATGGAGCGAATGCAGGCTGCGCAGCTATCCCAGAAGCCAGAACAGCAAGAGGGATTGCTGCTTTCACTGCACAGCTGTTCTGGCTTCTGAGATTCAGAATATTTTTTTTCTTGTTTTCCTCCTCCCAGAACTAGGTGCGTCTTGTGGTCTGGTGCGTCTTATAGAGCGAAAAATACGGTACTTCATAAACTAACAAAAATGCTTCCATTAGCGAGTGCATTCAGGAGAAAACCCTTTCCATTAAAAAAATTGAGGTACACAACTTGAGTCACCAACACTAGACTCTTATAAGGCCCATTGATTTTTAAGCCCGTTCTTAACGGAAATCATGTATTTAGTTTTCAGGTACAATGTTTTGAAATGGTTGCTGAGAATACTGAGGAAATCTCAGTTACTGTAGTGCTTTAACTGCGAAATCATCCTTCCAGGTTACAGATTAACCCAAGATACAAGTAATATATTGCAAGGAGGAGGAGGAAAGGAGCATGGAGTTCTCAAACTGCTTGTCCTTTCCTCTGGATTTCCTTGTGGAGCTAATAAAACCTATGTGTTATACAGAGTGTGTTTTTAAATTTCGTCATTTTCTGTTTCTTACTGAATCTGTTAACTTGTTGAAGTGAGCTTCTAAGCTAAGAGGTCCGAAATGACAGCTGTTTCTTCAGTTAGTTAACAGTGGCGTGCAGTCATCTTCCGCATAAAGGGCCCCACAGTCTAATCTCTTTGTAATTCCAATCTTCTTACTGATGGAGCTGGAAAGGCTATTGGTAGGGGGCAAGATAAAGACCCCAAAGGGATGAAGAATTAAGGATTTGCTTCAGGGTTTCAACTCCCACTTGTAACTGATGAATGACATTAATGTCTATATTAGTCATAATACAGGGAATGTCTTCTTCTTTTAGTGAAGATATCTGTTGTAGACTACAATACATTCACTTGTGTTTTGTGAGTAGTAATTCACTTCCCAGACATAATCAATTTTGTATTTTGTGCACTTAAAATAGAGCATCTATAGCTCAAGCATTTTCTTTTGAATGCACCTATTTATATCATTAAGGATTTCTAAATTTGAAATTGCTGCTGAAGTGTAGAAGAAAGAGCAATTGCCCTCATTCTTAGTTTTCAAAAAATGGTTGTCAGCCATAATAATCACCAAAATAATAACAAAATGTTGCAAGTAGTAGTGATTTACCCTTTAAATACTTCCACATTAACAGCAGTGGGGAAATCCATGAATACTATGGGTCAAAATGTATCAAAAGACCTAAAGCCTATGTGAGAGGCACTTCTTTTTAACTTGTTAAAACGAGGTCTGGGCAATATCAGCTTTTCAACATTGCGGTGTATCGCCAGCCAAACATGGTTTGGCGGAATACCGCAAATAATAATAATAATAATAATAATAATAATAATAATAATAATTTATTATTTATATCCCGCCCATCTGGCTGAGTTTCCCCAGCCACTCTGGGCGGCTTCCAATCAAGTGTTAAAAACAGTACAGCATTAAATATTAAAAACCTCCCTAAACAGGGCTGCCTTCAGATGTCATTTAAAAAGAAGATAGCTGCTTATTTCCTTCACATCTGAAGGGAGGGCATTCCACAGGATGGGCGCTACTACCGAGAAGGCCCTCTGTCTGGTTCCCTGAAACCTCACTTCTCGCAATGAGGGAACCGCCAGAAGGCCCTCGGTGCTGGATCTCAGTGTCCGGGCTGAATGATGGGGGTGGAGACGCTCCTTCAGGTATACATGACCAAGGCCGTTTAGGGCTTTAAAGGTCAGCACCAACACTTTGAATTGTGCTCGGAAACGTACTGGGAGCCAATGCAGATCTCTCAGGACCGGTGTTATGTGGTACCGGTGGCCACTCCCAGTCACCAGTCTAGCTGCCGCATTCTGGGTTAATTGCAGTTTCCGGGTCACCTTCAAAGGTAGCCCCACGTAGAGCGCATTGCAATGTTGAAAAAAACGAGGTGCATTGGGTGAAACTTCCCCAGCTCTTACCTCAAGAGCTGAGGCGGTTTCACCCAGGCTCGAAGGCTGGGACAATGCAGCTTGTTTGTACCACTCAGCTGGGGGGAGATACCCCCCCCCAGCTGAGACAGCCCCGGTGCTCTCACCACTTCTTCATGAGTGGGTGGAGCCTCGGGGCTCCTTGCTTGCTGTGACAACTGCACTCCCCTCAGCCGAGCAGTTTCACAGAGCCCCCCACCCCACTGCCAGCTTGCGGGAGCCAGCGCCAATCTGGGGGCTCCTTTAACTTCTCAACTGAGGCAAGGGCAGCTGCACACTCCTCAGTCGAGCAGTTTAAAGATGCAGAGGGAGGAACAAGCTGTATCTCCCTCTCTGTCGTATGAGGCCAGAGTGGGATGGCGGTTTCATTCAGTGATGTATCACTGGTGAAACCACCACTGCTCCTGAGTCCCTCTGCTAGCAACACCTGCTGGAGGAAGGAACTCCTGGCACCCTCCAATGGACGCTTCTAGCAGAAGGGCTCGGGTGCAGTGGCAGTTTCACCAGCGATATACAGTGTTGCCTCGCAAGACGAAATTAATTCGTTCCGCGAGTTTTTTCGTTGAGCGAGTTTTTTCGTCTTGCGAAGCACCACTGCAGTTAAACATTAACAATGGCGGGGAGGGGTGGGGAGAAGCAGGGCAGCTGCCGCAGCCGGTACCTCGGACTCACCCGCGCCTTGTGGCCACCGCGCGACGCGGCTGCTGGAGGGTGGCGGGGCTCAGGAGCGCGACTCTGGCTGCAACGCTGGCTGCTGGCGGCAACGGCTCTCTGAGAGGAGCACGCGAGGGCGGTGGGCAGTGGCGCGAGGCAGCCGGAAGGTCAGCCGGAAGGTGGGAGGGAGCCGGAGGAGCGGGGAAGCGTGCGTGCGTGCGTGCAGTGACCATTGCCATGACAGGAGAGGCAGGGCTGTTTCATCTAGCAAAGCAAGCCCTTAGGAAAATCCGTCTTGCGAAGCACCTCAGAAAACGAAAAACCCTTTCGTCTAGCGAGTTTTTCGTCTTCCGAGGCATTCGTCTTGCGGGGTACCACTGTACCGCTGAGTGAAACCGACATCACGGTCTGCTCCTTATACCGGTCCTGGGTGATATATCGATATATCGCCCAGGCCTAGTTAAAACAAATACATCAAGACTTCGACTGTGCTTCATAATTTGCCTGTCAAAGATTGCCTGTGTTGCTGTTAATACCAATGGATACTATTAGTTGTGTCCTTTACTAAACTGTTAATAGCAGTTTCATCATACCGTACTCTAGCAAATTGCGGTTGGCTATTGATTTTCAAGTTATTTATTAATTCAGGTATTCATATACTACTAAATATTCAGAATTACTAAAACAGAGGGACACTCCACACATGACTTCATGTATAATGCCAGCATTTAAAACATCAACTGCTGCCGAATACGATGAGGGTACAAGTCTTTTTTATTCTTTTTTTTTTGCATTTACATTCCCAGGCAGACCTGATAGATGGAAGAATTGCCGGGCGCCCATGTGGTGAAAGGTGCCCATGTACTTGTCCTATGTGACAAGGGTACAAAATTTCCTTTATGGAAATGATGTCCTTGTAGGAAATGTGAAAGGTGGTGCTGTCCATGGTACACTGGTGGAAATGAGATAATCAGTTTATGCTCTGAGTTTTTAAACCTATCTTTGATTGTGCTGAAGTAATTCTACTGTTCTTGGTATTCCAAGCCTGCAGACCTAAATACTGCATATATGATGTGTGTATGTGTGGTAGAAATAGGTGTTCTTTTCCATTGGTACCAATTTTCACATATGATGAGTGTCAAGTAAGATTTGAAGGTTCCTCATGTACAGATCAGAGGAGCACATTGGGTTATTAACATGGGAATGTACATGTAGATACATACCTACTTGTTCTACCCATTGCCTGCCTACATGCAAGACACATGCTGTTTCCCATGTTAGGCCAGATGTCGCCCATGAAGGCAGTCCTGCTTGTTTGTTTGTTTGCTGATTGCACACGTGTAACATGTGTATTCCTGTGGTCTTCTCATAAGCAGATACACATTAATTAAAAAATGCAGAGAATTGATGGGAAAATATGGTTATCCCAATTATGAAGCTGTCAGTCAAAATTCAGCTTAAGCTTTTTTGTGTGTGCCCGTGCACCCAGCCCCTGTAAAAATGGACTTTCCTCCTTTTCTTTTATTGTTCATCCCCTGATGTCCATAGGCTTCTCACATGGTGAACTTGTGACACAACAGTTCTGCTTCTTAAGTTGATTTGTACATCAGCTACTTTCACTTGCTTTTCATCAACATTCCATCTTTTCTACACAACCCAGTTCATAGCAGTAAATGCCAGAGGGTAAATGAAAAGGTGTCTCAAACTGTTAGATAACAGGTTCATTGGCAAAACCGTATAGGCATTAATTCACTAGATAATACCTTCCAGTACCAGGGGGCGGGAAGAACCCAGAGTGGCATTCTACTTATTTAAAAGTTTCTTTTTGTTAACTAAAATGCACTTCTAATTAGGCTGATTGCCTAAGCGTTTGGGGAACTTTATAAGAGAATAATGCTTTAATTTATGCATCTGAGCTGCCAAAATGTGTTCTAATGTTCCCCAAATGTAACCTCAGAATCTGAATCTTGCTTATTTTAGAAATCATTATATTTCCCACAAGCATTGTTCTTTTGAGTTTTAATGTTCGTGGCTTTGGTTTTTTTTTATAGTGGTTGGATGAAATGTTTTTAATTAATGTTGAGTGCAGTCGTGAAATGGTGGCACATAAATGTTTTCAGTAAATAAAAATTGTGTGAGCCAAGCATTTCTACATGGGAGTTATAATGAACTGTTTGTTGGGGGGATCTGTTTCAGATGAAATCATGCATCAAGATATTGTTCCCCTCTGTGCTGCAGAAATTGAGGACGAGCTAAGGAAGAAGTTTGCCTATCTATCAGGTAAGAGCTTGAATGTTTACATTAGATTTTTATTTTTTATTTTTTAAAAAAAGAACGAAGTGTGGGCCAATTCAGTTCTTATTCTGTGCATGAACCCTATAGTATTATTTCTTTCCATGGTTCATTTTGTACATGTTGATTTCTTGAAAGGTACCAAATGAATACCGCACAAATGAAATGTTAATTCTAAGAACAGAAGGCCAGCCATTTCATAATAGCAGTTGAACATAAGTTACCTTATACTTAATGAGACCATTGGCCAATTTAGCTCAGTACAGTGGTGCCTCTGGTTACGAACTTTTTTCTTTCCAGAGGTCCATTCTTAACCTGAAACTGTTCTTAACCTGAGGTACCACTTTAGCTAATGGGGCCTCCGCTTCCGCCGTGCAATTTCTGTTCTCATCCTGCGGCAAAGTTCTTAACCTGAGGTACTACCTTCGAGTTATCGGAGTCTGTAACCCAAGGTGTTTGTAACCCGAGGTACCACTGTATTGCTTACAACTGAATGACAACAGCTTTCTAGGATGCCAGCCATGCCTGCAGTACCTCATAGCTGATATCAAAAGGTAGCCCAAGAATAGTCTTTTCAGGTTTGGATCTTTGAGGTGGAACACTTTCACTCCTGTTAAATGCTTAAAGAAGGAAAGTTGTCCTTGTTTATCGGAAGGTACAACAATTAAGAGTAATTCCCTCCCCCAAGCAAAAGTGGGGTACTTTTGAAAACGGATTACATAAAAAGTGTGAAATTGAGTTCCAGGTTCTTTAATCCCTCCTACCCTTATTAGTTTAACACATCCACAAGCATAATGGGTATTCATCCACAGCCCAGTGGAACATAACAGAAACAGCCCTCTCTCGTTCCATTTTGCTTAATTTATAGTTAACTCTTTTGATTCTGTGGTGAGTAGATCTTATCATTTTATAAGTAAATGGTGCTAATTAGAGAGAGAGAGAGAGATACTGTATTATCTTTCTCTGACCCCGCCCGCCCCCCCACTCTTGTCTATCAACATACAAGATAAATGCCAACTTTAGTGATATTACACTGCAGTGTGCCCTTGCAGCATTTGAGCAGAATTTAATTGTCTGCCACGGGATTTATGTAGCAAATTACTTGCAGTTTTGATTCTGCTGATGTTCCAGTTTGGGTGTTGCTGCTGTCAGTTGTTATTCTGCACTTTTCTTAAGGGTTGCTGACACTGTAGTTTCAAGATAAACTAAAATGGATGTTGATTTAAAAACACAGCTTTGTTATTAAGTTAACTTTAAAATGTTATGCTGAGAGCAGTCAACCTGGTCAGAAGAACGTGATGTTGAAAGGCATTGGAGTCTCCTCTCCCAGAAGTCATAAAGATAATTAAGAATAGGATTAGTTTAATGACCCTTATAGTACTGTAGAGGGAAGTGAGGAGCAGATGGGGCTCATCAGTGTGGGAAGGTAGCCCACCTAGGAGAAGGAAAACTGATCCTAAACCTCCTCTGCCTTGAGGGACAGAAAAGGCTAAGGAGTAAACCAAACCCTACACAAATCTGAAGTCCCTAAGACGGTTGGATGGTGCCTTGCACACCCCCTTCCCACAACTTCTGCAGCTAGGGTGGTGACAAATGCATTGCTCTGCTTTTCTTTGGACCATAACAGTGAGGCCAACAGGGGAGTTGTATTGTCTGGACAGCTAAGGACCTCCATATACACTACCCAGTCGTGTGCCCCAAGGAGGTGACTTGGGTTTGACTTTATCCTCAGAAGTGCACTCCATTCTCTCTCTCTCTACAGACAGATACCAACAACAACAATAGTACAATACATTGACTGTGGGGCTAAAAAAGTGAATGGGCTTGTTGCATTCTCCCATATTTACTCTTGAGGTTTTTGAGAACTTACCAGTCTTACTTATCACACACCGTTAAGCTAAGGATTTCATTCCTGCAAGAGGCAGTGATGGCTTTAAAAGAGGATTCGACAAATTTGTGGAAGGATAGGGCTTTCAGTGGCAGCTGACCCTTATGGCTATGCTGTGCTTCTGAATACCTGTTGATGGAAACTTCAGGAGGTGATATTGCTGTTGTGCTCAGGTTCTACTTTGGGGCTTTCCATAGGCATCTGGTTGGCCATTGTAAAAATAGGATGCTAGACGAGACGAGATGACCTGACCCAGGAAGCTCTTTCTTATGTTCACAGCTGGTTATCTACTCCTTGAAATTATCTCATTGCTGCAATTTCTTTTTTTAAGGAGAACAAGCAGTCTTTCTAGAAGGCAGCTTGGGGTATTCTGTTCTTATGGTTGTAATCCTGATTGTAAAAGGTAAAGGGACCCCTGACCATTAGGTCCAGTTGTGGCCGACTCTGGGGTTGTGGCACTCATCTCGCTTTATTGGCCAAGGGTCATGTGGCCAGCATGACTAAGCCGCTCCTGGCGAACCAGAGCAGCGCACAGATACGCCGTTTACCTTCCTGCCGGAGCGGTACCTATTTATCTACTTGCACTTTGACGTGCTTTTGAACTGCTAGGTTGGCAGGAGCAGGGACCGAGCAACGGGAGCTCACCCCATTGCAGGGAAATCCTGATTGTACTCATGCTCAAATAGTCAGAACTGCATCACCATACACAAGAGGAATCAGGGAAATCCCTAGGTTGCAGGTGTACAAACGCTCTTTTTCTAAAAACCCTAGGATGCTGGGAAAAACCTCTAAAAATAGCCCAGCGAGAACTGATCATGCTTACTGCTAACTGACTGTTGAGAGGAGAAAAAACTGAAAGCCAGGTGGGTGGAGGGACTAGAAAAGGAGGAAAAGATGCATAGATTTTTTTTAAAAAAATACAGAGATAACAATCACATTATCTGGAAAGGTCATTTCCTAATTCACATTGGAAGGACGTTTTAAGTATTTCTTAGGGACACAAGTGAGAGCGGTTCATCAAACCCAATGGGGAAAATCAAGATTTTACTCTACTAGTGTGTCCACAAAACCCCTTCCCTGTCCACCCCCAAAAACCCCCAAACCTCAACATTAGCAGAAAATAGAAGAGTTCCTGATTTTTATAACTCCGTTCTTATTTAAAGTGAAACATAAAATAAAATAAATAAATACAGCTAGTGAATTCCACAGCAAATGCAGCTCCTTGTCCCCATACTACAGGTTACAAAGGGGCTATGACACACAGAAAGAGTGGCTTATGACAGCCCAGCATTGTAGTTCACACTGAATACTGCTCTTCAAAGTTCTGAACGGTTTACAAAAACCCCGTAGTTTTGTCTAGAGATATTAGGCCCCCGTTGCAGGTTTGCAGTTCTGTGTTGACAAGAGGGTAGCTTAAAAACGCCTTGCAAGTACAGTGGTACCTCGGGTTACATACGCTTCAGGTTACACACTCCACTAACCTAGAAATAGTGCTTCAGGTTAAGAACTTTGCTTCAGGATAAGAACAGAAACCGGGCTCCGGCAGTGCGGCGGCAGCAGGAGGCCCCATTAGCTAAAGTGGTGCTTCAGGTTAAGAACAGTTTCAGGTTAAGTACGGACCTCCAGAACGAATTAAGTACTTAGCCTGAGGTACCACTGTATAGACTTTTGAAATGCACGGAAGTCATATTTTCAAAGTTTGCTTTTGCACATTTCCTGTGTTTCCCTATGTTGTTTATTTCATCCATAGACAATTATCACAAAGTGTATACATGTCCATAGTCCACACTTAATATTGTAGGGCAGAGGTGACGCCAATTTGAATTTTCAATTTCAAAAAAATCCCATACTTCCTAGGTTGCAATAAAGGTTAAGTCATTCAACTTAAATTGCTCCTTCAGACCTCCTCCTAGGCCAAATCAAGCATGAAGAAATTTCATGCTCCACTGACTCGCATGCAGACTGGTGCTTCTAAAGTGTGCTTCTAAAATCTAAAGTAATTTTTTTCAGATGAAATAAGCAGCAAGTTAGAGCATGGGCTCCTGTCTTTAAACTCTGCTGCTTTAATCCCCCTAAGCCAGAGCCTGAGGTAAAAAGTGTTGGACATCAGGGATATACTTATGTTGTGAGGCCCTACCTGTGTATTCTAAGTCTGATTCAAGTCAGATTCCATTGCACATGTAGCCAAAGTGTTATAACCTTCTTATGAAAATGCAGGTATTAGTATGCTCAGAGGAACCCTGAGGTTTGCAGAAATACAAAAAAATGGGGGAAACTGCTCAGAGAGAATTGAGCATGGAATAATGAAATTCTAACTTCATGTTGTGAGGAAAAACTGTAAGGGGGAAATAAAATATTCCCCAAAAGGGTGTGGCTGCCTGGAACCTTAAATAGGACCATTCCATGCTGCAAAACTGTATTGTTAACCCCACATCTTACTGTTGTTTTGTATCTTCTGGAGCTGAGCATTGAAAAAAACTCCAGAAATTGTGTTTTGGGAAGCTGTGGATCAAACCAAAAGGGAGTAGGAACAAGGAAGGAGGCACCTAGCAGTTTGCATGCACATGGGAGGGTAAATCTGCTTCCTTGTCTCCTTATCAAGCTGTACATCTATTCGGCAGTTTTTGAGTTGCCGCTGGCACATGGACTTTTGCTTCCCAAGCCTAATTTTTTTCTAAGCTCAGCTGCATCACAAATTGTTGTTGCATTATTGCATAGTAGGTGGTTCCATTGGGTTCACTTTGTTTTGGACTTGTTTATATTTAGCATTTCTGTTACCTGCAGCTGCATTACAGTTTAAATAAATCAAAGCACTCTCACGACTAGCAATTCCTCAGCCTCCTTTTTTGAGGAGCATTCTCATTATCAAGCTCATAAGTAAATCACCTCAGATATTTGATATCTTAACTGATCTGTTTTCAAGTCTGAAAGTGATGTAGCAATTATAGCTGCTTTGTGAGGAATGAGTGGTGAGTAAATAATTTTTTTGTGTTTCTCGCCAGGTGGGCGAGGAAAAGATGGCTGCCCTGTCATCACTTTTCCAGAGTACTCAACATTCAGCGAAATTCCAGAAAAGGAGTTTCAGAGCGTTCTGACATACCTCACTAACATCCCCAGGTAAGACGTGCACTCAAGGAAATGAGAATGCTTATCAAATTAACATTAATGTTTCGTTAGCTACATCACACACATAAGGAAGAGAGTTGGCAGATTGTAAACCGTTTAATAAAGAAAAGAACATCATGGATATAAAGCAGGGATTGAAAAAGCACATTGCCTCTTTTAAGGAGAAATGAGCCTTTGGAATGCCTTGAAGTATAAATTTTGGGTTCAAAGACCCCTTTTTGTGTTTCTCTACAGCTCTACAGCATGCAAACATTCAGCTCTGTTCCACAGTCCTTAACTAATAGTAGTCCCACATACTCTCCATTCTTTGTCCTTTCCCCCATTCCTGCCAGGTGAAAACAGAGATTGGGGGAGTCAGTTCCTTAGGCCACTTCATGACCCAGACAGGAGTGAAATCTTTGAGACCCTTTGTAAAGAACGGTGGTAACTTAGTCATTGAGTGCTCTTGAATGCATATTTTATCAACCTTGTTCGCAATCTTGTGATACAGTTGTTTTGTTGTGAAATATGAATACCATATTGGCCTGAATATAAGCCTCACTTTCCCCCCAAATTCCGACCGTGAAAAGTTGTGCGGCTTATATTCGCGACCTTATGGTATGCAGCCAGGAGAGCGGCAAAGCGGGGTCCGCCCTGTGCGTAGTCCCCCGTCCTCTCCCGCAAGGCCAGGAAGGGAGAGAGTGAGGAAGGGGGAAGACCGCCCACAACCCAGTGCGGCTCCCCACCCCCAGTATGCAGCCAGGAGCAACGAGGAATGGAGCGGCTTATATTTGGGTATTTTTTCCTTTTTTTCCCTTCCCCACCCTCCAATTTTAAAGGTGCGGCTTATATTCAGGTGCGCCTTACATTCAGGCCAATACGGCAAATGGTAAATTTATCAAGAGGTTCCATGTTTATATGGTTCAGTGATGAACATGGACAGGTAGAGAATTAGCGGCAAAGGACTGGAACCCCACTTTCTGTGCATGTTCTGTTTTCACAAGAACAAGCTGCAATTTATACACGTGTGCTTCCTCCATGACTGTTGTGGCATAAATTCTGTTCTTGTAATTGGGTTTCCAAATCCAAAACACAGAGTCTGCCCATGGAGTGTCAACAAGACATTATAAGCTTGCTGACAAAGCAACATGTTGTCATCCAAACATCTTTGGTTATTGAAGTTTTGGCCTATTCCTGAATAAGTTGTGGCTCTTAAGCCACTGTTTGTAGGAACCCATGTGGCTTAGCTGTATTCAGCCATATACCCCAGCTCCCTTAAAAAAAGGAGGATTACACTGAAACCATCTGAATCTCAGGGACATTGCTTCACACAACTGCTTCAAGCAGTTCAACTCATGCAACTATTGAACATAGCAAATCAGTCATCAGGCTTTGCTCCCTAGCACTCATCTGACATAGAAACATTACCAAGTGATCTCTACTTTTAATAAAGAAAGTGCATTTTGGCAAAAACCCAGTGCTATTAAAGGCTCTTGCGGTATAGCTTTGTGAATTGTTGGATTTGCAAAGCTATATCGTAAGAGCCTTTTTAATATGCATCCATGAGTCTCAAGTTTGCCTTTTAATAGAAATGAAAATTGATCTCCGTGAGAGTGGAGTTGGGAGTATTTGCTTTGACGTGCCAAAGGGGTATAGTCCTTGTAAATTACTTTGCAGTATCTGGTCTTGTGCGCTTTAAAAGCCTTTATTTCTAAATCTTCATGGCATGGTACACTGAACTGTTTGATTGTATGGCAGAGTCTTGTATCGTCTCTGCCCTTAGTCAACAATGTCATGTAAACTAGCCTTATTGGAAACTGCAGTGCTTAACCCAGTTTTACCACATAACTCCCCCATAAATCAGGAAGTAAAATAATCAAGACAGAAAGGACACTGCAGTTTCATACGCAGGGAAATTTCTTCAGAACTAGAATGCTTCGGTCAGCTGCTGAAAAACTTCCTGTTCAGTTTTGTACAGATTCCTGCCCCTTAAAAAAAAAACAACCATTCACACATTAACAACAACAGCAACACTACTTAATTCTGGGAATTTCAAAACTGTTGGCTTGAGGTTAGAAGAAATAAGGATACGAATTATAAAGCAGAGCAGGGAAGAAGGAGAGCAGCAACACCACCTGTCTGGTGGATAGATTGGAAGATTTTCAGCGAAATGGTGAATTATCCCTGGATGAATTTTCCTGCGGCTCCCTAAATGAAACACCAACAGAAAGCTTCCCATCAGTGCATATAGTATGCAGGCCGATTTTAATGCTGAGGAAGGAATAGCATGCTGAAACATGAACACTGGTAACCCATGTCTAGCTGAGCGATATTGGACTCACAAACCTTCCCTTCCACTCTGGAGTATTGATCTTCTTCCGCTACCCTGTGTGTGTGTGTGTGTGTGTGTGTGTGAGAGAGAGAGAGAGAGAGAGAGAGAGAATTTCATGTATATTATGTCCTGTATTCATTGCATGGTATTTACCCAATGACTGAGCACACAGTGTACAAAAGAGCAGGCGGCAGAAACATGAGCAGCAACAATCTGTGCCACAAACCAATAACTCAGCTACTACTCTTGTCGGCAGAACTTAAAAATGTGGTGGAATACAGAAACACAAAGCAACCATGTACTGAAAGCAAAGGTGGTTAGCCTGCAACCCACAGGCCAGATCTAGCCCAGCAAGCTGCGGGAAGTGGCCCGCCGGCCCTGAAACGTTATCTCCAGATCCAATCCATCCAGTTTTTTAGAGCAATCTCTAAAAGAACAGAGTACTTTACCTTCTGTTCTCAGGAAGAGCCTATGGCTCATGGTAGAGCATCTGCTTTGCATGTAGAAGGTCTCAGGTTCAAACTTCAGCAGACCAGGGGATGTGTCTTGGCTTGAAATCCCAGGGAGCTGCTGCCAGTCTGTGCAGACACTACTGAGATAGATGAACCAATAGTCTTGATTTGTAATAAGGCAGCTTCCTTTAACCATCCAATGCCATTCTGTTGACAGTGCTGGGAAAAGCAGCATTGTGAAGGTGACAGGCTATGTTTGGGGAGCCTAGGAACTTCCTTCTTGGAGACATCCCTCATTTTATCCAAACCTATTTGCATTAATATAGCTATGAATCCTAGCTCTTACTACCAAGCAGGCCTCCTATCTTTAAGCCATGTGTGACGTTTACACAGCTTCCTTTCTCCTTCGAACTTCCATTCCTCATTATTCTCTGTTCATCATCCAGTCAGGATGCTGTGAGTTTAGGAGGAACTACAGCATTATATACTGCCCACCTAGCTGTTCGAAAGCACGTCAAAGTGCAAGTAGATAAATAGGTACCACTCCGGCGGGAAGGTAAACGGTGTTTCCGTGCGCTGCTCTGGTTCGCCAGAAGCGGTTTAGTCATGCTGGCCACATGACCCGGAAGCTGTACGCCGGCTCCCTCAGCCAATAAAGTGAGATGAGCGCCGCAACCCCAGAGTCGGCCACAACTGGACCTAATGGTCGGGGTCCCTTTACCTTTATATCATTATAAGTAACAACACACAACAGCAGCTCTGGGTGAAATTCCATGATCAGAAATAATAAAAGAGAAGAGGCTTCAAGAGGTGAAATGTTGAAGGTACACAGTGCCAACAACAAAGAAAAATTGGAGGCACCTAAGGAAACTGCTGTGGCTGTATAAGGAGCTTGCAGATGAGCTGAGATGTTAGAAGGACATATATAAGAAATGGAAGAAAGAAGAAATCGTGAAGAAAGAGTATGCACTAGTAGCCAGCAGTTGGAGGGAGAAGGTCTGGTGGGCCAAAGCTCAGAATGAGCTCAGTCTTGCAAGAGAGGTTAAATATAATTTTTTAAAATGTATCTTTGGCTACATTTGAAGCAAGAGGAAGAACAAGCCAGCAGTAGGTTCTCTGCATGGAGAAGAAGGAGATGATATTGGGTGACAGAGATGACTTTCAGGGTCCCTTGCAACTCTACAATTCCATGATTCTGTGATCCAACCTCCCTTCATAAAATGTGATTGCATGCGCTATAGCTTACATCCTGCACGATGCTGAGCATTTTTCCACCCTTGCTCCACATCATTGGCTCTTCCTGATGAGAAACATGGCTGCTGCATCTGGATGCATGAAGCTCATGTGCATCTCTGTTTATTAAGCTGAGATTTCGACCATCTATACTCAACCACTACTAGGACATTGGCTCAGTTGTGCTGTGTAGGATGTGGGGTGGAATTTGTCATAGGGTTTCCATTTTTGATGGCTAGGAATCTGTCAGTTACTCTTTGTCTCGTTTTTCCATTCCTAATTTCATTTCTCCACATTTCTACATCAGCATGCCCGCCCCCAATATTTTTGTAAGGGCTTTTCCCTACCGGTACAGTCGTACCTTGGTTGTCGAACGGAATCTGTTCTGGAAGTCGGTTTGACTTCCAAAAAGATTCAACAACCAAGGCACGGCTTCCAATTGGCTGCATGAGCTTCCTGCACCGGACGTTCGGCTTCCAAAGAAAGTTCACAAACCAGAACACTCACTTCCTGATTTACGGTGTTCAGGAGCCAAAACGTTCGAGTCACAAGGCGTTCGGGATCCAGTATACGATTGTATGCATTTTTTATTATTTTCAGAAACTATTATTTGGTTGGAGAACTGCATATAGCACAATTCAGAGAAGTGCAAATTTTGAAGGATAGCTCCATTGTGTTCCATGTACAGTGTTTTCTTTTTACAATCAAGCAGTGTATACATTTTATGAAGTAAATAAATAAATGAATTGTTTCTGGAAATGGGAATTACGTAGGTTTGCATTAAAATGCAAGGTGAACCAAATTTATCCCCCACCCCTGTGAGTGGCACCCAGTATTTTTATTCATTTATCATTCTTCCCTGATTTTCTCAATGTTGTGAGCTTTTTCAGTATTTTTGGATTCAGTTTTTGCAAGAACCACTAGAGGCTGCTACAGAATGGTGAATATCCTTACAATTTCCCTAGCAATCTTTTTTTAAAATTGCTGTCTCTTCTTTTTCATTCATGTTGACATCCATCTGTCTCAGGAGACAATGTTGAATGTTCTAGTAATACTGTGAAAAGCATTGAGATTTATTTATTTTTAATTCTACAGGGCAGTTTAGGAGTTATCCGTAGGATTTAGAGGATTCTTTTTGTCCTTGGGAATGGATTATAAAAAGTAGATGGTGTTCATATTACTATTACAGTATTGTAAGAGTCATTAGGAACAGTTTGCTTAGCTTGTTCCAGTCAGACTAAGAAAAATGTTACTATAAAATAGCATACTTTTTATTATAAAAATCCACAGAAGAATGTAAGGCATCATATAATTGTCATGTACAACTTATGGGAGTCAAGACAAATATAGCCTCAATTCAAGAATTATTGCTTGCAATAAATAACATTTTCTGCTGACTTGACTAATTGACATGCTCCTTCAATAACGAGCAGGGCCACTTCTGCATGTGGCCACTTACAAAGCAACAAATCATACCGTTTCCCCTATAACTTATCTCAATGAATAATTGTCATAAACAATAATTTATTGTAACTAGAAATGTTGTTCCTTTGGCATGATCTAAAGCAGGCATAGGCAACCTTGGCCCACCAGATGTTTTGGGACTGCAACTCCCATGATCCCTAGCTAACAGGACTAGTGGTCAGGGATGATGGGAATTGTAGTCCCAAAACATCTGGCGGGCCGAGGTTGCCTATGCCTGATCTAAAGGTCCATTTGCCCAGACATTTTGTGGATATTTGAATATTTTACATCTCCCTGCTTTCGCTCTCCAACTCAGAATCAGCCTCTGGCTACGATTCCATGCTTACTTAATATGTGAATGAGTTCCATTAAACTCACTGGGGAAAAGTGTAAGATTGTAGTCATATGGAGAGCAGCTGGAGGAGGAGGAGAGGTCAGAGGGCGAAGAGAGAGTTGTGGCTGGAGGGTAGACTCTTTCCCCAGCTTCTGGACCCCTTGGGAAACACAACAAACCTGGTGTACATGGAATTGGAGAGTGCAGCTGAATGGGACACAGCTGCGGGCAGCCTGAGGAAATACCATCCTTCTTCGTCCTGACCATAAAAATCAAGTCGAGAGAGAGAGGACAACTAGGGTGATGTCCTCAGTTTCCAGAAACTCTTCTCAATGTGAGACTTTTCTGGGTGAGCTGAGTTTGTCTGGACCCTGTGTGAAAACCCGGAGGCTGAGATGGAGGGTGCGTCAGAAGGAAAATGAATTGAGATAGATGATAGATAGATAGATAGATAGATAGATAGATAGATAGATGATAAATAGATAGATAGACAGACAGACAGATAGACAGATGTAACTTTTTATATGTAAGATTTTATATGTAAGATTACATGAAATATTTTGTTGTAAGTTGTCTGTTTTCTTTTTTTTGTACACTGCTTAGAGATATTTTTAATATATTAAGCGGTATACAAATCAAATAATATATTAGCCTGTCCTGGTGCTATATTTCTCCCACATTTTAACTACAGGGATTCTGTGTTCACTTACCTAAAGTTTGTTTTATTTATTAGACGTTCATTTATTTTAAACATTTATATTCACCTTTCAGTTTAGGAAACATCCACAAGGGCTTGCAGATGCAAAAATAATAGTTTAATTTTAAGCCATACAAACACATGATCTACAAAGCAGGGTTGTTGTTTTTTAAAAAAGCACATCAGCTAAATAACCAAGCAGGAAAATAAATGCATCAGCACGTAATCATTTTAAAAAGGCTTGACTAAATAAAAATGTACTTGCTTAAAAGCCTAAAAGGCATCCATTTTGTTACATGACAAAATGTTGGCCCCTTAATTATGGAACTCCCTGGTTGACTCTGCATGCTTTACCTTCTGGCAGCCATTGCCACTATAAAACTGGGTGTTTGTGGGCTATTGGGGAAGCGTTGGAAGGCTGGATCTGACTGGTGGCCCCCTGACCTTGGTTTATACACTGAAAATGGGATATTCTAGTTGCAGGTGTGTGGAACCTCTAGACCAGGGGTCAGCAAACTTTTTCAGCAGGGGGCCGGTCCACTGTCCCTCATACCTTGCGGGGGACCGGACCATATTTTGGAAAAAAAATAAATGAACAAATTCCTATGCCCTACAAATAACCCAGAGATGCATTTTAAATAAAAGGACACATTCTACTCATGTAAAAACATGCTGATTCCTGGACCGTCCGCGGTCCGGATTTAGAAGGCGATAGGGCTGGATCTGGCCCCCAGGCCTTAGTTTGCCTACCCATGCTCTAGATCAGGCTTCTTCAACTTCAGCCCTCCAGATGTTTTGAGACCTCAATTCCTAGCATCCCTGACCACTGGTCCTGCTAGCTGGGGATCATGGGAGTTGTAGGCCAAAAACATCTGGAGGGCCGAGGTTGAGGAAGCCTGCTCTAGATGTTGCTTGAACTACAACTCCACACATCCCAGGCCATGCTTGCTGGGACTTGCAGTTCATCAACATGTGGAAGCCCAAAAATTCCACACACCTGTTCTGATACCTTCTCTCTTTTTCCTCTCCTCCAACTGAAAACCAAGTTGCTAGTTGATAGCTGACGAAGTCTTCAGCATGTCGGTAGTAAAGCCTACTGTACTGTGGCAAGTGTTCATAAGGTTGCCGCCCTAGTCTGTTCATTAATCAGAATAAAACAGCATCAGCTACTTTCTAATAAATATATAGAAACCATTGAACGTGACATTACTCAGGCAGATATTTATTTGCTTTAACCGTATGAATAGCAGCTTAACAGCAAAATGTAGGGTTCTTTTTTAGATTTGGATGATTGTACATTACTTTTTGTATGCTAGACAATGTGAAAAATGTCCATCATGAGTTCTATAGCCTGTTCAGTGACTAATTTGTATTTTATTTTATTATCACGGTCATTTATAAGCAGCTGTGTCCTCGGACATGTAAGCCTTCAGCTGACCTCACTGACAATAGCACAGGAGCAGAATATGGCTTCAAGATATTGTTGTTCTCTGTCTAAACAGCTAAAACTCAGGTTATTTTTGTACCAAGATGGCATTCTTACTTAGTAGAAGAGAATTACTCACGCTGTTTGCTTTTAGGGTATGCTGTGCTGACGTAGATTTGAACTGAAGGTTCTAGTACGTGACAGAATTGGTATCTTGGTTGGGGATTTGTTATATAACAAAATAAGATATAAGAGGCTGTTAGTGGCAAAAATGAACAGAACACAGAGTTATGGTATAGAATATAGGTTTAAATGAACATGGGTCATTTTTAATAAAACACTCAGACCATCTTAGGAAACTACCTTATAGGCAGGACATTGGTCCACCTATCTCAGTGCTGTATTGCCTATACCAGAGTTTCCAAGACTTGGGTCTCCAACTGTTTTTGGACTACTATTCCCATCATCCCCGACCACTGGTCCTGTTAACTAGGGATGATGGGAGTTGTAGCCCCAAAACAGCTGAAGCCCCAATACAGCCCCAAACAGCTGGAGACACAAGTTTGGGAAACCCTGAACTACACAAGATATTGTTGGACTACAACTCCCATAACCCTCAGACAGCATGGCCAGTGAATAGGGATGATTGATGTTTTAATTCAGGAACATCTAGATGGCCACAGATTTCCCAGCTTGAACCATACTGACTGACAGTGGCCCTCCAGTTTTCCCTAGCCATACCTGAAAGGATTCAACCTGGAACATTAAAAGATGGTGCTGATGTTACATTTCAAAATATTTCCCCCTTCTTTTTCTTTTGAAAAGAAAAAAGAGTCTCAAGTGCATGGGTAGGCAAACTAGGGGCCGGATCCGGCCCAATTGCCTTCTAAATCCAGCCCGTGGACGGTCCAGGAATCAGTGTGTTTTTACATGAGTAGAATATGTCCTTTTATTTAAAATGCATCTCTGGGTTATTTGTGGGGCATAGGAATTTATTCATCCCACCCCAAAAAAAATATAGTCTGGCCCCCCACAAGGTCTGAGGGACAGTGGACCGGCCCCCTCTGAAAACGTTTGCTGACCCCTGCTCAAGTGGGATATCGCAAAATATCTCAGTAGCAACCTTAGTGATTAGAGATACTTATATTTTGTGATTTTTTTTCTAATTTCAAATGTAGCTGCCTAAATCTTTCTAGAGTACTCACTCTGGATGCTACTCATGGGACAAAGCTACACTCTCATATAGTCAGTCTTATTTAACTGGTGAATAAATACTAAGGCAGCACAGCTATATTTGCGCAGGTAGATTAAAATGTAACTTCAACGGAGCAGAAATATAGGAAAGCGTTTTATTTCGTTGAGTTGTACTATATTTTGCTGGAAGTGTGTTTTGAGCTGGGTGTGCATTCTTGAACTCACAGTGCTAGTGTTTGGGATTCCTAATGTGAAGGTTGCTACTCAGCCAGGATCACCCATATGGTGGAGGCGGCTTGCAGCAGAGAGCAGTGTTGGATAAAATACTCTTACATAACATTCTGTCAGAAGAAATATTTTTATTTAAAGGTGCCTTCATTGACCTTTTATTAAACACACACACACACACACACACACACACACAAGCTTGGCGAGATTATTCAAGAATTATCTGCAGTTATAGGAGATAAAATTCTTTTTAAAGGGAGGAATGAAGAAGAAGCTATACTCATACCAGAAGAAATACTTAACTCATGATTTATATAGCATTTACCACCACCCACCCCTTCGAGGATGCAGTGATCTTCAAAATGACTAACAGATCATTCCTTCCACTCACCCTTTGGGAAAGTTGCTTGTTAACATCCCCTGCATTATAAACTCCCACCCCTTCCCCTAGGTGCATGAGATCATTTGACTGTCTTCTCAATAAAAGGTCAAATGATATGATGTCTGTGGTACTGTTTGAGATGTGGAAAGCGTTTCAATACACCAAAACTGCTCGAGAGAATTTTTTGCTGTGGTGTGTTTTCGTCACAAAATATAGTATGGTATGGGGCTTATTTGAATATTTGCAAATTCATGTGTTTATTTTTTTGTCTATCTGCCCTGCTCTTTCTTGCCGAACTTATCCTTATTGCTTTATTTACATTGATATTAATGTTTAGTAGCTTTGCACTAGCACACTGTTTCCCAAACGTGGGTCTTCAGCTGTTTTCGAACTACAGTTCCCACCATCCATGATCACTGCTCTTGCTAGCCAAGGATGATGGGAGTTGTAGTCCAAAAACAGCTAGAGACCCAAGTCTGGGATAACACTGCACTAGCAGAAAGAATCTCTTAACACGCAAGACAGGGAGAACATAGCCCTTGTGGCCTGCAGCTGCTGATAGCCTTGTCATCATAAATTTGTCTAATCCTCTGTGAGCAAATTCTATAGTGCAACTTTGTGCTGGGCAAAGTATCTTCTGCTTGTTTCTGTCCTGAATATTCTTACATTCAACTTCACTGTATGGCCTGAGTTCTACTATTAGGGAAAAAGGGAGAAAGACTTTCTGTCACAATGCATATTATTCCACAGCTCCGCCATGTCCCCCTTTACTTGCCTTTTTCTAAACTAAGAAGCCCTAATATTGTACCCTTTCCTTGTTGGGGGGGGGGGCGATTCTGATCAAAGGCTTGAAGCAACTTCCCAAACAGTCCCTTAAGAAGTGAATGGTGCATAACGTTGAGAGGAGAAAAACTACTACTACTACTAATTTATTATTTATACCCCGCCCATCTAGCTGAGTCTCCCCAGCCACTCTGGGCAGCTCCCAATCAAATGTTTAAAAGAGTACAGCATTAAATATTAAAAACTTCCCTAAACAGGGCTGCCTTCAGATGTCTTTTAAAGAGAGGATAACTGCTTATTTCCTTCACATCTGAAGGGAGGGCGTTCCACAGGGTGGGCGCCACTGCCGAAGAGGCCCTCTGCCTGGTTCCCTGTAACCTCACTTCTTGCAATGAGGGAACCGCCAGAAGGCCCTTGGATCTCAGTGTCCGGGCTGAATAATGGGGGTGGAGACGCTCCTTCAGGTATACAGGACCAAGGCCGTTTAGGGCGTTAAAGGTCAGCACCAACACTTTGAATTGTGCTCTGAAACGTACTGGGAGCCAATGCAGATCTCTCAGGACTGGTGTTATGTGGTCCTGGCGGCCACTCCCAGTCACCAGTCTAGCTGCCGTATTCTGGATTAATTGCAGTTTCCAGGTCACCTTCAAAGGTAGCCCCACATAGAGCGCATTGCAGTAGTCCAAGCGGGAGATAACTAGAGCATGCACCACTCTGGTGAGACAGTCCGCGGGCAGGTAGGGTCTCAGCCTGCGTACCAGGTGGAGCTGGTAGACAGCCGCCCTGGACACAGAATTAACCTGCGCCTCCATGGACAGCTGTGAGTCCAAAATGACTCCCAGGCTGCGCACCTGTTCCTTCAGGGGCACAGTTACCCCTGGTTGGGTTGCGAAATGGAATTGGGTGACTAAAAAGAGGTAAGAGAAGCAATGGTTTTAAAAGGGCTCGAAAGAACTATCTTACCTTCTTGCAGTTACTTCCTGGTTCACACTGAAAACCTATTTTGGAACAGAAAGTGACCCATGAATATGACATAACTTAGGGTGGTCTGTTCCCAGATACTAATGGGATATAAGTGATTCCTGAAAGTTCTGGAATTTTCTTGGCACTTAAGGGTGGCAAGCTCTTAATGGTTCTTCAGAGTTTGCCCATGTTTAGCATTAACCAGCCTAGTGCAAATGCTAACACACAGTAATCTATAGTTTCTGTTTATTCTTTCTTTTCTTTCGGGCATTGTTTAGGTACATATTCTAAATCTCAGCTACATCTAGTGCTTTAGTTCTTAATGTTATTGGAAAGATTTGACAAAATGTTACAAATAACAGTAGAACGTGGGTATTATGACAGGTTAGGAATGTAAATAAATGATAGTGTTCAGCACAGATATGCACTTGTAAAATTGCAGATGGGATAACAGAGTGAATTAAAGCCCTTGATGTTTATATAGAATTGTGATAGTGAAAAGTCCTAATGTATTTGACTTGGAATCATCGTAATAGGAAATGCTGTTTTAGAAAGTCGCATTTACATTTATGGCCAATTCAGTCACATACTTGTCACCATGTGAAATGCTATAAGCGAAAACAAATAGGATGTCTGTTTCTCCAATTGGGAATATGCAGGGATCCTTACACATATGTCTGTTGATTGCTATTATTAATATAATCCACGGTTTTGTTTACAGTAATGTAATGGGTATTAATATATAGAATCTGCTCAAACATACGCAAAACAAATAGAAATTCAAGCCATTCTGGCTTTTAGTTGCCTGTCATTTCCATTACGTTGTAATTGGCTTGCAGTCAGCTGCCAGCATTACACAACTGGTTTGTATGTCAAAGTATAAAACAGGAGTGGAGCTCTTTATTTATACTCTGTGACTGTAACACATGCAGCTGAACAGAGCAAGAAAACAACGATTCTCCTCCCAGTCCCCAGACGGATGCAAGCTTGTGTGCTGTCACAAAAACTCCCGTTGCAGAAACTGCCTCTTTTCTCACCTTTCTGATATATGACGTGGGGAAAATTCTGCTTTGGTTTACATAATTCCTCGAAGAGCAGCTCACGGAAATGCAGAAGACTAGAGAAATCTCAGGTTCCTTCGGATTAAAGTGATGCCTGGAATCTGGAACTTAAGAGCTTACATTTCAAGGGATGTAAACATATATATTGATGGAATAAAACCAGTGTACCGGCAAGAAAATGTTAAGAGGAAGAAAAATATTTTTCTCCTTCTGGAGTGACCCTTATTGACCCTTACTTAAAGGATGGATTATCACTGTACTGCAGAAAACAGCAAGACAGATTCTGAAAGAATGAAGTGGAAGCATATTTGCATATCAAATTAATAAAGCCTTGCTACCTGTGGAGAAGGGTAATGGATGTTTTGACCAGCTAAAGCTATGTGTAATCCATTTGAGAATGTCTCTTTCTTCTAATGGTTGTGCATATTGCATTTGAGTTTCATCGGCATATTGATTTCAGCAGACTGATAACTTAGTCTCTGGTAGGAAAAGGTTCATTCCTGACGGTAAAATAATTGCTTGAGAATTTCAACCACTTGTATCATTTCCCATAATTGCTTCTTCCTTTTCTTTTCCCTTGTGCCCCCCCCCCCATTAGTTCACAAGATGCTGGAATTGGATTTATACTTGTCATAGACCGCAGGCAAGACAAATGGACTTCAGTGCAAGCCTCTATACTGCGAATTGCGGTGAGCTGTTATGCAATTAAGTCTTTCGACTCTCTTAACAATCCCACACAAATTTCATTCACCAAAGTATTTGCATGTTATCCCTTTGTCAGGCAGCTTTATATAATAATTGTCTGCTTCTGATTTCAACTCAGGTCACAGTATGTGCAGTGGTTTACAATGCTATATATGGCATAGCAATAGAGGCAGAAATGATCTGTACCAATAGAAAAATATGCAATGCACTAAAAATGGGATGCTTGTAGAACCTGCTGCTTTATGATGTGGTGATCGAGTGAATCCAGTCCTTTAGGGTTATGCTGATTTAAGGAGGGTGGGCTTCAAACGGTCTTGTGATTTTTAACTGTGTAGGGAAGTTGGGGGAAGGGCTATTTTATGATGCCCACAGAATCACTTGCTTCTAACAATGTAGCTCAAAAAAATGACAAATTAGCAGGTTTCAGTTAAAGCACAATTGGTATTTCACATGAAAACCTTGAAGTATTGCTATTGTAACATTTATTAGCTAGGCGTGTAGTTCATATCAAATAATACAAAACAGTAAATGGATTGATAAGCATTTACTTTATTATATTATATACACCAGGCATAGGCAAACTTGGCCCTCCAGGTGTTTTTGGACTGCAACTCCCATCATCCCTAGATAACAGGCCCAGTGGTCAGGGATGATGGGAATTGTAGTCTCAACATCTGGAGAGCCAAGTTTGCCTATGATATACACAGTCCACCAGAAGGCTTTTTAGACTTCTCTGTGTAAAGCAACAACCTTCTGGCTCTAAAATATACTGGCCATGTTTTTTCTTTTTGTTCTTACACCTAAGAAAGACAACACCAAAATACGTTACCATAATCGTAAAATGTCCCATTACAAAGACTCAATGTCCTTGTGTTAAAAGTATAAAGGTAAAGGGACCCCTGACCATTAGGTCCATTCGTGGCTGACTCTGGGGTTCTGGCGCTCATCTCGCTTTATTGGCCAAGGGAGCCGGCGTACAGCTTCTGGGTCATGTGGCCAGCATGACTAAGCCGCTTCTGGTGAACCAGAGCAGAGCACGGAAACGCCGTTTACCTTCCCGCTGGAGCGGTACCTATTTATCAACTTGCACTTTGACGTGCTTTTGAACTGCTAGGTTGGCAGGAGCAGGAACCAAGCAATGGGAGCTCACCCCATCGCGGGGATTCGAACCGCCAACCTTCTGATTGGCAAGCCCTAAACTCTGTGGTTTAACCCACAGCGCCACCTGTGTCCCTATTTGTTAAAAGTATATCATCATCTAAAACAGTAAATGATTTCTACTTCCCTAGAGCCAATTTGACAAACCATTTGCAGTTAATACAAAAGTTTGATCAGGTGTGTGTTCATAAGGCCACATTGTTGTTCCTGGAAGCAAAAAAAGCCAATACATATAAAAGCTAGTGTCACTTCTCATTTTGGCAGGCCAGAGCCTACTTCCTCAAGGCTTCCCCTATTTGATAATCAACCTGTGATTCCCCCCCCCCCCTTCAATAACTGAAAGGGGTGTTACTTCTACAGTAGAGTTTTTTTAGATGCTAGCTAAGCTATTTAACTTGTGAGAAGTTGAACTTTTCAATCACCTGTTTATAGAAAGAACCTTGGATCCACAACTTAACTTATTATAGTTAACAAGCCTGAGCTGGCCAACGTTGACACCCTTGAGGATTTCCTTTTGCACCAACAAAGCCTCCAAGCCACCAAGGTTGCCACAGAGTATGCCAATTTTTGGTTGTGAAGACAGCTGTCAAGTATGCAATACAGTGCCAACAGGATGGTTTATGAAGTATTGTCCTGTAGCATTATTTCATGGTCAGGTGGGCATCTGGTTGTTTGGGTCTGCCCAGCTTCTGACCAAATTGCTGAAGTCCGCACCTCCAAGAAGATACTGATCCTTCCCTTTCTTGGAGCATCCAAACTCTACTCATGTTTATTCTGCAGAAGGGAGTTGGAGATTCATCCCTGAATTCAAAACAAAACAAACTCAGGTTGCATTATTGAAAGCGCTTATTGTATTCTACAGTGGGTGGATCTCATGTGGCCATCTGCTTCTCCACCTTTCACAGCTGCTAGTGTTGCTGCTGCTGCAGTCCTCCTTAGCTTCTTGCATCAAGCATCTCTTTGCTGCTGTAGATACATTTAGGTTTATTGAAAGAAAGGGCTTGTGTTAATAGATGGAACCAATAGTTTGCAGTCTACCTGGATGGTCCCTGTGACTAAATGCTTGTAGCAGGGTGTCTGAATGCCACTTATTGTGTTCTTTCACTCCTACTAAACTTGTGCTTACCTTATCAGAACTTCAAGGGTTCATCGGTTGAGAGGAACCAGTTGTGTTATATTGCATTAATATTGTAAATAAGTTTGTGTTGTTTTTGAAGAAGTCACCATTTCCTAGAGCATCTGATGTATGATGCTCACTTTCTGGTTAAGCTTCTGCAAGGAAATAAAGTGCACCATTGTTTGACCAACAGTGCTAATGAGAGGAGTGTTTAGCGTCTGTCCCTAGCCGCCAGTACCTATCTCCTCTTCAGTGAGTGCTGGGAGCTTATTTGTAGCTTATTTCCCAAATGGGTCTCCTGTCATGCTCTGTGCTTGCTTACCATGTGTTGTCTTCCAAGAAGTCTGCCAGTTTCCTTTCCTTTGGTGATGGTGGTGGGGATTCTGCATGGTCAGAAGTGGTGTACTGCCCCATACCCCAGTGTTTTCCAGCCTTGGTCTCTGGATAATGTTGGACTATAACTCCCATCATCCCAAGCCAGCTTGACCCAACGTTCAAGAATGATGGGAGTTGTAGTCCCACTATAACTGGGGACACAAGGTTAAAAGAACACTGTCATTCTGTTCTGGGAATATACATTGTGGGGAGGAGATGGAACTTAATTCTCTCATCTAATGTTGCTTATTCTTGTGTCATTTTTTAAGGTAACGGTAGTAGCCGATTGACTTTTAAAACTTTAGGAAGTAGCAAATTGGATACCATACAAGAGAGATGCCAAGATGGTGCCTCCAGCTCCCATTATCCCTAGCTATTGTCCCGACTGTCTGGGGCTGATGGGAATTGGAGTCCAACAACATTAGGAGGGTAACACGTTGGCTGCCTCTGCAGTACAGCTCCTTGGGGGTAATATAACTTGATGAACCGAGAAATATCCAGCTGTGAAGAAAATTGAGAATGTGTCCTTCCAATTGGCAGTGCTTCCTGTATTTATTTTGGAACTCATCAGTTCATTATTTGCTCAGCATCTTCGTGTGACATGACAGTGTCCATAGCATGCCAATGCATTATGTATTGGAAACATGAACCGTGTGTTTTTTGTAGTTCAGAAGGAAGCAATTTGGTTTCTACTTTCTGCCTGCAACAAAGTTTTAAGTGTTTAGGGGTTTAGCAAGCAGAAGGAAAGGCAGTCCAGGCAATCCTGTAGGCAGCAGGAGCAGCGCTTAGTGAGCAAACATAACACAGTAGCTTGTTGCCTGGGGTGAAACATTGAGACAGAAACCCAGCAGCTTTGCACAGGTCTAAATGTGGAATCCATCTGTGTTGGGTTGGCCTGGAGGTGGAATTGAGTGGAAATGTAGAGGCAAGGTCCAGGTCAATATCTGTCTGTTCACTTAAAGTATTGTATACAGCTTACAAATTGTTTGATGTTATGTTTTTATATGTATTGGAAGCCCCCCAGAATGGCTAGGGCAGAACAGCTAGATAGGTTGGGTATAAATAATGAAATTATCAGAATCATCATCATCATTAATATTATTACAAAAGACTTTAGAAGAAGAAAACAGCTTTGCTACCTGGATTTAAAGCAGGGTATTTTTCCCCCTCTCGGCCAGACATCTGTGGTAACAGTTCAATACCCACTTCAGACTTGTCCTAATAGCTGGAAGAGCAACCGTACTTACTGTGGAATAAGGCTGAATGCAACAAAATTAACTTACATTATCAGTTTAGAAACATTAATAATTCAACCTATGTCACAGTTGTCATCTCAAAATGGTTTGTATTAAGAAATATTGTGTCATTAATAAATACCAGCAGCTCAAGTTTACCCATCACACCAGTCCATTAATTGCACCAAACCACAAACTACTGTATGAGCTTCCAAACATAGACAAACAATGCTCTGAAGCTGCTTATCTGTTTTCAGTTCTATAGTGCAGGGGAAACGGCTGTAGCCATGGCCTGCCATTCTGAAATCATGTCAAACCATGGTTAGCACAAACCATGATTTGCCAATCCACTTAAATTCAAACAATGGTTTCTCTCCTTTCCTGATGGGATTTTACAGAAAGCTGGAACATTGCTTCACTTCTTTTGGCAAAAATCCAAGAAAAGATCATTCCATTTTAATATGACAGGCTTTTATTTCCCCATGGTTTTTGCAGGCATCGTTTCCTGGAAATTTGCAGCTAGTTCTGGTTTTGAGACCAACGGGATTCTTTCACAGGACCATTTTCGACATTGCATTCAAATTTCATAGAGATGAGTATAAGATGAAGCTGCCGGTTAGTGCTTAATTCATTTACTTCTATTTGTGATTTGTTATTTGGGTAGACTTGGTATTAATATAGTTTGGGTCACTAAACTAGTTTTGGAAGACCTGAATTATAATAGTTCTTCATACACAATCGGCATGTGATATTTGCAAATTAAAAACTGTATGAAAAAGATTGGTGAGCGAGATCCAATCTTTTTTGTATTTGCTAAATCCAAAACTCTTTCTGCGGGGGAAGCTCTGTTGTATGCATAGGTTTTATTCCTATGCATAGCATTTCAAGTTTAATTCTCCATCCTTTTTTCTCCATGTTGTCCCATTTATGTAGTGGGAGCTAACAGAAGGTATGAGTAACACATCCAGTGCTGTCTTGTAGGGGATGTGTGCAGTAGGTGACCAAGAAGAGGAGAGGGCATTCATTTCATTTATTGGTTATTTAATGGATTTATACTCCATAGTTTTCCAGAGTTGCTAACAAAGAATCTTAACTACTTAACCAACAAAATTCAGTAGAAGGTTCCCATAGGGCCAGTATTCCATTTTTTTACATAATAATTTTTATTACATTTTGAAAGGTTACATTTCAAATTAAGCATATTTTATTATACCATACATTCATTTACTTCCCTCCCCTTCCAAGGTTCATTTAACTTATTCACCATTCCTGCATATTTGTATATATCCATCTAATTTAATTTTCCAATCTTGCATCAATTCAGAATATGTTATACTGTTGAATTACTTTAATACTGCCGGCGTTTTTAACTGCACAATTATTTTTAGTATCCTCGGCAAAAAAATTCCACTCCCCTTTAAATACCCGTTCTCTTGTTCTACTTGTTAGACCTGCTAATTCTGCATTTTCTATCATCTTAGGTTGCCAGTCTTCCTTCCTCTCACTTTCCATTTTTGGGCTAACAAAATCCGATCCGCTGTTTTTGCATACATGAGTAAATTTTTCTGACTCCTGGGAACCTCTTTCTGAACAATTCCTAGCAGAAATGCCTCTGGGTTTTTGGGGAAACTTGTTTTGAACATTTTTTTCGTCTTATTCTATATTGTTTCCCAATATACTTTAACTTTATTGCATGACCCCCATATATGGAAAAAGGTTCCTTCTACTTCTTTACATTTCCAGCACAGGTCTGATTCCACCTCATACATCTTAGCCAATCTACTCCGTTAAATATCATCTATGGATCATTTTCATATAATTCTCTTTAAGTGTGTAGCATGCAGTAAATTTCAGATCATTTTTCCAAAGTTTCTCCCAGGGGTTTAAATCTATATTATGTCCTATAGCTATTGCACAGTGGGTCATTGGGACTTTAATCAGCTCATCTTTTGTTTCCCATTCCAATAATAGTTTGTACATTTTAGACCAGTTTGTACATTTTAGACAATAGTTTTTCCTTGTACATCAATAGCTATTTTTGAAATTGTGAGCGTTGGTTAAAAAAAAAGTTTTTAAAATATAATTTAAACATATCATATAATTGGTGATACTGTAGCCAATCAGTAATTTAGCTCCTTCTTCCATTGGTTTCAGTCAGTTCGCTCCCTGAAAAATCAAACAAATCTCTATAGGTCACTCACCGTCTATCCATGTTAATTCTCTTAATTGTTATTGTTTCAATTGGCGATAACCATAGGGTTGTTTTTCCCCCAACAAGTTTTTATGTTTCTTCCAGACTCTATACAAATTTCTCCTGATAGCATGGTTCATAAAACTCTTATATATTTTAGCTTTCCTGTACCAAAGACATGCACGCCAGCCAAACATTATGTCGTGGCCTTCCAGATCTAAAATGTGTGCATCCTCCAATACAACCCATTCCCTTAGCCAACACAAGCAAGCTGCCTCATAATACAATTGTAAGTCTGATAGGGTAAAGCCTCCTCTTTGGTTTGTATCAAACAATTTTAATTCACGGCTTTCTCCCCGCCAGACAAATTTAGAAATACCCTTTTTTCCCGTTCCTTGAGGCAACTTGGTTTATCCAATATCAGGATTGATTGGAATGAGAACAGCATTTTTCGGAGCACATTCATTTTGATAGCTGAGATTCTCCCTAGTAGGGAAAGCTTCCTCCTTCCTCCTAGGGCCAGCATTCCAGACTGCTGTATCATGCATCACCACCCACCTCACCACTAAAAATGAAGTGATCCACAAGTGTGTTTTCTGAAGATCTTAGGCAGCCAGTTGTGAGCATGCATGGTATGTGTGTATTGGAAGCAACACCAAATTGTGAAGACATGAACCAATGGTATTAATCATTTCGTTGTCATTTGTTGATGCCTGTGCAGGAGGTCGCATTGCCTACACTAGGTGCGCATGCACCCCTGATGTTTTTGCTTGGTGACAGTAGCCACAAAGGGCAGCGTGACAACCAGCCTCCCCCTCTATCCTTGGACTAGGGGAAAAATACATTGTACTCCATGTTTGAATGAATAATACGTTGCATATTTTATTACAAAGTCACTACAACTTATCTTTATGTATACATTTTGATTATGCCTTTTGACTTAAGCAATTATTATTTCTTCTGTTACTGTCCCATGCAAAAGTAAGCATCGTGGCTTGATTGAAATGAAATTAAATGCTTGCAAACTTCCAAAGCTGTCAAATTTTTTTTCCTAGAATAACCTTTTTTTCTTTTTTTTTGCTCCTGCTGCTTCTGTGCTATAGATCATAATGCTGAGCTCACTAGCAGAATTAAATAGCTACATTGACAGAACACAACTAACAGAAGATCTTGGAGGAACTCTAGATTACTGCCATAATAGGTGGCTGACACATCGCACTGTAAGTCACTTCCCTTTAACTGGTTGTATCAATGGCCCTTCTGTCGAACGCTCTGTCACTGTGGGCATAGCCTTATGAATACAAATTGAAATAGCGTATATGAGAAGATGTTTCAGAAGAACTTGGCCATCCCAGAGAGATATACAACGATAAATGAATTTGGGAGTTGTGACTTTAGAGTTTGGGAATTTTACCATATATTGTTAAAAGAGGGTGGCTTTTTTTGGTGATAACTCACGAGACAGGAAGAATGCAACAACTAAAGTGCTTTTAAAAGAAAAAATTAGATCCATTAGTTGATATCTATCATTAGTCATAACTGAAGTAGAGCACTGAAATTTCAAACTATATTGAAAAATTCTCTTATAGGCACTTAATGAGGTGAATAATGGTGGTGACATCCTTTTTATAGGTTTTGACATTTAGTTTTAATGCAGCTTTTTATTTTTGTAAGTGATATTTCTAAAAATGTCAAATGATATCTAACAACAGTCAGAAATCAATGATTTTAAGTAACTTAGGTTCACTGATGTTAGTGGGTCTGCTCTTGAGTTTGACTTAGTTGGCTGTTATCAACTGATACGTCACTTTTTATTTATGCTTCTGTGTGTGTGTGTGTGTGTGTGTGTTTATATTCAATGGCATTTGACTCCTGAGTGTGACTGTGTGTAATGCCTTCATTAATCCCAAAGGCGATAGAGAACTTTGCTCAAATGGTGAAGCAGACTGCTAAAAACCTTCGATCCTTCGGGACTGAACTGGCAGAAACAGAGCTACCAAACGATGTGCAATCCACCAGTGCCCTTCTTACAGCACATACTGAAAACAAAGACAAAATGAAGGTATTCTAGCTGTGTTGTTATATGTGGTGTTAGCAATATCTGAGGACGTTTTATTGAATACACTGGTACCTCTGGTTACGAACTTAATTCGTTCTGGAGGTCCATCCTTAAGCTGAAACCGTTCTTATCCTGAAGTGCGCTTTCACTAATGGGGCCTTCTGCTGCGCGGGCAATTTCTGTTCGCATCCTGGGGCAAAGTTCGCAACCAGGAGTAGCTACTTCCGGGTTAATGGAGCTCATAACCTGAAGCGTTCGTAACCAGAGGTACCACTGTAGTTCAAGTAACAGAGCTTTAATTTGGTTTGCCATACTTTTGCCAGGCAGAATTCATGCTGCCTTTAAAATGCTTTGGGCCACCCTCTCCCCAGTTACCAGTACGAGCAAAAAGAATAGTAGCAATGTGAGATTTTAAAGTAGTTTCATTGTATTTTATCATTTCTTACAACAGCATTTCTTTCTTTAATCTCTTTCCCCCACAAAATCCCGAATCAGTGTTTGGATAATTAATTATTGGTTAATTAGGAGAATTTTGCTCAGGGATTTTTCACTTTTAAGCAATGTGGTGAGAGAAGTTTTTTGGCACACAGCTAGAGAAAGAGAAAGTCAATGAGTCATAATAAAAAAAGACACACTAAAATCAACTTATTGCAAATCTAAGGGATTGTATTGAATGTGATATGTTAAACAAAATAATTGTTAGATGTTTTGCTTTTTTAAAAACCAACAACGTAGTGTTGGTTGTGCTAGGATTTTGCCAGTGACTGTTTTCAAAATATACTTTGAAGTGTTTAACCCTAACTGTTGGGCAGCAGGGAACAGCAGAACTTCAATCGAAACTCAGAAGTCTAGCTTGGAGAAGAAAGGCAGGGCTAGGTAGGAGCAGCATGGGGTGAGCATTGTACTGTTGACACTAATGATGCTGCATTGGTTCCAAAGGAGATTCGGTTGTTTGTTTTGAAGCCAGCCGAGGTCCCAAATCTCTTAAAGTCTCTGTATGTATGTATTCGTATGTATCACCTGCCTTTGGGGATAAGTCTTGTGAGGATACTTAAGTGGTGGTGACCAGGGTCCAGGCTTTTCCTTCTCAGACAGTGGGAGGTGAACAAGGCAGCCTTTTAATGATGGAGTTCCAGTGGCTTAGATGGTACAACAACAGACTACTCGTCTCCAATCTCAGTTTTTGCAAAGCTTGAAGGTACAGCCTTGGTGGAATTCTTAGGGGGGAAAGTCATAGCCTTTTTCACTTTTCCACAGGAGGATCTGAGGATAGCATTAATACAAGGACAAGATATTCTCAAAAGTATTAGAAAACCGGTTTTTGAAAACTCAGAGTACAACATGAATCCGGATCAGCTAGAAAATCAAACGACTGTGGAAAGGTGAGGTAAACCTGGTGCTTGTAACATGTATGCTGTGTTGCATGCTTGTTTCCCCCCAAAATATAATCAAATAAGCAGCCAGAATTAATTTGTTTCCAAAATACAGGTAACTGTTCTATTTCACTGGATAGAGTTATTGTCCTTTTCTCTTTTAGGCTTCTAGCTCAGCTAGATGAAACGGAAGCAGCCTTTGATGATTTTTGGTCTAAACATCAACAGAAGCTTGAGCAGTGCTTGCAACTTAGACATTTTGAACTGGAGTTCAAAGAGGTGATGACTTTTAAATATATATAGAGAGAGAAAGAGACAGACAGACAGAGAAACATAGAATTGCAGAGTTGGAAGAGACCACAACAGTCATCTAATCCAATCCTCTGCAATGCAGGAATCTTTTGCTCAACATGGGGTTTGAATCCACAACCCTGAGATTGAGTCTCATGCTCTACTGACTGAGCTATCCTCAATGCAATTCAAAGTCAACACCCAGTAATATTTTGTGTGTTGTATTACTTTGCTATCGTCTTGCTCTCTCTCCTCTGCCATTCACTAAATTAATTTTGCCTTATGTAGTACTATCAAAAAATATGTGTCAGTTTTATTTATTTATTAGTGTTCATAAGCTGCCGTACGTTATAACAATCTCAGGGCAGGGTAGAATAAAATTAAATGTAAACCATAGCAATTCCAGTGTTGTAACAAAGAGAACAGATGAATCAATATCTACAGAATATTATAGGTACAATAATAAATTACATTTGTGACCTTCCATAAAGTATGTCATTCAACATCTAAATATTGTTGACGTAAGTCCTACAGCTTCACAGCTTTGATTTCACGGAATCCCTTCTCAAAGTTTCAAATCAACGTTCTGTGATTTAAATATATTTGACACAAGAAAGCTGTACAGCATCAAAAAGACACCCTTTATAGTTCAACGTATACAAGTTTCCATGATTATTACTCTCAGTGAATGAGATGACTGGCAGCTTTGCTTTGTTGGTGTGACTAAAGAAAATGAAGACCTTGTTATATAACTGACGATTTATGAAAGAGGTGAAACTTGTTCCCTCAGGTGTGTAAAATTCCACATTTTCGTTTACATGTAGCTGTCTCTCGTTTCAGGTCAAAGCAGCTCTTGATAGTGTATCTGAGAGGCTGTCACATTTCACAGAAGTGGGAAATAGCTGTTCACATGTGGAGCACATTCTGAAAGATCTCGCCAGCTCTGAAGAGAAATCGCAAGTAAAGATTTGACGTTTCTTCGTATGCCATGTTTTTTTCGGTAGGCTGCTCTTGTGAAGAGATAATGTTACAACTTATACTTTCATGTCTTAACCAATTACTTTCATAGGAGATTTTGGGAAGGGCCAAGATGCTGATCTCTAAAGGTGACCAGTTTATACAAAACAACCATTATGCTGTGGACTCCATTCTCCCCAAGTGCAACGAACTCCAACATCACTGTGATGCCATTGCCACCGCATTGAATAAAATCAGGGCTTTCTTGAACCAGTCGCATGAGTTGCACAGCCGGCTGGAGAAGGTAGGCCCAACTTTACTGATTTTGCTCATCAAACCCTTCCTGGGGCAGTCACTGTTGACTACTTTAACACAGAGGGAGTAGCTCCCCACAACAATGGGGACCAAAATATCCAACCAAAGAGTGGGACAGCTTCATTTATTAGAGTGACAGGCAACAGAAACATAGGAAGATGTATTATACTGAAACAGACCATTGATCCACTTGCCTCCCCTTCAGCTAGTGGATCAGGAACCACTACAGTCATACCTCATGTTGCGTCAGCTTCAGGTTACATGTTTTCGTGTTGCGTCCCGTGGCAACCCGGAAGTACCGGAATGGGTTACTTCTGGGTTTCGCCTCATGTGCAAAAGCGCTTAATCACGCTGCGCGTGTGTGCAGACACAGCACTTTGGCTTGCTTCAGTTCTGTGTTACGGATGGGGCTCCAGAACGGATCCCATCCGTACCACGAGGTTCCACTTTACTGAGTTGCAGCAGTCCTGCTACCATACAGATGTATAATCCGAGATCTGAAAAGGTCTAAGATTACTGGTCTACACTGACTGCAGAATAGAAGAGAGGTTGAGGCATGGAAATGGGGGCGATCTGTGTGCAAGGGAAAGTTCAGAACAGTAAAGAAGGAGGCTACAGGGGGAAATGGAGTGAAGGTGAAAACGGGAGTGCAAAATGGGTTGCAAGAAAAGGGAGCAGGATGCATGGGAATTGGGTTGAAAGTGAAAGCAGGCATGTGAAAGGGTCGGAAGAAGTGGAGGGGATGCTGGCTTCATAAGTGTCACATGGTGAAGAGGCTGCTCAGTAGTTGCAATGTGTGGGAGGAGAAAGATGTGAGAAGTTACCATGGGGGTAGTTTCTGTGCAAGAGAAGGGTTGCGCAAAAGGAGGTGGGGGAGCCATGGGCATGGCGTGAAGGTGAAAACAGTTGCAAAGCTTGGCTGCAGAAACAGAAAAGGGAAGCGGCTTTGGAATTTGGGTTGGAAAGGTGAAGCTCCAGGCGGTTCATATGGGGTGAATAGCAGGAAATTGGCAGGCAGAGTGAGTAGGGGTGCAAGCTTGGGTGTGCGTGTGTATTACTAAATCTTTTTCCAGTTCAAGGATGTTTGCTGATGTGCCTTTTCTGCCTGCCTCCTGTGTACATTTACAGTCCATGAAGTGGTGTGATGAAGGAATTTTCCTGCTGGCTTCACAGCCTGTGGACAAATGCCAGTCCCAAGATGGAGCAGAATCCGCTTTACAAGAGATCGAGAAGTTTTTGGAGACGGGTGGAGACAACAAGCTCATGGAACTGAATTACTTGTTCAGAGAATATGAAGCCATCCTTAGTGAGGAATTAATGGTACTCTTAATGCCGGAACTTAATAATGAATGCAGTATTCAGTTATTATGCCAAGATAGCTTTAGTTTCTCCCCAAACCTGTTTGTTTGAAGAAGCCAAAACTTGTGTCTTGCCCCATCATGAGCCACAGGTAGTCCAAGTCTGTCCCTAAATTAAAGCTGAGGTGTTAAAATACTTCTGCAAGGGTGTCAAGATAGCTACAAACACATGCATATGTATTAGAGCCAGAATATTGTGGATTCCCACTCACAAACACTGGCTAAAGCACCTGGTCACATGGTTGCTTTTTCTGCTTGGCCCAGTCCTCCAGCCCATGAAAAGCTGTTCATGGGACACTCCAGAGCAGCATGTGGGGCTGCCGCTATGGGAAATTTCAGCTGCGTATCTCTGTATGTAAGTAGGATAGGAGACTAAATGCAAGACAAATGAGTATCTTGCTATACAATTTGTTTAGGCAACAAATAGGCATGCAGCTGAACTACAGAATCGGAATTCAGTTGCTTAGAGTATTGTCCTAAGAATCTTAAATGTGTGCAATGTGCGAAAATGTTGTTCATTTTTAAACCCAAGCATGTTCTTCGTTATCCATTTTTGTATTAAAAAAAAAGTTATTGTTCCAAATCATTATTGAATTACTGAAAATTAGTGCACTATCAACAGAGTTGTGTGTTGAACAATACAGGATAAAAGCAGTTGGATTTAAAAATAAATAAGCACCATGGACATGGTTTTAAACGGTGATTTAATTTTGGCTTCTACTACAGGAGCACATACAAAAAGTTTTGCAGAAGCAGGAAAGCATGGAAGAAATGTTTCAAAAGAGGCGCGTCAGCCTTAAGAAACTGGCAGCTAAGCAGATGCGTCCAGTTCAGCCCGTGGCCCCTAGACCAGAGAACTCTTCGAAATCACCTTGTCCTTCTCCAGGTAAGCAGCTGGCTTGCTCAGAACCTGTTGAATCCAAAAATAACCAAGCTTATGACTTGACTGGCTTTCAATGGTTGGATTTGTTTTGCATACCAGGCCTTCAAAGAGACACTGAAGATTCGTCCAGCCCTGACAGTCTCATGGTTCGAGGAATGTACTTGAGGAGAATCAAGGTAGGTGTGTGTGGCTGCCCATGTGTGTTTTTAAGCATGTATTAGATGTATCAGGGATGGGGAATCCTCAGGCCTGGGGGTCAAATACAGCCCTCCAGACCTCTATCTGACCCTCAAGACCATAGCCCTTCTCCCCAATACATATCTCTCATCAGCCCTGTCCTGCACCTTCTTTGTATGTCTTTGGGTGGAAGGTGTCTTTGAACTCTGATTACGCTGGGTGGAAGATGTAGAGGAGGTGCATGTAGAAACTAACCTAACACAGAGAACTAGCATTCACATCCATTGCTCCCTTTTGTCTCTGGCTCCACCTACTACAGGCATGTGGCCCCATTGTTTAACATGCAAGGAAGCAGTCCAGAATTGAGTGCAATACTAAGGGCACAGCAGCTGAGTTCAGGTCCTAAGAGTCAGTCATGGGCAGAGAAGTTAAGTCAAGCTGCAACAGTCTGGGAGATGAAAGTCCTGTATTGTTCTAAGAACTATCAAACTAAACCAAAGGCTTACATAGTCTGGTCTTGGCAAATCCCACTCAAGACCAGCTACAAGGATTTAATTGTGCTTTTTGCTTCCCAAAAGCACCTTCCTTGAAAGTTGCTCTGTTCCCTTGGGCTTTCAAGTGGCTGCCATAGCTAGGACTTTCTGGTGTCTGGGTCTGGGAGGCAGCTCTTTTGCCATAGATGAATCAAGGGTCTGCCCTGAGGATCTTTCCAGGGAGCCAGCCTTGTGAAGTATCTCCCTAGATGCTGAGCATCGGTAGTGGGGTTAGAGGATTCCTGGCTCTCTACGGTCTGAGTCTTGGTTGGCGGATGAGTAGTCAGGGTCAGATCAGGGCCTGAAACAGTGTAGATCATTTTATTAAACACATTTTAATACAGTTTTTCAGAGGATCAGTAAACACACACAGTCATACCTTGGAAGTCGAACGGAATCCATTCCGAAAGTCTGTTCAACCAAAACATTCAGAAACCAAAGCACGGCTTCTGATTGGCTGCAGGAAGGTCCTGCAGCCAATCGGAAGCCCCGCTGGACATTTGGTACCCCAAAATAGTTTGCAAACTCACTTCCAGGTTTGCAGTGTTCGGGAGCCAAAATGTTTGAGAACTAAGCTGTTCGAAAACCAAGGTACGACTGTATAAATATTTTTTTTCTATTTTAAATCAGGAAACAATCTATTCCCAAACGGAAAGCAGGAAAAGCATTTAATTTCAGTGCATCCTTGGTCCTACTCCTTGTGCAAAAAGATTCCACAAGCCCACAATTTCCCCAAAAATCAAACGCCATCATACTTGATTCACCCAGGCCGTGCAATACATTTTGTGTGTGTTCCATGTGAAGTAATACAAAGTGAGAACATCAAAACATTTGACCAAGTTTTGCAACTTTTGTATACCTGCTTGAGCCTCCACCTCTGCCTGTGTTTCTCAGTGCCAAACTAGATGTGGTGGCAGAAGATATATCTCTTTAAATATGGGTCTTTCCATTCACATACTTAATAAAGGAGAGTGATTGCCAGTGTACCTGTAGCCATGTTAGCCTGCCGGCTTGTTCGAAAGTGTCCTCTGGAAGAGTGATTTGCAGTAGAGAAGCAGGACCGGGGGCACCACTCCTGCTCACCACTTCCCCCCTGAAACATTAAACACCTCTGCTGTTGTGTTCTTGTGTTTTCAACTCCCAATGGGGTTTCAAGACCATTCTTACCTTTGCAAGTTTGGAACGCCACATGAGAGAAAGCATCTGAGGAGTGGCATTTAGAGTAAGATTGGCAGGTAGGCATAAGAGTTAAAGACAAACATAGACATGCCCTACCTACTCTGTTGCAAATCTCCCTCCCAAAGGTACTTTGGAGAGGAGACAAGAGCATCAGGTTAATAATAATAAAATAATAATAATAATAATAATAATAATAATAATAATAATAATAATAATAATAATTATACCCCGCCCATCTGGCTGGTTGCAATATGCCTTCTGGTTTGACCCTAAATGTAGATTTGTTGCTTTATCTATGGTGCTGTTGACTTTGAAAAAAAAATATTTTCAGAGAGAAATCAGTGAAATCCATCAAAACAGAGGTGGATCTGTGATGGATGATGAAGAAAATCTAGCCGTGTTAAGGAAGTAAGTACTTTACATACCAGAGCAATACTGTACACTTAGCATGTTAGAGGCTTCTCCAGTGGTTACATCTTTTATGCATCTAACCTGAGATTTGGTTGATCTAAGACCAAACTGCAGGAGGCAGTGGAAGACAGGAGTGCCTGGCGTGCTCTGGTCCATGGGGTCACGAAGAGTCGGACACGACTAAACGACTAAACAACAACAAGGCCAGGGGTCAGCAAACTTTTTCAGCAGGGGGCCAGTCCACTGTCCCTCAGACCTTGTGGGGGGCCAGACTATATGGGGGGGGGGAATGAACGAATTCCTATGCCCCACAAATAACCCAGAGATGCATTTTAAATAAAAGCACACATTCAAAAACATGCTGATTCCTGGACCGTCCACGGTCCAGATTTGGAAGGTGATTTGGCTGGATCTGGCCCCCGGGCCTTAGTTTGCCTATCCATGATCTAAGCAAATTTCCTGAACGCATCCCTGTATAATGCGGCAGCAACGTTTAGATAGGGCGTTATATGGTTTCGGTGGTACTAAGCTTCTAAAATACCATTACAGTTCTTTCATTTTTAGGAAACTCCATTCAGCTCCTATGTAGCTGCTAGTACGTATCAGAGACTTACTCGTGATCTCTATTGTCAGTAATCTAAGAAACACATGAAGACTGGTTTGAGGAGCCACCTCTTGACTAATCTGTTTCCTGTGTTCATAGACATGTAATGAATGAACTTCTTGAAACAGAACGAGCGTATGTGGAAGAACTTCTCTGCGTTCTTGAGGTAGGCATTTGAGCCCCATTGCAGTGCTACATTTAACTACAACCCTTGAGCAAACTTGCTATGCAGTGCACATTCCAAAACTGTCTGTATGAGTACCAAATGGTATGAAAGGTAAAGGGACCCATGACCATTAGGTCCAGTCGTGACCGACTCTGGGCTTGCGGCATTCATCTCACTTTATTGGCCGAGGGAGCCGGCATACAGCTTCCGGGTCATGCGGCCAGCATGACTAAAGCGCTTCTGGCAAACCAGAGCAGCGCACGGAAACGCCGTTTACCTTCCCGCTGGAGCGGTACCTATTTATCTACTTGCACTTTGACGTGCTTTCGAACTGCTAGGTTGGCAGGAGCAGGGACCGAGCAACGGGAGCTCACCCTGTCACGGGGATTTGAACCGCCAACCTTCTGATCAGCAAGTCCTAGGCTCTGTGGTTTAACCCACAGCGCCACCCGCGTCCCCCACCAAATGGTATTAGGATTGAGTTAATGGGGGGAGGGGGTTGTGGGATTTTTGCAGTGAAAGGTTTTCCATGCTCCCCTAGAAAGAACTCCCTTTTGTTGTGGAATTGGGACCTTCCTCCGCTCTCTTGACAAAGCACTTAAAAGAGGACGAATCTCCTACCCAGTCAGCTTTACAAATTCATTTACATGGTCATCCTTGAATGGCCTCTGCAGCCCCTTAAAGAGAGGCAGTCTGCACCTCTGTTTGGATCACTCCTGGGTGGTGCTTGTTAAAAATTGGTTTGGCTCTCATGCTTTCCTTCACCTTCACCTTCACCTGCACAGCTTCCGAGTCCAGACCTGATCCTCCTTCCTGCCATAATATTTGGAAATACTTCCCATATAGGGCCATCACATTTTGCATCTCCCAAGTTCCTGGTGACGAGGATATGGAGGCAGAATGGCCTTCATCCATGTCCCTCCTAATGTTGTGGTATGGAAGGGAGATCAAAATATTGTGTTCATCAGTGTGCCTGGTGACATAATGCATTCTATTCCATTTCTGCCTTGTTTCGCTTTCTAAGCCAAGTTCTTTATATGAACCCAGGCAAAAGGAAAATCTTGCCTAGCTGTACCGAATGAAGAGCACACGAGTACTTAAAAGTGCAAATTAAAACAAGTTTGTGCGTCTTTCCTGCTGTGTGGAAGTGCTAAAGAATAGATCTGGCTTGGTTGCCTACAGCAGATGTCATAAACAGGAACTTAGGTCAGGAAGGAAGAAGAACAATTGGCTGGAAAGGTCACGATATGGGGATCCATAGTCATTGTGGTGAGCTCAGGATCCAAAACAGTGGAATTATCAGTTGGATGGATTTTTATAAATAGTCTTGAATTTACATGCATTTCAAAAATACATTCTGATTTTTGTAAACTTCCTTTTTAACTAGAATATTCTCCAAAACTGTTTATAAGATGGCAGCTGTGTGGGTGTTTTTGTGGTGGGTGTATTTGGTTTTTTGAAGAACAGGGCTTGAATTAAAAGGGAGAGCTGCTGTACTGGACATTGAATAGTCTCTCCCCCCCGCAATGATGTTGAAATATTGCTGTGTGTTTATCAGCTTTGAGCAGACTAGACTTGCTGAAGAAAGAGAGAGAGATGTTGGAACTAACTGCAAGCAATTAATCTGCTTGCCTTTTGTATTACAGGGCTATGCTGCAGAAATGGACAGCCCCTTAATGGCACATCTCATTTTACCAGGGCTGCAAAATAAGAAAGATGTCTTGTTTGGAAACATGGAAGAAATCTATCACTTTCACAACAGGTTAAGATTTGTGGCCCGTGCACTAATTTCTAGTCATATTAACAGAAAATTAAAACTAACGCATTAGAATATATTCTTTGTGATTAAAAAAAAAAATACATCGAAACCCCCCCCCCAAATTATTTAGTTTTGCAGAGTCATAGTAGTTAAGCTCCTTTTTAAAGCAGTAGTCCACAAATCCGTTGCTTCAGCCTTTTTGCACATTAGTTCTTTGTCAAAACCCCATGGGAATTACTATAGGGTTTGCACCCAAATCTCTCTTGTGTAAGTACTTACTGTGGTTGTCCCATTCCTTTTGCTGAAGCTTATTCATGTTGTACTAAACTATGGCTTAGTATGATATGCAAATGTAACCATAGATTCCTGAGGGGTCTTCTTTATGTAGTAGCCACTGTATTTAAGCGTGAAATCTATATAAAAAAAGTAAGCAGTAATGCTACTTTGAACTTGGTGCTGTTTTAGATTCATCTTTGTTTAGTTTCATGTAAGGATACTACAGCTCCCTGCTTCTGAGATTTCAGACAGTACAGTGGTACCTCGGTTTACAAATTTAATCCATTCCAGAAGTACATTTTTAAACCAAAACTATTCTTAAACCAAGGCGTGCTTTCCCTAATGAGGCCTCCCGCCACCAGTGTCCTTCCACCGTGCAGATTCCATTCTTAGACCAAGGTAAAGTTCTCAAACCAAGACACTATTTCTGGTTTTGCAGAGTTTGTAAACTGAATCATTCTTAAACATGACTGTTCTTAAACCAAGGTACCACAGTATATATTAAAAGGTAGAGGAGCTGTAGATATTTATCGATTGTTTCTCCATATTTTTCAAATAAATTAAAATTATTTTCTTTGCAGAATATTCTTAAGAGAACTAGAAAATTACATAGAATATCCAGAACTGGTAGGAAGGTGTTTCCTTGAAAGGGTAAGTAGTACGAAAGTGAGGCTCATTGTTTTTGTGTTTGACCTTTCATTGGCAGAATAGTTTTAATTCTGGCACCAGCAATATGAGGAGAAATTAAGCCATGGTTGCAAGTTCCTAATTCAATCAAGAATAAAGCTGGTACATATGGTTAACGATGAAAGTTTTACGATGAATGTGACAAAAATCATATGTGTGCACGACCAGTTTTAAATGGTCTATTGCAGGGGTGGGATGAGGATCTAGTGGGAAATTGCTGAATGACTTGCAGTAGATCCACAACAGTTTTCGGCTCCCAGTTATGCTGAGCCACTATTTTGCATCTGTCTCTGGTTGGTGAACCTTGGGAGTTCTCATGAAAAGCAAAATAGACACAACAAGCCTGAAGTACGCCCACAAGCTGATCGAGAGCATAGTTGTTTTGCTAACTTGATCACTCTTCCCCAGTAATGTCTGTATTGCAAACGTCTACCAGTGGTTCCCAACCTTTTTGGGGCCATGCCCCACCTAAGCATCTCTAAAATCCTGATCCCCCCACCCTCCATAACATATAATTCTTATTATTCAAAAAGTGAACTCCTGTTCATGTGGAGGAAGCCTAAAAGGCCATGAACTTGGTCTAACTCATTCTCAAATTGTCCCCCTTAAAAATCAAATCGCACCCCCCCCCCCGTGGGGTGTGTACCCCACCTTGGGAACCACAGGTCTAGGCCTTCGTGCTGAAACAAATGCATATTAGAGATTAGAATTCTGAGTTCTGCTAGCTTCTAGGAAATTACAGTCATATCAGATTTACCCAGTTGAGTTTCGCTGTTGTGGGTCATGTTGTGTAATACCAGTCCAGTTCAAAGTGCTAGTGCTGGCAAACATAGCCCTAAACAGCTTGAGACCCAGGTACAGTGGTACCTCGGATTAAGAACTTAATTTGTTCTGAAGGTCTGTTCTTAACCTGAAACTGTTCTTAACCTGAGGTACCACTTTAGCTAATGGAGCCTACCGCCATGCGATTTCCGTTCTCATCCTGAAGGAAAGTTCTTAACCCGAGGTACTATTTCTGGGTTAGCGGAGTCTGTAACCTGAAGCATCTGTAACCTGAAGTGTCTGTAACCCGAGGTACCACTGTACCTGAAAGAGCGCCTTCCCTAGTGTCAACCATCTTGGGCCCTACAATCAGCAGAGAATGCTCTATTGGAAGTGCCACTGCTGGGTGCTGCCTCGTTGGCATTATTATGAGGCGGGGCCTTCTCTTTGGAGATTCTCTGTTTGTGGAATGTCTCCTCTGTGGTGAGGTGTATCTGCCCCCTCTTTATAACCTTTCAGGATGGATTTTAAAACATTCCTGTTTATCCAGACATTTAAAAAATTCCTGGCAACATTTAAATGATTATGAGAACATGTTGTTTTTTAAAAGACATTTTAAATATGTTATTATATTTTTCATTGTATTGTTTTAACAGTGATGTGCTTACCAGCTGAGGCTCCTCAGGGAGGAAGGGTGGGGTATAGATATTAAATAAATAATTCCCACAGGAACAGAGACATGAATTAACGGGGCGGGGGGGGGTTACTTTGCGTGATCTAATGTCAACTCAGTTTTAGCCAATCGGAACAGCCATACATATTTCAACAGTCCGTTAATAAGAATGGTTGTTATTCAAGCTTTCCTCAAGAGTAGACCCATTAAAAGCAATTGACTTAACTTAGCCATCTTCTTTCATTTTAGTGGGTCTCCTCTGAGTAAGACTTAGTCGAATGCCCATTGTAAGTGTGATAGTTTACTTCATAATTGCATGAAAACTTAAAACTTTTGTAATAATTATTTTCTCTCATTCAGATGGAAGACTTTCAGATTTATGAAAAATACTGTCAAAATAAACCTCGATCTGAAAGTCTGTGGAGGCAGTTCTCAGACTCTGTATTCTTTCAGGTATTCTTTATTTTACTGTAAACACATAATTAGTTGATTACTATCTTTCTCATTGCATTTCATGGAAGGATTTTTTCAGTTCTTTATTCATTTATATTTATAGGAGTGTCAGAGAAAACTTGACCACAAGCTGAGTTTGGATTCCTATTTACTGAAACCTGTTCAAAGAATAACCAAATATCAGCTTTTGCTAAAGGTAAGGAGTGTAATACTATTTTAGCCATGCCTCTAGTTAATTTCTAAGTGACCTTGTTTGGAGGTTCTAGCAGAATGGAAGAAATTTAATGACTATTTAGCTAAATACATCAAGTTAAATTAATTGGAAAAAGCTTGCAATTACCAGCTAGGCCTAGGATTTAAATAAGTAATGCGAGGAATTATTATATTTAATGCTGAATTGTGAAGAATGACTGATGTTAAGTGATTAAGTAAAGATTTTAAGAACTTTGATTTGGAAAACCGTTAAAATGATATTCATTGAAATCCAACTAGGGGGATACGAGGAAGTCACTTAACAATGTTAAGAAGATTAGTTTTAATAAGGTTATGATTTATGTTTGTCTGTTTATTTGTTAGTGTTTTTTTTATTTTGTGAAAACCAATAAAAAGATTGGGGGGGGGGATTCTAAGTGACTGTGATTTAGAGCAACTGGCCACTATGAGTAATTCCATAGCTTTGACAGTGTTTGCAATTTGCAGCATGCTTTACAGTCTTCCTTTACAGTTGCCTTCAGCAAGATTGCAATGAAGTGAATTATTATGAGCTGACAAGCTGAGTCTAGGAGATAATGGGCAGGTTCCCAAATAATGCTGAGCTGTGGTTTGGGGTTATATGCATGAACCCCTTGAACTGGAGTTTTCCCCTTTCTTCTTTTCTTCTCTCAGCACAGCTGGGAGGGGGATCAAAATGGGATTCAGTTTCTATTTCTCAATTTCCTGGTTTGTCGTTGCATCTAAACCAAGAATCGTGGTTCAGAATAAATTCTAGCTTAAGCAAGCACACATCACAACCCAGATTTTAGAGTTAACTTTGTTTTGCAGTTGGCTAAAGTTTATTTTAAACCACAATTTCTGACTTGTCACGTACCAGCCAACAATCCTAGAAAGAGATATTAAATTGTGGTTTATTCCTTCTGCTGCATGAGAGGTTCGTGTAACATGTACAGATTAGGTTAATCATTGCATGTGAACCAGCCCAATGTCTTTACTAAGGTCATATAAGAAGTACTGAGAAAATACGGTACTTGAATTAAGGTCTTCCATCTTCACTGTCTCCAGTTCTGTCCTTCTTAGATTGTAAACTTATATTTTATATTGCAGTCTCCATTTACCGTATTTTTCGCCCTATAGGACGCACTTTTTCCCCTCCAAAAATGAAGGGGTGCGCACCAACCCCTCTCACTCTCCAGGCTTCAGGAAGCTATCCGCAAGCCTTGGGAGCCCGCGGGAGTTCCCGCCGGGCTCCCAAGGCTTGCGGACAGCAGCCTGCAGTCCAAAACCCGGGGAGTGCAGTGGAGCGCGCCCAGGCTTCGGGCAGCTCTCTGCAAGCCTTGGGAGCCCGGTGCAACTTCCTGCCGGGCTCCTAGGCTTGTGGATAGCAGCTTGCATCCCGAAGCCTGGGGCACGCTGAGCAGCGCGCCCCGGGCTTCAGGCAGATATCCGCAAGCCTGGGGAGCCCGGTGGAAGTTCCCGCCGGGCTCCCAAGGCTTGTGGATAGCAGCCTGTTCTGGGGGCTGGGGGGGTGGGAATAAATATTTTTTTCTTTATGCCCCCCCCCCCCAAAAAAACTAGGTACGCCCTATGGGCCGGTGCGCTCTATAGGGCGGAAAATACAGTACTTTATGGCATATAGTAGTAGCTCCCCAGTTGTATCTAGAGAATTTTGTTGCTCTTGAGATTCATAAGGTGCTATATACTTACTTTTTTCACAGGAAATGCTAAAATACAGTAAAAATTGTGAAGGAGCAGAAGATCTTCAAGAGGCACTGACATCAATATTGGGAATTCTTAAAGCAGTTAATGATTCCATGCACCAGATCGCAATCACTGGCTATGATGTAAGTAGTAGCATTAAAAATTCACATTTTAGCGATACATAATGCAAGCAGTAGTGCCAATATTTTCTGCAACAGTTTTCCCCACCACCACCACTTGTCTGAAATGATGGTTAAAACTACTGAAAGAATGAAGAAAGAAGAAGCCAGTTATCAAAAATGCCATCCTACAAGATTTGTTCCGCCTCAGTGCATTTCAGACTACAGCTTCCTTCTTTAGGAGGAATCTTAAAAGTTTCCTTTTTTTATATAGAATAGTTGCAGCAGCTCAAACATATATTTTTGCCCTGTCTTGCACTTTTACTAACGGTACTAGATGAGCTGCAATATTTGTCGAAGCTCCTTCTGCTGTTCTACAGAGTTTGAAAGTTTTGAGGTTGCTTCTGAAGAAGGAACTTGTTTCAAAACACATTGAGCTGCAATATATTCTGTTAGTTGGCACTTACAAGAAAATGTTTCCCCTTCTTACATTATTTCTGGTGGCATGTCACTTAGCCTGTGTTTGGTGTGTGTTGCTCACCCACAGAAAGATACAAACATTGATTGAATTTTAGAATGGAATAGAAAGCTGCAGGGTGGTGTTGATGAGAGGACTTATATAAAATAGGTTTTTCTTCTCTCTACCGTCCCACACCTTAATTCTGGTTCCTGACTTTTAACATTTAACTTTTGCCATCCAAAGCCCTGAGAGAAGGGGAGACTAAAACTCTGAAACATTTTTGGTTAGTTCATGAGACCCATGTAGCAAGTCCGGACTTTGGATATTCTCCATGTCTTCAGGAAGGGACTGTTCACTGGACTTAAGAGGCAAGACCATAGAACCAACCCACCCAGTTGCAGGAGAATAATGCAGGCTTAGGACCAGCTTCAACTAAATTGTTCCACCTGCACAAGCCAACATAACTTCTTCTTCTTTGGCGATCACTTGTAGCCGAGTAAGATTGTCTTTCATAAACACGGTTTTAACAATGAGTCCGTAAGTGACTGGAGGCCAGTTCTGGATCCACGCATCCTTCCACAGTGAGGACATTGGTTTCCGGGTGGGAGTTGATCACGGTGTGGGTTTGCCAAGCATTCCTTCCTCTTAGCATGTTTCTCCCTTGCGCCCTGAGTTTTGAGTGTCTTCAAAGTCCATGACACCTTTGGTAAAGGCTGTTCTCCAATTGGAGCGCTCGCAGGCAAGTGTTTTCCAATTGTTGGTGTTTATACTACATTTTTTTAGATTTGCCATGAGAGAGTCTTTAAACCTCTCTTGTTGACCGCCAGCATTACGCTTTCCATTTTTAAGCTTGGAATAGAGTAGTTGCTTTGGAAGACGATAATCAGGCATCCGCACATGACCAGTCCAGCGAAGTTGATGTTGAAGAATCATTGCTTTGACACTGGTGATCTTTGCTTCTTCCAGTACACTGGTATTAGTTCGCCTAGTCCCCCTGGTGCAACAGGACTTTCTCCACTTCTCTTCCCCACCTATGTGCGTTCCCCATGCCTTCCCCAAATTTACGCAGGAGGGTCAGGGGAACCCTGAGAACAGCATGTTGGGGGAAGGGGAGGGGAGATCGTTCTATCTGGCAAGTAGAAATGAGAAACAAGATTTTATTCTACCCATGGTGCTGCTCCCATTGCTGGTCTTCCTTTCTAAATATTATTAACAAAGTCTGCTTTTTTTGGTTTTTGTTTTAAGGGAAACCTGAATGAACTTGGCAAGCTTCTGATGCAGGGATCTTTCAGTGTATGGACCGATCACAAAAAGGGGCACTCGAAAGTGAAGGACCTGGCACGTTTCAAGCCAATGCAGAGGCACCTCTTCCTTCACGAGAAGGCAATACTGTTCTGTAAAAAGAGAGAAGAAAACGGAGAAGGATATGAGAAAGCACCCTCATACAGCTTTAAGAATTCCTTAAATGTAAGATATGGTTTTTTTAAAAAAAAATAAACATTTTAATATATAGTAGAGCAAAAATAATACCATTTTGGCTGCAGCAACACACACATATATATATATACACAGCGGGTGGCGCTGTGGGTTAAACCACAGAGCCTAGGACTTGCCGATCAGAAGGTCGGCGGTTCAAATCCCCACGACAGGGTGAGCTCCCGTTGCTTGGTCCCTGCTCCTGCCAACCTAGCAGTTCGAAAGTACATCAGAATGCAAGTAGATAAATAGGTACCGCTCCAGCGGGAAGGTAAACGGCGTTTCCATGTGCTGCTCTGGTTCGCCAGAAGCGGCTTAGTCATGCTGGCCACGTGACCCGGAAGCTGTACGCTGGTTCCCTTGGCCAATAAAGCAAGATGAGCGCCGCAACCCCAGATTCAGTCACGACTGGACCTAATGGTCAGGGACTGGACCTAATAGCAAGGGTGTCATGCGGGATGTCAATTTAACATTCCTTTTGTTTTCAGATGACTGCTGTTGGAATAACAGAGAACGTTAAAGGTGACGCTAAAAAATTTGAAATCTGGTATAATGCAAGGGAAGAAGTGTATATAATACAGGTAACACCCCCCCCCCCCAATTAAGCATTGTGCTGCCTTTTAAAGGCAGTTTTATGAAGGTGTAGATGTTTTCTTTGAAAACATTGGTCCTGCCTGTCTCGTTTCGAAATGGCTTAATTTGTGGCAAATAGTCGGCTGAATTTCTACCTTTTCCTTTTTGATTCAGGCTCCAACCCTGGAAATCAAAGCCACCTGGGTAAATGAAATTAGGAAAGTACTGACCAGTCAGTTACAGGCATGCAGGCGTAAGTCTTTTCTTTCTCCCTAATATCTGTCAATAGCAATGTGGCTATCAGTATGATGGCTGCATTTAGTTTTCCTTACAGACACAAGCGCCTTCCATTGTGTTTTGCGTGGGGAGATTAAAGATGCTGCAATCGGGGATGGATGCAAAACTTCCCACCCTGTCCTGACGTTGGGGTTGCTGCTAATTTGCTCCCAGCTCGGAACCAGAGTCCCACAGTTACTGTCAAAGAGTTCTGTTCATGCTTAGTTTGTTGTAGTGTAACAGAAGCCTTATAATTTGTTCCCTCTTCTGTATTTAGTGAGAGCTCCAAACTTTGCACAGAACTTCCAAAATCTGAACCAAAAGTTTGCAGCTTGCCTGAGATGCTTTTATAGGCAGGCTTTCTCTCTCTCTCTTTTCCTTACAGAAGCTAGCCAGCATAGAGTTCTAGAACATACGCACAGTCTCCCTTTACCTGCATCGTCTAATAATACCAGGTAAGCTGCTATCTGTTCCACTAATTACTTTATAAAACATTGATTCATCGAATACTCTTCCGATTTCAGTGTTTTCTGCGTTGCCTGTCTCTAAAACCATTTATTTGCTTTTTACTTACTTGCTAAATATTGCAGTGTGCGAGTTTAAATGCCTTCTTAATCTACGTAGTCCTGCAAACCTAGCAGGTTGAAAGCACGTCAAAGTGCAAGTAGATAAATAGGTACCACTCCGGCGGGAAGGTAAACTGCGTTTCTGTGTGCTGCTCTGGTTCTCCAGAAGGGGCTTAGTCAAACTGGCCACATGACACGGAAGCTGTACGCTGGCTTCCTCAGCCAATAAAGCGAGATGAGTGCCACAACCCCAGAGTCGGTCACGACTGGACCTAATGGTCAGGGGTCCCTTTACCTTTAATCTACATATAGCACCTTCTATATGGGTGCTTTTAGTAGAGAACGATGATGATCCCAACTCTTGTACACATGCATTTTTAGAAACGTTCAGGTTACCTGCACCTTTACCTACCTCACTGGCAAGCAACCTGAAACATTCCCTGCAAGTATCAGCTTAAAAATAACTGTGTCAGGTACAAATTTGTCCCTTCAGTTTTGTTCTGAAAGATTTATTGTAGATATGGAACGAGCTAGGCAAACACAGTACCATAGTGTGTAGTGTAGAACATCTCACCCCGTACCCATTAAGTGGGAAAGTACCGTATTTTTCGCTCTATTGGACGCACCGGACCATAGGACGCACTGGACCATAGGAGGGGGAGAACAGGGAAAAAATATTTTTTCCTTGTTCTCCCCCTGTAAAACAAGGTGCGTTCAAGGTGCATTCACCCGAGAGTGTGGAGCTGGCGGTGGGGGGAAGCGCTGCTGGCTTAGGGACAGCCTCGCTAGCCTCTGCAGGAGAGCGGGGTGAAGGCACCCCGCTGCCCTGGAGAGGCTTTGTGCGCAGCCGTCCCCAAGCTAGAACAGCAAGACGGAGCCCTCCGCAGCGCTCCGTCTCCCTGTTCTGCCTTTCGGCTTAGCGGTGCAGCCTGCATTCGCTCTATAGGACGCACACACATTTCCCCTTAATTTTTGGAGGGGAAAAAGTGCGTCCTATAGAGCGAAAAATACAGTATGTCTAATTTGTAAGGTTGTGGCTTGCTTTAAAAAAAAGAAAGGAAAAGAAAAAGTTGGTTTTACTTGCTCTGAGGTTGTTGTGGTTATCTCGTAATGGGAAGAAGTGAATTGGCCTTTAGTGTAGTCTTATATTTCTTCCATGAACAGTCCTTCAAGAAATGAGGCAAGGAACATCAGAAAACAGGAGGAGAGAAGTGCTGGAGTTGTAAGTCCTGATGGATGTGTAACCTCAGTAGCATCAAAGTATCCTGAAAAAGGCAAAGGTAAATTTGAAGGACCCTTTGGTTATTAATGTGCATCAATTACTGTAAAGTGGAATAAGTTGTTGCATAAAAGGAGTTGTAACCATATTTTGGTCATGTGATCATATTTTGTGATGTCAACTCTTGTCATAGATAAAACCAACAGGTGTGCAAAAATAAATAATTTTTTTTTTTTTTAGGTAGGTATAGAACAAATATTAGCTAGTTGGTTCTGTTTAATATCTGTTCAATAGCATCCCTGTCTTAAATCCCGTAGAAGAACCACACTGATTTATTTGCAGGAACCTATTTGTCTCCATGGGGTGATTTTTCATTACTAAATTATGATTCAAGCCCTTTAAAGAAATTAAATGATTCTAAAAGTGTAGTAAACATGTGGGTGATTCTGTTAATTTGTTCCAATTTCAATAATTAATTATTCATAAATGCCTTACTTTTCTGGCACAACCTTCTGGTTTACCTTTGACTTCTCCGTTCTTTCCATCTATCTTTTTCCTCTCTGTCTTCATTTTATTGAAGATACTATCTCAGATTTCTCAATTCTCTCTCTCTCTCTCTCTCTCTCTCTCTCTCTCTCTCTCTCTCACACACACACACACACACTGTAATGTACAGTATTACTAATCCCCAAAGTCAGAAAGGTAAATTTTACAAAGCTAGCTCATTTATTTTTGTTCACTACACACTATATTTGCCACTGTTTGTATGTGTAGAAATATTGGCTTCAGTCCAAGAAAGAGGCCTTTATGCACCATTCTGAAGAATCCTTAGACCCTCTAGATCAGGTTTTTGCAGGGAGTTGGCATTGAATGCACAGGAATTAAAAGACTTGGAAACTTTGTACTTAGGATTCAAACCGTTAGGATTTGTGTATTTCCAAAATGGTTCTTGTAACTTCAAAGCCTTAACTCTTGATTTTTCAAAGCCCCAATTAAGGAATTGAAAAATTCGAAAGGACAGCTGTCAGGCCTTGAGCCGTGAAGCTAATGTAAAATATGAGGCTAAATAGAAGGATTGAAATGATTTTTGTTGACAAGATTATAAAGTTGCTTTAGCATCTTTTCATTAGAGTTCCCAGCCATAAATCACCCAAACTTTCAAGCTGTTGCCTTTCTGTTCAGATAGGAAGACCTTGCTCCTTACTCTCTTTTTCAAAATACTCCGTAGCAGGAGACCTGGAGCTGGGAGGGAGCTCCACAAAAATTGTAAGATGTGTTGCACACCAACCAGAATGCTTTTCTGTGAACAATGAATGTTCAAACTTCATTTGTGGTGGGGATTGGGGGAGGGGGGGCACTATTAATCAATCAATCAATCATCAATCAATCAATATCAATCAAGTCCTTCCTGGTTATTAAGGACTGAGATTGTACTTGGAGATAAACACAGTGTCTAGGAAAGTAAGGTTCAAGCTCTATAAGTTGGAATTGGCTTATTTTTTGCCAGATATTTGGAGGCAATTGATGCAGTTTTGGGATCACTGTCATGATGTGTTCCCAGTGGACAACTCCTTCCACTCTTTTCTCATGTTCCATGCTGTGTTCTGTCATCTCTAAAAACTTACCTGGGAAACCCAGCCAGATGGGCAGGTATAAATAATAAAATAAAATCATCATCATCATTAACTCAGTTTGGTACTGGAGAAGGAATGCACTTGCTTCCTTCAAGAAAGCTTTTTATCAAGATGAGCTGTTTTTTTTTAAAAAAAAGAGACCCTTTTGAAATGTTATTTCCACAGGTCCCTAAGGAAAAGAGGTTGTGTGTTTTTCCACCACAGAAGGTGGGCTTAGTCTTGCTCTCAGAGCTGTTATCTCTGATAGCATTTTCCTTTGTACCGTTTTACATGAAAGCATTTTAAAGCCCTGCCCTGCTCTGGGCTCCTTTAAATTATTATTACAGTGCTTTGGTTGTGGGAGCCGTGTGCACACCTATATGAATACACAGTGGTTCCATGCTGATAGTGAATAACTTATCTAAATTGTCCAGGAAGACATGTTGAGATGTCATTCACACTATAGCCATGGAGCTATTACGAGATTGAAAGGAGTGACCAACATTATGCATCCATCGCCCTGATGGGAAAAGTCTCTTTTTTCTCTCTCTCCTTCTCTTTAACAACCCCATTACCTTTGAGTTCTTTCCGGAGAAGCTAACAATGAGTGCAGCCAGCTACTTAAAGTTCATATCGGTAAGCACTAATATTCCATGCTTGCCTTGACAGAAACAGCGTCTCCTACCGCTAAAAGCCAGACTTTGCCAATGATCCTTCTTTCACGACCAGGTATTGATCCAGGATTTAGTTTCATTGGAATAACGTGATATATGAATGCAGAAAATAAAGAAAATTGCAAATTAATTATAGCTTTGCTACCAGCTTTTTAATATTTGTACATATAACCACAAATATGCACTTTTTAATTATTCCTACATTTTAAAAATGTTTTTTCCTTGCTTTTATGAATACCAGTTAAAAGTATGAGATTCTATTTTTGTTTTCCAGTCTAAACTCAAAGGTAATTTGCATGCAACCCACCTATTTTCTCTCTCTCTCAAATTCTTCAATATCTCTTTCTTGTCTCTCCGTCTTTTTTTGCCTGTTTGCCCTACTGCAGCTTCTCCTACCAGCCCAGACAAAAACACTAAACGACATGAAGTAAAGAGTGATCCAACTCCTTTGGGTTTGAGAGGTAGAGTGGAGCCAACTTTCCAAACTTGAAATCGCAGAATCCTAACAGTTGCATGCACTTCGCTTTGACGGAAATTGCCACACGTGGTAGCCAACAAAGCAATGCAATTTTCTGTACCTTCTCTTAAGTTTAGGGACAAATGTGCCAGGAAACCTCATTGTGTGAAAAGCTGAGAGATGAGAACCTAGGAGTAGAGTTGGGGCAGATAAGTTGTTGCAGCATATAACCTGATAAAAAGATAGCAAAAATTAGGAAGGGTGGGGGAGAGAAATGATAGATCTGTGTTTGATAAATAGTGCAAGGCTATTTCATTTTAATTATGATTGAGTGGAATCTAGTTTCCAATTTCAAGCTCAGGGTGGAAGGTGGTATCACGGCAACAGCGTAATGCACTGGGAATATTTATTATTCAGTTCTTTCACAGATGCAAGTTCTGTGTTAACTTGGAACAGGGCCAAGTGGGTCAGCACTACTTATCTTTTACTAGCAGCCCAGCGCAGGCAAGGTAACGTATCTCTTCTGGGGCCACATGGACTTTGTGCATGGTGTGATGTGTGCTGTGACTCGTGGCTGCTTTTAAGGGCTTGCTTTGGCTTTCCTCTAACATCTTGTAGTGTCACGGATGACACGAAGCACAAGTCTTGGTTTTCAGTCTGCCTGGAATCCACCCTTCCTCCAAAAAGCTCAGGACATCATCCATCCTGGTAGTCCCTCCCCATTCCATTGTGTGGGGTTAATTCCACTGAGGACTGAGTGGGATAAAATCAAGAGTTTCCAGCATTGTCCAAAAAGCAGCATGATTTAGACTGGGGCCAGGGATCCTCCCTCCCCAAATATTGTGCCTATCTTTCCCTCCATGACTAATAGCAGCTATGGGGATGAGAGAAGGGTAACTTGCTTTGCAGAGTCATAGGAAAGGGTTAATACTCCCCACTCCACCCCAAGCTGCTATTTGAACCAGGCGATGGCATCAGGGATTCCAATTTTGGAACTCCATCCAATGTATTTTGGTCCTGAAAAAGAGACCTAAGGCCAACCAACGAGCACCTTCATGGCAGAGTAGGGTTTTAAGCCCAAAGTTACCCTAGTCCAAGTGCAACCTTCTATTCACTATAAAAGTGTTCTTTATATTTGCAAGAAGCCCCTTGATATGATTAGCATGGGCAGTCACAACCACTTCTCAAGGAGGTACGCTCCACCTGTGTCCCTTGTGGAAGCTGGGTCATCCAGCATCTCATTACATGAGAAGGGCAGGTTTTGCCTCCATCATAACAGGGTCCCCAAGTGTAGCTTCCTACATTTTCCACAGAAGTGAATGGCAGCCATTTGCATTTATACGGGTGAAAGTAAATAGCTATACAGTATTTATTGGCAGCATGGGGCTGGGGGAGCAAACGTCCCAATGACCTTCTTTGGGAAGAGCAGATTCTGATCCACCCCAAGGAGTCTTGCCAACCGCTGCTCATTTAATTTGCCTAATTGTAATTAATGGGAGGCATTGACAATCAGACTTGTTTTAATCTGCAGAGCAGCGCTGTAGCTTTCATTTCTTGCTCACGCTAGGGGAATGTGACACAGAGAGAGTGCAGGGAACTCATATAGTATCCTTGTAGCTGTGTTGAAGTGGGTTGTTTTTCAATAAGTAGATTTGGAAATCTGTTGTGCGAGTTTTATTTGGGATTATTTATTTAGAAGATGAGATACTCAGAAATAACCACAGTAGTTTTTAGTCTACTCCCAGAGAGAAATATAAGTGTACCATTGCCAACATGTGCATGATTTGTTATTGTGTCCGTTGTTGTATCCTGCTGTGATGATGCTGTATGATACAAAAAGCACAAATGAAGAGATTTTTCTCATTGCAAGCTCTTTGGGAGGCAGAGAGGCAGAATTGGTAATTTTTTTCAGTATAGAATTGTTCAGCTTTAAACTCAAGCAAGTATGCACACGCCATATCTATGCTAGGACATAGGCGTGAAAAAAGAAAAACAAGGCTGAGAAGAGATCAGATTATATGCTGCTTTGTTGCGACATGGTAAACTAAATACATGTTTTATTCATTGGAATGGATATTCATGACCTTCCAAGGGATACTTTAGTGATCAACATGAAAGCATGGAGTTCCCAACCTGACGAACCACTAGCGGACCACTAATCTGTGTGAAAGTTCTTATCCTAAATTGCACTTGGGAGTAAAGTGTCGTATTCCATTGCATTTTGAGCCAGATACACTTGGCAGATTAAAAAGTGTACCAGTTGGAAGCACATTGTGATGTGTTTGACTAATCACATCTGTCTCCCACTGTTTGAATTACCGTTTGTGAAATAAATAGCAGGATCTTTTTTTCTTTTTTGGCCTTCTGTTTTCTTGTAAGTTTTTGTCACCTAACAAGAATTTGAGGGGTCATCAGAATGAGTTATCTATGCTAGAAGTGCCATAAAATAAACAGGCTGAGGTTAATAACCAACAACATGGAGTGGCTAACCTTTGTTGGCCCAAAGACTGCATTCATCCTTGTCTAACACTCCAGGGAAGCATGGCATCTGTGAATGTCCTTGAACACTGTCATAGCCTCCCTGATCTATGCAGATCATTGCCCCCTCCCTGCTCATCAAATGAGCAATCGGATGACTTGAAACAAATTGCATCCCCATAAGGATGTTGGGATGAAGTGTTTTAAACCCTTCTGTTCACCCCAATGCTGTATCTACATTGTGGGATTTTTAAAATTTTTCCTGCAACCCCAAAATCAGTGGGGTTTCAGAGAACCAGAAAAATTTTCTTGAGATACTTGATACCTAAGGTTAGCCATCTATCATTTATAGGATCTAATAAATTTAATAATAAAATCATACCTCGGGTTGAAGTAGCTTCGGGATAAGTATTTTTGGGTTGTGCGCTGCGGCGACCCGGAACTAACGGAGCACATGACTTCTGGGTTTCTCCGCTCGCACATGCGCAGACGGTCAAAATGATGTCATGTGCATGCGCGGAAGCGGCGAATCGCGACCTGCAGACGCGTGGGCGTGGGTTGCATTCGCTTCTGGATACGAACAGGGCTCTGGAACACATCCCGTTCACATCCAGAGGTACCACTGTAGTTCGGCTTGGGGAAAAACATTGGATTGGATCCAGACCCATGGATTGAAATCAATGGGACTTAGTAATGGCAAACCTAACTTAAGTCCCATTGATTTCAGTGGGTTTACTCTAAGCTTGAGTTAGGTCTGGATCAAAACCATTGTTTTTTGGCTAGGTTCTCATTTCTTACCTGACTGCAGTTGGTGATCTCACTAGCTGCCTATTAGCACCAAGACGGCATATCACTTAGTACAATTTAATTGGTTCAAAGGATATCTAGTGTTTTGTTGTAACTGTTCAAAGTGTATCCTGCATTTTATATAGAAGTCGCAACTAAATGTCAAATAAATAATACTTTTTTGAGTATTAAAATGGCTATTATATCAAAACAGTTCAGTACTTGCTTGAGAAGCTTCAATAACAGTTGCTTGTTTGTTTATTAAGGATGGTCTAAAACATCTCAGTCACTTGATGCTTCGGAAGAAAATGATGGCTGGTCCAGTGCAGAGGATCCACTCAATTCCTCAGATGCAGAAGAAGAAGTAAAAGTAGAGAAGAAGCTGGTAACTAATATATTTTCATGTTTATAGGAGGGAGGAAGATATAATGTATGAACCTGGCCACAGTGACTAATCTCCCATAGACCCCTTGGAGATGGTATAAATATATTATTATTGTTGTTGTTATTGTTATTATTCAATGACACTGGTAGAATGAACAGTGAGTTGATAATAGTTTTGCAGCACTTATTTTAATGTAGCCTAGCTCTGTAATTGGTATCTACAGTATGTTGTTATGGGGGAGGGGAATGGAAGGAAAATGAACAGGGTGCACTTTGGTGTAGCATTGGAGAAAGGCTAAACCAGAGAGAGTTAATGTGGAGCCCTCCAAACTTCAACTCCCTAACAATTCAGGCTGGTTGGTACTGATAGGAGTTGTAGTTGGCACCATGTTGGCTAATCATGGGCCAAACTGACACAGTTAAGTCCCATGGAATGCTGGTGAAGTAATTCAGAACTCCATAACCCTTTCCCTGTTCTATTTCTTGGTTGTACAGGACTGTGACAATCCTGGAAAATGTATTTTAAATAAGGTTTTTTTATACGCATAGTCACTCTAGAGGATGTGATTCTGCTTCTTAGTTATGAGGGAGAAATGCTTCACCTAAGTCACATTTTAAAAAAACTGATTTAGCTTTGGCACTTTGATCACCATAAAATCTGTCTCAGAGTTAATAGCTATTTGATTGTTTCTCATTAAACCAATTGTATCTTCTACTGTGTATGTTTAGACTCCTGGTAAATACACTGTTGTGGCCGATCATGACAGAGGAGGCCCTGAAGACCTGGCGCTGAAAAGCGGAGAGTTAGTTCAGCTGATGCATGAAGGAGAAGATGGACTTTGGTATGAAGACCGATATTTTAAGACACAATGTCCGCAAAAGCACCTTGGCCTGGTGCAATGTCCAGATGTGTAAATATAGTTAAGAGATTTGGAAAGGACAGTGAGATTGTTCAGTTCCCATTGCTGATTTCTCAGTATTGTTTCTGACTTCTTTCAGTTCCTGAAACTGGTTTGCAAACCATGGAATACAGTTGATAAGAAAGTATTCCCTTAACCATGGTTAAAGCTATCAGATGGATGGGTGGAATTCACTAGAAAAAGGACTTCATGGGGAACTATCACTCTAACCTGGAATGTTGTTAATTTAGAGCAGAGTTTCCCAAACTTGGGTTTCCAGCCGTTGTTGGACTACAACTCCCATCATTCCTAGCTAGCAGGACCGGTGGTCAGGGATGATGGGAATTGTAGTCCAAAAACAGCTGGAGACCCAAGTTTTGGGAAACCCTGATTTTAGAGTATTACAATATGCACCAGAAGAAATACAAAAAAAGTTGACTGCCTCTAAACAAGGGCTACTTTGCTTCCAAATGGGACCTAATATTTTGATGCTATAGTTTTTTTAATAGTTTAAAAGCCAAAAAAATATTTTTTTTCCTAGGTATGTAAAGAATCTGACCACAAGCAAAGAAGGTTGGGTTCCAGTCAACAGTTTGTTGGTGCTGCTTGGCAACTCAAAATCTGCTATATCTCTGAGCAGCTCAGGTATGATTTTAATTGTAAATGCTTTGGTTTAACAGAGTGGCACTTAATTTGTCAAAGAACCCAGTACCAAGTTAGCTACAAATATAGGTAAAGGGACCCCTGACCATTAGGTCCAGTCGTGGCCGACTTTGGGATTGCGGCGCTCATCTCGCTTTATTGGCCGAGGGAGCCGATGTACAGCTTCCGGGTCATGTGGCCAGCGTGACTAAGCCACTTCTGCCGAACCAGAGCAGCACACGGAAACGCTGTTTGCCTTCCCGCCGGTGCAATACCTATTTATCTACTTGCACTTTGATGTGCTTTCGAACTGCTAGGTTGGCAGGAGCAGGGACCGAGCAACGGGAGCTCACCCCGTTGCGGGGATTTGAACTGCTGACCTTCTGATCAGCAAGTCCTAGGCTCTGTGGTTTAACCCACAGCGCCACCCACATCCCAATAGCTACAAATATAATTCTCTGTAAATTTGTGTTCCTTCCATCCAGAGTCTGCAGCTGGTTCCAGTACACTGAGCTCATCTTCAAGCTACAGTGAGAGTTGCAACGTCAGCAGCATCAGCTTCTCGGACATAAAGGGCTAACCTGTTAAAACCTCCATGAAGACTCTTGTGAAACTGTCAAACTTCTAATGCAAATGCCGGGTGTTAAATGAAACAGAGAAGCTACCATCACTTGAATCTCTCTCCATTCCTTCCCCAACACACACACACACACATGTTTCAGTGGTAGCTTACAAAATCTTTTGTATTAAAAAAAAAAAAAAGACATTGAATAATAAAAAAAGAAAATTTTATATAAAAAAAAGAAAAAGACATTGAATGAAGATGTAAAGGATTGCCAGCAGCATGGAGTGGAAGATGTGCGCCTTGTTGGGAAGAGAATCTTCTGGAAGGTGCATTATCATTTTCCTAGAAAAAAAATGAACCTGGACAGGGATAATGTGGGAGAATACTATGAAGAAACCAGGTTGTGTCTATTGGTGTGAATCTGTACAGTAAAACAATGAATATATGTTAATATATAATTAATATGAAGTTAATTGATCATGTAGAAGGAAACAGAAACATGATCTTTACAGGTCATTTCCCATGAAATCCTCCTTGAGGCAATGTATTAATATGCAGGAAATCTCTTACAGCATCGGGGGAATCCGTTTTGATCTGGCTGTGGTTTCTGGCTTAGTTTTTTTGAACCACTGTGCTTTATCTAGCCATGAGCTTGTTCGTAATCTTTGCTTCTAAAGAAATAGCAGTTCCACTTCAACAGAGACTATCCCCTTTCCTTTCCTTTCCTTTCCTTTCCTTTCCTTTCCTTTCCTTTCCTTTTTTTTAACAATCTATGGTGATAGCCCTTTTGAGGTATTTTTACCATCAAGGACAATTGTTTACAAGAATGCTGGTAATTTCATAAGTTGTTTGGTAAAACAAACCCCATTTTTTAATTATCAAGTAAATACCAGAACATGTTTTATATGGGTTGAACTTCCAGAAATTAAACATTCTATAATAGCAAGCAATTGTCTTTTACTGTTAGAAGATGCCTACAATTCATCTAAATGAAACTTTTCTAAATCCTTCCTGGTGCTTAATTTTCTATGAAATGCATGAGTATGTCGTTTGAGCAGGGAAAAATCATTGTGGGCATAGTTTTAAAATAAACGAAGATGAAAACCATACGCATTTCATTTAACACATGTGAAATAGAGCGATGCTGTGTAAACTGCTATTCCCCCTCAAGATACGATTTATAAATCTGCCTCACCGAAGGCTAGTAGTATGTAAACTGATGTATAAACCACATTGGATTCATCCATACACCTGAATTAACTTACAGCTCATAGCGTATGTACCTCATTCATATATTATCAAAGAAGTGAATGTTTGGTGGTCAGCACTTAATGAATACTAGGCAATTAGAATCTGGCAAGATAAAACTAATTTGGATTTTGTTTTTCCCCCTGAAGTATAAATAGCATCTCAGATTGTTGTTTCAAACGTCAGGAACAAGTTCTGGCTTATAGTTAACAATCAAACTGTGACTGGCTCTGGTCAGTGCAGAATTTTATATCTGTTTGTATATGTTCATATTTATATATATATATATTTGTGTGTGTATGTGTATTAATGTAAAATATGTATTTATACACTTCCGGCTGCTAAAGATGGCCTCTGTATGTCCTAAATTTCTTAATACGGCAGCAATGTAAAGGTTGTACAAGGCTTTACTTTATATATTTTCCAGCACAGAAAAGTGCATCTCTTGAAAGCATCTTAAACAAATGAGATTGTGCCAGCCAGGGCACTGTCTGTTCTGTTGTGGTCATAAAATAGCAATAGTATTTTGTAATTTATTTTGTAAATAGGAGTTTGGGAGTGGGGACCCCTCTCTTGCAAAATCGTCCTAGAAGGAAGGATACAATTATGATGCATCCACAGGCCTTCATCATCATTAACACAAACAAACACACACACACACACACACACACACACACACACACCCCTTCCTCTGTCAGTGGCCCTAGCTTGGGATACTGCCAAAAAATAAATGACTTTTCTTGCATAGACTTAATAAATTGGTTTATTGCTTCTCTGGCTCAAGTGAGAGGAGTTATTACTGGGAACGAAAACCACAGAGAAAGCCCTTATATTAGAGGCTGTCTCTTTTTACATTGTCCCTGACAATGCCTTTTCCTTGTTCATGTGGTTGTACATATACCATTGCACTTTAATACGACCCACGTTTCAATTTTCTACTGCTGTTGTAAATTACAATTACAGAATCTGATGTCTTTATTGTATATGTATGAAACTTTGAATAAAATTCAGCATTTCTTGCTGGGTCTCCTCAACATGATGGCGATTTCTATTTTGTGTGGGTGTGTTAACACGGTACCACAGTGTGTCGGAAGTTGATGCAGCAAGTCTTAAGGGAGGAATCCTATGTACAAAAAGCTAGCGTAAAGCAAAGCATTGGTAAATTAAGCCAGCAAAGCTACACCAGATCCAAACCCCACTCAGCTTAGGCTTTTGCCTAAGCCTAACAGAGGGGAAACAAGATTTTCAAATAATATTCTGTGTTGGGTTGCCAGATTGTGACTGAGCCAAACTGGCTCAGGATCCAACCTAAATCCTCCCTTTCTGGTCCCAACTCCAGATCCCAGATTCTTGGCTCAGCGCCAGCATATCTCTGGCTGAGCTAGAGATCCTCAGTTTCTCAATCTGGCAGATCTTCCCATGGGAGTACCCCTTAAAGTGTGCCTGTCCTCTGTTTAAAAATATATATATATTTGTGTACACTGGGCATCCTAAATACTAGCAGTAATATCCCTATCCCAGAAAAACTTTGGGTTTGCTTTTTGTTGTGAAAGATACCAAGTCATTGAATCCACCGCAAGTCAGGATTGAATTTGCTAAAGTGTACGTTGCAGATGGAAAGGGACTTGATGGATAGCAATGGGGAGACTGTTGAAGGCAGTGCTTTTTTTCCTAGGGGTACTAATACCCCAAAATTTTGTGGATCTAAGTTTGGCCTCATTGAGGGGCAGTATTTCAATATGAGTAGGAAAGTGAGAGTACCCCTAAACATTTTTTTAAAGGAAAAAAAAGCACTGGTTGCAGGCATCAGGCAAAATTATTTCAAGCCTTAACTTCTAAACCAATTGCAATGTGTTTTAACAAATTCTGGCATAAAAGGGTTCTAAATAATAAAGGGGGGTTTCCCTTTCATGCACATTCTCTACCTCAGCTTGGGTTGACGATTCAATACTATTCAAGTGGCATTCTTGCAGACCCAGCCATGAGCGCAAACAGAGCGCAAATAATGTCTCTTGCAAAGGGCCTGAGGTTAGCCTCACTCAGATGGCTCTCTTCATTCCAAGCTGCCTGTTTAAGGGCAGCCAATAAGCTCTCTTTTACAGCTTTTAAATGGCTTTTGCACATTGAACATGGAAAGGATGCAAACCTTTAGCTAGTGGGTCAGTTTGGTTTTCTGTCTGCCCAGTAATCTTCGGCCAAGTAGCGGCTAGTGCTGGATGTTTAAGAGGAAATGCTTCTAATTTGTGGCCATCCTACTTTCAGCAATCTGTGTTGCTGGAACATGCAGGAAGGCTTCTTTAACTGACCCATTTTCACTGGCAGCCATGGGGTGGAGTGGGGGGGAAGAGACTGGCTTAGGATCCCAGTGCTCTGAAGGCAGCCCTGTATAGGGAAGTTTTTTTATGTTTGATGTTTTAGTGTGTTTGATGTTTTGATTTGCTGGAAGCTAGCCAGAGTGACTGGGGCAACCCAGTCGGTTGGGCGGCATATAAAAAATGAAATTGTTGTTGTTGTTGTTGTTATGGCAGTTGGCAGGGAGAAGGTATAGTATACCGTTTTCCAGATTTAAATGCCCCTCTCTGCTGCTGTTCTGTCGAACCAGCAGTGGTTTTTCCTGATAGGCTACACATCTGTATGTGTTTTAATAGGGGAAATGACATGATTTGATTATTATTACTACTTTTAATAAATAAAAACTGTCAGCATATTGTTATCCCAATCCAGTTCATGTTTTGCCAGATAGCTGCTATCGGGAGACCCTAATTGTATATTGTTTGCATGGAATCTAATTTGGTCCTTGAAGACCAAAGAAATGGTTTGCAACCTGCATAGACTTCTGCCATCATCTCTATAATATCATCTCAGATGAAGAAAAAACCATGACCGCTGCCACTATAACATTTCTCAATTCCCTTAACCCTACGGTCTCCGAAACTTCCTCTCGTCTCCTCTCTTGCAGAAATTCCCTCCCTCCCACTTCCTTTGTGCATTGTATTTTTAACCACCAATATCACAGACTAAACCCACAGTATTCTGCCACTGTAACCCAAGTTACTGCAGTACATTATAGAACTCCCATGTTGAGGCATGTTCATATTACCACTTGCTCCACATCCAATGCGCTCTCACTGCTATTTTTTTAAAACCGCATTCACATAGCATTAGTCACAGTTCATATCGACCCTGTCGTTTCTTGACAAATACTGCTTTTTGCTGGATTTTTCTCTTACACCAACTTCAATCTGACTAGAAAACTGGATGTGAAGTAAGTGGTCATGTGGACATTTGAGGCAGCCATCACAGCATGTGCAGATCACAGCATCATGGATAAGATTGGCAGGGGGGTTGCAGAGTCCAGAAATGCCCCCCCCAACGTGTGTGTGTGGTGAAGAAATCCCCCCCTCCACCTCTTGATGTGAACAATTCAGTGCTAATCTGTCTGGAAACACAGTGGAGAAGAATAACCTCACTGCATTTTAAGCCACTGTTGTCAACATAACCTTGCACTTCTGTAGCTATCTCCTGCACATTACAAATACACTCCTTGTCCCAACTTTCAGAAGCGTAGCCATGTTAATCTGTTTAGCAGCAAAATCAGCAAGGTACCATCTTAAAGACAAGCAGATGAAAGATTGCATAACCTTTTGTGGACTAACGTTAACTTCATGGGGGGGGGGGGAAATACTCCTGGTACCAGACAACCAAAGCATAGTCTGTACTTAACATTGCCTGGTGCAAGGAATGTATTTCGTACCAGGAATAGGAATTTGAGATAAGGAAAGGTCAGTTCATACTGTCCACCTATAAAATTCCAGTAGTAGAATGGAAACATTCTTTGGTTTATGCTTCATTAGAGCTGTAGAACAAGTCTAAGGATTAATCAATCATTTGATAAAATCAAAGTGCGTATGTATTACGGGGTTGGTGTTAGAGGATCTGCAGTGAATACAAAAAAACCCCAAGCGTCTATGTTTTCCAAGGACAGTGCCAGATTTACAGAAGCTGTCTCTGTTTCTGATTTGATCCCATAATGTCCCACTTTTCCTTAGGACGTCCCTATATTCATCAGAAAAATGTTGGAGGATATGGAGTTATGTGACACCCCCCCCCGACATAACACCCTGCATAGGGAAGGTTTTTTTAATGTTTAATGTTGTATTGTGTTTTTATATATGTTGAAAACCGCCCCAAGTGACTGGGGAAACCCAATCAGATTTGTGGGGTATTATTATTATTATTATTATTATTATTATTATTATTATTATTATTGAATAGGACATTCCTATTTCCATCAGAGAAATGTTGGAGCATATCTCATCATCACAAAATTGCAAGGTTCAAAAATACTGTCCAGGTAGGTCCCCGACATCTGACCACCAAGAAAGACACGTCGATGACCCAGTTAGTTATAATGGTGATACAGAAAAGCAAGTACAAATTTGGATTGTTTTTATTATTGGCAGCCCCTCATTTCCTCCTAGATTAAGGTGACAGCCTTTACCAAGGTCAGTGCCAGACCCTGTTGAAAATGGGCTCCCCCAAAATTCACCGTCCTATTTATGAGTGGCAAAATGAGGGAGGCGGTGAAGATTCTCCAAATATTCCTGGGGGAGGGACGGGTGGCAGAATTATCCCAACAGTTTCAGTATGACTGAAAAAAAGAAATTTCTCCACACACACACACACACACACAAGCACCTCTCGGTGAAACTTTTAATTAGTTTGTAGCAGAGGACAAAGGAAGCTTATGGCCTAAGAAAGGACTGGAAGGAGTAAGGCCAAATACGGGAAGGGAAGCAGTGTTGCCAGTGTGGTGTAGTGGTTGAGAGCGGTAGTCTCGTAATCTGGGGAACCGGGTTCGCATCTCCGCTCCTCCACATGCAGCTGCTGGGTGACCTTGGGCTAGTCACACTTCTCTGAAGTCTCTCAGCCCCACTCACCTCACAGAGTGTTTGCTGTGGGGGAGGAAGGGAAAGGAGAATGTTAGCTGCTTTGAGACTCCTTAAAAAAGGGAGTGAAAGGCGGGGTATCAAATCCAAACTCTTCTTCTCATGAGGCGCACCCTTTTTGTCCATTTCTTAACAGAGCTGCCCAACCCCTTCCATGCTCTAGGGCTTGCTTGTTTTTATCCTGTGGGCCAGTCCTCTGGGAGTGCAGTGGAGAGGACAAAGTGAGGGAGCCACTCTTCCCCTTCACAATAAGAGGACATGACTGGAGTCCCACCCAAATCTGAAGTGTTTTTGGTGGAGACATGTGAGAGGCCTTCTCAGGGCTGTATACTATACTTTCTGTGGGGAGGCCACATGCTTGCTTTCCTTTTGTGAAGAGGCTTGTTTTATCTTTTCTCATCTGCCGCCTAAGAGGTTTTAACGGTTTGGTGTCCTGCGATTTTCTTAAGACTCTTCTAATTTTACTTTACATACAGTGCCAGATTACCAAATAGGCCCTGCGATCAAACACATCAAAACAATAACTGATTTGATCCTGAGAGGAAAATGCAATCAAGTTTTAGGATATATATTCAACTTCCTAGGATTTAATTCCAGCACCATTTACACGCTGTAGATACAGTGGTACCTTGGGTTAAGTACTTAATTTGTTCTGGAGGTCCGTACTTAACCTGAAACTGTTCTTAACCTGAAGCACCACTTTAGCTCATGGGGCCTCCCGCTGCCACCACACGATTTGTGTTCTCATCCTGAAGCAAAGTTCTTAACCGAGGTACTATTTCTGGGTTAGCGGAGTCTGTAGCCTGAAGCGTATGTAACCCGAGGTACCACTGTACTTTTATTTTCTTCATTGTGTTTCGCTGGTTCTGTTGTCAGCTGGCTTTCACACTGTGTAGAAAAGCAGGCCTTTACTCAGGGGTAGGAAACCTCATGGTCAGAGGCTGAATGCAGCTGTCCAGGACACAGCCCTCAACCCTCTTCCTAGGCCATTCAGTCCCCTTCCCAGTCCACACACCCTTTTCCCAGACGAAAACCCTCTGCAGTCTCCTCAACTTTTTTTTCTGGGTGGAATGTGTCCTCGAACTATGACAAAACCTCTTTTTGGAGGAATGAGAGATACGTATGGGATGTTCGCGTATGTAGAAATATTTTTTGTGTGCAAAGCCAAGAGTCACACCTGTTGCTTGGGCCCAGTCTTATTCAACATCTTTATCAACGACTTGGATGATGGACTCAAGGGCATCCTGATCAAATTTGCAGATGACACCAAACTGGGAGGGGTGGCTAACACCCCAGAGGACAGGATCACACTTCAAAACGACCTTGACAGATTAGAGAACTGGGCCAAAACAAACAAGATGAATTTTAACAGGGAGAAATGTAAAGTATTGCACTTGGGCAAAAAAAATGAGAGGCACAAATACAAGATGGGTGACACCTGGCTTGAGAGCAGTACATGTGAAAAGGATCTAGGAGTCTTGGTTGACCACAAACTTAACATGAGCCAACAGTGTGACGCGGCAGCTAAAAAAGCCAATGCAATTCTGGGCTGCATCAATAGGAGTATAGCATCTAGATCAAGGGAAGTTATAGTGCCACTGTATTCTGCTCTGGTCAGACCTCACCTGGAGTACTGTGTCCAGTTCTGGGCACCACAGTTCAAGAAGGACACTGACAAACTAGAACGTGTACAGAGGAGGGCAACCAAAATGGTCAAAGGCCTGGAAACAATGCCTTATGAGGATCGGCTAAGGGAGCTGGGCATGTTTAGCCTGGAGAAGAGGAGGTTAAGGGGTGATATGATAGCCATGTTCAAATATATAAAAGGATGTCACATAGAGGAGGGAGAAAGGTTGTTTTCTGCTGCTCCAGAGAAGCGGACACGGAGCAATGGATACAAACTACAAGAAAGAAGATTCCACCTAAACATTAGGAAGAACTTCCTGACAGTAAGAGCTGTTCGACAGTGGAATTTGCTGCCAAGGAGTGTGGTGGAGTCTCCTTCTTTGGAGGTCTTTAAGCAGAGGCTTGACAACCATATGTCAGGAGTGCTCTGATGGTGTTTCCTGCTTGGCAGGGGGTTGGACTCGATGACCCTTGTGGTCTCTTCCAACTCTATGATTCTATGATTCTATGATTCTATGCTCCACAACATTTTCCCCTCGCCCCACTTTTCACCAGCATGTGGCCCCCGGAGGTTTCTGATGAGGGACAGCGGCCCTTGGGTTGAAAAAAGTTTCTCCACCCCTGGTATAAACAGAAATAAATGAACTTAAATCTGATCTTTCTTGTTTGTTCAGCTTTCCGCCCATGAAAATTGGTTTGTTACGGCTTCAGTTTTCTCTCTTCCAGTGTTTCTGTTCCCCCTCCTATGAATGGAGCAATTGCAGCAGAACTTTGGTCACCGCGATCTTGCTGAAATATCAGCACACAATTTGGGACACAAGCATTTTGGTTTCATCATGATTTCCTGTCACTTCAGCATTCGGTTTTTCTTCCTTTTCCTGGTGTATCCGCTTTCACCGGCTGCAGGTATGACTCATGAAAAACTGTCATAATGTATAAACTTGAAATGTTTCCTTTTCTTGTAATTTTCTTATTGAAAGTGCAGGGCAATTTTGAGAAAGGATTCCAATGCTTCTAAATCTTCCTAAAACCAAACTGTTTTGTGTGACACAGCTGCTCATGTGATTACCATAATGATTTAGAAAAATCTGCTGCTAAGCTTAATGGTTAACCAAATTCCCCAGTGCCTCACAGATAGATCAAAAGCCAGGTTTTAAACTGAGAGGTCAAAAAGGCAGCAAATCTGACCAACTCTTTTTTATGTATTTCTAAAACCACCATTATCAATTATTGCTTCCATGTAGTTTTCTCTTTGTTGGTTATTGTTATTGTTATTGTTTTGTTTAAACAGAACCTATAGAATAATATCATGAAGAGAGAAACCTATATCACTGTGTTGTCTCCACATTTAAGAATTCAGAATTTTACCAAAATTACTGAAAGGGGTGTGTGTGTTTTTTGGGGGGCAAATTTTCTGGCATTCACAAAGCTAAAGAGGAAGGGCCGTAATCACAAAAAAATGTGATTCTTTACATTTTGTGAATTATTAGTAAACAAGTTGTGTGAACTGTCCATTGGCTCAAGTAAGTGATATGTGAGTCTAGCTATAGACTAATCTTCTTTACAATCATAATCTGTAATTATTCAAACTTATGTATTATTTGTGATACACATCATTTGAAAATAGAGGTGAAGTTATTCTTTACTGGAAGGATAAAATGTGACTAAAGCTAAACATGGTAAATATTTGTTCCAGGGTTTGTTTGTTTTTGCTTAATCCTAAAATACAATTTAGTTACTAAACTGTTTGAATGCAACATAACAGGAATAATATTTCTTGATAGAGTCAGCTCGTTATTTGACACAGAGTCAGCTTTCAGAGTGCACATTCTTTGTCAGACAGATGTTTGTTTAGGGGAAAAAGAAAAAGAAACCTTATGAAATATAGATATGCTGGGTTGTATCTGACAAGTCATGCTCAGAGTAGACCCACTGAAATACAGGGACTTGACTTACTTAAGTCCATTTATTTTGGTGGGGCTACTATGAGAATGACTTACTTAACTATCAGTCCCCACTATATTTAAGCCCACTATTCATGACTTTGAATTAATGAAGTAAATTTGAAAACTTGCACTCAAGTGAGGAGCTAATCTTAAAAAGATAGACTTGGGGGGAAATTGCATGCTCACAAAGATGCACATGCCTCTTAATTAACAGTTGCTTGGATGCAAGGAGCTATGCAGTCAACTTTGTTAATTTTAATTATATTTAATAATAATAATAATAATTTTTTATTTATACCCTGCCCTCCCCAGACAAGGCCGGGCTCAGAGCGGCTTACAAGCAATAATAAAAACAAGATGAATGATTACAACTTAAAAACAAAAATAAAATACAACATTAAAATAATGGAACATTAAAATGTAGCCTCATCGTAGGAGGAGAAGGAAAAGAAAAAAGAAAGAGAGGGAGGGGGGGAATCAAATTGGCTCCAAGCCCAAAGGCCAGGTGGAACAACTCTGTCTTACAGGCCCTGCAGAAAGAAATCAGATCCTGCAGGGCCCTGGTCTCATGAGGCAGAGCGTTCCACCAGGCCGGAGCCAGAGTTGAAAAGGCCCTGGCTCTGGTTGAAGCCAATCTAACTTCCTTAGGGCCTGGGACCACTAGGGTGTTGTTATTTATGGACCTTGAGGCTCTCCGTGGGGCATACCAGGAGAGGCGGTCCCGTAGGTACGAGGGTCCTAGGCTGTGAAGGGCTTTAAAGGTCAAAAGCAGCACCTTAAATCTGACCCTGTACTCCACCGGGAGCCAGTGCAGCTTGAAAAGCACTGGGTGAATATGCTCCCATGGCAGAGACCCTGTGAGGAGCCTCGCTGCAGCATTCTGTACCCACTGGAGTTTCTGGGACAGCTTCAAGCATATCCAATGAAACATTTCTTGAATGTTTCACTGGAAACTGCATTCGAATTTGATGGGGAGTAGTTTCTCTGTGGGCTGGACAAAGAGGGTTGTTTTGTAACTCAAAAGAAAATTACAATGCCCCATAAGACAATGAACAGTGAAGTATTTTTCTGGCTTGAAGCATTTCTACTAGGACTGTGCTAAGTATTCCTCAATTTTGACGTTTTGCTCAAAATAAATTTCACCTACACTGCCCTCAGCCTCATTTCCCCTCACATCTGTTTCACCTGGTTGGTTGTGGTGATCGCATGATGTGTATGAGCAGGGCTTTTTTTAAGTCAGAATGCCCCCAATAGTCAGGGGAGAGACCAGACCAGCCTCATCAAAGCCCTGCTGTGCCTCTGGTTCACAAGGAGCCCAAAGGGGACATCCTCTACAAGGATCCGGAGAGGGTCTCTGAAATATACTCGGAGTCAAGTGTGGATTTCATGCTCTTTATTCAGCTCATAGTAGTGAGGAATGAAAGTTTCCCCAAAATATCTGCTTTATATACATTATTTACACAATGGGTCGCACGTGATTGGCTAATTCCGGGATTCTCCTGTAGGCCAATCAGGTTGCAGATTCACTTCCACCTGGCGCTGGATGCATTTTGGATCCTATTGTTCTAGGACCAATCAGTCTGCTGCATTTTGGATCCTATTACACCAGAGGTGTAGCAGGGCTTTTCTGAGACTCTTCAGCCCCCCAACTAACAGCTGACATTTGGGAAAGCTGTGCCTCAGCTGAGCAAGCCCCAGATGCTCTGGCTCACGTGAGCCCAAGAAGTGCAGTGGGGGCTCATTAAGCTGCTCATCTGAGGCATGGAAGGCTCCCCTTGCCTCAGCTGAGCAGCCTCAACAAGCCTCTACCTTTTTTTCTTGAGAAAAAAAGCACAGTTTACCAACATAGCTTTATGATACCCTTGACAAAAGTCTTATGGATTGCTACCACCAGTAAGGTGAAATAGCAGTGAAGGCAAATGAGGGCAAGAAGGAATTGTTGGGCTGAGAAACGGCAACCTGGAGACCAGGGGACACTGATCCACACAAAACCCCCCACAGAATGACTTTTATACTCTCCAAAATGGACATAAAATACAGTAATCTCGGTTTAGTTCCATTGCCTGCTTTCCTCGGCTGTGGAGATGTTCCTAATAACTGTGGTTTGTGGAGGCAGAAAGCCAAGGATTTTTTGTTTTGTTTTTTTAAGTCTTCTTAAAGCATGAGGAAGCAAGCAGTGTGCTACAAAGGAATAAGAGAGCCAACACCATCTTTGAAGAGTTTAAAGTGGGATCACTGGAACGAGAATGCATGGAAGAGAAATGTTCATTTGAGGAAGCCAGAGAAATCTACAAAGATGGCGAAAGGACTGTAAGTAATGGAAGAGCATCTTCCCATTTTGATGACATTTGCCAAATCTCTATTAGAATCAGTGGTTTATAACAAACTGAACCATGGTTTGACATTACATGAGGAACCACTGGCTTCATGCTTTTCCTCCCTAATCCCCTTGCTCACTCCAGTTCCCTCCCAAATCCAAACCAGCAAACTGTGGGTTGTGCTCACCCTCCAAACCAGAACTGCAGACCCTGATTGCAAGTGCAAAGTGAAGTTTGCCAATTTGAATGTGATTTGCAGCTTCTTGTTTGGAGAAGAATTTGCCAAACTCTTAATAGCAAAAAGGTTCAGTCTGGTTCTTGTGTCTGGTAAAATACCTGTTCTACCTTTGGTGAGATAATGGGATTTTGGAGATTACTTGTTTTAAATGCATTAGTGGGAGTTATAAGATCTGTGATTCTTCAGGCTTTGCCAGGCCTTGGGGATAGATCTCTGAAGTGCATCATATCTCTTGTACAAACACGTAATTGTAATAAATGTACATACAGTACATGAACAACATGTGGTGTTCAACGTACCATTTCCTATATTGCATCTGGTGGGACTCAATTTGAAATATTGGGCGTGGCATTTATAATTTCCTTGTGAAACATTAAGCAAAGGAACACACGCCCAATTGGCTTTTGCATCACCAAAGAAGAACCTATTTCAGGTGAAATTAACAGAGCAGACAGAAAAGCCCCATCTGTGATATTGGGGAGTGTCTGAGTGGGATCAGCCAATTTAAGAAGCAATTCTTGGTTCAAAAATAGGGAAGTTACAAGTAAACCCAGAAGTAAACTAATATTTTGAAGGTTATCATGATAGTAGATGACTTTTCCCAAACTGTTAAAGTGTAGATGCTGTTTTACGTAGATATTGACGTTTTTATGCTCATATTGATTATTTCTGCTGCATCTCTGTCCTTTTCTACTCAGATGGAATTCTGGAAACAATACACAGGTAAGCTGACTCATGCTAATAGAAAATTTCCTATTGGAGCTCTTCCTAGAATTTTTGCTGACACTTGAGTGTTTTCATAGATGCTAATGAGTGTGACTCCAACCCTTGTCAGAATGGTGGGACTTGTCATGATGAGTACCAGAAGTACAATTGTTACTGTCCTGAAGATTATGAGGGCAGAAACTGTGAAATTGGTAAGATATTCCTATCATCCATCTATCTATACCATCTGTATCTATATCTATCTATCTATCTATCTATCTATCTATCTATCTATCTATCTATCTCTATCATCTCTCATCTCTATAACATTTAGAATATAATTCTGCAGGTCTTTTGCAAGGCATTTGGTGAATTAATATGTTCTCATATATTTAGGCCCAGAAACCAGACTGAAGTGCATTTATGACAACGGCAACTGTGAGCATTATTGCAGCGATATCCCAAATGCAGTACGGCAGTGTTTCTGTGCAGAGGGATACAGGCTGGGAAGTGATAAAGAATCTTGTATCCCAGAAGGTAAGATATAGAACACATACACCAGGTTACAACCTGGCCTTATAGATGCCAGAGAATATTTAAAAACCTTTTTAAAAAAATCTGGCAATTTTAATTTAAAATAAAACAGTATGCTAAAATATCATGGCAGAAAAAAAGATTCCATGCTATTCCCCATTCAGATAAAATTGTTCTTTCCCACTTAGCAGTTGCATCTTTACCAGCATATAAACTGAAATATTTTCTTTAGGGCTTCAAATACTAATCCAGCTAAACCAATTTTAACTACTGGCAGTGCAAGGAAAATGTTTTATGCCGAGTCAGACCACTGGTTCACATAGCTCAATAGTGTCCACACAGACTGGCAAAAGCTCTCCAGGATTTCAGATGGGCCTTTCTCCTTCCTGGAGATATTGGGGATTAAACGTGGCAGGTGCTCTACTGTCCTGTTCTCCATTTTTAGTAACGATACTGCATGGATACAAACGTATATCTGTCATGTCGCAGCAGTGCAGGGTCATCAGTTTGTGGCTGGAGTGCAGATTGTGACTTTGCTTGGGATATATGCATCAGTTTCAGTCCAACCTTTAACTGGTTTGTTGACTAGGCCTGATGTGACTGTAACAGCCTGTTGGGAATGAGGCACAGACCTTAAAAAAAGAATTGCATGTCACACTCTTTAAATGCATTCAATCAGTGGATTCAAAGGATTTCACAATACAAAACTGCCACCTGAGAATGAGCTTTTTTCATAGTAGTTAAGAACAAAAGATTGTAAATTTGCGCTTAAAAACATGGTCACAGTATTATAGTCTGAAAGCTCAAATGTATGTTTCAAAATATTATTTACTGGTGTTTCGTGATACAGACCAAACTCAGAAGTGGGGAAGGGCTCATATCATGTTTCACGCATAACAAAAGCTACATCTTTTTGCAGTTGATTATCCTTGTGGGAAAATACCACTTCTGGCCAAAAAAAGGGAGGACCGACAGGGAAGAATTGTAGGTGGTTATACCTGTCCTCCAGGTGAATGCCCATGGCAAGTGAGTCTTCAAATAACTTTAGTACAATTCTCTGTCTGTCTGTCTGTCTGTCTGTCTTTGCATCAGAAACACTGAATTGGGGGAGGGGCACAAACAGGTTACTCTTGACTTTCCATACACTGCATAGTGCATTAGGGAGAAAGAAAACTGTGCTAGATCCCTACATTTCAAAAGAGACAAAACAATATCCAAACAAAACCTCCAACATAACATTCACAAAGTGGTTAAAACATTGCAAGGTGTTCAGTGCAGACAGGAGAAGCTTGTCTTGTTTTTCAAATGTCTAGACAACCATTCCTACACTGATACTTTATACTAAAAAAAAATCATTTTTGAAAAAGTTATAAAAATTAGACGGATAATAGGAATAGTAGCAACACATTTTTTGCACAGCAGTCAAACAGCACACCTATTCATGAGGTGTGGGCAGCGGTAAGAAACATGAGCAAGAAGTTGTATTTTGAATGTTGGGAAGCACAACATGCGCAAGTGTGCTTTTTGGGGGGCTTTTCTTTTTGCACAGGAACAGAAAAGCCCAACGTGTAATGTGCTTGAATGGAGGTCAAACCCAAAGTTATGTGTGCTGTTTGTTTTGATTTTGATATTCGGTGTGATAAAGAATTCTTACCTTTGCACCTTTCCACAGTGTAAACCACCTCTCACCTCCCACTGTCCAAAGCTGCTCATAGCTTTGGGGGCAGAAAAAAGACAGGCATAGACACTGTTCACTCAGCTCCCCCTCTGTGTACTAAGTTTTGTAACCACTCTTAGGATGCCTAGACCCTTGCCTTTGCTTTGGTATCTCAGGTGCTCTCCTTGGCCATAAGGACATAAGAGCCCTGCTGGGTCAGAACAAAGCCTGTCAACTTCAGCACCCTATTTCCTGCAGTGGCTGACCAGATGCCCCTGGAAGCCCACAAGCTAGAGATGAGAGCAACAGGATGTTCTCCTGCAGTTATCTCCAAGCAAGTTAGTATTCAGAGGTGCTGAAAACATCTGATTCTGGTGGTAGTACATAGCTCTCACAATTTATCTTTCAGGAGTTCGTCTAAGCTCATTTTAAAGATGCCTAAATTGGTGGCCATCACTACATGTTCTGTCGGCAAATTCCGTAGTTTAACTATGCTGAGTCGCCCTTTAAAGCTGTTTTTAAAGGACTATTATTTTTCTTGCCTGTCTTAAATCTCCTGCCATCCAACTTCATTTGATGCTCCTAGGGTTCTAGCATTATGAGAGAAAGAGAGATAGAAACATCTTTCTCCCTACTTTTTCCACACCTTACATACATTCGTAGTCAGTCACACCCCTCCCACAAACATTGTAACTTTCCCTCATTTGGAGAAGTTGCTGCAGCCTTTTGATTATTTCACTTCCCCAAAATTTTAAGTGTCATTTAAACAACCTAACCATTCCACTCAGTTGAACACATTACTGGTAGATGTGTTGACAGGTCCTTCATAAATGCCAAGTAAATCATGTTTCTTGTAAAGGGTTTTGCCGTGATGGTTGTTGTATTTTCAGGCTCTCATGATAGAAGGTCAAATGCAGAGGTGCGGAGGTGTTCTGATTGCTCCGTCATGGGTAGTTACTGCAGCCCACTGCTTCTCACAAACACGTCGCGAAACACTCAGGATAAAGCTGGGTGAGTACAGTCCTCAGTGGAATTAAGAAGATAAACTTAGTAAAGAGAGGCTTGCAATTATGCTGTGCTGAAACTACATAGCACTTGATCCATATGGTTGGACAGTTGGAACAAGCTTCCCCGGTAAAATGTGGAGAACGAGGTACAAGGTTTTAAAAAAACAAAACAAAATAAACATTATTGTGTGCTATGCCATGCAGGGAGATCAAATGGCCAATAACTGGATCACTAGATATGTAGATCAAGTAAGACTGTCAGCATAAATAATTGGACATCAGAATCTGATCAGTGTGACACATTCCGCTTCTAGAAACACAGCCTGTAATATGAGTCCATCTGTGAGGAGACCAGGGCATTCCATTATGCCCTTCCTTTCCTTGACATAACATCCAAACTCTCAGTAAAGTAGCTTAAACTAAATAAAATATTATGCAGGTAGAATGCCAGCAGGGGCATCAAGGTTCCTGGCTCCCTGGGAATGTATTTGTTCCATTGAGATCAAAGTGGCAGACCTGGAAAAGCTAAAAGATGCAGAGAAGCTGGCAGATAAGGCCTTCAGGGATGTTACAGCTGTGTCCCATTCCCACAGTGATAGGTCCCCTGCTGTCAGGGAGAATGAGGTCCCAGGGAAGGAAATAATTGCTCTGGGGAAGAGTACCTGCTGGAGGTTCAATAATGGGAAATTATTCTGCCATGCAACAAGAAAATAATCGAAAACATAACTATTAACGATCATGCAGTGCTTCCAGACAACCTGTTTGTTGAGAGGTCATCCTGATTTGTTTCCACGGAGATTAGACAGTGTTGGCTACAGAATAACAAATTATTCTGATTAGTTTGCATGGAAATTGGATGATGCATCATCCAATGTGTGGAATGTATTCCACACTTTCCAGCACATTTTCCTTTCGCTTTACAAAATGTCCAGTCTTGTGAAAGTGGGTTCTTTGATGCAAAACCTCCCAATCAACTATAATTGCACAACCTAACTTTGCCAGTGTGTGACCCCAAAATAAGGACAGTCTTTGTGCTATTAATCCTCTCTGAATATGAGCCTAAAGACCTGGCTCAACTCTGCGATCTGTGCTATTAAGAAACCTGATACCTGTTGCTTAACAAATGTTCCTGCTTTTCCAGGTAAATACAGGATAGACCAGGAAGAAGAAGGTGAACAGGAAAGAAGAGTTGCTAAAATCATAATCCACGAAAAGTATTCTCCCAAAAAAGTTGAAAATGACATTGCCTTGTTGCAGTTAGCGACACCTGTCAATTTCACAGATTACGTGGTGCCCATATGTTTGCCTCAGCAGCGGTTTGCTGCAGATGTGCTGAGCTTCATTGAATACTCCACAGTGAGTGGATGGGGGCGTCTCTTAGAAGGCGGGGCTACATCAGCCACACTTATGCAAGTGAGACTCGTCAAAATGCATAGGAAAGAATGTGCTCAGCACACTAACTTAAACATTACAAAGAACATGTTCTGCGCAGGATACCTTGATGGGAGTCGAGACTCTTGTGAAGGTGACAGTGGTGGGCCTCACGCCACTGAGTACAGGAACACGTGGTTTCTAACAGGGATCGTGAGCTGGGGTAAAGGCTGTGCGGCAATGGGCACATACGGAGTTTACACCAATGTGGTAGAATACATTGGGTGGCTAAACAATCACATGCAGAATACCTCTAGCACGGCAGTTGTACATACACCCTCTCAGAATTAAGGCCTATTGAGTTCAATGGGATTTAATCACAGATAAATGTATACAGCATTGCAGCCTTCATTAACACTTTCCTTGTGTTTTTTTTTTACACTTGTTTTTCAGCATTCTTCAAGCATCGTATATCAATTAAAGGCTATATACTGAATTAACACTTCCTTTTATACATTTTCACAAGTTTATTCTTCAGTATTATTTTTAACATTGCGACCAGGAAGGGAGCATACGCTGTTTATAATTGTAGTGTAATCTTTAACATTTTTCACTTACAACAAGAAAAATAAGAATTTGATTTGATTCTTGCAGTCTTAAAAGTTTCAGTACAAAAAAAGAGTGGACATGCTTAATTCAGTTTGCATAAGGCAAAGTATTTAAAGTGATAGGAGATGCTGTCTCGGCTTTGTTCCTTTCTCTCTACACGGTTTGTGAATGCTATGTACATTCCCATCCCTGCTCTTACGCTTTCAACAACTCTCCGAGGTAGGTTAGACTGAGTTAACCCATATGCACAGAGCTGAGCAACCAAAATGATCAGAGGATCACCTTGGGGCCACCTTCCCAATGAGGAGTACGGATGAAAGGATATGTCAATTATGGTTCTCTCCGTTGCTAACTTTTCCAATCTTAAATTCAGTTCTCCACGTTTCTGCAACAGCTTGCAATTTTTTTTTTTAAAAACCATGAAAATTATTCAGCATTTTAGTGCAAATACCTCCTAGTAACCATGCTTTCGTGTGCAGTTTTGACCTAAGGTGCGCGTTTTTGCAAGCATGTTTGAATATTATTTTCACTAACGTAATTCATTTTTAGGCACCTTCACCCCTAATATATGCATTTCACTTCTCTCTTACTTTCTTGTTCAAATACTGGAAAAGGGACACCCATGACAAAATGTTTTTGGAAAGGGGAAGGGGGGGGGGAAGAGACTTCATTTGGAACAAATTGCCCAAATGGGTTTGTTTTGAATTTTATTGTGAACAGAGAGCTTATTTCCATAGATGTAATCAGCTTTTGACTTACAGACACACTTCCTCTGTGCCTAAATATCTGAGCAGAAAAGCAAGGGAAACTGCTTTTTGAAACATCCAAGGCACCACTTTGCCTTTACTCTGCCTCTTATGACCTTACTTGGAAAAGACCAGGATGTCTTATCATTCAGCACAATAATTTGGAGAATCCTCATCCAAACACAACCCCGTTTGTTATGTGTGATAAGAGGTGCAGCCCAGCAACAGGAAGTGTGCTGTTTGAACCTTATTCACGACTAGCCCCTGCAGTAGAACAGTGTGTTGTTTTTCCACGGATAGGCACCATGGCTAGCCAGCTGTTCCTCATTCTGGTTCTCACTTCTCTGACAAGTTTCTTGAAGGCAGAAAGAAATGGTAAGAGAGCCTTAAATAATTTCTCTGTCTCTCCTTGCAATTGCTTTCATTTATTTCGAATAAGAACTATTATTTTTCTTTTGTGTGTAGGAAGAAAGTAAGGGTCACAAATTAGGAGAAGTCTTCTCCACCGAAAGGGTCTCAGTATATTATACAGTATAATGCATCTTGTTTGCCTGTGTATGGTGTGGGAATTAATTTCTAGGCTGCATATGCACCATACTTTTAAAGCACCCCCCCTGCAAATAATCCTGGAAACTGTCCATCACAGAGCTACAATGCATTGAGGAACTACAGTTCCCAAAATTCTTTTTTGGGGGGTGTTGCTTTCAATATGATTTAAATGGTGTGGGAAAGCAGACAGTTCTGTCTGTGAGATGGTAAAAATACATTCACTTTCAGCTACAGGGGTGGTGGGAGAGAAAATGATGTACATGACAAGGGAAAGAGCCCTTCATATAGCAAATAAATGTTTTAGATGAGGAACATATATCTAATATTGTTCCCAGAAAAATAAAAAGTGTGACACAGAAGGAGTTAATAAACAAGAAACGGTGAGAATGATAGTGGAAGTAATGTTTCTATGAAATGAAGAAATGCACCTAGTTTTAGTTGGGGAGGGGGGAATCATAACATTTCACAGATCAATGAAGTTGTGGCAATAAATATGCTTGTTCTCTCAAACACACCAATGTTGCTATGAACAGCATAACTTCATAAAAACTTCACATACAATATAACAAGACCCCACTGGCAATCTGGAACGATATTTTTAAACAAGTAGCTGGCTTTGGTGTTTTAAATTCCATTTTATGTCATCAGCAAAAGCAATATAGGCTTTATGAATGTTAACACCCTGTTAGTAAACACTTGGTTGGGCATGGAAGCAAGCCATGTTAATTTAACTGTAACCCACTGTTGAGTACGGTTGCTTAGGATTATAGTGTACATCACATGCAATCGGCCCAGTCGAATGATGATCTGTATTTCTTCATGTGCTTTGGCTACCATGGGAACTGAAGTGGCCGATATAGGATGGGACTAGGGGCATGGAAACAATAGCATCTAGTGAAAAAGTGATACCGCCCCATTTTGGGTCTTCATAAACCTCTTCTCAGGAGTCCTCAATGGTTGGCAGGGAATAGGTCAGGCAAAAGGTAGTATTTATTCACACCACAGGACCAAACAACATGATGTTAAAAGCACCTTTGCACTTGATGTGCAACTTAAATGCTGGGGGAGGTGGCTGATAATTATTAGCATAACAGCAGATGTGGAGGCAAAATAAGCCTTTCCTCACCTACCTTCTGCCTCCTCAATGCAATTGAAAACTTTAGAGGGGGAATTTTCAGGGTGATAGGAGAAGTGAATAATTTGGACAGTAGAAATTGAGGGATAGAGTTGAGAGGAACAAGGTATGAAAGGTGTAAGTCAGAGAAAACAGCTGGAACAGTCAAGGTGGGAGATGACCAGAGCATGAAGCTGAGGTTTTAGCTGAGATTTTGCAGATGAATCGGTAGATTTCTGCAATGATTTTGGGAGAGGGGAGAAAGAGGAAGAACCAAAGATAAGGCCAGAGCTTTGTGTTTGGCCATCAGGCTTTAGAGGCAGAGCCCAGGGAGTTGGTGAGAGAGAGTCAACAGAGCATCCACAGACTACAGACCCTGAAAGGAGCAAATGACAAAAAGATGGAGTGTGTGCAATTTTGAAAGCAGCAAGGTGATGCCTGCAGAAAGCGACTGCCTACAAGATGTGTAGAGTGGCAATCCCAGAATGATGGATTTTACTTCCACATCTTCGTGGCATGTAGTGAAATCCAATATGGTGGTCTAAGTAGGAATTTTGAGAATTCTTGAGACATGGGCCAGGGAAGTCTCCTGATGCCTGTGTTAGCCACCCACCCTGCAACTACAGGCTATTATGCCACCTGTTTCTTCACCCCGTGCTGTATGGAAAGAGAGCATCCAATGATCGTGGGAGGTTTCAGAGGGACTTTGCTGCTGTGGGAGCAACTAAAGCTGTGTACACATTGCAGTTTCCTCTGGTTCCAGTGCACCCACACCACCTCCCTTTTGGATCCATGTACACATGGAGTTACCTGCCATGCAGAGTTATCCTGTAGGTTCTTGAGCAGTCCTGCTGTTTGATGTGTTTTCCTTCAAACCAGTTTCAATTCAAAAGGAAAACTTAAGCCACTTTCACAGCTAAGCTGAGGTGTGTGCATTTGAGAAAGCCATTGCTCGTGCAGGGATTACAGCACATGCACAGACGGGGAGCGGGTTGCAAGGGGTGCAAAAACCCATCAAGTGAATACATTCCCTCCTCCCACTCTGGTGTGTACAACAATTGCAAATGCCACTTGAAATGCAGTGGGTGTGCTGGGTTTGGGATGAGCTTGCTGTTTTCAGCTGCAAAATGGGAGTGGCTTTCTCCTTTCCCCCCAAGTGAAATTTGAGAAGGCTGGAAGCGAAGTAAGTCAACCTCCTCTAGGGAGCAGCAGCCACCACAAGCACTGGGTGGCTTATCTTCACTCCATAGGCAAACATATGAGCCAGGCGGTCTAGCCTAAGAACTGAATCCCTGTTGCCCTGTGGGTGCTGCCTCATACAACATGCACATGAGACGGAAAGAGACAGAGAAAGAACCATGGTGTGCTTTCTATCACAAGCAGAGATGTGAAACCATGTGCAACATTTATCTATAAATGCAAAACAGTTTTCTGTAATGTGTTTTGAAATTTGCATACGAGGCATGACTTGATTGTTGTTGTTTTCTTTAGTGTTTCTACAGGATAAAAAGGCAAACAATTTTTTGGAACGAGTAAAGCGTGCCAATTCTCCTTTTGAGGAGTTTAGGCAGGGAAACATTGAAAGGGAGTGCATGGAAGAGAGGTGCTCCAAGGAAGAAGCCAGAGAAGCCTTTGAAAACCAAGAGAAAACTGTAAGGACAAAGCTGGCCAATGTGTTTGCTTTGCCTTCATATGACTGCTGGTTTCTGTCCTCTGTCCTCCGGAGCAAGATCAAAACAGGGCCAACAGCTACGTTCTACCAGCAGTGCCTTCACAGTGGAACTGTCAGCTGCATTTAACAGCTTCCTACTCCTGCAAATAGGGACGCGGGTGGCGCTGTGGGTTAAACCACAGAGGCTAGGACTTGCCAACCAGAAGGTCGGCGGTTTGAATCCCTGCGATGGGGTGAGCTCCTGTTGCTCGGTCCCTTCTCCTGCCAACATAGCAGTTCGAAAGCATGTCAAAGTGCAAGTAGATAAATAGGTACTGCTCCAGCGGGAAGGTAAACGACGTTTCCATGCGCTGCTCTGGTTCACCAGAAGCAGCTTAGTCATGCTGGCCACATGACCCGGAAGCTGTATGCTGGCTCCCTCGGCCAGTAAAGTGAGATGAGCGCCACAACCCCAGAGTCATCTGCGACTGAACCTAATGGTCAGGGGTCCCTTTACCTTTACCTTTACTCCTGCAATACCCTAGCGTTCTCTCCATGTGCTACTATTTCCCCCTCTTCTTCCTTACTATTGCTTCTTCCAGCTGGAGAACAAACTGGAACCCAGCTATATCTCTCCATATCTCTCTCCCTAAGCCAGGAATGGGGAATCTGGGACTGTACAGACGTTGTTGGACTCCAACTCCCATTAGTCCCAGCCAGCAATGTCAAGGGTAAGAGATGATGGGAATTGTAGTCCATTGACATCATTCTGCAGGCTCCCCATCCCTGTCCTAGACAAAGCAGAGGAGGGGGAAATTGGGGATAATAATAATGAAAAAGGGAGTGGACAAGCAGGAAGGGTCAAGACTGTGTATTGAATAATACCACTCTGACAACTCTGTTGTGAAGGTGCACTCAGTAGTGTGTGGTTGGCCCTGTTTTTATATTGCATCTTAAATGATACTTTCCCCATGCTTACATATATGTGTGCCGCAACTGATTCCTTTATTAATATTTTATTAACATGTTTCTATTATTTTTATTACTGTACAAAAACAGCTGAGATACAGTGGTTCTTCATAAGATATAGAACGGTCAAGACCGAAAACATAAGTCATTAAAATCATTAGAAATATTAATGTCAGGGGTTCAGGAGCAGAGTCACAGGAGAGGGAGGAAACGGAGAGCGAGGGGGAGGAGTCTGAAGGAAATGTCAGCGACGACAGTAGTCCGAGGTCTCTGAGTCTCTCCAGTGACTCGGAGGATTCACAGAAAGGGGCCCCCATGGTCAGGGCAAGGGGAGTGCCCAGGGGGACACCTCGGGAAGAAGGGGCCGGAGGGGACTCAGAGAGTAGCAGCTGGAGATCCGGACCAGCGTCCCCCCCAGAGTGCAGTAGGGGGGAGGAGTCCAAGGCATCGGGATCAGGGAGCGCGCAGGCAGAGGGAGAACGTGAGGCAGGAGTGACCACGCCCTCGTCAGGGAGCGAGGAAACGGTCATCCGGAAAGTTAAACGCGCGCGCGCGCCAAGTTCAAATGTGCAGGAGGGCGGCAAGGTGGGAAGCCCGGGTAAGGAGCCAGGTCCTAAAGCCCGCCGAAGAGAGGGGGAGGAGTCAGAGGGGTCAAGCTCTGCGTCAGAAGAGTCCAGGAGGAATGAGACCCCGGGGGGTAGTAAGACCCAGAGGAAGAGAGAGAGAAGGAAGAGGTGGAGTAAGATTAGAGTCTTGAGCTGGTGCACAGGGGGCGGAGACCCAGACAGAGCTTCGCCGGTCTAAAGTCCAGACGTAGAGCTGGGACGCTGAGACTTGTAAATGGAGACTATTCTTCAATAAAGACTTTGATACTGTACTATCGGCTAGCGTTGGTCCTTGGTGAGCTGGGACCCGGAGCCAGCTCTGACAATTAAGAATGTTAACAGTGTAGGTAACAAGGTATTAAGGACACTTAAGGCATAGAAGCTATGGTAAGTTAAGATAAACAGGAACTTAACACTGATGTGGCATACGTATTAGAAATATTAGAGTGTTACAAACATTACAGTGATGAAACAAAATTAACAATACAGCAGCTACCTCCTTTCTTGCAACACATCATATCCTTGTTTATTTACGTGCCAATTCTACTATGAAAGGAGAATCACAGAATCATAGTGTTGGAAGAAAGGGCTTCTGTTTATCAAAAGAGAAATAAAAGCAAAGCATCAATCAACACCTTTACATTGCATTTCTCTTCTTCCCCTCTAATACTTTATGCTCCTCTCACACTTCATAATAAGCTCCAATATTTTGTTCAATGCACTGAATGGCCAGAAGCCATTTATTTAATTCCACCCCCTTATAATTCTCAGACTCTTTCATGAGTGGTCTGTTTCACCCTTGCCTATCATAAATTATGGCCATCTGCTCAACAAGCCAGAAAGGCAAGAGTAAAGGTAATAAAGGAATTCCACGGGTAGGAAAGAGGGGAATCTGCAAGTGATAAGGGGGGGAACTCTGAAATAGCAATCCTCCCTCAAGTTGCCTTAGTCCAGGCAAGTGATAAGGGGGGGAACTCTGAAATAGCAATCCTCCCTCAAGTTGCCTTAGTCCAGGTAGTGCAATATTGTCTCTCAGTTAGCCAATGCTTATTTTCTTTTAGCATTTAGTGATGGCAGTCAATTGCTACTATTAAACCAAATGCAATTATTTTTTGCAAATACTCCCAGATCTGTTTGAAGTTGTGAATATATGCACAGCTCTTGTTGATACTTGACATAGTATTCTTCTTAATCTACCCGCCCTCCCACCTAAGGTCCCAAGGTGGGTTACATTACAACACAACGTTAGTACTGTTTGCTAGGTCAGTTCAGGTGGCTTAAGCAGTTCCATTATGCTAGGCGGCAGGCTGTAGCAGAAATTGGCAGAGGACTGAAAGATGTCCTTAATTGGCAGACTCTGTCTATAGTGTTGGCCTGTCTATACTGGTCCTCAGTTGGGTTACAGCCTGACCTAAGGTGGATCACAAAAGCAGCACTGCTGCCCAATGAATATGTGGTCTGAAAATTAACAAGTGGGTCTACATTTCTTGATGGGTTCTGCTGAGTCTGTTTGAAGACTGTCTCATTGGAGTGAGTACGGATCCAACATAACAGGTACACCTGTGCTTCTGGGGCAGCGGTCACAGCTAGAGTGAAGTAAGGTTTGGAGCTCTAACATGGCCAAATTATGGGAAGAGCTACTGCTGGTGTTGCTGCTGCTGCTGCTGCTGCTGTTGGAAGAACTGCTATATTGTTGTAAATAAAATCTGCTGTTTTCTTATTAGGAGGAGTTCTGGAATGTGTACGTAGGTAAGAGATGCGTATGTTTTTTCACCCAAATATTTCTTTAAAATACCGTTGATATATATTAGATAAAAAATAAATTAGTTGATTCATTGGGTAATATCCAACTAAGACAATAATCCAAGTAGATTTGAGTTGCTTGACTTCTATGAGTCTACTCATAGCATGACTAATGTAGGATATACATTATTATTATTATTATTATTATTATTATTATTAATTTCAGATTCAATTACACTTTTTAGCTAGGACAGTTTTTAGTTGTTCCAGGTTAATGTGAACTACTTTGATTGTGACAAAGGAACTGTAGCTCCATGTTTTAATGCTCCCCAGCCTGTATCTTAGTAGAAAACATGTTCGGAGATGCTAAATTGTGTGTTTCCACTCTCCCATGGCTGCATAAAACTGATAAAGGAAGACCCTATGCCACATATTGACTGATTGGTGCCTTCAACATATATATATTTGAAACAACAGAAGCAAAGCCTGCTGGTGGAAGAGTTTTACATTTTGGTGGGGCTGAGACTGAGAGAGCCAAAGTAAACAAGGGATTACAATCCACGTTTGCAAAGGTGCCTTCCTATTTTCAAAGGATGGCAGCAACTCTTAGAGCTGTGAGCAGCTGTTTCAAGAACTTATGATCAGCATTTTGCAGTAGGAATGAAAGCTGAACCATTAGCTCTTAATCTATATGCCCCACACATCAACAATAAGTGTGCTTATAAGACCCCAGTCCAATAGCAAGTTCTATTAATTTTAGTGGAACTTACCTCAATATAATGTCCAGGATTTAGGCACAGGAGCTGTAGCAACAGTGGAGCAGACCACCTTAGAAGCTGGTGGACTCTCCTTTGTAAGAGGTTTCAAAGCAGAGGCTGACTGGCCACCTATCAGGGACATCATAGTGGTAGATGCCTTGTGCTGACAGGAAGTTGGACTAGATGAACTTTGGGGAACCAGTATAAAAAGTGACACCGGGTAACCTCATATTTTCAGTATTAACACATTCATTAATACCTTGGATAACAAGAAATTATATTACAAAAATATATTTTTCCCCCAAATGCTAGATGGGGATCAGTGTGCTTCAAACCCTTGCCATGACCGTGGAACGTGCAAAGATGGCATTAATAAATATACCTGCACATGTTTGGATGGCTATGACGGGCCGAACTGTGATAGTGGTAAGTTGTGTTTCAGCTGCAAAATAGCAGTGACTCTCTTTTTTGTTGGTTTATTTCACCACGTTCTCTGAGGGTGGGCTCCATACAGCTCCATAGAAGCATCCTAGGCTGAGATGATATGGAACAGCATTTCTAAATATGTTGTTATGAATGTGGGAACTGCCAATACCATTTCTCTCTCTGCTAGTTTTCCTTCCGGCTCGAAGGTTGTTGGTCTTCCTCCCTCTATTTTCTACTTCAGGTGCACGTTGCTCCCAGGCCTTCTCTTTGTGAAACACAGATCCCATTTTTAACAGGCCACCCCAATCCCTGCCGAGCTGTGGTCTTTGTCCTCAACCAGGGTCTGTGTTCCTTTGGAGAACTGAAGACATGGCAGAGGCTGTCATAGCTTTAAGAAATAGGATTTATTCACATATTTACACCTGAATTTAGATGGAGGGACTACAGATCTCAAGAGGGACTTGTCCCTCACAACAGTACAGTATTTGAGTCCAAGGCATCTCTCCCAGCCAGCCAGCCTAAATCGTCCTGCATTTTTCAGCTATTACAAGCTTTGTGAAAGGCCCCATAACTCTTCCTGTTAAGTTGTGGGTTGACAAAGCAGACGACACAGTGATTTCTCCAAAGCAGCTCTTTATTTTGTAAGCTGGAATAGAACTAACTGAGGAACTCAGTCAGCCTGCTTATATAGAGCTACAGAACAATTGTAACTGTTGCAACGTTCTAAAACTATCCAATCACTGAGTGTCACTTTTCGATCCTTCATTTGCATACAAAACTATCCAATCACTGAACGTCACTTTTCGATCCTTCATTTGCATAACTATCTACAGTATCCCCCTGCTGGCCCAGGGTGAGAACTTCAGTACATAACACTTCCTGTCTCATTACATCCAGTTACCCTGGCAACTTGTCTCTCTTCACGCTGGAAACCTAGGAGCCAACTCCTGGCGTTCGTGGGGACTTGAGCCTCACAAAGTTGATGGACATTCCCATTCAAATGCTGTGTGTGCACTGCGTCATGTGATAGATTATGTGGGGCAAGGCTTACCTGGGCCCCCACAATATTTTATTCATGTTGGCACGCCTGACAGTTCTCTTGCATTGCCACTGGTCCTCAGTGGCTCTGCATTGTTTTGTAATAGCCCATGCTTGGCCAGGTCCTTTTGCATAGGCTAGGCCAGGATTTCCTCTGCAGATTGTATTTCTCCTTTCATATCCCAAAATCTTACCATTTATTAATTTATTGGTTTAGGGGACTCTCCCCCCACCTAGGAATGCGGGTGGCGCTGTGGGTTAAACCACAGAGCCTAGGGCTTGCTGATCAGAAGGTCGGTAGTTCGAATCACCGCAACGGGCTGAGCTCCTGCTGCTTGGTCCCTTCTCCTGCCAACCTAGCAGTTTGAAAGCACGTCAAAGTGCAAGTAGATAAATAGGTACCGCTCCGGGGGGAAGTTAAACAGCATTTCCGTGCGCTACTCTGGTTCACCAGAAGCGGCGTAGTCATGCTGGCCACATGACCCAGAAGCTGTACACCGGCTCCCTCGGCCAATAAAGCGAGATGAGCGCTGCAACCCCAGAGTTGGCCACGACTGGACCTAATGGTCAGGGGTCCCTTTACCTTTGCCCCCCCCCCATAAATAATATGCTGTACGGCACCGGCTGGGAACTAGAGGCAGACATCACCTATCATTTCAGTTCCCTGATTCTTTTAAATGTTCGCTACGGTGAGATCCTAAGGAAGGGGAGAGCTTATGCATCTGACTGCAGGGTTGAAGAAAACGTTCCTCTTTAAATGTAACTTGAGCAAAACAGGATTCCCATATGTATTTAGATAAGTATTTAAGAATGCTTCTCATGGTCATCTTGTTGACCACTGAGAATAAGATGCTGGTCTGATCCAGGAGATTTGATTCTCACGTCCCTATGCATTTATGGTATCCACACAATGGTTGCGTTTGCACGTAATGGTAGCGTGACTATCTGGCTTATTGTGTTTTATTGTGAATGAGCAATTCCTGCCAAATTGTTCCTACTCTGCTCCTCCAGGGTTTGTGGTTTCTTTCTCCCTAGCAAACCACGGTAGCTAGCCAGTCCTGACCCACGATTTGTTGTTCTTTTGTTGGCTTGCTGATCGTGGCTTGTTAGGGAACAACAAACCATGATTTCTGGTTCAAACATAAACGAGGCTTCCTGTTTTGTTTCTCCCACTGGAGCAAAGCACACAGTTTCAAAAATTACTGCTACGTCTTGGAGGACGTTATGCTCAGGCTTGCGGTCATGAAATGGCTAGACTACAAACCAATTTTCCTGAAAAGCAGTTGGCTTTTCAGTGACCCTCAACAATTGCCCCATTTGTCCATTGATAGAGCTTTAGCTTAAACAGTAGAGAACACAAAGGAATTACCCAGTGCAAAAAATAAAAATAAAAAATGCCTTGAAAAATTTACAACCTAGAGGAAAATGGCTCTGGCTCTAAGTAACATTTTAACCATTGCCTGAAAAATGTGTGTTAATTTATTCTTCAGCACTCATGTATTTGTCTTTTATACAGTCATACAAAGATCTTGCAAATTGCAGAATGGTGGCTGTAAGCAGTTCTGCAAGCTTGTAGAAAACAATATTGAATGCTTTTGTGCCAATGGATATATTCTGGAAAACAATGGACAATCCTGCATTCCTACAGGTATGAAGCCATTTGTTTGTTTGAAGCAACTTGTTATAATTATTTATTCTTATTTTTGGGGTGCATTTTTGCATGCATTGTCTTTTTTAATGCTACCAACAGTTTAATTTCGAGTTTGCTTTTCCCCTTTTACAAGGATATTCTCAAACTTTCTTATCTCCATTTTTTTCTCTTCATGTACTGAAATAAATCCATAAATTTCCAGGAGTCTTCAGCAATCTAAAGTTGTTGTGTCTCCTATTCACAAAATAAGTTAAAGAAGAGGAAGAGGGACATGGACTGACATATTGGTGCTGACAACGTTTTCTGGCTACTGCAAAATTAAAATCCTGCATGCATTAAGAGCACCCATATCACAATAAATAGCCATTCAGAAGCACCCATAGAATTTGTTCTTTTGACTTCTACCTTAAAATAAATCATAGTACCAAAAAAAATAAAAAATGTTAAGAGAGACACTGGAGGTACTATTTTCCCCCCTCGTTTTTCCCTCACCCAGCAATATCAGTGTTTGTTTTTTTAAAGGATTAGTTACTATAAGCCATGAAAGATGCATTTTAAAGTTAAACCCTAATTTCATGTCTAAACCTCTGTGATGTTCCGCATCTATTTATTTATTTATTTCAATTTTATTTTATTTTATTTATATACCGCCCTATACCCGCAGGTCTAAGGGCTGTTCACAGGATAAAATCAGAATATAAAACCACAAAATACTTCTATCTACACTTTGTGTTCTGCATCCTTTATTATTGATATATAGTTTGTTTCTAACTGTGAGTGCACAGATTCTGATGTGGTTTAAGGGTCTGAGAAAGAGAATTTTTTTAATCAAAAAGAATTTCATTTGACCATTAGATCTGAAGGTCCTTTAGCTGATATTTTCATTTTAAGGTGACCTATATCTTTCCTCTGTGCTTTTTAAAATTTTATCATATTTGAAAGGTGCAATGAAAAGATAGTTGGTCACAGGAAAGTTAAGTAATCATAGGTTCGTAAGGCACTCTTACGAATGTTTATTCAAAAATAATGCTCCATTGAGTTCACTGGGTCTTTGTCTTCTGACTTCCCTTCTTTCCTACTTTGTCCACCTTTCATCTTCCTGGATCCAAGCCACATCCAGGAGCCAGTTTCTTGACCCAGGGCTGGTTATATGGAGCATATGACTCTCTTCTTCAAACAGCTCCACTGGCTACCAATCTGTTTCTGGGCACAATTCAAAGTGTTAGTTATGGCTAAGAAAGCCCTAAACAGCTTGGGTCAAAGCTGTCTGAAGGACTTATACAAACCTGCTTGGGCTTTGAGATCTTTGGGAGAGGCCCTTCTCTAGCTACCACCACCCTCACAGATATGCTTGGTAAGGATGTGGGACAGGGCCTTTTCTGTGGCTGCTCCCAAACTTTGGAATTCCTTCCCTAGAGAAGCTGGACTGGCTCCTTCCTTGTGAAACAGGTGAAAGCATTCTTGGTCCAACACTCTTTGGAAACTGGCTGCTTTTAATGAGGGGGCTTGTGCCGTGCTTTTTTTGGTATTTTTTTGTAAAATTTTAATAGATGTGTGTGTGTGTGAGAGAGAGAGAGAGAGAGGGAGGGAGATTTAATTCTATAGATTCTAATTCCTAATTACTTTTTCTATGGTTTTAGTGCTTCTTATTTTTATCTGTAAGCCGTCTTGAGTATCTTCAGGGGGAAAGGCAGGGCATAAATAAATATAATAATAAAAAGAATATTTCAGCCCTCCGTAGGAAAAGGCATATTTTAAAAGACTGACTTTTTTGTTTCTGTTAAGTTGTGGGTGAACATATCAGACGACACAGCGATTCTTCAAACAGCTCTTGTTTATTCACAGGCCAGGACAGAACTGAACTGAAGGGTTCAGTCAGCCTGCTTATATAGAGCTCCAGTACAATGTAACTGTAACAATTTTCTAAAACTATCCAATCACTGAACGTCACTTTCGATCTCTTATTTGCATAACTATCTACAGTATCCCCCTGCTGGCCAAGGGTGAGAACTTCAGTACATAACAGTTTCATTGGCACAAGTTGGCTTGGTTGTGTTGCCTAATTTAAAATGCTGTTTTTGCAGTTCCATATCCATGTGGTCGGATTCAGAAAAAGAAGGTGGGAAAGAGAGAAGCAAGTTATTTAGAAGAGTTGGATTATAATGACACACAGATTTTCCCAAGCCCTGGTCCCGAAGATGAGGAGCCATTGTATGGGATCGAAGAAGATCCTGATGAGGACCGTGGTGTCAGAATAGTTAATGGAGAGGATTGTAAACTGGGCCAGTGTCCTTGGCAGGTAAGTTACTCTGTCATGTATCTTGTATAAATATTATATACCGTACTCATTTATTATCCATATTTAACAATGGACACTGATTCTATCATTTTTAAATGCTCCCATATTGTATTAAAGTGGGGAACAGCAAGGATCCTCACTCCAGGCTGTGGTTGGCTAGATTACTGTTTTTAAACTTTTTTAAAAAAAGGCAATAAATAGCTTTTACAAGAAGAGAGTCGGGGCTATGGGCCTGGAACCTTCAGCCTCATCAGGTTTCCCACAGGACTTCAGATTCTGAAGTAGACTATCCAGCTCATGTTCCATCCTGACTGAATCAGACAAATGAATCTCTTTTGGAATTGGAGTTTGGCAATTCCTTAACCAACCCTGGGCTCTTCCCATCAAGGCATTTTGCTGCCTGAGGCAAAGGGCAAGATGGCATCTCCTCCATTCTCTGTTCATAAACTCTTACTTCAGCCTTAGTTGTTGGGGCAGAGTCCTTCACTATACCTGCAGGCAGCAGGCTAGCTTATGGGGCTCCGGCCAGGCTGTATGGCCCTCACAGCTTTTCCCACTCCTTGCCCCTTAGCTTTCCCCTGCTGCCTGAGAAAGCTGCCTCACTCTGCCTAATGGTAGATCCGGCCCTGCTTCCCATTAAACCCCTGACAGAAATGCACCATGTCACTCAGGCACTTAAAAGTTGCTTTTGTAAATCTGCTCTTTTCTTTTCTTCCCTGTCTTTGTATGTCCTTATTTGGTTTGCTCCCCTCATTTGGCTCTGCCTTATTTTGATTCTTACAGGTGTTCTAGAAAGAAGACTTAATACATCCTACGGTGTCATTTCTCCCTCAGAAAAAAAAGCTACTTACTCACACAATCCTGATTTTTGTCCCTGCTTCTTTTTTCAGGCACTTCTGATAGATGATGCAGGAGAAGGGTTTTGTGGAGGGACCATTTTGAGCCCAATGTATGTGCTTACCGCGGCTCATTGTATAAATCAGACAAAAACGCTGAAAGTTGTTGTTGGTGGGTATTTTCGATTTTTATCACCTATTCAAAGATGCTGAATTGTAAAAAAAAAAAGTGGTAGGTGAGGTACACAGAGGTAAACACTAAGTTTTTAATATCTTGCCCAATATCTCACCAACATTCATGTTTTGTAAATAAGCCTTTGGATGTGAGCTGTGGCAGGGTGTGTGTGTGTGTGTGTGTGTGTGTGTGTGTGACTGATCTCATGTGGGATTTTTTAAAAAAAGAAATCAGAAGTGGGTAGGTGGGTGTGAATGTATTGGGTATGAATCATGGTGCTCAAAGGAAGGTGTTTTTCCCTGTGGGGCAACTTGCAGCTTTGGAATATCAATGGTAATTGAGAAAATGCACTGGCAGGGGGTGGGGAGGATTAGCACCCACCTACAGAAAGTGCCTGGTGGCGCTGTGGGTTAAACCACAGAGCCTAGGACTTGGCGATCAGAAAGTCGGCAGTTCAAATCCCCGCGACAGGTTGAGCTCCCGTTACTCAGTCCCTGCTCCTGCCAACCTGGCAGTTCGAAAGAACGTCAAGTGCAAGTAGATAAATAGGTACCGCTGCAGCGGGAAGGTAAATAGCGTTTCCGTGCGCTGCTCTGGTTCGCCAGAAGTGGTTTAGTCATGCTGGCCACATGACCCGGAAGCTGAACACCGGCTCACTCTTCCTATAGAGCGAGATGAGCGCTGCAACCCCAGAGTCGGCCACGACTGGACCTAATGGTCAGGGGTCCCTTTACCTTTACCTTACAGAAAGTGCAAGTCCCAATCATGGAATGTCTAGGGCCAGGCTGTCTGAGTCAGAGCTGCAAATGGTTGGTGTGTGTGTGTGTGTGTGTGTGTGTGTGTGTGTGTGCATAAAACCCAAGCTGGACAAACTATTCTGTCACCTGAGAGAGCAAATCCCACAATTACTTCCTCCCTTTCCTGGCAGGAAAAATGCAACAATAATACATTGCCATTGGTTTCCAACCTTTGAGTGACTGCCGAAATAAGGTGCTCTCACTATGCTTAGTGGGAAGACTGGTCCCAGAAATATTCCCAGTAGCAGACTACTACAGTTCCCAGAATTTTTTGAATGAAAGTGCGCTTCAAATTTCCTTCAAATATTTAGTAGGATGTGTACGCAGCCTTAGAGAAAATGCAGATCATCTTGAAGATACCTGGTGGGGCTTCCTTACCTTTTTGGCGATTCAGGAGGTGTGCACAACCCCTGCTTACCTCTGGCAGCTGCCACAGAATCTCAGAAAATATTGCCGTTTTCATCCCCTTTCTCTGTTCTTTGTTCTGTCTTCCACTGAATTTTTTAAAAATCTATTTGTTAATTTGGTTAAATGTATTATCAGGTGTCAAATAATAGGTGTCAAAATTATTATCATTATATATCCAGAAGTTGGGGTTCTGAGAGAGTGGAAAGACATAGTTTTATGAGCAAGGACTGGATGAGTTGGGAAGAGATCAGCAAGTTTTGTATTTATTCTGGATCAAATGTCATGGACAAGTGTTGTTGTTTTTATTATATTCTAACTAGAGGGGGGGGGAGATTAATAACAACACCACCCATTTTGAATACCAATGCATCTCATATTTATATCACGTAATAATTATACTGTGTTGTTCTCACACAGGGGAAGTGAACACAACGGTGAGCGCAAGAACAGGGACTGTTCATGCAGTGGAGAAGATATACGTACATCAAAAATTTGTTTTGGCAACCTATGATTACGATATAGCCCTCATTCAGCTGAAGACCCCTATCCAGTTTTCCGAAAACGTGATCCCTGCGTGCCTTCCCACTGCCGACTTTGCAAATCAAGTCCTGATGAGAGCAGGAAAGGGTATGATCAGTGGCTTTGGCCGCCTCCACGAAAGAGGCCGAGTATCCGCCACGCTCAAAAAAATTGATGTCCCCTATGTCGAGAGGCATATCTGCAAGCTGTCCAGCAATTTCCCAATCACTGAAAATATGTTCTGTGCTGGTTACCATACCGTAGCCCAAGATGCATGTCAGGGAGACAGCGGAGGACCACATGTCACTCAATACTGGGACACTTATTTTGTGACGGGTGTAATCAGCTGGGGGGAAGGGTGTGCAAGGGAGGGGAAATATGGGATTTATACCAAGGTGTCGAGATTCATAGGTTGGCTGAGGAGAATAATGCGTCCAAAGCTGTAACACGGTGGAGCGTGAGAGGACAACCATTGTCTCCCTGATCATGCTTTATTGTCGTGATTCACACAGGCATTTCCACGGGTGAATTAAATAGGTCGCTTTGCCTAGGACTTAAACCAGCCTCTGCCAACCAGGATTATTTTTGGACTATAAGTCCCATCAGCCTCAGCCAGCACAGCTATGCTGGTTGGCACTGATGGGAGTTGTAGTACGAAACATCCTGAGGGCACCAGCTTGGCGAGGCATGACTTACACTATGTTACTTTAATGGCCTCTTCATTTCAAAAGCCTTGTTCAGGTGTTCTTCCAGAACAAGAAAGATCAATATAGTATGTAGTTTTGCCTAATGCAATGCATTTTTGTATGTTATTTTCATTTATATGTATTCTGTGCCCACCTAGTACATGCATTTTGTGCACATTTACTTGTCTGGAGAACTGGATTGCAAAATTCAGAGAAGTGCAAGTTCTGAAGGATGTTTTGCTTCATGTATTCTTTATAGAAGCCAAATTCCATGTTAGCCTTTAAATGCTAACTGAACTGAATTTCTTCCCCCGTCCCTATAATGCCATAATAAAAGAAAGTGTTAACGTTTATCTGATGGGAAAACGCTATGTTGTTATACATCATTTTCAACAGCGCATCCTTTACAGTAGCAACAAATTATATGCCTTGTGGACGCTGCTGGGTTTGTTTTGTTTTTTGAAAGCATGTTATCAGGCCATGCGAGTTGAGAGCTGCCACAGAAAGTTAGTATTCCAACCTGTTCAGAAATCACAAATCATCTGCTAGCCTGCATCTGAATGGGCCAACCTCCCTGTATTTATCTGGCTAGAGAATGTACATAGCTAATACTTGATGATCTTTGTTTCATTCCATACACTGAATTGTAGCCCCATTTTCTAGTGACTCACAATCTCCCAGTCTATAGCTTGGCAGAAAACCTGTTCACTAAATTGTGTGTGTTCTCCCTCTTGTGGCCACAAAGTACCAATGCAGAAACAGTGCTAGAAATGTGTATTCCCCTCCCAAAAAGTGTTAAAGATGAGGGATTTTGATTAAATAGAATAACGTTCAGCATTTTCCAACTTCCTAAAATCCTAACATCCATAAGCCAATTGCAAATCGTACACATATTTACAGTAATTACGCTCTTAAGCATCTCATTCCTAAAAACCATTTGGGTGGAACAAATTGCAAAACTGTAATCGCAACTGAATGTATGCAATCTGTTTTGGATTAGGGCAGACAAGTTGCTTCATGTGTCCTAGTTCAGTGACAGAGTCCCAAAAGATCCATACAATGCCCTCGCTCGTTTACAGAACCCAATTTGCTTTCAGCTGCTGAGGGAAGGGGGTTGAAATATCTTTCCACAACACGGAGTAAGTTTTGGTCAGTTGTAGAGATACCCTGGAATGCTTCCTTCCACTTGTTTTCTGTTTCTGTAGGGAAGAAGTCCTTTCTTTCAGAGCTCCCATTTGTAAACATTAGGTCCTGTCATTGCCCTTTTGTTTTCTTACTGGGTTCTTGAACTTTAAACTTTAGTCATTCAGTAACTTCACCCAAGAGCTAAGCAGGCGAAATCCAGTTAACTGTTCCAAGGGAACCAAAATGGGAACTCACAACAACTGGACAATATGGTTTCTCTTCCTTGCATTCATTTTTCATCAGGCAGAATCAAAAGGTATGGTGTTTTGTCCACAACAGTGTTAATTTGCCATATATGAACATGGGAGTTGGGGGCTTTTAGACTTGTCATTTAATCTGTACCTTTGAGAATTACTCCCCTCCAAAACAGTCTTCTTCAGTTAATGTTTAGGTGAAAACTTAGTTGGTTTGACTCACATGGCAGATTCCGTGATTTATATAGATGCCGTTTATTTAGTAGTCAAATTTGATTTGGTTCACATTTTTAAAGCCAAATTGACCAAATTTGCACTTTCTGAAATAATAAGCATGTATATGTATATGTATATGTGAGCTCTCAGCAACAGAGTCTGCTTCATCAGATGCAACCAAAATTAGTGGTTTGGTCACATGGTCTGTGAAATACATTTCAAAGTTCTGGGACACTTTTGCCTGTGGCACTACCCACCACTAACACAACCTACTCAAAAGGGTGCCTGGAGAGGTTGAAGAAGTTCCCCCAGCTTGACTCTACAGAAAGCTATTCTGATCCCTCCATGCGTAGGAAGCGAAATGCACATGGAGAGAGATTGCGCCCAGTAGGTCTGTGGGCCAAATCTATTTGCTCCCCTCCACCTTTCCCCTCTTTTCAGTGTTTCTGTCGGCCGGGGATGCAAATCAAGTTGTTTCAAGGTCTAAGCGTGCCAGATTCATGTATTTCGAAGAGTTCCTCAAAGGTAATTTGGAAAGAGAATGCCTTGAAGAAAGGTGCACATATGAAGAGGCTAGAGAAGTATTTGAAGACACTGAGAAAACTGTATGTATTCTAAACTTTTCCTTTATGGGCGTATCAATCAAGCTGTAGTCCTGGCATTGAAATCCAATTCATGGCGCAATCATTAAGATTGCTGAACCAATGATAAGTTCTTAAGATGTAATCATTCTTGCACTATTTTTCACAACAACCCTGTGGGGTAGGTTAGGCTGAGTGGAGATTAGAAATCTGGTTTCCCAATTCCTAGTACGGCACTCTAACCACTGTACCACATTGGTTCTCACCCCTTACTTTTAAGGATCTTTTAAGCAGCCTTTCTGACCCCATTAACTTTTTCTGTCCAAAATCACACAGAGAAATCGTCAGAGAAATCAGGTGGTAATCCTATATTTGGTACAATATGTTGCTGGGGGTGGGGGAGAGAGAGAGAGAGAAATGGTCCACTGTTAAAAACAAGCAAACAAAAAAAACAAAACATTTTTTCCCCAGGACAAGTTTTGGAATGGCTACTTTGGTAAGTAGTTTTTCATATTTCATGATTTTTTTATTGGATATTATATTAAAAACTAAGGGATTTATTGGAGTTGCTCATTATACTAAAGGAAATCTGTTGATAATAGAGCATATGTTATGAGGCTAATATAGCACTTCCTTTTGCTCTTTTGTTTTGTGGCAGGGAAAAGACATAAATAACAAGTCCATTTAATTCCTCCAGCTCTCCTCCATTCTTGGACTTGCCTCATGAACTGGATGATCACAGAAGTAGGGTGTGAGCCAAATTATTGCAGAAAATTTGCCCTTGAAATAAGTGATGAGGCAAACCACTCCAGTTAGGCTTTGGTCCAATTAGTAATTTGGTCTAGAAAACCCAATTATTCTGTTTCAAACTTGGGAAGTGTTTAGATTTATTCCAAGTCCACTTATGAGCCAAATTGACTTATCTAGTACTTGGCACTCTGCTACAGCTGTGAAACAGATGCCAGAAGTGCGGGAAAATAGAGTTTGCACGTTTTTGCCGGGAAAGCTGAATGTCCCAGCATTCCTGGCACCTGGGCTGTAGCCACAGCTGCTTTCCAAGTGTCAGAAGGCCATAGCTCACTGGCAAATAATCTGCTTTGCATGCAGAAGGTCTCAGGTTCAATCTTTGGCATCTCCAGGTAGGAGATTTTCCCTGTACAGTACCCTGGTGAGCCGCTGCCAATCGGCATAGACAACTGAGGTGGACCATCAAAGCTGCTTCCTATGTTGCAAAGGGTATAAATTTCTGCCCTTCCCACTGCAGGAGCAGCAGCAAGGAAGCAGGCAGAAAAATTGGGTTCAGAAGCAGTTTGGATACAGATTAACTTGATGGTATAATGCCTTCCACCCACAGTGGCGCTGTGGGTTAAGCCACAGAGCCTAGGACTTGCTGATCAGAAGGTCGGCGATTCGAATCCCCGTGACGGGGTGAGCTCCCGTTGCTCAGTCCCTGCTCCTGCCAACCTAGCAGTTCGAAAGCACATCAAAGTGCAAGTAGATAAATAGGTACCGCTCCAGTGGGAAGGTAAACTGTGTTTCTGTATGCTGCTCTGGTTCACCGGAAGCGGCTTAGTCATGCTGGCCACATGACCCAGAAGCTGTACGCCAGCTCCCTCGGCCAATAAAGCGAGATGAGCGCCGCAATCCCGGAGTCGGACACAACTGGACCTAATGGTCAGGGGTCCCTTTACCTTTATAATGCCTTTCAAGAGTTGCCAAGATTCACATTCTGAAATCAGGACTACCGAAACTGGGCAACACCCCTTATTGAAATGTGGGTTTTTAGAGGGGAGGGAATGGGGTTCACAAAAACAATTTTGATGCAGCAGCAGAAGAGCAGCAGGAAATATTCTCACTATTCTATATGTACTTACTAATAATATTTCCTCTCTCCCACCGGCCCCAGAAGGTGCACCATGTTCCTCTAACCCCTGCCTGCATAATGGTGTATGCAAGGACAGCATCCGAAGCTACACATGTGATTGTAAAGATGGCTTTGAAGGAGCCAACTGTGCTTTTGGTAAATGGCAATGTTTTCTTTATAAAAAGGCATGTGCCACATCATTTCCTAGAATCTCTCTAAATATAACACTGGGCCACCAGACGGCGATGTGGAATCCCATTTTTCTCTACCTGTTTTCCCTGTTTAAATTTACAATGCTTTAACCTGAAACGCTTCTTTGGTGTGTCTAGATCCAGCTTATGTCAAGTAATATCTTTATTAATTACTCATTACTAATCTCTGTCTTCCAACAATAGCTAACTAGGCGCCATAGGAAAATTCACAGGGCGTTGTACACAATTGTCCCCCTTTCTGTCTGACAAGCAAGATATTACATATTTGATCCTTTTGCGGATGGAACCGAGATATAGGCAGATGCTTCTGCTTTAAAACAGATGGTGATGGGAGGTGATTTCTTTCTCTCTCTTTTTGGATGAAAAATTCTTTATTGAAATTCATTAATGTCATTACAGATTTAACTTTATATATACACATACTGTACAATATATATATATATATATATATATATATATATATATATATATTAGTTTAACTTAGAATGTTAATTTGACCTTATAATCTGACCTTAGATATCAGCTAAGCTAAAATCATATAATGGTACATAAAATAAAATAAAACAACAACAATCTGAAGTAAAATAAATATAGACTTCCCATCATTTCCCGATATAGTTGACATTCGTTATTTTGATGGGAGGTGATTTCCACCAATCGCCGCCTTCCTCCTACAGCTTCTCATGCCACCTCCATGCTGCTTGTGGGAGGATCTTAACAACCACATCTTGAACAGATTTTCAGGATGCATGGAGGGCTTCAGAGAGAATAAATTGATGAGTCACCTCTTCCCTCCAGCTTTCTAATAAGAATATCCCATGGGTGCAATTCTGAACCTAACTCGCCATTTCTGATCATAAAGGCAGTTGTTCTTTGGGTGAATGATGGATGTGTGAATTACTTTGTTTTTTGTTTTGTTTTAAATTTATTCCCAAGATAAATGGTAAACTCTTGACTTCCATAGTCAAGATTACAGCTTTAGTCTTTGCTGGAAAACATTGCTGCCAGGAATTAATGGATGCTGCAAGTGTCACAAAAAAATAGGGACTAGTGGTCAAGCCTGTAGATGCTGGAAAAATAATTGAGCATCAAAGAACAAATAAATAAATATTAGAGAAAGGGAGCCCATGTTAATTTTCACAAGATAATTTCAGCTGATTGTTAATTTGGGGTGAGATCTGCTATACCGTAGTATAAGCTGGCATCTGCTTACGCAACATGACCTCTCCTTCACTTCTCCTTCCTGAAGTCCCCCAAAACTGCTTTGAAGTTTTGAAGAAGCCCTTAGATTAGATTTTGCGAGGTACACCAGAGTCTAGAGCAGAGAGAAATGAAACCAGAAGTCCTGTTGTGCAAGGATATTTCCTCTGCATAAGTGAGTGGACATCACTGGACATTGTCCTTTGTTTAAATGCTTGTTCTATGGTTTTAAATGTGTCCCCCCCCCCCGTAGCTAAAAATGAGTGCCGCCATGAAATAAACGAGGGCTGCCAGCACTTCTGCTATCCAGAACTGACGTCGTACCGCTGTTCGTGCGCAAAAGCCTATGAACTTGGGCAAGATGCTAAATCATGCCTTCCCCAAGGTAAGTCTAGAAAATGGAAAAGAAAATAATTATTTTAGGAGGCAACAATACAGGCCAATGTACCATAGTAGTTAAGAAAATGAACTGTGATTCAAGTCATCGCATCAGTCATGAAATCCAGTGGCTGCTCTTGGCAAGCCTCTGGCTGCCTCATTCTTCCCCTTCTGTAAAATGGGGATAGCTGCCTCTCTTAGTGGGTTGCTAAGAATTGCAGGGATTTCCCCCACCCCCGAAAGCCCTTATGTACATTTGGTGATCACACAGGGTCCCCGGATATTTCACCGTCTATTGATCCCTGTGCCACCACTTTATTTCTCGCTGCCACCACCCAGGCCCTACCTGGTACAATACTGAGTCCAGTCAGGGTTAAATTGGAACATAAACTTCTGTTTATTTATTGCACTTTAACAAGCGTGTGGTTTCATAAACGGTATCTGTCCATTACAATCATGGGTTGCCTATTCAGACCTATAATTTCTGCTACCTGCTCTCACTCACTAAACCACCTCTCAGATATTTACTTGTCTTCCTAGCTCCTAACTGTTCCTGACTCAGCTTATTTCGCTACACTAACTCAACCTACCCACAGACTCTATCCCAATTCAGTCCCACTCCAACCAACCACCCAACTGCCAAGAAACTCCTCCCTTCGCCCCTCCCAGAGCTGGTTTTATTTCTCCATATTTTTACCTACCATTGTTAGATCAGTGTGCATGCGGCAGACATAAAGACCACTTACCAGTGCAGCTGGATACAACCGAAACAACCCAGAGAGGATTCCCTTGGCAGGTATGTGAAATGTTGAACACAGCCTTTATCTAGACTTGCTGTAAATATGTGCCTAACCAGTGCTTAGCAGGTCTGCTCCCATTTTCCTTGCTCAGACCACAGCTTGCTCTCTTCCCTCCTCTCAAGTGCCCCTCTAAACTTTTGCCCAATTTGCAGTGCACTCAACATGCCTTTGACTGGTTGTGGTTACACCAGAAATGAGCTTTTCTTCTGTAATGGTGTGTTCCCTGACGCTGTGCTCTGAGCAGCAATGGGGTGCAGAAGAACAACGTACCCTGCCCTATGGACTTAAAATTACTAAATTAAAGCCATGTACTGTCTTCCGTGCTCTCAAGGTCCTGCTCTTAAACTCAGAAGGAGAATGGTTCTGTGGTGGTGTTCTACTGAAAACTAACTTTGTCCTGACTACAGCTGAATGTGCACGGCTGACTCCCGTCATCGCTGTGATTGGTAGGTAGCCAAATGACCCTTTTGTCAGTTTGCATTTCTTAGTACAGAAAGTCTTGATCTTAGGTGTAGAGATCTTTCCTATTCTACTTAATTCAAGAGGGTTCTGGAAGCTTCTCTATGTGAAATAAACAAGCAGAAGGTTCATGGTGTTTGGGTTATTCATTCAGAAAAGCTGAGTACAGCTGGTTTAAACTGGTCCTGTTATCTCTTTCTGTCAAGGTCATGCTGACTATAATAATAGGCCAGATGGAGCCTAGGTTTCACACTTTCTCTATCTTTTCCTTCTGGTGTGGTGTTCTGTACAATAGTATGCTTTGTGTTAAGTCTTAGACTTATTGCAAGTTATTGTAAGTTTGAGTTAAGTCTGCTGCAACTGGATATCTTATAGACAGTGCCAATCCTGAATGTACTGGATTTGTGACCATTATGCTCATTTGCCTTCAGTAGCAGTAAAGCTCTGCTGAATGAAATGCCTCTGTTCTATTTTTGGGGAATCCTGCAAGCTGTTTAATTTTTTACTCTGCTAACTATACATTGGAATCTACTCTGGATCAATACTGAGTAGAATTTCAATGACATCTTTATCTCCGTTTTGAAAGCTCACAGCCATCTCAGGCATGTCTCCTCTTTGCAATGCAAAAACGCATGAAGGTACCTTTTGTGCACTTCCCGTACATTTCACACTGGGGGTTGTGCAGGAACTATTATTAACAAGACTGCAACCACTTTGGTTCAGGCAATTGGTGTAGATAACCAAGAAAAGATTACATTTCACCATTGCATTCCAAGATAAGCAGGCGACTGTGACACATACCCAACCTTACCAAATCCGTATTAAGAGTTGTAAGAATTCTAGAGAACTTTCCTAGCTTTGCAAAGTCAACCCACTCAGGATTTGACCTGGGCAAGAGTAAATGACCTTTTCAACAACAGTATGGGACGCAGGTGGCACTGTGGGTTAAACCACAGAGCCTAGGACTTGCCGATCAGAAGGTCGGCGGTTCGAATCCCCGCGACGGGGTGAGCTCCTGTTGCTCGGTTCCTGCTCCTGCCAACCTAGCAGTTTGAGAGCACATCAAAGTGGAAGTAGATAAATAGGTACCGCTCTGGCAGGAAGGTAAATGGCATTTCTGTGCGCTGCTCTGGTTCGCCAGAAGCGGCTTAGTCACGCTGGCCACATGACCCGGAAGCTGTACGCCGGCTCCCTCAGCCAGTAAGGCGAGATGAGCGCCACAACCCCAGAGTTGGCCACGACTGGACCTAATGGTTAGGGGTTCCTTTACCTTTACCTTTAAGGTTGTAGCATTCTGTGGTGTCTCTTCTTTCTGCCCCTATAAAAATTGGGGTGAAAAGACGGTAAACATAGACATGAATTCCTGCAAGTTCCATATCAAGTGTTTGCTCTTCTCACCAAAAAAGGATTTGCTGACAGTCCAGATGCGTTTGGAAACTAACAGTATCGCCTGAGTATAGCGCGTTAAGTCCTATTGAGAAATGGCTATGTGCTTATTCCAATTCAAGGCACTATTGCTATAACAACTGTTTGCCAATGTGAGCCTATTCCAAGCAAATGCTATTGCAACAACTAACGGGTACATCGTTATTTGCACAGGAATCAACAGGCTGCAAAGAGTTAGGCAAGAAATACCTGTGAAACAGATAAATATACACATCCGCTATGATAGCGACACCGGTGAGAACAACCTGGCTTTGCTCGAACTCGAACAGCACATTGGCTGCAGCAGCCACCACCTGCCCATATGCATCCCAGAAAGGGATTTTGCGGAGCACGTATTGATTTCAGAACGGGAGGCTACTCTCAGTGGCTGGAAAGCCGATGGAAATAACTCCACGGGTTCAACGGCGGAGCTGTCGGTTTCGTACCTCAACGGAGACGAATGCAAGCAAATCCTCAACAGGACACTGATAACAAGGGAATTCTGTGGCTATAGCCGCGAAGTATCGGGAAAACTACTGGCTGGAGGTAGCTTTAGCGCTGTTGACTATAAAGGCACTTGGTTTCTGACAGGTGTTTTAGAACCATGGGCAACAGAAGCAACTAAGTGGGAAACACTTATATTCACTAAGACGACACGATACATGATGTGGTTTAAGCAAAAAATGGACTAATTGAAAGCAAGGGCAGAGGAATATGTGGAATGGCAAGGCCCGGGCATTTGTATGTATTTGTGTAGAAGTCAGTTGTAAAAATTACGTGTACTTAACTGTTGACAGTAAAACTTTTTGCCCTGACCTACGCATTTTAACAGAACACATTACTAACATCATTTAAAAAATAATAATAATGTAGCTTTATTTACACAGTACTAGCTGGTCCTGAGATATTGCAACTGGTTGGTGCCTTTTGATTTTCATAGCTACAATTGCATGAGTTTTAGCAAGCAGGGGTGCGCCTGTATGACAGGATTTCAGACAACACTTTAAGACATTGTCCTACATGCAATCTTGCAGGGGCAATGAAAGCCCATCTGCGTATAAATGTCACCTGCATAGATTGATAAAACCATGGTGTAAAATCTGACTATAAATTTATGCGAAAGACATTCCTCTTATTCACCGCTGTAGTCTCTTCAGTGGGAATTATCGCATTTATTTCTGTGACTCCTGGGATACACACTGCAGAAAGGAATCAGAATGCTTAACAAAATGGAGCTATGCAACTATTTAACAAAACCAGACAAACTATTATTCTTTGTAAATTCAATGTCTTTTTTTTTTGCAGTCAACTATTTCAAAAGATGCTAAACGGAAGTCGCACACTGTGCATGAGGAAAGCAAACAAGCTACACCAAAGCATTTTAAAAACGTCCAATTAAATAAATAAGTTTCAATCCTCTCAGAAAAAAATGAGGATTTTCTAGCCCTTCTCTGTTGTTTGAACACACACATACCACAAGATAAATGTTTACTGTTATTCAGTATTTATAGTCAACCAATATCAGGTACAAATGGCTGCGAAACACATTTTCATCTGTTCCAGCTACGGTAACATTTAACCAAAGGGTGTCAAAAGAAGACACAACTTTACAAAAACAATTTTAAAAAAAAGTTTTCTACAAGGCTTGGATCCAGCACAGTTCCACAAGGCAGCCTCGCCAGATCCTCCCGTTTTCCCTAGCCTGCTGCAGCCTCTGCCTGCCTGCTGTTTGAAAAGTTCCTATGACAGTGCAGAGTGGGTTTGGGTTGGAGGAATAAGCAGGAAATCCCCATTTCATTCTAGCAGCCTCTTAAATACTCATGAGTACTCCCAACAGATTTGGTCTAAATTCATGGCCAGTTCCATCCTGCTCCAATAGCAGCCAGCGTTGATGGACAGCACGTCTCCATTTAGGTCACAACACATTCAACAGACCGTAGACAGTGGAGGAAACGGGTTTTGCTTGCTGACAACAAGCTTTTGGTGCTGGTGCGATATATAGCCTTTGATGTGACCCTGGAACAGGAAAATGAATATTAGCATTGCAAAGGTGAAACCCTTTATAGACTTTTGCTGGAATGAGATATGTATTCAATAAAGTACACAGGGCTTCCAAACAATATCATCACGTTATAAAAGCAATAGTTTTTCATTTGCTACTTAAATGGGACGCTGTGTAGTTAATAGTGGATGAAAAGCCAGAAAAATGGCAAACCTTTTTCATTTTTTACAGAAAAGAAATTGAGCAATGTGAGAGGCCTGCACAGGATAATAGACATCCTTTTGTACACGTATTGTGGTAGTGCATAAAACCACTGCTAAGAAAATGCCCCTTGCATAATACTTTAATAGTAGATTTATAAACTATTTGCCCTGAATATACACAAGTCTATGTATAGTTGTTGCATGCCACCATATATGCAAATAACTTGCCAGTGTTCATTAATGAATTGAGAGTTGGTTTTATATAGGCCTGGTACGACAACAACATGTTTGTGCAGAATGGTTTCATTTGTTCATGATGAATGAAAAACCACGATGCTCACCATATATATGAGGTTAGCTAGAATGCACTGGACTTCATCCGTATCCACATCATTAACTTTCATGAATTTCAGGGCAACCAGAAAGGCATCTAAAGACAGCTGGTGAGTTTTGAGTAACAAATACCTGAAAGAAGAACAAGTACACCTCAGTTACTGTAGCAAACCTAGATGGGAGTCCCACCATCTCTATCCTGTAAGTACCAATTCATATTTCTGTAAATGGGGGAGTACAAAATACTTTCTCTATCTGGGGAAACCATATTTGAGCCCCACCTAAAGGCCAGGCCATGCTAATCCAACCAATTTTTTCTTCCTCAGCAGAGAGTCAAAGCTGGGTGCGACCTGTTATAATACATGGACAAAGATTTAAGGGGGAAATAAACCTCACTTAGTCACTAAAATCTCAAGCTTAGCTGCATCCATTCCATCCTCCTTTATTTTTGAGGTGGGACAGAAACCTAAGGCTGTACTGCAAGCACAGGGTTAGGGGGCAAAATAATCTAGTTATGCCAGTTGTTCCTGAATCTGTCAACTTCTTTACCTTTTAAAAAAGGAAAGAAAACAAAGTTAACACAATGTAATTCACTTTTATTTCTTGCCCCTAACTTGATTTCTACAAGCTTTGTTCATATTCAGTGAAATGTTCCTAGAAATTTTTCCAAGGTAACTAGCATCATGGCTACCTAAAGGGAGAGTCGCCTAACAAAACGAACAAACAAACATGGCGGCCTGGCTGAATCTTCGTATGCCAGCAGGACCAGGGGCAGAGTCAAGAGAAAGGGGTCAGAGTCAGTCTTTCCCCCATCCTGGACGGTGTTCCCTTTTCAGGTAAAACTTCCCAGGTCTATAAACCAAATCTTAACAGGGAGATCTCAAACCAGTAAATGGATGTGAAATCCAATAATGGCTATTACATTAACAACTGCTTCCAGGAATATCTGGCACAGGTGCAAATCTAGGCCTACAAACAGGAAAATACATTTTTAATCAGCACTCTTACAGTTAGGAAGAAGAGAAGAAGAAGAGTTTGGATTTGATATCCTGCTTTATCACTACCCGAAGGGGTCTCAAAGCGGCTAACGTTCTCCTTTCCCCCTTCCTCCCCCACAACAAACACTCTGTGAGGTGAGTGGGGCTGAGAGACTTCAGAGAAGTGTGACTAACCCAAGGTCACCCAGCAGCTGCATGTGGAGGAGCGGAGACGCGAACCCGGTTCACCAGATTACAAGTCTACCGCTCTTAACCACTACACCACACTGGCTCTCTAATTATTAGGCCCTAGGTGTGAAAGGAACCAATTGCTCTGAAGGAAAAACTTCAGCTTGTTTATTTCCGCCATTCAAAATGTCACAGGACTCTGTTAATGAAAATGGCAAGAGGTAACATGATTCAAGCCAAGATGGCTTTTCCCTATATTTAACACCAGAAATTATTATAATAACTCTAAGTACATATTCATCGCAGACTGCCTTTTCAGACAACACGAGTGATACTCTTCTTACACTTTCTTGAAGAGATTCCTGTAGGTGATGATTTTCAGCTTCTCGAGAATAAGGAAGATACCACAGCGAATGAAGAATGTCTCATGTTTCGCCAGAGCCTCGTTCAATAAAAGAAGGTTCCCTTCACTAGAGGAATTTAAGATTAAGAAGCGTTTTGAAAAGGCTTGTTTTAAGGCAGACACATACAGCATGTCCTTCCTACATATGGTACATAGACATAGGGAAGGAGGTGGCTGGGCAGGGAAAAGGAGAACTGTTCCTTCTGGACACAGTAGTTTTCTATGCAGTAGGGAAGGTTTTAGGGGAGAGGGAAGGAAGCTGAAGCCCTGTTGTGAATGTGGAAATCAGCTCATAAAAGGTCAGATTCTGTCAAAGAAATGAAACTTACCTCACAGCCTTTGTAACTTCAGCAAACTGCATGAGGTCATATTTTTTTAAAAGCTGGATCATTGGCATGTGGCCCTGAAATCAAAGCACAGTCTGAAGTTGATTTGACAGCTTTAGGACAGCCTGCTCTTGAAGAATTCCAGGCCTCTGTTCTGGAATGGTTCTCAGCAGTTCTAACTGAGCCATTCTGCAATTTTCGCCAAGCATAAACTACCAGGCACTGAATACACCTCTTGGTTTTGCTGTGAACTAGGAACAACGCGGGTGGCGCTGTGGGTTAAACCACAGAGCCTAGGACTTGCCGATCAGAAGGTTGGCGATTCAAATCCCCGTGACTGAGTTCCCGTTGCTTGGTCCCTGCTCCTGCCAACCTAGCAGTTTGAAAGCACGTCAAAGTGCAAGTAGATAAATAGGTACCACTCCAGCGGGAAGGTAAACGGCGTTTCCATGTGCTGCACTGGTTTGCCAGAAGCGGCTTAGTCATGCTGGCCACGTGACCCGGAAGCTGTACGCCGGCTCCCTCAGCCAATAAAGCGAGATGAGCGCCGCAACCCCAGAGTTGGCCACGACTGGACCTAATGGTCAGGGGTCCCTTTACCTTTACCTTTACCTTAGGAACTTTAAACACTGATTTGTTATCAAGCATGTGGTGGGATTTCTCCATGGGTGGTGACGGCACATGTTCAGCTTGAGAGGTTACATGTTGTGCAGGTTCACCCTAGCCTATACTTGTCTGAGCAGCCTGGTAAACACAGATCGTAGTTACAAAGCGCTGGAGTATGCCAAAAGGTTTTTGTTATGTTCAGATGCCACTCACCAGTAACATTTTCACAGGCAGCAAATAAATTAAAATCATCCTTTTGTTTTTCTGGCTGGAGCGGTGGCAGTGCTCAAAGGCAAAAGATAGATACTCTTCGGCTGAAAACACAGAAAGAAGGTTAATGCCATGGCTGAAACAGATATCCCATATTTACCAATGGTAAGGAAACACTTTTTAGAATAATGGCGTCAAAGCTACCTGGAAAAGGTTCACGGCTTTTTGTCCTTTATATTACAGTTTTGCAAGTATTCACACTGAAATAAAACCAGTCTCCGCCATTCCTTCCCCCACCCAAAAAAAGTATTTATCATCATATTTGAGTGATGCTTGTATATAGTCAAGTTTAATAGCATTTATTTCCACACTCACTGTTAGCTCTGTGGTATCAGCTTTCCTGAAGGGTAATTATAATAATTTATTATTTATACCCCGCCCATCTGGCTGGGTTTCCCCAGCCACTCTGGGTGGCTTCCAACGGAACACTAAAATACAATAAGCTAATTAAACATTAAAAGCTTCCCTAAACAGGGCTGCCTTCAGATGTCTTCTACAATAAGCTTTTGCCTTCCAATGTTTGCCAGAAACCCAAGTGTTTGAGAAAGCAAAAGACTCTGATACACTGTTTTTGTTTTTTTAAGTATGCGACCTAAGTTGAATGAGAGCCATTTCACTTATTTTCAGGTCATTTTACTCCCCCGCCCCAACAGATATAACTGAGGCTGGCTTAATGTGAAGCCAAACTATCTCTCTTTTTTCCTCCTACTTTGAACACTGAAAGTAGTATATCAATAAAACTAGAGAAAGAAAAATATATATTTAAAATGCTTACAATATTAATGCAACTCCACCCACTTTAGTTTCAGGTAGACATTACCACAGAACTAGATTTAGGACATGAGCAGTGCTTTCCCCCTTCCTTGGCTCTCTCCTGGACAATCCCCTTTTCTTCTTTCAGCTTCAGGGCTAACTATGGGCAGTGTTACATTGACACAAACCACAGTTAGTGCAAACCCATTTCTAACCATGGCTGCCATTAACTATGGTTAATGAAACCATGTGGTTCAGATGTAATACTAGGCATAATTTCATCTGAAACTGAAAGGTTGGTGAGGGGGATTATGTCAGTTTGCATTTCTTAGTGCAGAACGTATTGATCTGATGTGTAGAGATCTTTCCTATTCTACTTAAGTCAAGAAGGTTCTGGAAGCTTCTCTGCGTGAAATAAACAAGCAGAAGGTTCATGGTGTTTGGGTTATTCCTTCAGAGAAGCTGATTACAGCTGGTTTAAACTGGTTCTGTTATCTCTTTCTGTCAAGGTCATGCTGACTATAATATTGAGGCCAGATGGAGCCTGGGTTTCATTCTCTCTCTATCTCTTTTCCTTCTGGTGTGGTGTTCTATATCTAGTGTTAAGATTTAGTCAAACTATAAGTTACTGCAAGTTTAAGTCTGCTGCAACTGGATTTCTTATAGACAGTGCCAATCCTGAATGTACTGGATTTGTGACCATTATGCTCATTTGCCTTCAGTAGCAGTAAAGCTCTGCTGGATTAAATGCCTCTGTGGTCTTTTTGTGGGGGATCCTGCAACGTGTTTAAGTTGTTACTCTGCTAACTATACATTGGAATCTACTCTGGATCAATACTGAGTAGAATTCAAATGACAGATTATAGATAGGAAAGATTCTTGAGCCCCCCACAACACTCTTAAATGGGCAGCAGTGTATCTGCAGAGAGATTGAGCTAACAAGGCTAACTAACCCACTCCTAGAACTTGTGGCTTGAAGATAGTTTGTACCTTCACCTTAAGCACTATTGCACCAGTGCAACGCATCACATCACATCACAATGGCATTACAGATAGATGCACCAACACAAACTGCTTAAAACTGCACAAAACCACATCAATCCGCATAACACTTTTGGCAAGAAACAAATAAACCAATACAGTACCTTGTTTAAAGTCACTGTCAAACATAGCTTTCCGTCCAACATAGTATCTGTATGTAACCCTCTGTGCCATACTGTATTCATCCTTAAGATTTGAGCTATCGATTGCTCTTATCAGCGGCTTGCATAGATGAAGCTTGTTGATCTGCAAACAAGCCTGACGTTAGCAGAGGGAAATCAACACAAAACGGCAGGATTGCTTTAGGAGTTTGGTTCAAGGTCGTACCTTAAAATAAATCTTGAACAGCTGATTCACCAGAAACAACATGCCCCACTTCTTGGAATCCTCAATGCCAGCTCGACTATAAAAAACATTAAAAATGCATCAGGATCAGATTGTATTTTAAAAGGCAGGATTTTTTAAAATACAAAGAAAATCCTCTAAGCCTCTGATCCACTTTTTTGCAAACCGACAAAAACAACAGAACCTAACCAAGCTGCCACCTATATACATATACACACATACAGGCTACTCCTTTTTTTAATAATAATATTTTATTACGATTTTCACAAAAAGAAAAAAAGAAAAGAGAAAAATACAAAGATAAAAAACAATTAAAAACAGTTCAATCTTTCATGACATATCTTGCATTTGCTTGTTTCTCGGACCTCCCCACACCTCCCCTCTTTGTATTCCAGTTCAAATTATTTGTTCAGCAAATCCTTTCCCTCTTTACCTTTATCCTTATCTTTATCTTAATATATTATAGCTTTAACTTTTCACCTGTTAACATTCCATTTTTGCATATTCTTTCATAACGTTATTGCTAAAAACCCCTTAACCTCAATCCAACATCATTCTAACATTCATTAATTTTGCAAATAGTCTTTAAATTTATTCCAATCTTCTTCCACCAGCTCTTCCCCCTGGTCTCGGATTCTGACGGTCATTTCCGCCAATTCCATATAGTCAATCACCTTCATCTGCCACACATACAGGCTACTCCTGGTCCAATTTAAACAGCGCATTCACTTACGTGTCGCTGGCACATACTCGAAAACAGCTCATAAGGAGTTCTGCTGCTTTTTCCAACATGTCGCCAACTTTGCCTTTGCCTTTCTTTGCCAGCTGCTGGTCAGCCTATCGTGACACAAAACAACCGAGAGTCAGTGTCATACTCCTACTGGCAGGCCTTTGTCTTTTCCTAACAGTAACCAAGACGAAGTGTAGAATTCAAACATGCATTTGAAAAGGATGAATCAACCCCCCCCCCCCGCAATCCTGCCTGTTGCAAACACACAGCTGCACAATCAAGGTTCTACCCATTTTCCTCTGAGAAGAACATCTTCAACATGTCCTTAAACACACCGTAGGCCAGTTCTCTCCTCCCAACCCCACGACCAGCAAAATTAGATTGTCTGCAGTCAGAACAACTGCTCTGTAGGAAACGCTTGCTTTGTAGAAGCAATGCATGCCCTGCTTACACTGCAAACAAGACCCCAAGAACAATTTCTTTAACCAAATTTATATATTGCTTGACCTCAAAGCATTATGCAGATCAAGCGCTCCCAAGGCAAGGCAAGTCTCAGGGTGAGCACAGAAAAACCCCACGGTTTTCCCCAGATCAGATAAGCCTTCATCACCACGCCCAGCAACCTCGTTAGCACCCAGTAACTTAGTCACTAGGGACGCAGGTGGTGCTGTGGGTTAAACCAGAGCCTCGGATTTGCTGATCAGGTTGGCGGTTCGAATCCCAGCGATGGGGTGAGCTCCCGTTACTCCCTGCTCCTGCCAACCTAGCAGTTCGAAAGCACGTCAAAGTGCAAGTAGATAAATAGGTACCGCTCCAGCGGGAAGGTAAACGGCGTTTCCGTGCACTGCTCTGGTTTGCCACAAGTGGCTTAGTCATGCTGGCCACATGACCCGAAAGCTGTACACCGGCTCCCTCGGCCAATAAAGCGAGATGAGCACCGCAACCCCAGAGTTGGTCACGACTGGACCTAATAGTCAAAGGTCCCTTTACCTTTGTCACTAAAGATACTACTTACACTATTAGCAAAAATGCGAAGATCAAGGGCAACCGCATACATAATAGGCAAAGCCCTGGAAAAAATAAAATACAACATAACAATGCATACAACATATCCCAAGTCTAACAGCTTACGGGGCAGTTTTAAGTTTGCCTGCAAGCACATATATATAGCCTTCAGAGATCCCCCTTTCATGGTACTGTTTGATACCATCTCCCCTACACCACGCTCCATCTTTTTTCTTCACATTTGTCCTTTCAGTCCTTCTTGCTGGGGGCTGTGCATCCTTTGTTTTCATGATTTCTAATCATCTTAGTTGGCCCTATGCACAACTAATGATGAAACATTTAGAGATGGCTTTAAATGCAATGGCATTTTGACCATCAACAGAAGAAATGGCATTTGCCTCTAGGTGTAAAATCCATTCTATTTACCAACGGCATAGTTCTCATTAAACGTTTACCAGATACTTACCAGTTTTCTTCTTTGTGCGCTTGAAAGGCTCTCAGGAAAGATGTGCAAGGGTTACGGAAAATTAATACACTGTGATTTATATAATGATGTGTTATTAAAGCAAACACAGACAAGAATAATGGCAACAGCGACAGGCCAGCCTCATGGACCATGTATTTCAGTAATTCACTACAGGTGTTTACCAGAGGGTGGCTGCCAGCAGCCAGGTTGTCTGTATCCAGGCTGAAGCTACCACACCACCAGAAGCTGGCAAGTCACTCCATGCCACCAATATCACTTAGATATCTATAGCAAGGGATGGATATAACAGCACTACCAAACAACAAATGTGGTTTTTAAGGAGAAAAGCAATTCCATCCACAATGGGGTGGCAATTATGCAGATACCTCGAAGTTAGGTGCATCCTTCCCCAACTTGAAGCTCTTCAGATGTTGCTGGACTACAAATCCCATTAGTTGATGAGAGTAATGGGAGTTGTAGCCCACCAACATCTGGATAAAACCAGGCTGGTGGGGAATATTGTTCATCCAGCCAGCAGCACAAATGTCCCATTTGTCCAGTTATCTAACGAAAGCCCAGCATCTCTCCATATCCTTCAGTTCAACATTATCTTCTCCCGGGAATGCAGCCAGCAGCCCATATTGTCCTCACACAGACTTGTTTATTCCTTAGGCCATGCTGAAGGTTCTGAACTCAGAATTCCACAGCAGACTTTTAATGGAGTCAATCATAAAGGATATTGTACTATAACTGTCTGGCACTTGTAAGCTTCTACAAAATCGTGGTTGGCAACTGCGTAAGTACATCTATCAAGAGGAGAGACAAAGATTAAGATTAAGACAAACATCTATCAAGAGGAGAGACAAAGATTAAGATTCATGAGACAATAGCAAAGCTTTACACTATTTTCTTTAGCTAGATTGGTAACTGCAATTCTTTGCATATTTGCTCAGCAAAAAAAAAACCCCCATATCTACCCAGAGTGCTTGCTTGCGAGTACGTCTGTTTCAGCACTGAAGTCTAAAAATGTGTATTTGGCAACAGGTAATACTTGTTATTTTCCTCTACACTAAAAAGATATTTGAGCTGAATATAAAAGGGTAACACATTTTATTTTTTACTTTCCAGCTTACAGACTGCAATCTTGTACAGACTGAATAAAGCAGGACTGATTTTCAAGTGAGCATACACATAACCTGGTTACACACTATACAGAGCACTGGGGCTCCTCTTACAGTTTTTCTGATTTTACTATCACTGCTTCCAATGCTTATGTCCATTTTGCACTGCGCTAAGTTCAATGGGATTTACTCCTAGGTAAAATATGCATAGAACTTGTAGCTTGAATCTTCAAGAACTCAAGCCATAACCCCCCCAAAAAGTTTTACCTTAAGTGGGCAGCAAACATTTCATCATAGGGTGGTTCCAACACTTGCTGACATTTTTCTTCTGGAGATGAAAGCTAATAATAAATTAAATGCAATGAGAAATGTGATACCTTGTTACATGCAAAATAATGTAACAAAAAGGGCTAGATTTAGGGGAAAGAAACCACCAGGGGAACAGGGCTTGTTGGACACTCTGCAATCAATTACTGACTCAACAGCATGAAAAAACAACAGCAACAGTTCTTCATTCATAAAGCTTGCAATATTGGCCCGTGTGGCCAATTGGCCTATTGTGCTAACATTTTAAAATTATCTGTGAGAAAATTTAGAATGTCAGTGCATATTCAATAAATGGTGTGCTTATGAGGGAAAGTGATCAGATCCACGCAAACACTTTTATTATACTATCTGACAAGAAAAAATTATGCATGTAAATCAAGTTCATAAAGTACAATAAAAGGCAATGTATTCAAGAGCTGAACATATGGGCAGGGCTGCTGAAGATTTTACTATTTGGTCTATGGCTTGCCTTGGTAATTAAGCTTTTATTTTTGTGGTTCTTATTTATATACAATGCTTAGAAAGATTCATTTTTAATTATCTTGCTTAAAATGTGGAACTGTTATTAGTAATGTTGGGGGTATTGTTTGGTACTGAATGGAGAATTTGCATTATACCAATTCCTTTTTGTTGGGATAAGTAAACCACATAGTTGAAATATGAAGCTGGTTATAAGTTAACTAACCAAAATAATGTAGCAGAATGCAATTATTTTACACTGGAAATGGTTACAGCAGAAATGACCTTTTCAGTACAAATACAGCAGAGCAGTTGAGTTCCCTTAATGTAAATGCTGAAGATTTTCATGCTTATACATGTTTACTCAGAATAAATGCCCACCATGTACAGTGGTGGCTCCATAGTGGCACTGTGGTCTAAACCACTGAGCCTCTTGGGCTTGCCGATTAGAAGGTGGATGGTTAGAATCTGTGCAACGGGTTGAGCTCCCATTGCCCTGTCCCAGCTCCTTCCAACCTAGCAGTTCAAAAGCATGCCAACACAAGTAGATAAACAGGTACTGCTGCAGCGGGAAGGTAAACGGCATTGCCGTGCGCTCTGGTTTCTGTCACGGTGTCCTGTTGTGCCAGAAGCGGTTTAGTCATGCTGGCCACATGACCCAGAAAACTGTCTGCGGACAAACGCCGGCTCCCTCGACCTGAAGCAAGATGAGTGCCGCAGCCCATAGTCAAGTTTGACATGGCTTAACTGTCCAGGGGTCCTTTACCTTTATCGTTTTACTCCATAGTAAACATGCTAGTCTTACTTGCAGATAAAGTGTATACAGGATGGCAACCCAAATCTCTTACCTGAAGTCTAGGATTTGCAACATGAGGATGTTTAAATGACACCAACTCTGCACAAAACAGTCCATCTCTGCTGTCAATAGATTCTAACACCTGTAATAGGAACACACACACAAAATATTATTCCCTAGCCATACCCACAGACACAGTAAGAAATATTCTCATTCCTTGTTTTGTCAATTGCCATTTTGGTGAAAAGGCTAGGGAGGAGAACCTGATATCCTCAAGATGTTGTTGGACTTCAGCTCTGGTTATCCCTGGCCAGCAGTCACGCTGCCAGCAATTGACAGTAATTTGAGTCAAACAACATCTGGAGAGTGACAATTTCCCTCATTCCGGGTGCAAGAGTGGGAATGTGCAAGGAAATGTGACATTCTTTCTTGTACTAATGCAGAGACCAGCCTCCTATATCTCCTGCAGCTAAAAGAACACCAGTGAGCAGTGGATGATTTTAGTGAGGCAAAGAAAGGTAAATATTTGAAGAGACTTTGTGCCCAGTCAATTAGTTACTTTCTAATAAGAGTTTTAATGGCTAGCTCAGTTGATTAGTGTGTGGTGCTGATAAGGCCAAGGTAGACATGTCTACTCAGAAGCAAGCACCACTGAGTTCAATGGCACTTATTTCCAAATAAGGATGTGTAAGATTCACCACAAAACTGTATCACTTACCTGTTGCAGATATTGATTTATACTGATATGTGCCATTGAAAGGGTGTTGCTCCAAAGCAAGTAAGCACCTTATACTGAAAACAAAACAAAAAGAACACTATGAATCATGATGACAAAATAGTTATTCTGTGGACCAGACTGGGGAAACTATCGTCAACCCTCCTCAAATGTTTGAAAGCTTGGGTAAAAAGGGGTGGGATAATGGATGTGACTATTGCCTTTGCACAGCAGGCTATGTTCCAGCTAAATTAAAAATCAGATGTTGTTATACACATAAGACTTCTAGATAGAAAGAAAGAAAGAGCAGAGAAACTGCAGAGAATATGATCCACCCCAGGATGTGATAATCTATCTGTCGTGGAAGCTAGAACCATAAAATTCCAAAAAGGAACTCTGCACATGCTCAGAAGTACATTCAGAAAGGAAGGTCTGGGGCACTTGAAAGGCTCAGACATTTATTACGAGAGAAGCTTTGCAAAGAAAAAGACCTTGCGGGTTTCAGGGATGGAGAGCGACGAGCTTTCTTGCCTGATCCCGACGTGCAGCGCCCCAGAACTCCTCCACGCTGCACACCGAGCACGCGCAGAACAACCACTCCATCGGACCCCCCGCGAGCCCCTTGTTGACGACCTACCGCCGAGTTTCAGCACACGCAACTCCTAGACGCGTCGCTTCGGCGGTTCGCGAGGAAGCCCAGCAGTGAAGAGTCGCACCGACAACGATGCGTTAGCTCAGAAAAAAAAAGAACTTCCTTTCCGCCGAGATCTTACCCCTTCGCGGATTGGCTATCGCCACCTCAAGGCTCCACCTACTCCCTCTGCTCACGTGACATGTTCGGCCATACAACCTGCGTCGCGGCTCCTCGCGAGGCCGGCAGAGGTGGATGGGCGGGGCCTCCGCTCGCCGTTCACTTCAGATTGAAGGGGCGGGGCCTCACCAAAGCCTCCTATTTAAATCGCAACCGGCGCAGGGTTCGTCTTAGGGGCGGGGAAGGATTTTATCCGATTTAAGGCGATATAGATGACAGGATCAGGGGTGCTAAATTCATCCCGTTCTGTTGTTCCATTTTTGTTGTTGCTGTTCCGCCCTACCTCCTAGGCGGAGGTATATATATATATATATAGGCGGAATATAATCTTTATATGTACAAAATCGCATGCCATCTCTTATACCTATTTATACAGTAGAATTGCAATTTGCAACAACCAGTGGCCCAGACTTTCGAGCAAACTATCCAACCCGTGTTCAGTCTGTGAGAGTCTCATGCAAACCTGCCTACAGTCCACATGTAATCATCTAATGTTTTTACTATTTGTATAATAATAATAATAATTTATATGCCGCCCGTCTGTCTGGGTTACCCCAGGCACTCTGGGCGGCTTCCAACAAATCAAAACACAAATGTGGAAAGCAGCAAATGTGGTGGTGCATGTTTACCCAGAAGTAAGTCCAACTGATTTCAATGTGACTTGCCCCCTTCAATGGGCAGCCCTACATACTGCACAAGTAGTGAGTGAAGTTGCAAGCTGATGGAATACTTGAACGCAGTGGGTCTTTCTTCTTAATAAATGGGCCTTTCTTTTTAATAAAGGGGCCTAGACTTGGTGGCAAGTGGGGATCATATGAATGTCTTACTTTGTGTTCGAACTTTATCAACATAGTTCTAGCCCAGCTAAAAGGTCCTACCCCTTGTAAGCAATTGTGAAGTTGTGTACATTTGAGCAGTGTATACATATATATACTAAAGGGGCCTGAAATAGTAGTGACTGACAGGGAAAGAGATATTTGAGTTGTGCTAGATAGCTCAGTGAAAATGTTGACAGCTGTTCTGCAGCTGCAAAATGGCAAACCCCATGTTCGGAAAAGAACTGAAAATAAACTGTCAATGTCATGGCTTCATTATCATTGCTCACTGTAAATGGTGCATCTGTGAACCACCCTGAGACATCTGGGTATAGGGCGGTATATAAATTCATTTAATAAATAATAATAATAATAATAATAATAATAATAATAATAATAATAATAATAATCTGCAGCAGCACATCCCAGAGGCTTCCATCTGCCTCGGTTGCAACAAAAAATGTCTCTCCCCTATGAGTAGCTCTACAGCAGGCATAGGCAAACTCAGCCCTCCAGATGTTTTGGGACTACAACTCCCAGCGCTTTTTGTCTTCACCCCACTTCTCCTCCACTGTCTCCCGAGGCAGACAGAATGCCAACTTCGCAGCTTCTTCTGCTTAGTCTTGAGACTTGTAAATCCGGGACTGTCCCCGGGAAACGAGGACGTCTGGTGACCTTACTATACAGTATCAGCTTGTTCCCACGACGAATAAACCTGGCTTCTCTTTCCCTACTCAGAATGAACTTGCGTAGAGTTCAAAGGAGATGCGGTGGTGGTTTGTTTGATTTATTTGTTTGACTGATTGATTTGTCGTTCCGTTTAATTCACAATGCAAAGAATCACACGGCGCCCTTTTACTGTGCAAAAAAACACACAACGTAAGAGCAAAACAAAGCAGAAATAGCGCCTCCCTCGCCCGCGCACCCCCACCCCTTAGGTAAGTGGATATAGGATTGCGGCCTTGGCCTGCCTAACGCCGAGCTGCTGCTGCTGTGGAAACGGCGGCGGTGCCAGTTGCCTCCCACCACCCCCTTGCCTGGCCCCTGCCCGAGTCCCGTGACAGCAGGCTAAAGCCCTCCTCCGGGCCGAGGAAGTCGTAGGTATCTGCCCCGGCGAGGCGCATCCGCCGCCTCGGCCTTGCTTTCAGCAGCCGCCCCGACCCGCGGCGGAGGCAGCAGCTTCGGCCTTCACCCGAGTGGACCAAAGGAGCCATTTTGTGAGGCGGCATCGGGGGCGTCGTCGTCGTCTGCTGCTTGCCGCTTCTTCGCTGTTCCCGCACGCCGAGTCCAGCGGCCGGGAAGCGGGCTCCGCTCCGGCCTTTTCCTTCTTCGCTTTCCGTGCGCCCCTCATGGAAGCGCCTGGGTCGCTGAGGCGGCGCCCCGTTGGCGGCGAGGATCTTTACCGTTGTTATTACCGTCGCCCCCTTTTGAGAGCCGTCGTTCAAAACTGAGAGGAAAGCCGGAGGGAAGGAGGGAGGGGCACCAAGGGAAATCTACACCCCACCCACCCCCGGGATTGCTGGGTCGAACATGGCCGGCGAGCCCCAGAAGAAGCAGCACTTGTCGGCGCTGGTGGGGCACACCAACGGCTTCACCAAGCCCGCTTCCCTGGCAGCTGTGGCCGGCGTCCGAAGCGGGCCGGCCGGCTCTGGAGCTGCCGGTGGAGGGGCCACGTCCAAGAAATTAGTGATCAAGAACTTCAGAGGTGGGTGTGCAAGCGCACCTAGGATGCTGGAGGTGGAAGGAGATGTTCGCGTGTGGGACTCGTCTCCCCTGGTGGTTTGGGTTTTGTTTTTTTGCAAGTGAACGTGTCGCGCTCATCAACACCCTCATTTCAAACGTTTTGTTCTGATTGCTTTTTCGTCCCCATTTGAATAGCTCGTTTAGAAATGCAACCTGGTTTTGTTTTTGTTTCCCACCCCTTTGCAGATGTGCTTAAGGGGTTGTCAGATTCAAAGGCGGGATTCTAAAAATGGTGTAAAAGTGGGTTTTCCTTGGGTAACGAGTTAGGGATACAAAATGGTTTCTCCTACACTGTCGCTTTGGGGTTTTTGTTTGTTTGTTTGTTTAATGTTACTGACCTGCCTTGTTTTGCACCTGGGGATATTAGGCGGTCAACATCACAAATGTGGATAGGGTTGTTGTTGTTCATTGAATTTATATACCGCCCTATACCCCAGGGGTTATCTCTTAATATCCTTGAAACCTGCCTTTCAGTGCAAGCCTATACATACACACACACACACACACACACACTCTCTCAGAAGTAAGCCCCACTGACTTCAATAGGACTTCCTCCCAGGTAAGTAAGTATGCATAGGCTTGCAACCCTAGTTGCATTTGAGGATGGGGTTAAAGATAGAAGCTTAATTTCTTGCCCCCAAGCCTCCTGCTATGTTCTTATGGGTGAACCTGCAATTATGATGATGAGATGGGGCTCTCTAAAAAATTATGTGGAGTAAAAGGGTGTGATCTTGTGAATGTAGCTCAGAACATTTTCACATGTGGCATTAAAAGTGACATTTGACCAAACAGACAGCAAGCAATTTTAAAACTGATTGGTGAAAACAGTCTTACTTCTCTGTATCTTTAAGATTCACATATTTTGATCGTAATGCTGTTGACTTATTAATATGAGTCAGCATAATTCCAGAAGTGTTCCTTGATTTTAAAAAGCTCTTCAGGCACGCAAGAGTGTGAGTATGTGTGTTTGCTTGCATACATACAAACGTGCTTGTAAACATGCCTGAACGCAGGAAACTTGATATTTACCATACAGATGTACTTGCTGTCATCTTAAGCCGGGCTGGGGAGGGGTTGCTCTTTGTCAGGCAGACCAAGGACTCTAAGCAACTTTTCCTTGTTTGACATGCAGGAGTATAAGAGTGTTTGGCACTTTGCCTGGTCAGATCAGTCACTGGCAGCCAATCAGGAGCACAGGCCCCTTGGCTTGTGTTGACGTGTGACATCCATTGCCCTTTCCTCACCTTACTGTCCACATGGGACCTATCTATAAGAGTGAAACTAGATTTTGTTACTGTTATCACAGAGGCAGTTTTAAGTCTCATATTTCCTTCATCTGTTGCTTGGTGTCCTGCTGCATTGTCTGCAGGCCACCAAATGACAGCAAGCTGCTGTGTACTGCATGTTGTTTAATTGTGTCTAACTGCTATCCACTGCTTTCATACTCTTATCATTAACAAATTAGAATCTGTAGACATCACCTGAAATGTTGAGGAAGTTAAAGTATGCTAAGGAACAACTAATCCTTTCAATTTGAAGTATACACTCTCAAGCATCTATGCTTCTCATGTGTCCAGTTAAACATCTCCAAAAGAGAGATTTCACTCCTATGAAGCTGAGCTTTGTATTTTTTTCACAAAACATTACCGGTATGTTACTTGCCTAAACTTAGTTAGCCTAACCCTTCTTTCTCACCCATACCCACTTTAATGCTGCATAACAAATTCAGGGACATATACATACATGACAGTTCATTTTAGAATACAGAATATGTGCAGCAACAGGTATTACACGTACAGGGGGATCCTATGCATGTTTCCACAGAAACAAGTCCCAATATGTTCAGTGGGATTCACTCTCAAGTAAGTTTGCACAGAATTGCAGCCTTCATTTGTTCCAGTAGTATAATTTTGGTGTTCCTCGTTCATGTGTGTTCCCTCATAATGTGAATTTTTGACCTTTCGAAAAAAATGCTGGATACTGGCAGTTGCGTCCAGAGACAGATCCATAATTTTGCAGGTATTAAAAGAATAACAGCAGAGAACATGTGTGAGGTTAGAAACAATCCACTCCATATCCTCACATTTTGAAATTCGCTGAAAAAATTGGGTGATTGTGATGAATGGATACAGATGCACAAATTCACCTTCAACTTTTTTAAATAAGAAAAAATGACTCTAAAAATGAAAGGGCTGGAATAAAGGGCAAAATGAAATGCTGGTCCAAATTAGTTATGAGGAAGCCAATATCCCTTTAATAAAGTACTGACTATTAACATGCAGAAGTGGAGCACTAATCACCATCAATCAAGTGACAGGAAATGGGATAAAGTACAAATTACACCTGTTCCTTGTACTACATATGCAGCCTAATCCTACGCATGTTTAGTTGAGAGTAAATCCCTTTCAGTTCAGTAGGGCTTACTTCCAAGCATACATAGGACTGAAGTCTTTGTGTGAGAGAGTGATGCACAGAATACTCTTAATGCAGATCATGTGTATATAAGGGTACCTTTTTCTGCACATTTGAAGTAGTGGTTGAATGACTGCTGATTTGGTGGATTTTTGTATTTTTCAGTGTGTGTTTGTATGGAATGGTGTTTCATACAAAGTTTGAAAGGTGTGTGATCTTTTATCACACTGTTTTATTTCCATTTAAAAAGCATTTTCTTCATGTTGCCTGTTGCAAAAGGTCGTAATCTCTAAATAAAAATAGAATATGCTTTATTTATCGATTAAGAAACCACACACAAAATTATAAAGTTGTGAAAGAATATACCATTTCTCACCCCTTGTTCTTTATCTGTTTAATGCAGAGAGACCCACTTTGCCTGATAACTACACTCAGGACACATGGCAGAAGCTTCATGAAGCAGTCAGAGCAATTCAAAGCAGTACATCTATTAAATATAATCTTGAAGAGCTCTACCAAGTAAGAGTTTTGAGGTTTTTTAAAACACTTGTATGAATAAAATGGATATTTTAGAAGTAGCGATTTGGGAGAGTTTCTGTCTATAACACAAAGAATACATCACGTGGAAAACCTGTTCTTGGACATTTCTAATGCCCTGATGCCTAGATTTCTGTGTGCATGGGGTGCATTCAGGTATTTCTGTCCTTTGCCTGCACCTATGCTCCAACTTTTTCCTAACTAAATTCAGAACACACCCCATTCCATCCCCCCTCCCTGCTCTCACCACTCTCCCTCACCCTCCTGCCCCCTCGCGCCACTCACTCTCACCCAGTGTTCTGGCGATCAGGAGAGTCATGCCACACTGCTGGATGGGAAGGCGCTTTGGTGTGATGCTGCTGACAATCACCAGAGTGAGCGTCTATTGGTCCAGTGCTTGAACCAGAGTACCAGACCAAAAAACGGAACATTCTAGGATCAAAACAGAAGCCGGTATTGGCTTCTGTCATCTGGGATGTCCCAGTAAAAATGGGACAGTTGGGGGGATCTGCTCCAGTGTTGGACCTATGGCAAGAAGCTAAAAAATGAATCATATTAAAATGTCAGGAGTGGTGTGTTCTTATAGATTTCTTTTGAACTATTTTGGAGCATTTTCTCCATATTATTCTCAGTGATTGAATAAACTGCTAGTATTCTGTCTGGTGAAGCAGTTGTCCAGAAATCTTCCCATAAGTTGAACTGTTCCAAGAATATAGTTAAGTAAGACAAAATAGGTTTACCTGGAAGAGGACGGGGAGATCTGTTGTCTCTCCCTGGGATATCTCTTCCAGAAGTATTCTATCCCTCCTTAAAAATAAAAAGGATCTGAAACCTGGGGGAGGGGAAGGAGGTGATGGTAGCTACCTTGATGATGCTGAACTCTTTCTTTCTCTGTCCTCATATCCCAGGCTGTTGAAAATGTCTGTTCTTATAAAGCATCACCTATGCTGTATAAACAGCTAAGACAAGTCTGTGAAGACCACGTGAAAGCCCAAATACTGCAGTTTAGAGAATATCCTTTTTATATACAAAAAACGCAGCTAAACAGTTATTAATAGTTTTAGTGTTCATAAAGTATACATTATGGTCTCACCAAAGTAAAAATGCTTCACAAAGAATGTAGTTGGAATCTGAAAAGTAAAGTCTTGTTTATGGTTTAGGTTTGTAGCATGTTGGCATCTTTTCACATTGATATTGAAGTTAACAAGTCCACCTGCATTCTTAATTTCCCCAGAGTCTTGCTTAGGTCTCGTTTGGTTTAGATTGTGTTCTAGAGTGGAGAATCTATTGCTGACAGTTCTTGAAGATTTGGGGTATGATTAATCATCAGTGCAATAATTTCCTTCGTTCAACTATACTAAGAATCATATATTTCCCCTCTTGGATGCTTGCAGGGGGACTCCAGAGTCTTAAAGACTTGATGTGGTTGTCACTGTAAAAGTCTAGAAATTCTTCTCATCTGAAGCATTAATTTCTTTCAGAAATGATAGCTCCAAATTCAGGCTAGAATCCCAATCTAGAGTAACTACTGATATATTGACTAAAAAAAATAAATAGATAGCTTCCCTTAACCTTTCTAGCACAGATTCTCTCGACAGTCTCCTGTTTTTAAAGAAAATAAACAGATGCTGGCAAGATCACTGCAGACAAATGGTAAGTTATATGTAGTTCATAATGCTTTTTTTTTTTTAAGTTGTATATCCCACATTTCTTCAAGCAGTTCAAAATGATTTACATCAGGAATGGGGAACCTGGTATATTTGGACTAAAAGTCCCATCCATTCCAGCCAGGATGGTCTGGGGTCTCAGGGATGATAGGATTTGTATTCCAACAACATGTGGAAGTCTACAGGTTTCCCATCACTGATGTATATGATTCTCATTTTTAGCCTCACAACAGTCCTATGAGGTAGGCTAGACTGAGAGATGATTGTTGTCCCATGATCACCCAGTGAACTTTGTGGCTTAGTGTGGAATTTCAACCAGGACCCCCTACTCATAGTCGATGACACTAGCCACTGTGCAACACAGTTAGCTCATAGAGGCAATTCAGGTTCATATCTGTTGTTTGCCCCCATTAATAAAATTAAGGAAATTTTGTATTTGCTTGGCTCAACTCTTAGATTCTTTTTTAAATTAACTAAATGATATATGTATTTATGACTTGATTTTTTTTTACAAAAACTGAGTGAGAAAGCTGAAGCCAATTATATTCCTTTGGATATATAAACTTTGATCTTTGTAGCACTTTAACAGCTTTTGACTGCTTGAAAAGCTACTGGTTAGCTCTTAACTCTGTTACTACAAAAACAATTTATCACCAAGTCCCTATGAAATTAAGCATCTGCTTTTGAAAAACAGTTTGTAGCATGATTATATGGACAAACAGAGTTTGGTGTTCTTTGCAAAACTGGTCATTACTTTGGTTTTTCTCTTTTTGTGTTGTGAGAGTTTGAAAGACTTTGAAGTTCACTTCAACTTCGTTTCCTAGCTGCATCCCTGATTTTTTGCTTTTGCTTTTTCCAAATCAAAGAGTGCTTGAGCTGCTACCTAGATTCACAAATATGAAGTTGCATAACACATTTGAAGCTCGCTGGCTTCAAATTTAATTGCACATTGGTGCAGCTCATTAGGAACTAGCTATTTGACTATGGGGAATGTGTGAAATCCCCTTAAGTATTTGAATTACATAAAGTTGCCTTTTTCACCCAAGCAATAACGTTTTGACAAAACTGCAGGAAGTGAGTGGGTTCAAGCTTTGATGTTCCATTGTTTTAAGTCACTTATCAAGTTTCTTGGGCCAGAGGTTGGCCCTTTAAAAAAACAAAACTCAGTACAGCTGGCACAGATAAATCACAAGCTTTTTTGCTAACTCTCCTAAGAAAACTTTTGGCTGGGAAAAGAAAAATTAATTAGGAAAATTAGAATGACAGTGTCATCACCAATTAATGCTATTTTGGATTATATTATGTATATTTTGGCTTTATATTAGCTAGCAATATTCGTTTAACAAAATTTATATACTGTTTGATTATATATAAATTTTCACATTTAACGGTCATTTGGCCCTATGGATTAATGGCACCCCATATTTGATATGTTTTATGTTAAACTTCTTTAGCAGTCGTGCTCATAAAATATCAAGCTAAGATTATTAATTTTGTATTAGTAACACATTAATGTTGATTAAGATTAAGAGGTTATTGGGAATTGACTATGCAATCACAGCTGCTTCTGAACTGCTGATACTGGCTAAGATAAGCAATATTATGTCTATGCTGGCCCTATTTTACTGCTTTTCACTCCAAATTATTACAACTCTAAGAAACATATATACGTGTAAGAAATTTCCTTAAAATTCTTATTTGTTGGAGATCATATACTGTATAAATTCTTTCTTGGCTTGTAGATTCTCTTCCTTGATTAAACTTCAAGATATATTCTGAATGTATAATAACCCTAGGTATTGATGAGGATAGGAAATCAGGAAATGTGACATATATGGCAAAGAAGATTAATTCTATCTTTATGGGTGTGTGTTTTTTTGCAGATCATGATTAGAAGCATTTTTTTGTTTTTGGACCGTACTTATGTTCTTCAGAATTCAATGCTACCTTCTATATGGTAGGTACAGTTTTAAGTAGTATGTATGTTGGCGGTGTGTGGATCTGTTATTACAGTGTTGGCCATTATGCACCTGCAGTGTGTAATGTGGATATATGGGCTGTAAAATTGCTAGTAAAACGTAAAATTGCTAGTAAAGGAGTCCTTGTACCTTTACACAGGAACTTGTGGCCCTTCAGATGTTGTTGAACTCCTAACCCCACCAGCTCCAGTCAGCATGGGCAATTTTCAGGAATGATTAGGATTGCAGTCCAACAACGTCTGGAGGTCCCTAGGTTCCACAAGCCTATACTACTGTCTCTGCAAAAATAAGAATTTTAGCAGGTGATTTCTGCTCCCATTTAACTGATAACCTGCACCCTTAAAATTCTCTTAGAACTTTAATAGCTATGTAGACAGGGCTTCTGTTATGCCCCTTTCTGGTTTCATAATCCTAAAACTTCAAGTAATGCATTCCTGCCGATCTAAATTTCAGCAAAAGGAATGGTCATTACAGTGGTAACCAGTTCTCAAGCCATGCCAGCATCTATAGTTGGAATTATACTAGGGAGCAAACTTCACACTGTGGAATAGAAGCATAATATGATTTTAGGTCTATAACAACATGTAATGTTATATAAAATCAAATTGTAATTAACCTGTTATAATTTTACAGGGATATGGGATTAGAACTTTTTAGAAGCCATATTATTAATGATAAATTAGTTCAAACAAAAACGATTGATGGAATCCTGCTGTTGATTGAACGAGAACGGAATGGTGAAGCTGTAGATAGAAGCTTGTTACGAAGTCTGTTAAGTATGCTGTCTGATTTGCAAGTAAGTATAAAAGCCAAATATGTGCAATGCTACAGGCAAGTAAACAGACTCCTTTTTGTTCTGCTTTTCTGGATGGGAATGTGTAGAAAGTTGAGGCCTTCCTGTCAGTTTGCATTTCTTAGTGCAGAACGTATTGATCTGATGTGTAGAGATCTTTCCTATTCTACTTAATTCAAGAGGGTGCTGGAAGCTTCTCTGTGTGAAATAAACAAGCAGAAGGTTCATGTTGTTTGGGTTATTCCTTCAGAGAAGCCGATTACAGCTGGTTTAAACTGGTTCTGTTATCTCTTTCTGTCAAAGTCATGCTGACTATAATAATAGGCCAGATGGAGCCTGGGTTTCACACTTTCTCTTTCAATATCTTTTCCTTCTGGTGTGGTGTTCTGTACATAGTACGCTTAGTGTTAAGTTTTAGACTTATTGTAAGTTTGAGTTAAGTCTTCTGTAACTGGATTTCTTCTAGACAGTGCCAATCCTGAATGTACTGGATTTGTGACCTTTATGCTCATTTGTCTTCCATAGTAGTAAAGCTCTGCTGGATGAAATGCCTCTGCTCTATTTTTTGGGAATCCTGCAAGGTGTTTAAGTTGTTACTCTGCTAACTATACATTGGAATCTACACTGGATCAATATTGAGTAGACTTTCAATGACACTTTCCTCTTCCCACCCAAACTCTCAGCAAAAGCTCACAGAAAAGAGCTGAAATTTCCAACTTGGCATGGTATTTGTAGTGGTGCTGATATGAAAAGACATACCATATCACATGACCTGCTCAATTAAGGAGCAACTTGCTTCATAGTGGGCATTCCTATCATCTCATTATGCAGCGGCTAGACTGGTGACTGGGAGCAGCCACTGAGACCATATAACAGCAGTCCTCAAAGACCTACATAGGCTTCCAGTACATTTCTGAGCACAGTTCAATGTGTTTGCGCTGACCTGTAAAGCCCTAAACAGCCTTGGCCCTGTATACTTGAAGGAGCATTTCCACCCCCATCGTTCAGCCCAGATACTGAGGTCCTCCTCCAAGGATCTTCTGCTGGTTCCCTCACTGCAAGAAGCGAAGTTAGAGGGGAACCAGGCAGAGGGCCTTCTCGGAAGTGGCGCCCATAAGATATTAAGGAGATGAGTAATTATACAGCATTTAGGAAGGGAAGCTTTTTAAGGTTTAATGTTTTACTATGTTTTTATATATGCTGAAAGTCACCCAGAGTTGCTGGGGCAGCCCAGTCAGATGGGCAGGATACAAATAATAAATTATTATTATTATTATCACTAAGGCAGTGTTTTGAAGTAGGAATGAAAGTCTTTTTGAACACAGGCAACCTCCCATTTACATGAGGGTTACATTCCAAGACACCCCATTCTGCCCCTTTTTGTGAATTTTCAGATCACTTCTGGGTTTGGCTCAATACACATGTGCATGGTTGCACACATATTGAAGCTTTCTTTAAACTAAGCATAACGTTACCCATGGTTTTGGGTTTGGACAGCACATCATGCCATTAGCTCCTTCACTTGGGAGAGGTAAGGGGGGAGCATGCGAGGCTGAGAGTCGTTGTGGCTTGTTCTTCCTTATGCGTGTCACAGTAAATCATATTTTTGTGTGATTTGTGAATAACACATGTTATGTCCAAACCTGGAGAAACTCTGGCTAGTCTACTTAAAGTTTAGTGGAACAAACCAACTTCAAATAGCGTAGACTATGCTTTCTGATCTCAAACTGTTTTCTTAAACCATAGTTAAAATTAACCACAGTTTCAGATTAGAATGTAGCAGCAAACCTCAATTAGTAGAAAGAGGAAGTGAAAGCTTTTGATTTTCTCTTTGTGCCCATACTGAAGGAGAATGAAAAAAGGAAATGCAGTAATTTTGTAAAACTAGCTCAAGTGATATTCCTTCACTATTAGTTCCCTAATTGTAAGTAGGAATATTTCCTATGCCACAGGGTTTTTTGAAGAATTGATGGAATTAGTCTGCATCTATATTGGAAGTATTTTTCTTGTAAAAACAATGTAAACATTTAAGATGTGGAATTGTTTTTTTACACTTCACTTGTTTTATGGTTGTACCTATTTTATTTGTTTTGTTACTATATTTTATTGTTGTAACCCGCCCTGGGATCTTATTTTAAATGGTGGGTAAGTAATCTAAATAAATGAATGAATGAATAAAACAGCCTGCATTTAGAAGAAAACTGCATAGAAGCTACGTTTTATCTTTTATTGACAAATTGCTGTACAATTTAGGCACTAATCTGATAAACTACATTAATGTGTCTCTTAAATAGGTTTACAAAGATGCATTTGAACAAAGGTTTTTGGAAGATACAAATCGTTTATATACTGCAGAAGGCCAAAGATTAATGCAAGAAAGAGAGGTATGAAGTTAAACAAAATGTAGTAGGAATTGTTCCCAATATGAGTTCATATGGTTGAGTGGGAGTTGTATTTGGCAGAATTGTTCAATAACTCTATGCGTATGAACAAAAAAGTCATAATAATGCATAGCAATTACCTTTTGAAACAGTTTTGTTGTTAAATATATGCTGTATATATAAACATGGGATTTTTGTATATTTGAGGGATTACAGCCAAAGGAAAGCAGTAAAATAGCATAAAAAGTATATAAAGAGCCAATAATCTGGCTTCCACGTGACTGTGTTTGAGAACTTAGATGTTTCCAATTCCACGCAAAGAATTTACAAATATTTATAAATGTGATTTTGAAGTTGTGTACAAAATTTATAAAACATGCACTATTTTGTACCTCTCGTAAAAGAAGCTGAAGTAATTATGAATGTGAGTACTGAGATAGCATGGCAGAAGGCAAAAACCTCTCTAGAGAGAGGCTTCTTGTTGACATCATGGATGCCAGGTCAAGGTCAGCAGTGCTGTCCACAGCCTGCTTCTGCTGCAAACTTGCAGAGCTATTTTTCTGAGAATTCAACCCTGCAGATGTGTCTGGACTGAAAGCAGTGTGTGCATTTCTGGATTGTTCCTACTGCTGTAAAAATAATAATATCTCCTCAATTCTCTCTTTTGGGGGGTGGGGTGAGTATCCGGCAGGTTAGATTAAAACTGCCATTTGTGTATTTTGAGACTCCTTGCTGCAGTAATTGCTTTTGGTTCATAGAAAAGTTTTACTTTCTCTTATTATTGCTGCCTGTTGTGAATGAAAGGTGGGGTGGGATAACAGAATTACTACAAATAAATGAGCAGAGCCATCAATGCATATAGTTATCTATATGATTACATGAGGTAAGATCAGACGAGCATATGGTCATGCTGTTTTACTATTCAGTAGCTTTTACACTCTGCTTGTCCTTTTGTAGAACAAAATTCCCTTCCAAATATATATATTTTTTAATTTGACAGGTCCCAGAATACCTTCACCATGTTAACAAACGTTTAGAAGAAGAGGCAGATAGAGTAGTGACATATTTAGACCACAGCACACAGTGAGTACCTCTTACCTTTTTTCTTTAATACGCGGTTCCTGTTTGCTTTAAAATTTGGTTCTATAAAAAACTGTACAACACTCTTTATATCTAAAGGGGTAGTGGTGCCACCTTTTATAAATTATATTTAAATTATGTTCTTGAAATTATGCTCTTGAAATAGAAGCAAAAGGTATTTGGGTAAGCTTAGCAATGTTTGGAGTTTTAGAATTCTGTCTATTACATAACACTCAATTTAGATTATCTGTTCATTAATAATTAATTTTAATGATAATATCTGTAATTGTAGTTACAGATAGTCATAGGGGAAGAGCTGTAGCTTAGTGGTAGTGTCTGCTTCCATGCATGGCATCTCCAGGAAGGGAGAGAGAAAACCTTGTCTAAAATCTTGGGCAACTGCTGCCAGTCAGTGTAGACAATACTAAGTTAGATGGACCTATGTCTGACAGTGTAAGGCAGCTCTGTGTGTTCCTAATTATCACCTGCTTTTTGTTCTGAAAGTTACAAGAGGAGCTTTGGCTTACTGCAGCTGCAAGAGAACATTTTGCTTTTTGCAGTGCAAGTCTGATTTACACCTCCTTGTGTTTTTCAAATGAGGACTGTGAACAATTTGGCTGCAGCACCAGTTCTGGGGAGCTAGTCAGGGCAATAAATATAATGCAGCTGAATATGGGGAGCCGTCAGCACCAGTGAAAAAGCATCAAGGTAGCAAGCAAGTTAGAAAGCTGTTTGCCCTGACCTCCTTATTGTTTTATCAGGCTATTCCCGCACCACTTTTCAACTCCAGAAATCTGAAGCTCCATAGTAAATTACTTAATAAACAACAGTAACAAGTATGCAGGTAGAAAGCCAGCAGAGATTTGACATATCCACTGTAGTGTACCAAATGTCACATGTAGAACTATATACCTGTTGGCAGGAATCGTGTTTGTGTGCTTGGTGCAATCAATGCATTCCTGGCATCCATGGGACAAGTTTGTTCCCTAGAGGCCAACCAAGGTGGCTGCTCTAGACAAGCTGAGAGGTTAATAGATAAGGCCTTTGGGAACATCTGGCAATGGCAGATTTGAGAGAAGCAGGGTGGCTGCTCCTCCGCTGTCATGGAAGATGAGTGTCTTTGGCAAGGAAGATGGGCTTGTGGGCTTGCCACAGACATCTGATTGCCCACTGTGAGAACTGGATGCTAGACTAGATGGGCTTTTGCTCTGATGCAGAAGGACTCTTCTTACGTTTGTGTATCCTTTTCGACTTTCCCCAAGATCTTTATTAATGAATGCTCATTACTGAAGCATTGTGTATCATCATTTCTTTTAATACTTAATTTGCTGGTCTGATTACTCTCAGTTTGGCAGTGAAATGGGGCCAGCTATAAATAAGGTACTGGTTTCTGCATACTTGAGAGTTATGCAGAAGTATACTCGTTTGTAAATTTCATGGAAAAATGAAAACACAGCTGCTATCTTTGCTCAGTGGCTTCTAGAGCCTATGAAATGTTGAAGGTGTTATTTGGTAGGGGATTGACCTGCTTGAAGCTTGAGATAGGGATTACAACTGATGTGCACTCTCTCCTCTCTGCACTGCATGGGCAGTTTTCTGGAAGGAGGAAAGAAAAAAAGGACACACACACACCCTCGTTTTTGATTTAGAAACTCTTCTATTACTTTACAACAATAATGTGTTCAGGTTTGAGCCTGGTATCCTGAACCTGAGCCCTTTAACACAGTAAAGGAAGGTTTCAGGAACATGGGACAGGGGAAAAGAAATACTTGCTATCCTGAAACTTTTCCTCTTCATAAATAATAGTAGGCTAGAGTACTCCTGTAGGGAGCCAAGAATATACCTGGGATACACTAACGTTCTATAGCATATTGGAGTTCTCAGATGGTTCCCTTTCATGGTGAAGCAGAGCACCATGATAACTAGTAGGGCAGCAAAATGGGGCTGCCCACAGACAAGGCAAATATGCAGGTATTCAAGAAAAAGTACATAAGTGAAAAGAGAACTCCACAGCATAATTCAGGTGTAAGCCCTTGATGTGGCAGATGTCCACTTGCTGTCCTTCAGCCTGCTGGACAGTTAATCTAGATTCTGTACACACTTCTCATGGGTGCTTTAAGTAGACAGTATAACACCACCTACAGAACTTTATAGTTCTCCTGCTAAGCTCTATATACATTTAGGATTAATACATAACAGTAAGTGCCTTCTTTCTCATATTTAAGTTTTTCCTTTTGATTAGTGTAAAGATCACGTTGATGATTCTACATCAAGAATGGCTGGGTTGTTAACTGAATACTTTCGTTCTGCTATACTGTCCCTCTGTGTATGTAGTTAAACATAGAGTTGGTGAACCTAAGATTTGTATTCTACCTACAATTGTATGTGCAACCAAGAGTATACACTTGCACAGCTTTTGAAGGCTCTTCATCCTAAATTGTACAGGTATTCATAGATTCTTTTTCTTGCCTTAAACAGGAAGCCACTCATTGCTTGTGTGGAGAGGCAGCTTTTAGGAGAGCACTTATCAGCTGTTTTGCAAAAAGGTACTTTTTTCTAATTAGCTTTTTTTTTTTTAAGCTGCATAATCTGCTCACATTTTATGGGAAACTGAAAACAGATTGTACAGCTGCCTCTTTGGCCTGGGAAAAGCCATTGGAACAGACAAGTATTCTTAAAATATGATGGCCAATACACATTCCCACACGCAACTGGCAACAAATAATGTAAGCAAACCCTTTTCAGAGCAATAAAAGTTAAGGGATATGTATAAATTTTTCATAAAATTGTTCATAAAACTGGCTAACATTGTATGTGAAGGAATTGCCAGGAACGCTGGGTCACGGATAGTTCTCTGAAAACTGCTTATTTAATCGCAGACCTCTATAACTGACAGAGCTCTTTCTTGGTGCTGTAGCAATAACAGGCCTGTATTTTTCCACGAACTAAAATCCAACAGCTCCTCTGAAATATTTTAAATTCAGCAGGCTGATAGTTTTGTTAGGACAAGCTGTTGCAAATCTAGCCCATTAGAATTCCACAGCCAATCCATTTCGATATAGTATCTTAAAAATCTATGTATATGAGAGACAGAAACTCAGTTTGTATATAAAGCACTTGTCAATCATATATTCTTTACAGGGAGGGAAAGTTGCATTGTTTGCAACCACCATAATTTCTAGATGCTGTTGCTTTAAACTGACAGAAAGTTCTGTTCCATTTTCTAACAATACCACCTTATTTAACGTGCTAATCATTCTCGCTTTAAGGACTTGATAATCTGCTTGATGAAAACAGAATAGCAGATCTCACCCAGATGTGCCAGCTTTTCAGCCGTGTGAAAACCGGACAACAGCTCCTCTTGCAGCACTGGAGTGAATACATTAAGGTATTTAGAAACAGGCTGTTTTGTTGCACTTTTTTTAAAAAAAGTCAAAAATGATTTGCTTGATCTAGATTCTGAGTAACTTAGAATTTCAACCAATTCATAATAAATCCCCTTTTTATTGAATAAACAAAAAGATTGATCAGATACTGAAAGCAAGGCAAGTCCTTGAGAAAGTGAAACTTTGCTTCATTTCAGTTTTCTCTACTGTTCAGCAGCAGTCCTATCAAAGTTGAATATAGCAGTGTACTTTGCATGTGGAAAAATATACCACAGGATAAGAAGAAAAAATCCTTCTTTGAACCATGGCTGCTATATTTTGCAGTATTTGCAGCAATCCACTTATAAGCAACAAACAGTTTGTGTGGCAGCCACCTACTTTTAGAAGCGCTGTTACTGCCTGCAATCCATCCTCAGGAAGGCCACATCTGCATATTGAGAGGGAATACAAAAGACCCATGGGAGTAGTAAGCACCCTAAGTGTTAAACACAATTTTTGTTTTAGAAAATCTTGTTTCTGGTGTTTGGAGTGTGGTTTAGCTTCGCAAAGAAGATCTGCCTGAGGAAAACCTAAACCACCTCATAGTTATAAAGAACCTAGGAGTGGTAGAATTCTTTGAGGGCTTTCTCCTGATTGGTAGCTAGAATCACAGAGGCTGAATTCACAGATATTAAAAGACCAGAAGAATTACCAGGTTGAGAAGTGGATCACTCATTATGGAAGGCTAAAGCTGACAGTATGTTACCTCTGAATTTATGTCGTCAGCTTAACGTAGTGATTATTTAGGAGAAAGAAAAATTAAGTGGTGGGATAAGGATGGTGGGGTTTTTTTTGTTTTTTGTTTTGTATAATTACATTGCTATCTATTATCTTTAAGTCTGCAGTATTTTAGCATTGAGACATACTGTCTAAACCACTGAGCCTCTTGGTCTCGCCCGTCATAAGGTTGGCAGTTCTAATTTGTGTGGCGGGGTGAGCTCCCGTTGCTTTGGCCCAGCTCCTGCCAACCTAGCAGTTCGAAAGCATACCAGCACGAGTAGATAAACATGTACCATTGTGCTGGCAAGGTAAACAGCGTTTCCATGCACTCTGGCCCTCGTCACGGTGTTCTGTGCGCCAGAAGCAGTTTAGTTATGCTGGTCACATGACCTGGAAAAGCTGTCTGCTGACAAAGGTCGTATCTCTCAACCTGAAAGTGGAGATGAGCGCAGCACCCCATAGTCAAATTTGACAGGACTTAACTGTCAGGGGTCCTTTACCTTTCACTTTACCATTTTAGAATTAAAGAAATAAATAAAATGTTCAAAAATATTCTCAATTCAATAGCGGCTTGAGGTCTAAGACTGGAAACTTTTGAGAGCAATGTAACAAAAGCCATCTTTGACCAATATTATTTTAATTGCTATCACTCCTCCTAACAGCAAACTGGTGGTGATTGCTGCTGGTGACAGGCAATGCTGAGCCACCAGGAAATAAGAGGGAAGTGTTAGCAGGCTTGGAGGAACCCCAAAATTTGCAGACATACAAGAGCTATTTTTTTAAAAAAAACTTATGAGAATCTTCCAGCCCCTTTCTAGGATTGACCATGCACAGTAGCCACAGAATATTTAGTGTCAGGAAAGTGTGTGTTGTGTGTTTATGTAATGCTTTGCTTGAGCTCCTTACATTCTAGTATCCCACAGGTGGATACTATAGAAGCACTTCAGCTAGGAAATGAGGTATACTGCAGCATGTTGTCATATAGCAATTCTTATTAATCAACAGCAGAATTATTAGATGTTCTGAATATTTAAGCTGCATTTGCCTAAAATGATGTGTCCCCTGCGTATATTTCCCTTCTCATACATGACTTACAAAGACTTCACAGTCTGGGAGTGTTGCTATTTTTTAAAGTTTCTTTTGCAATTAAAGGTATGTTCAGAAGCCGCACCCCTCCCCCCAACACACCACAGCGTACTATTTTTCTGAATGTTCCCGAAACATATTGTGCCTTTTCATATTATATAACAGTGATCTGTGGCTGTATTCAGACTTGCTGTGTGGCCATGAGGAGGCAATAAAATACTTCAGTTTCCAGTTTAGAGTAATCTCGGTTTAACGTGTTGTCTGAATCTCTGGACAATGGTTAATCTTGGCTATGGTTAGTGGAAGCAAACTAGCTTCGTAGTTAAGCTAAGCACAGTTTTTTGGGTTTTGGATAGCCCTAGCAAATTTCAGTTAAATCAAAAACTGAAGCACAAGCTTCCAAACTCTTTCCTGTGGTCATGCTAAGGAAGTGGGAGTGGGGGGAGTATGCCAGACTGCCAGAAGAGAAGACTTGTTCTTGTATTACTAAACTATAGTTTTGTATTGTGCCTAAACTAGTACTGTACAAACAGATTTTCTGTGTCAATTAGCATCACATGCTGGAAAAACACTTATTAAGTGTCTATTTTTTTTAAAAAAAGTGTGATTCTCATGTTTTGGTGTTTTTAATGTTTCAGGTGCATTAAAGCAACTGTGATTTAAATGATTTTATTATCAGTGTAAATGGTGGGGGAATATTAGGAAATAAGAGAGGTAAGTACTATTGACACGTTTGATCAAAAGTGTTTGTTTTGCAGAACTATGGGACAACAATAGTGGTAAACCCTGAAAAAGACAAGGATATGGTGCAAGAGCTGCTAGATTTTAAGGACAAAGTGGATCATATAATAGAAGTGTGTTTTCAGAAAAATGAGAAATGTATAAACTTGATGAAAGAATCTTTTGAAACGTTTATCAACAAGAGACCAAATAAACCAGCAGAACTTATAGGTATAACTATTTTTCTGCAAAAATATTGTTTCTAAAACTTATACTGTCTAGGATTAAGTTGCTAAATATGCCAGTGTCCAGCAGTACAATATCTATTCCATGAAAATATTTGCTTGTGTGTGTGTATTCTGATAAGGATGTTGGCTGCATTCTTAAGAGACATGATTGTTTCCTTGTGCATCTGTGCTTGTTTTTATTCTGACTGACTGTGGTGCCATTTGCTCAGAAAACTGCATGGAAATTAGAGTGCTGTTACAACATAGTTTTGTTTAAGGAAGCTCCAAAAGAGGCAGAGTTAACTTTGGTTGTGTTGCTTATTATTGGGGTGATCTGATGAAAGAGAGAAGCTAGAGCTATCTAAAGCAGTAGTCTTTCCTAAGGTCTCCAAGACCTCAGGGGGCCAAAACAAACACACCCAAACACATGCACACGTCCAAAGAACACAAACCATAAAGCAGAGATGATTCATCCATGTGTTGCTGGACTCCAAATCCCATCAGCTTCAGCCAGCATGGCTAGTGGTGATGAGAGTTGTAGTCGACATCAGGAGAGCCACAGATTTCCTATCCCTGCCATAGAAGTTGTCCCATTGTCCTTTAACACGGGGGGGGGGGGGCGGAACCACAGCCGCCTTAATATTGATTGGAAGTGGGACATAGAAGGTCTGGTTAAATTCTGGATCTGGCATGAGTTTGTATTCCCAAAAGCAGTGGATATAACAACAGGTAAAATTCTGGGAAGAGAGAGTTCGGTGGGGAGTAGGCATGCAGACACTTCCTCTAGTATCTCTAACACCAGTGCTCTTGCAGTGCTTATCACATGTGGGATGGATTTTTTTGGCGGGGGGGGGGGGGAGATAAAATTCAAGAGTTTTAATGCTTAACCAGTTTCCCTTTTGAAAGAAATGTGATCTAATTCTGATTTTACTCTTAGTTTTATTTACCCTCTTTGGTAATATACTCTTGATTGGCTAACTAACTGGGTTAGTTGGGTGGGTGTTGTTAGGATACTGAGTGTTGTTAGGATACTGATGCCACTCAAGTCCCGAGTCTGTGGATGACCTCCATTCCGCAGTTTGATGTGGATGTTAAATAGCACCTGCTGAGTAGCAGGTTCCTGCTGTCTTGATTTGACCCTCGAGGCAGGAGCAGAACAACTGAAAAACTGTCCCTGCAGTCCTTAACCTGGGTATCCTACTGCAATAGTCTTGTGGGACATAGACTTCAGTTGATAAGCTTTTGTAATTTGGCCACATCCTGCACTTATTTATTTTCTTACTTAATCATGAACATTTTAAACCTGCCCCTTATCAACAAGCAGTCGCAGGTCAGAGTACAATAAAACAAGTTAAACATAATGGTTACATAAAAAGTGAATCACAGGGCAGTTGAAAGCCATTGACAACCAAACAACATTAAAACAGCAGTAGAAGCAAACACAGACTACATACATGACTTTCCCCAAAGAATCCTGGAAACTAGTTTTTAAGGATGTTGGGAATTATATCTCTGTGAACTACAGTTTCTAGGATTCTTTGGAGGAAGTAATGTGTTTTATATGTTTACCCTCTGCTCAGCATATGCCTGTTCAAACAAGTGTGTTTTTAGCTGCCTGCCAAAGATTCAACAGAGATGGTGCCAGCTATATATTTAGCATTTACACAACCAGGGTGTCACCATAGAGAAGGCCCTCTCCTGAGTTACCATCTAACAAATCTCATTTAGCTGCCCTACCGTCAAAAGAGCCTGCACTTATTTTGCAGCTGGTGTTAGTTTGTGCATAAAGCATTCAGAAGGAAACTGTTGTGTCACAATTTATATCTAGATTGAGATCTGTGTAGAAATCTCTTAAGAGCTCTGTAAGAAGGAGTGGAAAATTAAAGTATTTTATTTGCTTTATTATGTGCACACCCTGCTCTTTCCCACGGGTTCAGGGATTTTGCATGGCTTATAAGAACTTTATCAGTATATTTAAAAACAGCTTGGTGCTATCTATATCAAGGGGCTTTTGGATCTGCTTTTACAGTGACTGCCTCTAACAACCATGAGTAAGGAAAGGCAGGGAAAGAATGAGTTCTCACCTTTTAACATGCCCTTTTCATTCTTCCTTTCCATTCATTCTACTTCTAATTGGAGGAGGTGGCCTTTTTATCTTCAGATTCAAGGTGTAATCCTGGGGGCTTTTTTTGGCCATCAAGCCATTAGAAACATTTTAAGCCATTACAATAGCTTAGAGTAAAAAAATAAATAAGTTTAGGTCTTTCATGTAGTATGTTAATGTTGAAAAAATCCCTAACTTAATAAATAGTGTGTAAATATGTTAGTGCTTTTTATATAAATATTGAAGCTTTACAAAAATTCAGATTACATGGGTGGGTGGGTGTATACATATTCCACTGTATAGTAAAGAAAGGTACAGAAAGAGGAAATACTATTTCATAGTTTTGGTGAATGTGTTCATATTTTAAATTTCCCTCTTTTTAAATTTCTCTCTTTCACACTCTTTTCACCAGTTCCCCATATCTGCCAGTTTACTGCCTCTGTTCACTACTATTTTAATTTTATCACGGCACCTAACCTGTAATATTTTTAACTGGTTTTCCTGCTTCACATTGAACGCTTCAGATTTTTGTTCTCAATTCTGCTACTTGTGTTATTATTATTATTATTATTATTATTATTATTATTAACCTCTCTGATAATATTCTCATTATCACTATCATTGGCTTTCTGTAGATTTGTATATTAATTTCAAACGGTTTATTTTACTGTTAATTTTTAGCTTTGTCTTCATCTTCTTCATCATCATCACTATAGTTCTACTATCTCTGCCACTCTTTGCCCATAGGTTTCCCTCCTCATATTTCCCTCCTCTGAGTCTGGCACAGACTTGGATTTTTAAAAACCCTGTAAATATTGCAGTTTTATGCACAGACCGGATTAATCTCACTGAAGTCAAATGAAATGCAAGCAGCCTGCTTGTTTGCAGCATTGTAACAGGAAAACTGCCACTGCTTCTTTTTTTGGCTTTTCCTTCATTTTTTTGTGTCATATTTTTATTAGACTATACGTTTTTGGCATTGAGTGGTTTCTTTCAACTTTTATAAAACTCGTAGTGTAGTTTTAGATGTGTTAACACTGATATGTGGAAACCAAACGATCCTTCCCACCCCCACCCCCCAAGATTAGTTTTAAGCTGTTTATTTTTAATTATTTTTAGCAAAACATGTGGACTCAAAGCTAAGAGCTGGCAATAAGGAAGCAACAGATGAAGAGCTGGAAAGAATCCTTGACAAAATTATGATAATATTTAGATTTATTCATGGTAAGGAATCTCTTTTTAAACAACTGTTTAAAGTGTATCATGCATTTCTGCACTGCTGAGTTTTTAACCAAAATACCAAAGGCTTGATGCATGTTGCAGTAAATGACACTACGCAGTGGTTTCATGCGCTTGAAGGATAAGATTGAACTCTATAGAACTGCACATTGAAGGATCCAATGATATTTTATAGCTAAAGGAATAGGAATTGTAGCTCCCTCTACAAACATTGCACTTCTGACAAGATCTTTAGCTTCAATTTTTCTTTCAGCCACGCACAACACAATTTTCTGCTACTTGTTTTCAATAGAAATGGGGCAGGAACATTGTTATAACTTCCGAGAAACCCAACAGACATGTAGGTTCTGCAACAAGTCTGTTTAAAGCACATTGGTAGTTTTCACCAGAATGGGAAAGAAATATATATGTTATCTTAATAATTGGGGAGGAAGAGTCAAATTTTATATTTCCAGCACTTTTAAACTTGCTGTATCTGTGGCAATTTTATCAGATCAGTTTGAAATTTGGCACTTTCACAGGTAGAACGTGTAGATCAAGTTTTAAGTTATTTACTGAACAAGTGTCATTTGTATAAGCTGTAGTATTTTGAGGTTTATAGTGACAGAGTCCCATAGACTACAAGAATATCAAACCTATCCATTCTTAAGGAAATCAGCCCTGAGTTCTCACTGGAAGGATAGATCCTGAAGCTGAGGCTCCAATACTTTGGCCACCTCATGAGAAGAGAAAACTCCCTGGAAAAGACCCTGATGTAGGGAAAGATTGAGGGCACAAGGAGAAGGGGACGACAGAGGACGAGATGGTTGGACAGTGTTCTCAACACTACCAGCATGAGTTTGACCAAACTGCAGGAGGCAGTGGAAGATAGGAGTGCCTGGCGTGCTCTGGTCCATGGGGTCACGAAGAGTCGGACACGACTAAACGACAACAAAGTGACAGAATCTTGCTTCTGCTACTTCCTTTAAATATAGGATTATTCCTATGCTTTCTCACAGACAGACACACACACATATATATTCTTAGTTAATTTTTTTTCTTCTGTGGCTCAAAGAAAAGTCACATCATGTGCTTTAGTGATGTTTTTTCTCATCCTCCTCAACATTGTCCATGCAGGTAAAGATGTATTTGAAGCATTTTATAAAAAGGATCTGGCCAAAAGACTTCTGGTTGGGAAAAGCGCTTCAGTAGATGCTGAGAAATCGATGTTGTCTAAGCTTAAGCATGGTAAGCATTTGTGAATTTGGTTCCTTCAGTTACAAGTTTGCGCCCTTATATAGGGGGAAATGGAACAGGTTAGTCCTTTTGGAAATCTATGATGCCAAACAAATGCACATTTTTTAAAAATCTCATGTTTGGTTTGCTTTACACCTTCTGAAGAGTTTGTTACCTTCATTGTGTGCCTAAATTGACAGTTCCAGTTACAGCATCCATATTACTTTTTTTTTGTTTTATGTAACAGAATGTGGTGCTGCTTTCACCAGTAAACTGGAAGGAATGTTTAAGGATATGGAACTTTCAAAAGATGTTATGGTTCAGTTTAAACAGGTAAGATTTCACTTTAGTTGGATAGTTCAGTGAAATTTTGAGCTGGTTTGATATGACTAGTTTCAGACCTGATAAATGATGGTTTAGCATAACAGAAATGAGCTGCAAATGAACATTGGACTTGAACACTTCCCACCCAAGACCTCTGGCACAGCCATGAGTAGATCAGAAGCTTTCATTTTTCGTTAACTGCAGTTTAGTGTTTGATATGAACCCTAAACTGTGGTTAATTTTAACTGTAGCTTCATAGCTCTTGATTTGAAGTTGGCTTGTGTCAAACAAATCACAGTTAAGATTAACTACATTTTCCCTATGTTTGGACAAAACTATAAGCAAAATCTTCTGAATTCATCCTTGCAACTGTGCTGAAAGAAGAAAGAGGAGCATTTGCAAATATAGTGGGTTATTTTGTCATTTTAAAATCCACGCTAATTACTAGTTTTGTAGATTATAAAGTCACGCAGAACATAACTTATGGAATATGCTGCCATAAGATTTGTCAACCAGTTGAATTCACTTTAACTGACACAGATATATCCTAATGTATTATTAGGAATTGGAAATGTTGCATTATTTAAAAACGTAGATGCATCAAACTTTGATTTTGAAATTTAATACTTCAATAGGTAAAAATGCAGGTCAGAATTAGGAAAGTACTCACACCTCAACATCACCTCGAAATATTATTTTAAGCTCCTTATTTTCAGATTGTTTTGAGTTTTAATAACATTACCATGCAAGTAGAGTATCACTGAATTCAACCTTTGTTAAATAACAGTTTTAAGTCATTTTTTCAATGATTAAATTCAATTTTGCTGTAAATATTGGTGAAAATTGCTACACTATTTGAATAAAGTTGACATTTTTGTAGAAAATAATCATCATCATCAGCGGCAGTAGTAGTGATTTCTTTCCTCCTTCCTTCTTTGTTCCCTGGCAAAACCTCTTAACTCATTAACATGATTGAAAATCCTTTTCTTCCTTTTTTATCATAGTACATACAGAATCAAAAGGACCCAGGGAATATAGACTTAACAGTAAATATACTTACAATGGGATACTGGCCAACTTATACACCTATGGATGTCCTTTTGCCTCCAGAGGTAAGTCTTCAACTACACTTGAAGTATTGGGACATCCCCCCCCCCCAAAAAAAAAAAAATTATTGATGTTCATTGGTTTGTTGGATTTGATCTCTGGAAGCTCATACATTGTGATTTACACATGCACAGACCAGAGCACAGAATTTTTGGTGAAAGCTGTTCCGTGTCATTAGATCAGGTATTTGCATGCATGTGCTGACGGACAAGCACTTTTCTATATGGGGCCCGATAAGTGACTCTAGTCCACATTGCTTAATTTTTTTGGGTTTAGGAGGCCTAATTTGAGTAGCACAACTCAAATGGATTAATTTGAATGCAGTAGTTCTGCATGAAATATAGGGGTGCTATGACAAAATACACCTTTCAGTATACAGTGGTACCTCAGGTTAAGTACTTAATTTGTTCCAGAGGTCCGTACTTAACCTGAAACTGTTCTTAACCTGAAGACCACTTTAGCTAATGGGGCCTGCTGCTGCTGCTGTGCCGCCGCCATGCGATTTCTGTTCTCATCCTGAAGTAAAGTTCTTAACCTGAGGTACTATTTCTGGGTTAGTGGAGTCTGTAACCTGAAGCGTATGTAACCCGAGGTACCACCGTACTTTTATCTACTTACTTCCACCCCTTAGAACAGGGGTGCACAACCTATGGCCCTCCAGATATTTCTAGACTACAGCTCCCATCAGCCCCAACCAGCATAGCCAGTGATCAGGGATGGTGTGAGGTGTAGCCCAACATCATCTGGAGGGCTGCAGGTTGTGCACCCCTGCCTTAGAGCCTACTCAATTCTGATTTAACAATTTTTAAAGCCAAATGTAAGATCCTGGATAAATGCAGTGTATCCGCAAGTTTTTCAAAACTGATAAAGGGCTGTTGAGTTCTTCTCCCCTAGTCATTCATATATTAATGGGATGTTCAAAGAGAGTATTCATTTCTGTGCCACAAGCCGATATCCTGCAGTTGGAACAAATCCTGCAAATTGTACAAATTTGCATTCTTTGCTTGGTTTTCTGCTTTACTTATAGACACGAATGAATACATGAAATGTTACTTGTATTTAGCTGCCATTTATGCCTGGATTAATGTGTTTGCCTGGATTTATTTTTCTTATTCTTATTATTTCTTGTATTTCAGATGGTTAAACTTCAAGAAGTATTTAAGACTTTTTATCTTGGAAAGCATAGTGGTCGAAAACTTCAGTGGCAAACTAGTTTAGGACATGCTGTCCTGAAAGCAGAATTTAAAGAGGTGTGTTTGAATAACTTAATCTTTGCTATCTTTGCTCTTCTACCCCGCTCCCATTTACAGCTTTCCCAAACCCTCCATTTCCCTTACGCATAGCAGCCCGAGGGGTGGTGTGTGTGTGACTCCCTTGCTCTTCTGGTTTACCAGTACCCCAAGTTGCTGCTGCTTATTGAGAAGAAGTACAAGGCACAAGGAGCTCAGTGCAGTGAATCAGGGTCAACTCTGCCCCCGTGTGCCAAGCTCCACACACTGCTCACTTTCCCTCTTCAATAAGCTGCAGTGACTCATGGTGTTGGGAAGCCAGGAAAGCAGCAGAATCCCACTCATGCTGCCTCACCAGCCACTACTGCAAGCTTGCACTTTGTCCCCAAAAATGCTTCTTGGTGGCAGAGGGAGAGGAGGACAGATGCAGCCGTATAGTAGGACTGAAGAGTGGTTGCTGGTGAGCTGGCCTGGCCTGGCCGCTCCTCCATGGATTGCCTGGGCAGCCTGTCCTGGCTAGTTGACTGCTGGCTTAAAAAAGCTCTCCCCTATAAAAAGGTCAAAAAGTTCCAGCACCTCACAGAGTGTTTGTTGTGGGGGAGGAAGGGAAAGGAGAATGTTAGCCGCTTTGAGACTCCTTAAAGGGAGTGAAAGGCGGGATATCAAATCCAAACCTCCTCCTCTTCTTCTTCTTCTTCTTCTTCTTCTTCTTCTTCTTCTTCTTCTGGAAATAGCAGAGGTGGGTTTTGGAAATTCCTAGGCTGAATTTCACTTTAGCTCAGAATGGTTTAATGCCAAACCTGTCATCCATCAGTTTCCTTCTTCCTGCCTTTTTAACACAAAGGGAGCAACTCAAACCCAAGATCCTCCTGAATGAGGGGAGTTTAGAATAGTTAGCTCTCCAGCATAGAGCCTGCTCATTGGCATAAGTCCTTTATCCTGGCTTAGCCAAGGCCTAAAGATATGGTAGAGTATGGCAGGTAACTTAACCCATTCCAGTGTTCAGCTTATGTATATGATTTGTTTGTAATCGTTCTATCCAGCTGCAGATAAATGACCTTTGGTAAAGAACAGGGGACAGCGTCATTAACAGTTAGGCGTGTGTGTGTGTGTAATGTTATAAATATAAATATTTTTTTTGTTTTAGGGGAAGAAGGAGTTTCAGGTGTCACTCTTCCAAACCTTAGTGCTTTTAATGTTCAATGAAGGAGATGAATTCAGTTTTGAAGAAATTAAAATGGCCACTGGTATAGGTATGTAATAGTTTTTGAGAAGACAGGTTTCTTGTGGATTTGATCTGGCATAAATGTGATCGGATTGAAATACAGTGGTACCTCTGGTTGCAGACGGGATCCATTCCGGAGCTCCGGTCAGATCCCGAGGTTTCTGCAACCGGAAGTGCCTGTTTTGCACACACATGCGGCGCGGTAGAGTGCTTCTGCGCATGCACGCCTGGCGAAACCCGGAAAAATACTTCGGGGTTTGCCACGTACGTGTCCTGAAGGATACATAACCGGAGGTGAACGTAAGTAGAGGTACAACTGTACAGGAGAATGACTTGTTACAAGAGCTTTATTAATAGAGGTAAACATGAATACAAAGAGATACCAGTACTACATGTTACTACTGTTGTTTCAGAATATATTGTGGAACACATTTAGGCTGCAAATAGCAGTTTTTCCAATAACTGCTTATGACATACAGGATGTAGTTGACCCTGGGCTCTGAACTGAATGGAACTCTGAACTGAATATTGTACCTATGGATTGCACTGCATTATGGTAGCTGGCAATTCCCTCATGCTTTTTTCTATACTTAAGCATAGAAGAAAAGCAGGGGAGGCACACGGATCCACAATAGTACTGCTGTGTTTCCCCAGGCAAACTACTATGGTAGTTGTACAGTGGTAACGCCGGTTGCGGACGGGATCCGTTTCGGAACTCCAGTTGGATCCCGACGTTTCCTCAACCGGAGGGACCGCTTCTGCACATGTGGCGGCAGACTGCTTCTGTGCATGCTCATGGTGTAGTAGAGCATTTCTTGCTCATGTGTGCGGGGTGAAACACTTCCGGGTTTGCCGCTTTCACTATCCGAAGTTTACGTTACCCAAGGGTAACGTAAGCCGAGGTGCTACTGTACCTTTATATGGCAGGCTTATATTTCATAGTCTTCTGCACTATAGCAGAAGGGAGGGGGGCAGAAGCAGTTTGTAATATGCTGTTTGATATCCTGATCTCCTAGGATATTGTTAGATATGTGTAAATTTTCAGGACTGAACTAGAGCAATCTCTACCTGCCCCTATCTCAACACTTTTCCAGCTCATTTCTTCTTCAGCCTGTGCTTTGTGGCAATTGATACAGCAATTGTAAACAGTTTTCCACTGTGTGTTTGCATTTTAAACCCCTTTCACAGAGGACAGCGAATTAAAAAGAACCTTGCAGTCTCTGGCCTGTGGTAAAGCAAGAGTGCTGAATAAAAGTCCAAGAGGAAAGGATGTAGAAGATGGAGACAAATTTGCCTTTAATGGTGATTTTAAGCATAAATTGTTCAGAATAAAGATCAATCAAATCCAGATGAAAGAAACGGTATGTATTCTATGCGGACAGCTCTTTGGAATAGTCTGTCTATAGTGCGGTGGTGTTTGGGTTTAACCAAGAGAGGTTAAGACATATATGAAAAATGTGCTGTATTCTCAGCTCTGAATAGAAGTGCTTTTGTTCCGGGCTCAAGTATTGTAGTATTAGACTCAGAGAGGGGGGTTGTTTTGAGGGGTAAAAACTAAACATTTGACATGGTTATGGATTCAGCCAGTTAAATTTGTAGATAATTTGTAAATATTTATCTGACCTTTATTTTCAGTCATACCCTGTGCTGCCTTTCCTTTCTGAGAGGCAAATTTACATGATGCAACCATTAGTTGACTTTTGTTTCACTCTTGCCTAATCCCCCAATTCTTTTGGTATACAGTGGTGCCCCGCAAGACGGAAAACCCGCTAGACGAAAGGGTTTTCCGTTTTGGAGGTGCTTCGCAGAACAAATTTGCTATGGGCTTGCTTCGCAAGACGAAAATGTCTTGCGATTCCTGAGGGTTTTTTCCCGCTCCCTACCCCCTTTATCTAAGGCACTAAGCTGCCAATAGCCTTTTAGCAGCTAATCCGTTAATCCCTTAAGCCTTTAATAGCCGCTAAACAGCTAATAGCGCTAATCTGCTAATGGGCTTGCTTTGCAAGACGAAAAAACCGCTAGACGAAGAGACTCACGGAAAGGATTCTTTTCGTCTTGCGAGGCATCACTGTAGATCCTCTCTCCATACTATCAATTAAGTATAATTAACCAAATAATATGCATGTATGTATGCACATGTGTGTGTTTGTGTGTCAGGGTAATTGATGCATATTTTTCATACTTGCCGTACAGGTCGAAGAGCAAGTCAGCACAACTGAAAGGGTGTTTCAAGATAGACAGTATCAGATTGATGCAGCTATAGTACGAATAATGAAGATGAGGAAGACACTCAGTCACAATCTTCTTGTTTCAGAGTTATATAATCAGCTAAAATTTCCAGTAAAGGTGAGTGAAATATTAATGTATAATACAGTAAGGGAGAGGTGAAATTGGGAGCACAATTATGGTAAAATTACTGTGATCACAGAATACATTATCGTTTTCAGAGTGTTGTCTCCATCTGTCTGTCTGTCTCTCTCTCTCTAGTATTTTATTTCCTTTGTCCTTACATTGCTAAACAGTGTCAACTTATTCTCTTATTACAGCCTGGAGACTTGAAAAAGCGGATTGAATCTCTCATAGACAGAGACTATATGGAGAGAGACAAAGATAACCCTAATCAGTACCACTATGTTGCATGATGAGGAGGAAACTGTTTTTATAAAACAGGAGGACATTAGCTTCCCAACAATGGATACTTGTGTTGTTCCCAAACCTTACTTTTAGCAGAACTGGGAATGATGTTCATTAAGCAGCTGCATGTACTGCTGATACTTGAAACATCCTTGCCTAGAATCTGTGGTGGTATTCAGAGACAATTATTTTTAGATCTGCTTCTTGATTTCTTTCAGAATTCTGTTCAAAATTTATTTTGGAGTTGGAGTGAATGGTAATTGTCCTCTGTATGATATAATTCTTTTGCCTGAAGAGTGGTTGTGTGTGTTTGACAGCACATCATAAAAATACTTTACGCTGCCATTTTTCGCTTCAAGAATTATTTGAGTTTCTTTTAAACACTGTTTAAGAACAATCAGTGGTCTCGGGGTACACTGAAGTTTTAACTATGCACCAAGAATTCTAGTTTGTTCTGTTAGATTTTTGTTTTGTCTTTTTGTTTTCTATACCTTATCCCTGTTTAGATGGATCAAGTGCCAAGAGGATAACTGCATTAAAAACAATAGATGAGCTTTCTAATGAGCTCAGATATTCATTGGTGAAATATATTTTCTTCTTGGCCACATGAAGGTGAACCAAATAAGCACTTTCTAGCTCTGGGATAATTGTTTATAACCTTTCATGTAAAAAAATGAAACTACAGGATAATATAGTTTTATTCTAAAAGTTACACACAGGGTAATTACAGTGGCATGATCTTAGAAAATTTCAAAATATTTTTTTAAGGCTTTTTTGCCCTGTAACGAAAACAATCCAGCTCCTCTTCGGATCATACTTGCTGAAACATGAGAAAACATGAGAAAATACTCCTATTATGGTAGCTTTTCTCCCTTGTATCCCATACTGTGCATTCATTTGCAAAGTTTCTCTGGACTTTCTGCACGCAGGAAGATTTGATTGTTCTCATAGTTTTACCTTGACAGATGAAGTAGCTTGTTTCATATCATTTACATGGAAATTCACCGAACTTTGAAGAAAGAAAGCTATGTTAACAGACAGTTGTAACTGCTGGCTTTACAGGATACGCATAATGATGTATGTTTAAAAGAAACCAAAGGGAGTTTGACCTTTTGTGTCATTAATGTTAGTAGTATCTTTATTAAAATGCTTTGCATAAAATTAGTAACTTGGTTTATTATATAAACTCCCTTGTATTATTTTGACTTCTGCAAATTAAAATCCTTTTCTCATCTGCATTACTATGAGTTAGTGATGAATCCAACATTCATTGAATTTTCCTTCCCATTTTCCTGTTTCAAAAAAAAAAATCTTAAGCAAATAGAAACTTTTAAATCTGATTTTTACTTAAAGCAGATGTCGTGCATAGTAACTGCTTTTCCACTGTATGAATGTGACAATCTCTTTGCTATTTGCAATAGCATGGAGTATTGTCTATCCAATATTAGTAAAATTGTGTTGCTACCTTTTTAATGCTATAATGAGTATGCCTCTTTCTAAAAGACAAGAACCTTCATGACGATTCATACAAGGGATTAGTTCAATGTTTCAGTATTTTTACAAAGTACACCCTCATTTTTCTTGTCTCCAGTACTGCTTTATTTCCTGCAACACTTGTTCAGCTTGGAAGCTTGCACAGAAGGCTGTTAACAAAGTTATGGGCAATATCTCTACAATAAATATAGCTACATTAGTATTTAGACTGGAAAACAAAATAATAAACCAAAACAACATATATCAGTAACCAGGATCCTACTTCAGTTTATTAATCAAAACTATCGATTGCTTGAAAAAGAATAAAAGAAAAAAAATAAAAATATAAAAGTTAATAACATGTATTTTATAAATTATTATTGTCAACACTACAATTTTAAATAAACGTGGTAATTCTCCCAGTTAGTACTAGATTTTTGCTTGCACATCTGCCTATACGGATGGCCTGAAAATGGTTCAGTTTACAGCTTTCCAGTGTTCTGTGCCTGGTCATTTGGATGTGGGAGACAACTGCATTAGAGATGCATTTATAGAGAGATAAAGGGAAATATTCGACTCCAATAGTCAATCAAGGGATGGGAGAGGGGGAACTCGAAAGACTGCCTGATGCCAAGCTCATTTTCATATCTACCCTCTTCCGTTGCAGTCCCTCTCTTGACTTCTTTTTTGTTAGCGTCCTTTTTCTTTTTAAAGGCAGTAATGACCAGTGACAGCAGTAGCCATTTTAGTGAGGTTTCGTGGCATTGGTAGGTTGTCACCTCCATTTGCTGCAGGTGGCTTCAGAAGCCGGAGCAGGTCTTAAAACTTCTTTCAGCTCAACGTAAAGCGACTTCAAACTTACGCAGCTTCTGTTTAGGTTTCTGCTGTCTCACTGGCATGTTATTATGTGACTTTCCCTGCCCCTCGCCCTAAAATGTCTGTAGTTGAAATGCCTATCAAGTCGCGTTTGTGGCGACAGTACAACCGACAAGCCCCATTTGTTAGGGGCTCTCTTGCTTTTTCTGAGAACCTTCCAGTAGAGGATTTATATTTCGGATATGATTTGTTTTCCCTCTCCGCCCACAGTAATAAAATTTCTTTTTAAAAAATGACTCTATCGCGAGAGCTCATGTGACATTGGAGTAATTTCCTTGGCACTGAACCCGGAGCAGCCTCCCAAAGGAAACGAAACTCCTGCCACCAGCCGACCTCGGACGACGCACGGGAAGAACGTCGTTTTCCCCGCAACAAATTCCCAGCCAGGATGGGCTGCGGGCCTAATAGTGATTATAATCGCCACAAGCCGATTCGAGCTTCCCCTGTACAGTGGTACCTCGGGTTAAGAACTTAATTCGTTCCGGAGGTCCGTTCTTAACCTGAAGCTGTTCTTAACCTGAGGTACCACTTTAGCTAATGGCGCCTCCCGCTGCCGCCAAACGATTTCTGTTCTCATCCTGAGGTAGAGTTCTTAAACCGAGGTACTACTTAACCCGAGGGAGTCTGTAGCCTGAAGCACCTGTAACCCGAGGAACCACTGTATTTCGCTATTAGCAGTTCAGCCCCGTGACGTGAGATCGAACCGAAATCGGTTAAAAAACTACAGTTAAAAAAAAAGGGGGGGGAGAAAGCCCCTCAACGGCCTCAGCCTATGGCCTGCTTTTCTCCGTTCTCGCGAGATCACGGCTCTGGTTCTGCCCATCTTCTCTTTCTCTCTGCCCCCCTCCCCACTCTTTATTAAAGAGGCCGGGCGTGGTTTATTAAGATCAGGTGACGGAGGTAAAAATAAAAAAAGCGGTGGGCCGACGGCGACGACTACGTCGACGATCACGTGACCGAGCCTCTCGGCGTTATTCGGTGCTGCCGACGCCGACGTTCCTCAGTTTGCGCTCCCGGATCAGCTCCGCGTTCTTCTCTCTGTCTCCCGTCTCGGCCCGCTCCTGTCATGGCGCCTCGGTACAGCTGGGGGTTGCTCCTGGCGGCGGCCCTGCTGGGTGAGTATCCGCGGCGGCGGCGGCTTCCTTTCGCAGGCCTCTCGCGGGTCTCCGCCGCTTCCATGAGGAGGGAAGGAGCGCCCTGCCTGCCGCTGCCGCCGCCGCCCCTTGCCCTCCGCTCGAGGCCCTGTGCGTGGAAGCCCCGCGGCGAGGAAAAAGGCGGCGGCGGCCTCCTCCCCTGTGGCGCCTCTCCCTGGAGCCGAGCCCGGGCCGCGGGGTCGCCGCAGCCGCTTCCTTCCCCCCGGCACCTGGGAAGTTAGCGGGGCAGGTGTCTGCGCCAAAGGACAGGCGGGCCTCCCACGCGGCCCTGAGGGCAGAGCAGCCTCTCCGCGTTAGGGAGAAGCAGTTCAACCGCTAATGCGGAATTCAACGTTTAAAGGAGTTGCCTCTCCTCCTTAGTTAGGCAGGTGTGATTTGGCTGATTACCGAAACCCATGTCGTCTTCCCCCATCCTTCTTCCCTTATGTGCTGGAAGCCGCCCAGCTAGGGAAACCCAGCCAGATGGGTGGGGTATAAATAATAAAATTATTATTACTAATCTTCAGAGCTGACCACCTACTTTTGCTCCAGGTCACTGTATTGTGAGATGGTGACTAGTTGCTGCTGTAGCTTTGCTCCAACCTTTGCCTAGCTTGCACACCCAGGGTGTGGATGGCTTTGTAACCTTAAACCTTGACGCCTAATTCCTTTTGGCTGCAGCTGCATATCTTAAGAAACATACTGCCACTTTATTGTTCTCCTTCCAAGGCAACTGTGTTTTGAAAGCTGCTCAAATCCTGTGTCCCTATGTTCTGTTTTCCCCCAGCAGCTCTGCAAACAACTTTTTTTTTTTTTTTTTGCGGAAGCGCCCTCTTCTAGCAACGCCAGGTGTGAGCAAGAGAACTTGTTTGCCTTCTTGTGCTTGAGGCCTCGCATGCTGCTAATTTGAAATGGATAACTTTCACTGTTGGTATATCGGTGCAGAGAGCACTGAGGGTTTCCTCTCTGCTTGATTGTACCAACAAAACTGGCAATGCTCCCTTGAGGCCACTCTGGCTAACCCTCACTGCACTGCTTTGTAGCCTTCTTGTGGGTATTTGGCTAAACTCTGATAAGTCGTCTTGTTTCTCTGGATGGAAGGATAGGAAGGCTTGTTTGAGAGTGAGAGTGAACAAACCAACCTGCTGTACAAAGGTGAAATTTACATTTGTTGTTCTGCCCACTTTTACCTCTGGCCCCACCCATAATTGGCATGTGGTTTAGGAAGGCTTCCCAGAAGGGAATGTGTCCTCCCATCTAAAAGAGGTTCTGCATCCCTGCTGTTTTGCAAGGCATTCCCCAGCTTCCCAAACTCCTGTTTTGTGGAAACTCGATGTAGCAAATGTGAAGGAACTTAGAACGTAATAGGTGACCCAGCTGAAGGTGAAATTCTTCTCTCCTGATAGTAGTTGTCTTCTGCTGGTTTTTTTCTCCCAAGTGGCATTGTCTAGTTTCAGTACCTTTATCACTGGCTGTATAACACTGGTGATATGAAGCTGTTATCTTTCAGAGATTTCTACAGGTTCTCTTGCACTCAGTGGGACTTTATCCCCCAAGTAAATATTCATAGGATTAGGCTGTAAATCATACAATCTTCTCACTATAGCATGAGGTCAATGAGATAACCTGGGCATCCCAGTAATGTAGGCCAGAGTATAGAATTTAGAACAAGTATGACTCATGAATTTGTGTCCTTCTGTGCTGCTTTGACTTGATACAGTATGGATTTGTATGTGATTATTAGTCTGCAATCACAGGTCTGCCTTATTCCATCCCAACTCAGTACATGGTGGCTATGTATATCCTGAAGTGTTTTTCCCCAGGATTCCTTTTCTCACTTTTGTCATTAAGGTTAGCCTTGCCATTATAGGCAGAAGTATTTGGGCCTATTGTAAAAAAGCAGAGGTATGTTAGAAGTAAAAAGCTACATACCGTATAGCAAATTCAAGAGTGGTTTATTTACAATGTTTTAAAGGCATTAAAACACAAATATTAGGAAAACCAGAGACAAACCTGGGACTAATGAGACTAGTCTCACCTTTTACTGCAAAATAATGAATACTTATTTTACTTTAACTAATTATGTGTACTTGGTGTGTGTTTTTAATGGTTTTGAACTTGGATTCTTTAAAGATACATTCATGGATTTGATTGTCAGTGGATTTTATTCTGGGTGTGATACCTGCTTTTTCCTGAAATTCAACTTTAGTTTGCTTATATGATGCTCCCTCAAGTTTCACTTTGCAGTTTCCTGCTGTGCACCAAAATAAAGGTTTTAAAAGGACAGGAGAGCATGTTCTTTTACTGCCTACAAACAATATTTGTTGTTGGATGATTTAGTACTCTTTGGTCAACTGTTGTCTTCTCTTGAACTCTCATTCATGCCCATGTCTTCAAAAGACTTATGGGTGCTCAGTGAAATATAATATTGTTAACTGATATCTAATTGTGTAGGAGCTGTAACTTTGACTGGTGGCTTCTCTTGAACTTGATTATTTCAGGATTTTGGAATAAATTTCCATAAGCAACTATAAACTTAGTACATCTTTGCCTACATGAAAATGGCTGGCTTTCTTAAACTTTCCAGATCAGCTGTCAACTACAGTTGGTTGTACTAGAATCAGCTTTATGGCATGAGATGAGGTTTCTATAACAATTTGAAAATTTGGGCAGTTTGAATGGATTTCATGGTACAGAATCCTTGTGCATGTGCACAATAATTCAGCTAACTGCAAGGCCTGGTAGATATCTCTCCAGAACTGTCAAACTCTAGTTGATTTACTAGGAGCAAACAAAGAAGATAAACAAGGGCTGTAAAAGGAATGATAATCCTTCCAGTGCCCTAAATGAGGCTGAGGGCTCTGGATATGTAGATAATTGTTGGAGGGTTTTAACTCCTTTCTGCAGTGGACCTGTCCAGTTTAGGTGTTAAGAAGCTGTATTTGGAAAACATAGCAGGTGTTTCTTGCTTTAAATTAATGGCCACCAATTCAGCTTTTGAAAATTGCACAGATAGTGTTTTTAGAAAAGTGTGTCAAGTCTGAACACTGCAGTGCTGCCAAACTCTTGATATGCAAGTTAGGATCTTCCCAGTGCAGTGTTGGCCCAAAGTCCTTGCATATATTACAGAGTTGCTGACAAATTGGTGTCATCTAATCTCTTTCTAAAAGGCACTAACTTAAAAGGGCTCATGACGGAGGACGGAGGTGCCTTTATCAGATGAAAAGCAGTGGGGGGAGTTCCTTTTTAAAATGGCTGCTTTATTGGAAGGGTAATATTCATTCCATAGGTTTATCTGCAGTTGCCCCATAGTCACAAGGAAGCAACATACATTGGTGCATAAGCACTAGAAACATCTCTTTGTACCAGCTCATTACACATACGTGTAATCCAAAACATGAAGCTTACAAATGACTTTCCACTAACACTTGTGTTTTATGTTTATCCGTAGCATAGAATTGCTTACTCAGGAAGAGCTGATGCAGCATGAAATCTGGGCCGGGACAACTATTTAGCAGGAAGCTGTAATATATTGTCTTGCATAACCATGAACTTTTTGGTTTCAAGATTTACTATTAAATGATCCACTGAAACTTAACCTAGCCTTACTCATAAGTTAAGATGGGGTGCACAATCCTAATGTGAACTGCTTTCCCACATAGCTGCTCTTCACTCAAGTTGACTAGGTATCTCCATGGTTCAGATTCTCATTGCATGAAACATGTAGCTACCATTCTACTATTCTGAGCATGGCACACTTATCATAGAGTAGAGAGTGATTCAGGCTGCCCTGGAGTCTTCCTGTCTCTGCTCTTATCCACTTGCATAAAGGGTTGGAGCAGCCATTCTCCCATAGTGCAGTACAGTATTGTGAAATGCACGGGTGGGGCTACAGTCAGACTAGTGCCCTAGTTTGCTGCCTGCCTGCAGATCTTAAATGCACTCACAAATACAAAGAAACTTTCCATGGATCCCACAGGTTAAAAATTTCATTTGTCCACACACTGTATTTAAAATGCCTCTTTCATCCTATTAATATGGTGTTGAGTGAGTAAGGCAGGTGTGTCTTCTTTTGATTTATATATTCATCTTGTTAGCTTGCATATTGTAAAGCACCTATCCTTTTCCTAATAAGCAGTTCCAGCTCTGTATTGCATAATGCTGATAGTTTCAACCCTGTGAGAATTGGCCAATAAAAAGGATTTATCTATTTAAAAAAAGGCCTTTGTGTTTCTTGGTTCTGGTGCATAGCTTTAAAAAACCAAGCAAGCATTTTGGTTAAAATAATATTTGCATAGGGTATGAATATTTGATGACAAATCTTTAAAGAAACTGGCATTGAAAATACACTGGCAGAGCAATCCAAACCCTGGTTGGGCAGCAGAAACACATAGAGCAGCGGAGCTTCCACAACGTCTGCAGCTCTATTGCTCTCATTGCCAGGGCGCAGGGCAGGCAAAATTCTGCTTCTGGAGCTATTGTAGGGATGGGGCCTGGATCTTAGGCCAGCTCAGCCCCTTCCCATCCCACAGAGGCTGGTGAAACTGTTTGGCACATCAGGAGTTTGGATTGTGCCCTAAGTGATGTAAAACTGCTTGAAACACCTGTTCTCAAAGCTGGATAAGCTAGACTAGTCTCTTGTGGAGAATATGTTCTATTCGTTGGATGCTGTTTTGGAAGTGTAGCTCATTTGTTTCTTTCTGAGTCTGCCATACAATTCAAACAATTCAAAGATGTAGCAGTGTGTTTGCAATGTAGCAGTTTTCTTCCATTTTAGAGGAATCCCTCCATGGTATATACTCCCAATTAAATGTTAGGAGACAACAAATGGAACACAATTCTACTGCAGTAAAACTTGTCATCCAGAAGTACAAACAGCTTACAGCCTTCCTGCATTTTTAAGTAGAAGAGGAAAACATTGCAGTGGACTTTGCCCTTCTCTACGCATTAAGCAGTTCCTGGGAGAAAAGACTTGTATGAATGCACTTTCATAATGGGCTTGAATTGCTGCCACTCCAGCATGTTCAAAAATGACAAAATCAACAAAATGATGGGGTATAATCAGGCTGTGAAACTTGCTTGATTTTTGTGTCTTCCAACAATGCTTCTTCTATTGGCAGGTCACTACTTGGTATTCCAAGATAGTTGTTTGTGTTTTTGGAGAGGGAAGAAAGTCGCTACAGTTCAGAAGGAAAGGGGAAGCACTGGGGGGAAAGTATTATTTCAGTAGTATTAAGGCTGTCGGACAATTAAACATATTTTACCTATTAATGGTTTGGCTCTATAGCAATTGAAAACAAATTCACATGCTGCTTAACTTTTCAGTAGTCTCGTAGCTTGCACATGGTTGTTGTGGAAGAGGACAAAGAAGCACAAATCAGTCATAGGCAATGGAAAGTTTCAGCAACGTACAGCCAGTCTTAAATTCACAGTACACGATGTTTGCTCTCAAGTCAAATCCACTAGAGAAAAGTTAAGACGTGCTGGTTGGCTGGCCTTTGGAGAGAGGACGAGAAGCTTGGTATACCAGACTCTGTGCCTGTTGAACAGTTGTCTGAATGGTATCTTAGCCTGAATCATGCAATTGTAAAGTTGGAAGGGATCCTGAGGGTCATCTAGTCCAACCCGCTTGCATATTGCTGGGCAAACCTGTATTCAGTTCACTTCACAGAGTTGTTTAGTTTTGGCTATCCAGTCCCCCACCCCCTGGCCTGGCACCTCCCTAACCCTTACCTGTTCTCCCCTCTGACAAAACATGTCACTGTTGTAGAAAAAGCCTAACAATGTACTACTCGTGTAAAATCCAGAGGGGAAGCATATAAGATTCTAGCTTAAATTAGGGGGTAGGGTCCTGTTGAGACTTCCACACACACGTGTTATAGTTGCACAGTTTTAAAAAGGTGGAGGTTTAAAAAATTGTCCTTTGTGCAGATCTTCATATGTTGGTGCAATTTGAGTAAATCATTAGCTCCTGCAGGTGGTAATCTGTAGTTGCCTTTGGCAACAGCCTGTACTGTAGAAACTAGAACCTTATTAATGAAGACATCTGATAGCTGAGGTCAACTTAATATTGCCTGTTCACATTTTAAAAATACTGATCACTGCCAGAGGTAGAATATTCTCAAACACCTTTGTGGGGTGGGGATTTCTACATGCCTTTAATTTTCAGTAAAATGGGAGTGATTATTTAGATAGTATTTTTGTGTGTGTCGTACAGCCTTAATGTAAGCCCATGGCTCAGTTACTAAAAAGCTGTCTTGTACACTTGAGTATTGGTATTGTATTTATGACAATATATACTACCCATTCATATAAACAATTAAAAGTATAAAAAAATGGAGATGTGGTGAGTTTTCTACTTTTGTATATTTTCAAATGAAAATGATTCTTTAGCATGTAGATAAAACTTGTTAGCTTGTGTTTCTCACATGACAAATTTAACAAGAATGTTTGGTAGTTTTGTAACAGGGCTCTTTATCAGTGTGTTATCAAGAGGACTAGATACAAATAAAGCCAGTGGAGATACAATGAACCATTTTGCAAACAAAGGTTGTGATTCTGGTTGGCATAAATTAACTTTCCTTACATCATTCTCATGGTTGCTTAAGAGTTTTTCATCCCTTTGGAACATGCTTTGTATGAATGTAGGAACGCACTAATACATAATAGGTTCTTAAATATTGTGTGTTTAATAATAATGGCTTAGATTATCTTCACACTAAAGTGTGTTGCGAGCAAGAATTGCTACAGGGGAATCCTCGCTTATGTGGGGGTTCTGTTCTTGTTGGCTGCATGGGGGTCCCTTCTACCCCACCTCCTTTGACGCCAAAATCAATTGTGTGCGAGTGGGGAGGTGCCTGTACTGAGTAAGTGCAGGCTTTCTAAAAGCAATCATATTCTGCTTCCACAAAAGTCATCTGTCCTAGTGAAGCCCATCGTTACATATGGACGTTGCCTGTATTCTTCAAAGATGTCTATCGGCATTGCACTTCTTGATATTTATTGCTTTCTGTTTGCAGGATTTTTACAAGCATCTTCAGCGTTTGAAGTAAGAGATGGGAAAAACAAAACCTGCATATTAGCCAATTTTTCTGTGCTATTTACAGTGGAATACAACACAAAAACCAGTAAAGAGGTGAGGATGCTGAAGCTTAAATGAGTGGTGGGCCAGAAAGCTGCTTACAGAGACATAACTTTTAAGGTGCTATGTTGTGTGGTCAAAGGCAGCAAGATGCTGCTTTCAGAGCTGAAGCTGCTTAATTTGCACTCACGGTTGAGTCTGTTTGAAGAAATTTTGGATTTCTATATTTGATTGGGAGTGGCAGTTAAACCTTGGTTTCTGATTTGTTAGTATATGTTCATCCTATCCACATGGAGGAAATTAATTTTAAATGTACACCATGAAAGTGATGCATGAATTGGCTCAAAACTCACTCAGAAAGGAAAGTACTTTGCTGAAGTGTTTGTGGTCAACTGGAGGCAGAGCTTGATGGAAAACAAGTCTGTAATATCATTTACTGGTGGGAGATGAGGATAAAATTTAGTTATACGTAAAATTATGTCCTAACCCAATTCCTTGGGATCAGTAATAATGCCTCAAAGCAAATATAGGATTAAAAATAGCCCTGTTTATAAGGCACACAATGCTTACTTCACTTACATAGCTGCTCAAACAACCATATCCACCATGTGCTCATTAATGGTCTCTGCATCAACCTTGAGCAGAGTTTCCCAGACTTAGGTCTTCAGCTGTTTTTGGACTACAGCTCTCATCATCCCTAGCTAGTGGTCAGGGATGATGAGTATCGAGTCCAAAACAGCTGGAGACCCAAATTTGGGAAACCCTGACCTAGAGGAAGGTCCTGAGTGAAGTGGTGCACAGGATCTGCCTGAGGCCCTGTGCCTTTTAACATCTTTATAAATCCCTTGGATGAGGGTGTAGAGGATATGCTTATCAAATTTGTAGATGACAGGAAGCTTGGAAGAAGACAGAATCAAGATTCAAAGTGGTCATCACTGGCTAAAACATGGTACCCAAACCAGCAAGATAAAGTTGAACAGTGAGAAATTGTAAAGTTCTATGTTTACAAAATCAAGGCCACGAGTGTAGGAATAGGGGAGACCTGCTTCGAAGCAATACATGTGAAAAGTAGGTCTCTTTAGTAAATAAAGGTTTGTTGGTCACAAATTAAACTCGAGCCACCAGTGCAGCTACTAAAAAAAGCCAATGAAAGTTTAGGCTGCATTGGTAGCAGCATTGTGTCCAGAATCATACCATGAGAAGTAATAGTTCCACTCCATTCTGCACTAGTCAGGCTACAGCTGTGTACTGTTATGGGCATCACATTTTAAAGAAGACATTGAAAGAGGAGAGTGTGTCTCGAGAAGAATGACCCAAGTGCAGAGGAGTCTGGAAAAAAAATTATATGAGGAATGGTTGAAAAAGCTGGGCGTGTTTAGCCTGAGACGAGAAGATGGGGTGTGGGGACAATAGCAGTTTTCAAAAGTATCATGCAGAAAATGGAGCTAACAGAGGGCAGAACTGGAGCTAATGGATAGAAATTGCAGGAAAGGAGATTCAGCTAAATTTTACAATTTTTATCCTGCCTTCCCTCCAAGAAGCTAAAGCCCCATTTTATTAATACCCCTGTAAAGTAATTCAGGCTGAGAGACAATGACTGGCACAGTGTCACAAAATCTGCTTCATAGCTGTGTTAGGATTTGAACCTGAATCTCCCTTGTCCTAGTCCAGCATTCTAATCAGTACACCATTGGTTCTGTCACTATTGTTTTGCTAACTTTCTGTTGCTACGTATGCCTGCCTAGTTTAGGAATAGAGACAGAAACGAAATGTGGTAAGTAAGCCCCAACCTACTCTGTGCCAAATCCTTTCTAAAACATAGGGAGGGATTATTTTTTCCCCAACACACAACCCCACCTGCCTAACCTTTAGTTAATAAATAAAAAACAAGCAAACACATTTTTACTTGGCATGGGATCCTTCTTTCCCACACTTCACTCTAAAGCCTTATCCTACATTGTAGAAATTAAACGGCAATTTGATCCTGACCCAAAGGTGCACCACTAAAACGTACGTAGGTTGACTTTGTATTCCCACCCCCAAAAATGTACTATGGTTATTGAGTGCCTTGAAGCATTTTACTTACTTTTGATTGTTTTATGTTTACAACAGTTCTGATGCTCACTATAACAGCAATACTGTTTTTGTCTGTTAGGTCAAGGCCTTTTCACTTCCTTCGAATGCTGTGGTACTGCCAGAAAGCACATGTGGCAAGCCAAACGATACTTCAGAAGTTCTTGCAATTGGATTTAGCAACAATAACTCATTAAAGATGGCATTTGTAAGAAATGCAGATGTCTACATTGTCAGGATTCTGACTTTCACCTACAACTTATCAGATGCCAGCCTTTTCCCCAACTCAAATGAAAGTAAGTGTTTTGAGGCTTTGCAAAGTACAGTATGATGAAGGTAGCTGGGTTGGTGGTACATAGGATGGTTGCCATATTTATGGAGAAATTATCTGAAGACCATCACACACTAATACAATTGCACACTTTCTGCAGCTGGAGCAAGAAATGTGTCCGAAGAAACTGATATTCGAGCAGGCTTAAGGACAACATATACATGTCACAGCAACAACACCATAATAAGCATGAAAAATGTGACTGTCCTTCTCAGCAACGTTACGCTTGAAGCATACCTTGTAAACAACACCTTCAGTGGAAAAGGTAAGCATTGTATTTTCAAAAAGCTTATGGCATGCCAACTCTTCCCACTGGAACTAGTCATACCCCAGGGACTCTCATTTTCTCTGTAGGTCTGGGGTTGTGCTGAAAGATTGCTATTTTGTAATGGTTTATGTAAAATGTGTTTCTGATTGGGGAAAGCCAAAACAGTCTTTGTAAAGCATTGGATTTGAATGGCCAACAACTTATCATGCAGAAAGCCGAAGGGTATTGTTAATAAGTTTGGAAGTAGTAAGTATTACTGGCAAATGCAGCTGAAGCCTAGTTGGAAAGGACAAGAGAAGAGCAAATTGGGAGAAGCTTCCTCCCAGTTCTCTTTTTCACTTGTCTTTCTGACAGTATTCTGTTTTGGAAGAACAGGAGGAGCCCTCTTTGCTGTGTGCAATCTGTGAAACGGCAATGTAGCAGCAAATGAATGAATTTTGAAATGGCCCGTTTCCAGGAAGCAAATTGCTATCACACTGAGGAGCCTGACACCCAAGTTTAGTTTGAGACACTGCTTCCTTCAAAATAAAGGGTGAATTTGGAACAGCAGTGCCACAGGTAGGACAGCAGGAGATCTGTTTTGCCATCTGGTCTCTGCTCCTCACTGCTACCACACAAAAAACCCGGCTGGGGGCGAGAGCACCAGCTGCCACCATCCCTGCTATGAGACTCACATCAGTCCTCACAGCTGATAGAATTTGCTGAGAAAGGCCAAGAGCCTTGACTTCTTCAAGCAAGGGTGTGTGTTTTGCTGTGCCATTGTCAGTGGAGGGGGTAATATGAGGGAGAGGGCTACCCTATTCACCTTTTAAGGGAGCAATTTAGTGATGGAGTCATTTCTGAGAAGCTAGTTGATGCTTAGAGTTAAAGAAGGGAGAAGGTTTGTTGGCCATTTATAGCTATTGCTAACTGGGTGTTTGGGTTCACTGGGTCTTGGTGGAATTTTATCTAGTCTTTTGTTGGGGGTTGAAGTAACAGTTAATATCTGGTGGGTGGGTGTTCCTATCAAAGTGTTCTTTGAAATGGAGATTGAAAAGAAATGTTCACTGATGATAATTATGCCTGTTTCCTCGCACCTTTCACTTTTAGCGCAGTGCCTTAGGTGGGCTCCATAACACTGTCTGGTCCAATTTATTGCTTGGAGTTTCAATTAATGAGGTCTGAGGGTAGTGACATGGCTCTGGACTAGTTTGACCAACCACTTGTGTTAGGAAGGGGCTGTCTGCCTGGATCCAGGAGAATGTAAATTCATCCTTGTGAGAGGGAGTGGATCCAAGCTATACAGCACCTGAGTGAGACAGGAACTTTGCCTAGGCTTAGCTGCTCCAAGCTCTCTTGGATGGCTCTGATTTTCTAGACCCCCCCTTAGGACTGGGTTTGGAACAGAACAGAAACTGCCTGTGTTTCCCTATGAGATGTTCTCTGCCAAGACAGGTGAAGAGTGTGACCTAATTGATTCTCTTACCTGTTAGCAGCTTTCAGTATCATAGGCCCAGCCATTGCCAAACCAGTGTCCTCTAGATATTTTGTACTGTGGCTCAGGCTCCTCCAACTACAGCACAGTCATATTGGCTGCAGTTGATCATAGTCCAAAACATGTGAAGGACAAAAAGTTAGCTTGTGGGTGCTTCTAGATCCAGCACTCCGCTGCCCCCCCCCCATGAGGTTTAGGTGGTCCAGTGATTTGGAGCACCTTTTATCAGTTTTGGTTGACCTAACTATGACTCAACAAAGCTCCTGGTTGGAATACAGCATTGTGCCCTTGAAAATTATCTAGAAACTTGAGTTGGTCCAAAATAAGAGTGGTCAGACTACTGATGGGGATTGGCAAATAAAATCATATTGCACATGTGCAGTAAGCCAGGCTGCTTGAATGAGTATATTTTCTCATATATTTCTGCCCCGGGGCCTTAAGATTTTCATTGGCTCTTCCCCACATTTCCACACCTAATGTGGTAAGGTGAGTGGCTACCATGGAGAGGGTCTTTTTGATGGTGGCACCCCATTTATGTAATGCTCTGCAAAAAGGCTCACCTGTTGCCTATGCTATTGTCTTCCTGAGTTTTGTGGTAAATTTGCCCCTGCAGGCTTCATGCTGATGCTTAAATATTTAGCTCCCGTGTTCATCGTATGTTTCATATTGTTGGGCTTTTTAACGATTGCATTATCAGTAAACATCTTTGTTTTTGAGCTTAACAAACTATGAATTGCCTCGAAGAACACAGTTGTACAAGGGATATGAAAATATATTTTCAAAAATGAAAAGGGGCTAAGTGCACATTTTGTAGTTGGGTGGGAGCAAAGTAGGAGAAAAGACTGGACAAAGTGAAAAAATGAAGGTTGTCTGGGTGTTAATTGACTACTTTCCATGCTATGATTTGTGATCACTGCCTTCCAGAAACTGTCTGTAGTGAAGACAAAGGGCCTACAACCGCCGTTCCCGCAACTACAAGTGTGGCACCAACTGCAGCACCAACTGCAGCCCCCAAAACTCCAGATGTTGGACGATACAATTTGACTGGCTGTTTGCTTGCTTCTATGGGCCTGCAGCTTAATATTACCTACACTACCAAAAACCAGGTAACTTCCATATTTATTATTTATACATAGCAATACATAGAGATATATGGGAAGCTAATGGACCTTAGACCAGACTAGTGGGCTCTTCACCACCAGCAGCCACACAATAATGTGTTTCAAGGAGGTTAGTGTTGTCCACCTGTGCACTATGTCCTGCACACTTGGCCAGGATCTCTTATTCTTGCACAACTGCCAGTTAAATTTAGACTAATCATAAACATGGCAAAAATCTGGAAAAGCTGATCTCCTGATCACCCCCATGGCACTATGGTTGTTATTGAAAATTCTTTCCTGCCCTCATTTCCAAAGGAGCCCAGGGCAGCAAAACAAGACAATCAAAAATAGCTAAAATTTAAAAACAATCAAGGAGATAACACTGCTGTGCACCAAAGGCTTTTTAATAGTGTGCTCATTTCAATATCCATACAGATCAAAGCCTGTACAGTAAAGTCATCCAATTTAACCCCATTGTGTTCTGCTAGGAAAGTTGCTTCCCTGTTTCTGCACACTGTTCCCAAAGCTGTTTACACAAAATTTACTGAAAGTGCATACATTATTGCTTAATCTCCAGTGAGAAGGTTTTTTTAAAAGAAAATATGTCATAACTTTTTGTTTTTCTGTTTCCAAGACTAAGAAGTGGGAGTTGTTGAATCTTCCAGCAAATACAACTTTCTCTGGGCATTGTGGAGATTCCACAGTTACTCTGAACTTGACTTCTGGGAGCACTGACCTGGTTTTTTATTTTGAGCAGGTAAGCATAGTTTGATGCGACACTTACAGAATGCTGATGTACTCCATATGGTATTGGTCTATGCCCCTCATTGTCCCTGACTTTTGGTCATGCTAGCTGGAGCCAGTGAAGTTGGGAGGACTCCACATTGGCTGCTTCTGATTTACAGGCGGAGCTGTGTTTGACATGTATAGACCATGCAAATATTAACTCTATTTATGAGCATAACTCTGCTTCTACCAGTAATTGGGAAGATCATGGATCAGGGCACAACAGCTTATGTGCAGAACTTCAGTAGCTTTAGACTGTTTTTAGAAGGTTGCTTTAGAGGTTTTCATTATGTTACTATTGGTGTGTTTATCACCCTGGAGGAAGGTGGTGCAAATTAGTAAATAAATAAATGGCACTTGTTAAAAAATAAAGTTGCAATTTTAGATGACTTGTAATTTTGTGAATGAGCAGATTGGCATGATAGCCATTTTGTATCTTTCCGTTTATTTACTTGAGCTTATGAAACAGCCTCACTATCTTAAAATCACCAATAATTCCAGTGGGATCTGGAGTTCACACCCTTAAATAGGGCATTTCTTCTTCAGTGTTTAAACCATGGTTCTTGATCTGTAGTTGCCAGTGCTTGTGGTTTTTTGTCACTGGCTCAACAAAGGGAATGAAGCAGGAGTGATTCAGCAGCATATGCATGCGCATAAGCCATGTTTTAATTATGGCTTGTCATGATATGCAGATGTATATGCTATGTATGTTGTCTCTTTCTGTTAACAACTGCAGCATATTTTACCAGTGATATGGTGGCCCTGTAGCATGCATAGGCTAGCCTTTTAAAAGAAACCCAACCAGTAACTAAGATTTATCTTTCTTTTTAAGAACTCAACCACTGAGAAGTATTTTCTGCACCGTATCTCTGTCAGCACAAGTCTGCCTCCTGAATCTATAAGTAAGTAATATATATATATATGTATTTTAAAATGACTTTAATAGCTTAGATTTTGAAGGATACAAAGAATGTCCAAAATAGCAAAGAGTTCAAAGAAGATAAAGAGATGCAAGTATTCACAAACTGTGTTAACTGCCAGTTTGAAATGCCAGGGTTATTCATTCTTTAGCTTTTAGAAGGCTCACTAGGAGATAAGAGAGAAAGCCAAGAACCTTGAAGTACAGCCAACTGGTTTGATTGACACCCACACCATGATTTCAGGGTCCTCAAGCCCAGGAAAGCAAATAGCCTATAAAGTTTGGTGCAATAGCTTGTCCAAAACAATGCTGTACTGACAGCAGGAAAGGGGTCCTGACTTTTGGCTTGTTACTGCTCATCAGTAACTTCACACCACCTATAAAAACATGGTGGCAAAATGGGCTGGTGCCTTTACAAAAGAGTGTGGTCCTACTTAATCTCATCTGTGCGTTTTTTTAATACAGAAAGAACATTTAAAGCTGACAACGATAGCCTGAGTGCTCTCAAAGCTACAGTTGGAAAATCGTACAAGTGTTTTTCAGAAGAGAGTATTTGGATCTCGAATGAAACTTCTCTCAATATATTCAATGCTCAAGTCCAGGCTTTCAAGATCACAGGAAATACATTTGGAACACGTAAGCTGTATAACTACATATTAAACACAAGTTCAGTGCAAAAGCTTCGTTCTTTCAGAGCAATAGTAACTTGATGATCTAGCTTGGCCCTACTCAGTGGTGTCACCTGTACACATTTATAGGTTTGTTTCTTTACATTACTGTGGGTGGTGAGCACATGATCTGTGACTTAAATGTAGATTAATTTGTTCATCATAACCTCAGGGGTAAGTTTTATTATACGGTGGCTCATCTTGGCTCTGCCCAAACACTGAAGGTAGTTAAAAGCTGCTTAATAGAATTGTTTTTTCTTTCTTTCAGCGGAAGAATGCCCAATGGATGAAAACAATATGTTGATCCCAATCATAGTTGGTGCAGCCCTTGCTGGACTTGTCCTTATAGTGTTGATTGCATATTTAATTGGCAGAAAACGTAGCCATGCTGGCTATCAAACAATTTAATGATTTGCACTTCCTTAAACCAGTGTGGGAGAACAGCAGTTGCAAGAAGCAGATACATCGATTCCCCCCATCTCCCCATCTTCCCCTCAAAATAGATTGATATGAGGGAGCACAATCTCTTCCTTACCAACTGTTTCTTGCAGTGCCTGCTTTTACTAAATGTGAAATCCATCTCGTGGCATTTAACTATGCACAAAGGATAACTTCTATAATTCTGTTTAATTTTGCTAATGGGTTAAGTATTCACCCACATAGAAACAGGCTGAAGTTTTAAGAATGCTTTTCTGAATTGGCATGGTTTTTAATGTCAACTACTCTAAATGGGTGTGATGTAGTTAATTCACATTCATTCACTTAAAATTCAGATTAATTATATCTAACAAAGGGAAATTTCCACTTTTCTGATACTACCACCCTGTGCTGAATTTAAACTGCTTAGGTGCAGTAACTACAGTAATGACTGACCAATCAAACTTACACAATTCCCACTTTGTCTCTACCTAGGTATGTATCAATTAATAAGCTTTAAATGCTAAGCCTGGTATATGCAAGGTGTGGAGATACAATTTGGCTGACTTCTAAGATATTTTTGGTCTGTCAGCTTGGTAGGAGCTGGCCCTTTTTTACATAAAAAAAATGGGTGTTACTTTATTTTTTGTAAAGTGAATTTCAGTCTCTTCTGTTGAAGTTCAAAGGAGGTCCTTTTTCTGCACATGTGTACAATAATAGACTTCAGTCTGCTAATTCTTGCTTTGATCTTGGCTGGGACTGTACACTGCAAGGATCAGTTATGGATGCATTGCCTGTAACAATGCTAATAAAGACTTTTCTGTATGTTTTGTCAGTGTCCAGTTGAGCAGTTGCGACATCTTTGTGTAAAGAGAAGTGGAAGGGGCGCACTGCAAAACCCAAGCAGCAAATTTTGCCTGCCACCTTCATTTCCCTAGCAGTTTCAGAAGATGAAAGAGCAGTTGGGTTTGCAGTGGGCCAAGGTACCTACAGACAAAGGGAATATGTACTGGGCTGTTGTGTAAATGCCTGGCAGCCACTGCCAGCACAGTGTACCTCACTCCTGCTGTGCTGGCGGCAAGCTACCACCTGCCTTCCCCATGCCCCTCTGCCTTGTGGAAGCCGGAGCTGTATGGTGGCTTACTCAGCTGTGGGGTTGGAGGCTTCCTGCCCCTCAGCTGAGCAGTTTAAGGAAGCCCCACCCCCCATCTTATGCAAGGGGGTGGGGGGGCTTGATCAACTGAGGGGCACGGATCAAGCCCCCATACTGCTCTTGCTCACGTGAGCCACAAGGGCATGGGGCTGGGCAATGTATATTGGCTGCTTCTTCCTCCCCTAAGGTGGAGAGGAAGCAGTAGCCGAGATACATCATGATATCAGTAAATCATGGCATTTAGCTGCTGATACATCACAATGTTAATGACCAGATATTGCCCAGCCTTACTTAACAGGTAGAGATCCTATATCATACAGTCACAACAGGACAAAGCACACACAACTTAAAAGTTCAGAGGTGCAAATAGAAGCTGTGCTTGTTCTAGTAGGCAGTCATTCGAACATCTGCATACCAGATGGCTCCTAATCATACAATTGATTCCCAACACAAACAATTTATTTCAAGCGTCAGCCTACTCCTCTTGGGGGGGGGTGGAAATACAGCAAAACCTCCCTGTGATCAATACATAAACCAAATTCAATTTTTTAAGGTCAGCAGCATGCAGAAGCATACTGAATATTTCCAGCTGCTGAAGATTCTTCTTAAATACTTCTGCTAGAGGTCTTAGGCCCATTTTACTATGCAAATTCCAGAAGAGGAGATTTCAAAATAGAATTTATTTTGCATTTTTAAACTGATATTTATAAATCTATTTAAATATTACAAAATCTTCTGAAGGTATGCAGTGCATTTGTTCCAAAAAAAAAAAAAAGGTTACCGCCGCAGTGACCACATTTTATTCTCATATAACTTAAAGGTTTTTTTTTACAAAAAATAAAAATAATCAAATTACCCAGTTCAACACTTACTTGAAAGCTGGAGAGAATTGGTCATGTCAATCAACACTAATGGAAACTGAAGAAATGGTGTATCAGTGGAATTAAGTGAAGAAATGTGCCCATTTTTTTGCAGCATTTTGTCTATTTTAAATATTGTCCATTTATGTCTGAGCAATCAGATTTGCTCTACAAGTTTCTCGTAGTTTCTCTATTGTAGCCATCCTCAGACTTCCAGGCTCTGTAAATATTTTCTAGAATTAAGAATTTAGAAATTGTTAGTGTAAGTCAGGACACTCATTCTTTTTACAAGTGGGCTCTTCATTTTACATCCTTGAGTATTCCCATCACTATAATGGATCTTTCCCTTGGACAACATCAGTGAGGCTGGGGAGCCCAGGACCACCTCCATACACTCTGCCCTGGCTTGTGTCCCAGAGTGGTCACTTCAGTACTGCAAACTATGGGTCAGATTCAGACTTGCTCTTCTGTGAGCAGAAGGGAAGGAGATCCAGTGAAAATTCCCACCAGAGCAAAGATGCCGTCTCCCATGCGGCTCCACAGGATCCCTTGAACATCTATTTGACAGCAGCATTACAAGAGATTAGAGAGAGCATCAGCAAAAAATTGCCTCAATCTCCTCTCTCTAGTGGTATGTCCTATAGCGTTTGACCCACTGCTAGTTATATCCAACCAACCCAAGTTCAAGAGCACCATGAAGCACATTGAAGCAATACAGTTGTACCTTGGAAGTCTGTTCGACTTCCAAAATGTCCGAAAACCAAAGCGCAGCTTCTGATTGGCTGCAGGAAGGTCCTGCAGCCAATTGGAAGCACCATCGAACGTTCAAAAACTGGAAGAGTCACTTCCGGATTTCGATCATTTGGAAGCCAAAACGTTCAAGAACTAGGCTGTTTGACTTTGAAGGTACGACTGTATGCAGAAAAGCAACAGCAAATAAACAGCGTTTCTAGCCAGTTTACAGTTCTCTACAACATGGGATGCCTACCTGCATGAAAGTGTGACACTCCGTTACAAATGGTCCTTTGGTGATCTCTTTAAATCTATCACAGATATCTGGGAAGTTGGTGGCTTCCAAAATGAAAGCTTGGTGGTGCTTAATTAGTGTTAAGGCCACACGAAATATTATTTTTGATCCCTCGTAGAACAAGCAGTCCCAAATTCGAAGTACAGTCTGTAGGAGAGAGGATTTTGTTTAAAGGCATCACTAAAGCATGCATATAGCCTATGTCATTAACAAAAACAAAACCCACACAGCTAAAAATACCATCAAGTTCTCACTTGCCTCTACTGGAAGAATGTCAATGAACAAACATATAAACCAACGCGATACCAGCAAAGTCCACATGATGCCATGTTTCTCCATTAATTCTGCAACGGCAGGAACTTTCATTTTCACAAGCTCTCCAAGAACTTCTTGATCTGTTTTCAGACCCATCATTTCTGGACTATAATAATCTTTAAGAGGGGGGGAAGGGGGGGAAACAAAAGCTAATCACCAAAATGATCCAATTGCTATCATTCATTAAAAAGAAAAACAGTATATGGGGAAAGGAAAGAGCTCATTTTTCAAAAGGTAAAATTGCAGCATGTCTTTCCACTTCAAGAGTAAAGGGCTCAACTCCACATATTGTGACAGCTGTTAAGAGGGCTCAGATTGCGCTATAACTAGGAGAGGCTGTCAAAGTGCCCTGTGTTCCATGACTTGAGCAGACCCAACTCTAGATACACAAATGCACAGTTGACAGATAAACAGCTGTGTGTGACTATATGTGGTACCTTTGGGGATTTATCCTTCAAAGCATCTCAGGCCCTACCTATAACATGTGGGTCCACAAAACTTTCGAAGGCCACATCCAATTGTCAGAGAGTTATTTCAACACGAAAAGGTCTCAGTGCGGCTCCATAAATTAGTGCCAGCTTTAGTATGATTTGTCACTACCAAGGACCACACAGTGCAATAGCTCCTCTCGCCTATTAAGTTCCGCAAGACTCTCAGAAAACTCAGGGGAAGGGAGGGTTCTTACTTTGTGTACAGTGATCAGGGGCAGCTGGTTGCAAGAATGGTTTTGTGAGCACTGGTAGTCATCAGAAACTACATTTGTGGGTCCCTGGGTTTCATTCTGGATGGGGTACTGCCTGATAAACCCTAGAGAAACTGCTCCAAGCTAATAATTCCCAGTCCATCACAGGCACCTGAAAATATAAAGTTGCTAAATGTAATTCAAGACTACAGAAACTGCTGTTGGCACCATAATAGGCTTGGGGGCAGGTGGCAAAAAAAGTTGTCAGGTAGGCAACCAAGTAATTCCCCCCCCTTTTTTTTTTTACATAAACTCAGTATTTGAAAGAAATACAGAAAATAAACAGATTTTCTTAAGGAAGCCTCCAGAGGGCGCTCTGTAACTTGGCATAAGTCACTGTGCAACATGTTCAACATTAATCACTTGATCTGTGGACAGGGAACAGCAGTTGCTGCTTTCAGTCTTCAGAGCAGAAAACGAATGGTAAAGCCCCCACAAGGCTAGCAGGGCACCTTTCCAAGCTGCTAAAAAACTAGACTGAGGCTAGACGTGCCATTATTGAGTTGCTGTGCTTTCATGATCAGAAAATACTAGCACCAACTGAGCACAGAGGTCAACTAGAAATTAAAAGTTTTCCAAGTATGTGCCCCAGTGTTATGTGGATTCTCTCTGGCATCACTGCCACGCAGAGTGTGCCTTATTGCACATGGAATATTAACATCCAGGCACAAAATAGAAAGAGGGAGGGCCGTTTCTGCAAAACAGGCAGTGTAGAAAAACATATTTAAAACCAAACCACAACAATAAAAAACAGCAAAACTTGAGATAATAGTACAGTGGTACCTTGCTAAACCACAGAGCCTAGGGCTTGCCAATCAAAAGGTCGGCAGTTCGAATCCCCGCGACGGGGTGAGCTCCGGTTGCTCGGTCCCTGCTCCTGCCAACCTAGCAGTGCGAAAGCACATCAAAGTGCAAGTAGACAAATAGGTACCGCTCCGGCAGGAAGGTAAACAGCGTTTCCATGCACTGCTCTGGTTCACCAGAAGCGGCTTAGTCATGCTGGCCACATGACCTGGAAGCTGTACGCCGGCTCCCTCGGCCAGTAAAGCGAGATGAGCGCCACAACTCCAGAGTTGTCCACGACTGGACGTAATGGTCAGGGGTCCTTTTACCTTTACCTTGGTTTACAAACAGTCTGGTTTGCATATGTTTTGGATTACAAACGTGTCAAACCCGGAAGTGCGTGTTCCGGTTTGCAAACTTTTTTTGGATTACAACCCATTTTTTTGGAATACAAACAAATTTTTTGGGAGGCCCCATTGGCAAAAGCGTGCCTTGGGTTGCAATCTGTTTTGGTTTACAAATGGGCCGCCGGAACAGATTATGGTTGTAAACCAAGGTTCCACTGTACCAGAACGTGCAAGAGCCATTTAAATACTACCGAGCAGGGGGAGGGGTAGGCAGGCCTCACCCTGCAGAATTGATCACAAGACACAGTGCATGCACACCATTTGAATGGCAATGCCCATCAACTTTAGGGATGCCCTTGGCCCCTAGGAGTTGGCTCCTAGAGTACCAAGGAAAAGCCCAGAAATGAAGAATTGCTTTTACTGAGTGTAGGAAGATGATCAAGTAGGGCACCAGAAAAGATATGGGGAGAGATTTCCACAGCCAAGGCACCACTATTAAGAGAGCCTTATACCCAGTAGCTACCTATTTAAAGAATCAAAGCCTATGAGTCAAGCCTTTGATCAATGTTAGAAACTGAGATATGAAAGCTAGGAGCTAAATGACACCTTAAACCTTGGTCAACTAGAGCCAGGGCTTTCTCGGCTGCGGCTCCAATCTGGTGCAACGCTCTGTCACAAGAGACTAGGGCCCTGCGGGACCTGACATCTTTCCGCAAGGCCTGCTAGACAGAGTTGTTCCACCAGGCCTTTGGTCAGGGCCCAGCCTGACTCCCTCCTCTGGCAACCTGCACAGAATTTTGCTTAACGGTTGCCATTAATTTGATTTTAATTAATTTTTATAATGAAATGTTTTTAGAATGTTGGATTATTTGATTGTTTGATTATTTGATTGTTGTTAGCCACCGGCTTCAGCTGGGGAGGGCGGGATATAAATAAAATTTATTATTATTATTATTGGTGCAACAACAATATGTCTAGGTGTGCTTTTTTATAACAAGAATACAAAGCTGAAAAGGAATGAACTGCTGCTAAAACATTATGTTCTTTTTTCACATGGTCTGGTCCTTCCCCTGCCCACCCCCCTAAGGTTCTTAAGAGGGTCTCTTCCCCAGTCTTCAGAGAGTAGCTGGAAGTGAGGAGGCAGAAAAAGGCCCTCCTTTCTTACACTCTGCAGTTTTAATCTGAAATCTTAGACGCAGTACTGCACCCAGAGCTCAGAAACTGCCCACGCTGATTAAATTCCCTGTCACAAAATGCACCTAGAACAATGGGAGTTCTGAACACTGCCTATGATGGAGATCTTTACCAGTTGAGGCAGGCTCGGAAATGGTATAGGTGGTCCACTAAAAGAATATTATAGCACATCCAATTCTATGGAGTGGCTTAAGCTACAGAGACATTCACTTCTGCTAAGCATCAAACCATCCCATGTGCATGGACTAGGTAAAAACTCAAAGGGAATTATTTTCATGGCATATGCCAGGCTTCCTCAACCTCTGCCCTACAGATGTTTTGAGACTACAATTCCCATCATCCCTGACCACTGGCCCTGCTAGCTAGGGGTCATGGGAGTTGTAGGCCAAAAACATCTGGAAGGCCGAATTTGAGGAAGCCTAGCATATGCTGCCACCTACTGCAGCTCAGTGATCGGGTGAGGAGAGAGACTGATTCACAGCAGAGATAAAAACATAAAATTAACTGTGTCCTGTTTTTAACAATTCTAATCATCCTAGGTTAACTTGATTTATCCAGTTCATCAGTCGACTATGAACATGTCTAACTGAGAATTATCCAATGTCCTGTATTACCTGCATCTTTCCCTTTTATCTCATTACTTTGCTTGCCATTTCCGCAATTTCAAATATCACCTAATATAATCAAATATGATCAGTTAAAATCTGAAGCATCAACACCGGCCCTGTGACATTCAAGCTCCTTCGCTTGTGAACAGATTTTGAATGTCCAGTTCTTGGAGCAACCAGCCTTTGAAGTCATGAAATAGCTGGAAGACTTGAGGCAGCAGGCTTTGTCATAGAACAAGTGAGTTATATTCAACACAACAAAAAACACAACACAAAATCCACAGCTGCAATAGAGACAAAGGAAAGCTAGCTCACTTAAGTGCCAAAACTGCATTTTACTGAAGTGGTTTTAGTATTTGTGTATCAGCTTGAAAGGTTGTTTGGGAAATCGTTGCACAGTGATGTTGACATGTCACTTAACCAATTGTATTAACTGCATTAACTTGCAATTACCGGATGAAAACCAATGTTTTCACCTGGAAGAGTTCAATAGCTTTTGAGCCTCTCTCACATGCAATTTATGATACAGTCCAAGGATATCCTTGTAAGACAGAGGCATAAGAAATTAAAATGTGAGTGCTGGCCATTGTAGGTTTGCACTGGCATTACAAAACAGCTGAAGCTCGATATGTGTTTGCTTCTTTTTTAAAAAAATGGGTAAAAGTGCTCTAAGAGAGTATGTTCCCTATCCAAGTTGGAGAGAGAGAGAGAGAGAGAGAGAGAGAGAGAGAGATGCTTTTCCCAATTTGATGGACAGAGGTATGCTTTATACTGCTTCCTCTTAACTCACAACATATACCGTACTTTTTGCTCTATAGGACGCACTTTTCCCCCTCCAAAAATGAAGGGGAAATGTGTGTGCGTCCTATGGAGTGAATGCAGGCTTTCGCTGAAGCCTGGAGAGCGAGAGGGGTCGGTGCGCACCGACCCCTCTCGCTCTCCAGGCTTCAGGCAGCTATCCGCAAGCCTTCGGAGCGCAGCGGGAGTTCCCGCCAGGCTCCAAAGGCTTGTGGAACACAGCCTGTTCTCCACAAGCCTTCAGAGCGCAGCGGGGGTTCCCACCGGGCTCTGAAGGCTTGCGGAAAGCAGCCTGTTCTCCCCAAGCCTTCCGAGTGCGGCGGGAGTTCCTGCCGGGCTCCGAAGGCTTGCGGAAAGCAGCCTGTTGTCTGCAAGCCTTCTGAGTGCGGTGGGAACTCCCGCCGGACTCCGAAGGCTTGCGGATAGCAGCCTGTTCTGGGGGCTGGGGTCGGGGGAAGCTTGGGCTTCCCCCGTCCCAGCCCCGCGGCTAAAAACAAAGCTGCGCCCAGCTTCTCCCGGCTGGAGAGGTTGTGTGTGGCTAAAGAGGAAGCCAAGACAGCTGTCTTGGCTTCTTTGCTCTTTGGGGTGGGGGGGAAATTTTTTTTCTTTATCCCCCCCCCTAAAAACTAGGTGCACCCTATGGTCCGGTGCACCCTATGGAGCGAAAAATATAGTACCTCTGATTCACACAACAGCTGAAAACTGCATCTGCTGCAGTACTGACAGAGGAAAAACTCCTAAGATAAGGCATGTGAGATCCCTATAGGGTTATGGTGCTGCTCAGGTTTGTGCATGCATTCCCTTCATCACTGGGACTCGGTATTTTCACACACACAGTGGCTTTTCGGGCTCACAGTTCAACAGAATTCTGCTTGCCAGATTTGCTTGAGTCTTGATATTACAATCTTTAATAAAGCATCAATGCAGTTGCAGCTGCTTTCTTATCCTATGGGAGAGCCAGCGTGGTGTAGTGGTTAAGAGCAGTGGACTCATAATCTGGTGAACCGGGTTTGCTTCACCGCTCCTCCACATGCAGCTGCTGGGTGACTTTGGGCCAGTCACACTTCTCTGAAGTCTCTCAGCCCCACTCACCTCACAGAGTGTTTGTTGTGGGGGAGGAAGGGAAAGGAGAATGTTAGCCGCTTTGAGACTCCTTAGGGTAGTGATAAAGCGGGATATCAAATCCAAACTCTTCTTCCAAACTCTTCTATGGACCAGTAATGAGATTTGCAGGGAATAAGGAATAAAGATTATAACGGCTATTGTGGACTTGTTCTCTGCCACAAATGGATTAAAAAGAATATCCAGAAATAGAGCATGCTGCAGTTCCCTGACCTTTTCTGCTTTTAAATCTCCATCTTCAGATCAACAATGCAAAGAAGCTGAAGAATCATCTTTTGAAACATGGCATATGCATGCCCATTTAGACTTCCACACAAGGTTGCTGTACCCACTTTTGCAAGAAAGTTTTAGAAAAACTTTGGATGATTAACTCGGAAAAGATAGCCCGAATACTTAACAAAGAAGTCAAAATGGAAATTGGCAAGTTGCAGACTATATCCGGAAGATTCTAGCCCTCCAACAACATCCCCCAAACACACCTTTTCATTTTCTCCTACGTTAGTGTGTAGTGATTATTCACTCTTGTGAAGAAGAGATTAAGTGCAGCACTTGAGGACATGGGGAGGGGCTATTCCCCTATACTTGGCAGCCCAGCCAACTTATGAAAGATGTGTATTTATTCAAACATTTTTTTAAAGGAGAAAGAATCGAGGCTATGCTTGCTTTCACACTTTTAGGAACATTTGTTTAAAGGCATCTTTAAAGGCATCTTCTCAGAACTCTCAAAACACCAAAAGTGCCTCAATTGTCCTGTCTAATACTCAGTAACTGATCAAATTTCAAGGGTGCTGGAAATAGATCTGTACCATGCTTGAAAAAGAAAAAGTAAAGAATTAAAAAAAAAAGATACTTAAACAGGAAGGAGCATTCAGATCCAGCAACTTTGAACTCTCTGCTAGGTTGTAGTTACACATTTTCACTGTTAATTGCTTCTTGTTGGGTAGAGCAGAAAGGGGGAAGAGAGACGGCTATCTGTTGTCTTGAAAATTCCCATTATCTTTGGGATAATGGTTAAAAGACTATTTTCAAAAAACAAAAACAAGGGCTGTAGCAAAAATAATTCAAAAGCAAACAAGACTTTCAAGATGTCACAGGTTTTGTACTCCAGGCCTTCCATCTAAAGACATGCTCTTAAAAAAAATCTAGCAGTTCCAGTTCCATTCACTGGAAGATGAATGAACCACTAAAGATTCCATTTCCTTTTTAAGAAGCATGCTTTAGAAGTTCCCATTGTACTACACCTTAACTATTTTAATTAACATGCAAATGAACAGAGGCCTGCAGAAGTGCTCTGGTTCAATTTCGCAGATTCTTTTTATGTAGGTTTTTCCTCTCCTTGCTGCCTGCCTGCCTTTTGTAAAGGATGAGAAGTATAGCAAAACACCAACTATGTCTATGTCCATTCTGCAGCGCTTTATGTTGCAAGTGGGAGCTCACATGATGGAATGATGTACCATGAAGAAGACACTCCTCATTCACAGATAGCCAGCATGTCAGAAAAGGCTAGGTGAGAAACATCTTCCAGGTTTTCTCTGTGGTACATGCTTTTTGGTATAGAGCAGTGGTTCCCAATTAGGGGCCCGTGGACCCTTGGGGGGGCCACAGCCCCACCCCTTGCCACCCACCGCAACTATTTTGGGGGGCATTTTTGCATGGGAATATCACAAATTCTATGGTCTGTTTTAGCTTTTCAATATATATCACTATCACTCACACTCTCTCTCTCTGTGTATATATATATAGTGTGTGTATATATAGTATAGGATTATGTCTGATAGGACGTACAGCCTCTTATGGAAGGAAATAACCCAAATGCCAAAACATGCTATGCTATGTGCTCACAGATAGTAAAAAGAGAAGAATATATCAACATGTATTTTGCTACGTATACAAAAGGAAAGTGTAAATAGAATGAATAGAGGAATGTGATGGCTATTTCCTACAGAGAACTGCTTTCAATGTAGTAATTGGGTAATTCCCTGGAGTTACAATATTATATGATTAGACTGCCCATTGGATAGTCACTCTTACTTAGCACTTAGCTCAAATACAGGAAATGACCTGTGACACAAAGATAGAAAAGGTGGGAGTTTGACCTACCAGGCAATATTCGACCAATGAGAGCATCTAATAACCAAAAGGATTCCTCTTCATTCCTTGTGATAAGAATCAGATAGCCTGCTATGAAATTCATGCCCTAAAACACAAAGGAACAATTTATCTAACAAGCTTGATATAATGTTGACAAAAGTAATCTTAAAAGGAGCCAAGATAATAAATGGGCAGAGGGAGGACCTAAAGGTAATTCACGCTTATCAAGAGTCAGTTTTAAAAGTGTTGTGAGCAATTTCTTGCTGCAGGTGCAAGAGTAAAACACTTCAATTTCCGAGGCTACGTTAAAAGGAAAATAATGTTTGGGCCACTTTGACTTTAAAATCCCACAGACTAAGTCTCCATTTATAGTTGTGCGAAGTCTAGAATTCCACTGCCTTGAATAATGAAGGATGAAAACTGTTGGAATGACCACAAATGAATGCATAAAACAAAAGAAGTATTCAGGGACATGAATAAGGCCCATTTTCATTTGTTGTTATTTATTAATTTATATACTGCTTACATGACAAAATGACTTCCAGTTGTATTTTTCATTGAGTGTTCACCCCAAGCACGCTCCTTTACTTTGAGCCAATGATAATACTCAAACCTTTCCCAGAGTAATTAGGTGTGTTTTTTTTAAAATACCTGTTAGGAATTCTATAGCTGACTCCAGAATTACAGCCTGTTCACAGCTTGGCTATTTGAAGTATAACACACAAAAGCAACACAGGAAATACAACTGCATTGTTTGGTTTTTGCATCATAAGATGTAACGCTGTTTTATTTTTGTTTCCTTACATTTATGGCCTACCTTTCTTTCATCACAGAACCAAAGGCAGGATGCATGTGGTCCCCAGGCAGTCAGCCATGGACCAGAACCAGATGAGTGCATCATCACAAGCATTGATATAATTTGGGTTAAGTAGCGAAATGGCAATTAACTCAATGATTTATGTGGCTAATTGCCATGGATGTGGCTAATTGGCATGGAGAAGAAACAGCAGACAAAAGACAGTCTCTGTGCAAGAAATGCATTTTCAATGCTGTCTGTGTGGTGGTGAAGAGTAGGACTGCGTCAAGCTCATCATAATATTAGCTCACATTTGAGGGCAACCCTAACCCTATTTACCTCGGAGTTAGCCACCAATGAATTCAATAAGACTTACTTCTGTGTAAACATGGATAGGGTTCTGCTGTTATTTCTATTTCTGCAACACACACACACACACACACACACACACACACACACCCCGCCATGAATTTCTTTTGCAGCCATCCTAGCCACACTCACAGCAATTGCTAGTCCCCAAGTCTGAAGTGTACAAGTTGTAAGATCGTTTTAAAACATTCATGGACACTAGTATCAATTGCAGTCTGTCAGATCCGGCCTTTGAATGCATCTCCTGTTTCATCTCTTTTGAAACCTCCCTGAACCTTTCACCAATCACTCTTCTTTACCATCATCTTCCATGGAAAAGAACGAGGTGCTCTCATTTTTATTTCATAAACAATGCATCTGGTTTCAAGGAGGAAGATGGGGGGGGGGGGGACTGACTCCTGGATAAATGAAGAGTTGTCCCACAACTACTAGCTCAGTTAATCCAAAATAGGTCCAGTTGTTTTCCTTTTTAATTCCAAGAATTCATAACCATCTGTTTGTGCCTAATGGGCATGGTTCAAAAACGTTTGTTTCCAATTTCCCCCGAAATGTAAAAAAGCTAACAGATGTTGTAAACAGCAACAACAAAACCCTCTATTCTACTTTATGGGGGTATTTGCCCTCCAATTGTGAGGGTACGTTTTCAGCCCTCAGACTGCCAGCTTGCTCAACAATAGCAACCATGGTGACAGAGGGTTATTTGGCACTGCAACAAAAGAGTGCCCCTCCACAGACATTCATGGAGCAAACTAAATTGTACATGCCAGCATAAAAGCTCATGCATCGAAGCATAGTACTGCAGCGTACAATAGCAAGGCAACACTAACTTCAGAGTTCACAGTGATGTTTCTCAGGGAGTTAACTGTCAGGCACATTAACATTGCAAGTGTTAGGAAGGTCCTGTTGAAACAGAAACTCGGGTGCCCCAGGTTCGCAAGCATTGTCCCACACTTGGTGGGTGTTTGAGAGGACTCAACGCAATCTGCCCGCCCCCCAGCACGCTTTTTTCAGCACGCAATCTTTTACCTTGCTGAAAAGACTTTGCCTTCTTTTAAAGAAACATCTAATGTTTGCTTTTAAAAGGTCTCCCAACCAATGTTGAGGTTTACAGTGCATTTTAGAGAACAGTAGCAGCTCACTTTATACCTACGGCAGTTTGATGTGCAATGATGGTGTAAGTTTGATAGTTATTGTTCGCATGTGAGGTGATGCGAGGGTCTCTGAGCACCACTCACAAGAGGCTGTTCTGGATAGGGCTGGGAAGTTCCAAATAAAGGAGCAAACTGAGAGGTACTAAACTATGGTAAATTTAAGATATTGACTAAGGACTAGAATAGAAGGGTGGGAAGGTTAAGTGCATGAAATCTACATTTCTCAAATTTTGCATTGCCATCAAGGCCACCCAAGTTATAAACGCTTCGCTTTAAAAGAAGCTCACGATTGCATTCCGAATGTCACATACCTGGCAGTATCCCACAGACGGATTATGGTGCCCATATGCCACCAATACATTGTAGAGTGTCTTCTGTAAGCAGGGATCAGCAGTTTTGCGGAACCTTACATTATCCGGAAATGTCCTATTCATGTCTAAAATGTAAAAAAAAGGAAACGCCAAAAATTTAAAATGTATCTATAAAGCAATATGATTCATGGACTAAAGTCTTGGGATCTGAAGTTGCCTTCTCACCCATGAACTCAATAGTTGACAACATGCTATCTATCTGGGATTCCCTGACTGGTCAACAATACGGTTCAGCTGTCCTATTGAAAGGATCGAAACAGCCCTATGGATGCATGACTTGTGTGTAGGGGGTGCTCAAATACAGATCTGAACAAGCTGAACAGGGTAATGATTTTAGCCCTGTCCTCAGGTTGTTGTTTTTAAACATCTGCACATTGAACATGGTTTTCTGTACGGGATGAAGATCAGCATTACAGGCTTTAAGAAACTTTTTATTCTTCAGCAATGCAGGCAAAATGCTATATGTCTATAAACAGGGAAGGTTGACTCTAAACAACTCTGAAGTAGACTGTAATTCACAACAGCTCATGCCTTAATAGATTTGTTGTGTCTTTAAAGGTGCCACAACCGTGTGTCTATTTCGTCTGCCGACTGTCCATGGATTTAACATTATCCCACCTCCCTCAGGACTGCACAGAAGTCTTTTATTGTTTCTTTGCATTCCAGGGATTATCCTTTACAACAGGCATCCCCAACCTTTGGCCTTCCAGATATTTTGGACTACAATTCCCATCATCCCTGACCATTGGTCCTGTTAGCTAGGGATCATGGGAGTTGTAGGCCAAAACATCTGGAAGGCCACAGGTTGGTAATGCCTGCTTTACAAGATTCCAACGACCTTGAATAATCACCATAGTTGTTTGCCTAGAACATTAACTACGTGGTGGTATCGCTGCAGTCATCTTAATGTTTCTACTGTATTGCTTTTAAAGGGTTTCTGTACACTGCCTTGATATTCTTGAGAGGCTTGTTATACTTGCAGAAACTGACATTTTATTCTAGAATCAACAGAGAAAGAGTATTTTCTCTCTATATATAATCCAAACATAATCTAGATCTAGTGCATTTATTTATTTATTGCCCCTGAGAAGCATTGCTTGTGAAATTGGTTTCACTCCAAAAATAAAAGTTCATTGCAGATCAGTTCTCTGTAACCCCTCAGTGTGAAAACCGATGTGAGCAGTTCCAGCAATGGGAACGGGGAGGACCCACACCAGGCCCAATGATGTTGTGGGTGAGCACCACCACTTCCTTCTTCATTCACCTGTGGGGCATGAGCAGTGAGGAAAAGGCATGACTGATAAAGGGGAGAGTTTTAAAATGCATAGCCTGTAACCCTTGTGGACGACAGGATCTAGCAGCAATCTAAACGGGAAGCAGCATGTTGAGGACAACCATGAATGATTCTGGACTGAGAAAAACTACATTTCTGTGCTATGAATGGGTCAGTGTATACACAACCTCATTTGAGACCTGTGGAGATACTGCTGGTACCAGTCTGGCAGACTATCAAGCCAAATAATACATTTGAGCAGGAAAATACACACACACACACACACACACACACACAGTGGTACCTCAGGTTACATACGCTTCAGGTTACAGACTCCACTAACCCAGAAATAGTGCTTTAGGCTAAGAACTTTGCTTCAGGATGAGAACAGAACTTGGGCTCTGGTGGCGCGGCAGCAGCAGGAGGCCCCATTAGCTAAAGTTGCGCTTCAGGTTAAGAACAGTTTCAGGTTAAGAAGAGACCTCTGGAACGAATTAAGTATTTAACCTGAGGTACCACTGTATATATTTACACACACACACACACACGGAGTGGTACATCGGGTTAAGAACTTAATTCGTTCTGGAGGTCTGTTCTTAACCTGAAACTGTTCTTAACCTGAAGCACCACTTTAGCTAATGGGGCCTCCTGCTGCCGCTGCTGCACGATTTCTGTTCTCATCCTGAAGCAAAGTTCTTAACCCGAGGCAATATTTCTGGGTTAGTGGAATCTGTAACCTGAAGCGTATGTAACCTGAAGCATATGTAACCCGAGATACCACTGTACATGCATAGGAATTGCCAAGAGAATGTCCCACACTGAACACAAACACCATTGCTTCTGCGAAGGGTCAGGTTTTCATTTGTCTCCAAAACCAAGGCACAAGTCCACAAAGGCACCAGGCAAAAACGTTTCTCTATAAGCCAAGCCTTTGACTGATTAACATTCTATGGCATTTTAAATGCATTTGTGGGAGGGGTGCTATTGGTTTGTTTGTTTGTTTGTTTGTTTTATTACGTATTTTGTGTCCTGATTTTGTATATTTATGTTGTGAACCACCCTGTGGTCTTCAAATGAAATACAATATACAAACAAACAAATTCCCACACTTGTCTCTCTATCCACAGAATACTTGGCTACAGGCTCCTTGGTAAACAGCAGACTAGATTGAACAACCACATACGTTTAGATGCTAACCTGTCTTAATTGTGTCCACGAGTTTGTCATTTTTGTCTCCCTCAAGTAACTTCTGGTAGTATCCAGGGTTTTGTTCCATGTGGGACTGAGCACCACTCACCACCATCCAAACCAGTGCACGGTGCTCATTTGGAATGCCTTTTCTGATATAGCGTTTTACTGCAAAAGAAAAAGCACACCAGTTGATATTTCAAGCATTATATTTTGGATACTTAAAATACAAAAAAAAAAAACAAAAAAAAAAACAACCTCCAAGGGAAGTAAAAGGACATCAAGGTAACTAGTGTGTCAAGGACAACCCAGTCACTGATGGGCGGGGTACAAATGAAATTATTATTATTATTAACCAGCAATTGCTGATCATTCCACAAACAAGAGCTTGAAAGTGCAGAACCAACATTTGTGTGACCTTAGTAAGAAAGGTAGGAAACTTCAGTGACAAGAGGAAAACACAAAAAGCAGGCAAGTGCCTTTTTCAGATGACCACAAAAATCCTGAGAGAGGGGTAGTTTGTGTGTATCATGGAGGAGGGCAAAAAGGAGGTGATTTGTTTATTTATTCCCATCTTTTTCTATCTTCCTTTATTTATACCCGCCATGGAAGGAGCACTTGTTTCAACGTGGGCTATTAGTACAACCAAACACTCCTGGGTTTTCCAGGTTAATTGTTTTTTAAGTTGATTAGTATACCTTCTGTTTTAATACTTTTTAGCTTTCCAAAACGTTTTACAGATTCTAAATGATTGTACCTGTACCCTACCTGTACCTGTGCTGATCTATGACCATAGTAAAGATTTGACTGACTGATTAAGTCAATTAGGAATATGAAAATCTCCCTACAATTCTAAAATAAATAAAAAATCTGGCTCAGAAAATGCTGCCAATTTTCTAATAGCCAAACGATTCCCATCTACAAAAAAAGGATTGGGGTAGAGAATCTATTCATGCATTTTTTTTGTGTGTATGGACATTACAGTATGTGGATATTTATAGTTAAACAAAGCACCATATTTGAATATTGTTTCCATAATGTCTCTTGCATTTGCAGCTAACCCTTTCCTATCGTGGCTATTGATTTTAAAAGTAAAGCCAGCTTAAAACACAGCTCAATCAGATGCTGCAATCGGATATAGCCTCATGACTTTGGTAGACAGTGGAAGGAGAATGCAACCCTGAGGTTACATTATTCTTTAATGCTGTTGTTGTTGATAGCAAAGCCACGAGTCCAGGGCCGGCCATACCATGATGTAGAGTGAGGTAGCTGTGTCAGGTGGCAAATTCAGAGAGCTGGACATTGGCTAGAAAGGTGTGTCATGTGGTCTGCCCTGCAGCCTCTAAGCTAGCTTCCTGCCCTAGCATGGCTGGCACACCAGTGACACAACCCGCTTCAGGCGGCATGCCCCTCCCACCCCACCAGGGCGGGGGTCCGGATCTGTGGTAATTGGGAAGCATCCATGGCATGCCTCAGGTGCCAGAAGGCCTTGGGCCAGCCCTGCAGAGGCCTATAATGAGGGAAAGTAAATTTAAGTTATGGAGGCCATGCATTCCTTTCTCAGATACTGCCCTTCATCTGAACATCACAAGGTTGAGAGAGAGAATGCCTATAAACAACAGCAACTCCCCCTTCCCAGCCCTCGTCTGCCCTGAGTATCTAGGTGGGCACAGCTGTGTGAGACCAAATCCCTTCTGCACGCCTACCCAGGTTTCAGTGATACGGACCAGACCAGCTTCCTCATCTATAATCAGAGCATGGAAGAGGGATAAGGGAGGTCTTACTCAGAGCCAACCTAGCAGTCAGCAACAGAAGCCATAGACCTAAGGGCTGGCTGAAGGGACAACAGCAATTCCCCAGGTTAGAGGAAGGGCTAGCACACAGCATGGTCACCCAGAGGCACACAACCTGTGCTGTGTGCCTCTTACCTGGCCTGCCCCACTTCCCCCTACCATGAACCACTGTGACTCTCCAGTTCTTCTCCTCCCAGACACATCTGACTTCCCTCAATAGAAACAAACAACAAAAACAAGCCCACACAAATTTAAAAGCAGTCTATGCTTTTGAAGCTGGTGCTGCAAACAGGAGATGTGCTATTGTATACCTCTACAATTTATCTTTTCAGGGTGTTTTTAAAAAAATGAAAAAATGTGTGTAAACGTAGGGGAGAGCAGAAGAACCCAAAACACCTCTCAAACTGTTCTATTTTGGGTTTGAGCCAACTTCTACCTACACCCATTAAGGATTAAAAAATTAAAACTTTATCAATAATCTTTTAAGGGGATTTTCTATTTTTTTTTACTTTCAGTTTAAATGGAAGCCAAGTTTCACAAATTTAGCTCAGTGCTAAATTTTCTATTGTGCTGGAATTTAGAAAAGCTGTGTAGAGCCAGCACCTAAAGAGACAAAGGCGCAGAAAATATTTAAATATTTTGCCAGCTCTGATTAGCTTAATCACTTTCCAGTTTGGCAATAAGCCAGTGGTTGGGCCTAATTATGATAAACAGCCACTAATAACCAGTGGCATCTTACTCGCCCAACTGGTTATAGCAGTTTCGTATGTACAGGAAAACTGTATAATTGCAAGTTACTTGTTACCATTCCAGCAGTAAGCTGCAATTGTTGTGCAAACACCGAGTCATGAACTCGCCCAGTTCTCTTCACAGAGGAATATGTTACGCATACCTGACTGTGAAATTCCCCTTTTCCCATTCAGCCCATGAAGGCTTTGAATATGCAAACGTGAAAATATTTTAATTAGCTTCAGTGTCATGATTGGTCCTCAAACTTTGTCCTACTCACTAAATGAGTTTGATCTCATTAGCTTGGATTCCACCTTCCATGACCTGTTCCAGGGAATAGGGCCCTTTCATGTCCTCTTCCTGCTGAATGCCCTATGTATTTCCTGAAAATCTTGCCCCCAAGTGTTGCGGAACCTTCTAGAACAGTGCAGTGTCGTCACCCGGATTCCTCGCCTAGGATTTTATGATTATTATCATTATGTTTTATTATTATTATTTTATTACTACTGCCAAGTTTTAAGTACTGAGATTATTAATTTACCTAGGGTTTTAATAGGTCACAAGATTTCATGGTAACTATATCTGTAATGTATTTCTGTTGGTGTTTGTCCTTTGATGCTATGGCCTGTCGGCTACGCAAATAAAGTCTATTACCTTACCTTACCTTCTAGAACAGTATGAGATGCAGCACAGGGGGAATCTGCAGCAGCAGCAACAACCACCACCACCACCACCACCCACCAACAACCAGAGACTAAGAAGAAGTGCCTTGTTGTTCATCTTGGAGGAACTTTGGAATCAATAGATATTTGGAATGATTAATTAATTAAACTTGATTTTATTTCTTCAGCTTCAGTAATGTACATTTAAAGGAACAAGCTTCTATACTTCCTTTCAGCATTTACATTTGCTTTTACAGTGGTGCATCGCAAGACGAAAAGAATCCGTTCCACGAGTCTTTTCGTCTTGCGGTTTTTTCGTCTTGCGAAGCAAGCCCATTAGCGGAGTAGCGCTATTAGCGCTATTGGCAGTTTAAGGGCTAAAAACGGCTTTTTAAGGCTTAAGGGATTAGCGGTTTTGCTGCTAAAATGCTTTTAGCAGCTTAGCGCTTCAGAAAAAGGGGTTTTGGAGCGGAAAAAACCCTCAAAAATTTTCGTCAATTTTCGTCTTGCAAAGCAAGCCCATAGGGAAATTCGTCTTGCGAAGCGCCTCTGCAAATGGAAAACCCTTTCGTCTAGCGGGTTTTCCGTCTTGCGAGGCATTCGTCTTGCGGGGCACCACTGTATAATGACGCATTTGAAAACCTACATTTCCAAACATGCCATCTTTAAAACATGGTGAGGGAACAGAGACGTTGGAGAGAAAAAGAGTGTTTCTATTCACGGCAACTCACTGTGCTGCATTTGCAACAAGTAGCTGCTGCTACCAAACATCCGTAGTAGCCGACAGATTATTTCTTACAAGGACAGAATTTACGTAGGAATGAAAGCAACTAATCAGCAATCAACTGTCAAAAACAGGGGTTACCCTCCTTGGAGTTTCCCCATAAACTCTATTCATTTGGGCTGTAATTTGTATGCCCGCTTACCTGGGAGTAAGCCCTATTGGACTCATTAGAACAAGCTTCCTCAACCTCAGCCCTCCAGAGGTTTTCAGACTACAATTCCCATCATCCCTGACCACTGGTCCTGCTAGCTGGGAATCATGGGAGTTGTAGGCCAAAAACATCTGGAGGGCCAAGTTTGAGGAAGCCTGCACTAGAATATACTTCAGAGTAGATTTGTATAGGATCACACTGTTTGTCCAGAAATAATCAAACTAAGGTCTGAAGTGGGGTAGGTCGAAGACATTGGCGCTACAATAAATGTGAAAACAATGTCCACCTCCCCCTACTGAAAAAGTCCTATTGAAAAGATTCAAGCAAAATTTCATACACGAGAAGGAAACAAGGAACAGCATCATATTGGAATATTACCTTTTAAGCTTTTCGGTACACCGCGGTTACCCTTTAAAAGCTTGGACCATTTAATTGCTCTCCTAGTGAGTATCACTAGGTATCTAGAAAAAAAATCTTCATATGATGTATAGTCAAAGTTTGCTGGCCTTTCAAACCCATATGGATCCACTCTGCAACAGAAGGGAAATCATTGTACAGACATATTAGTTTTATGTAGTTATATAAACTTCACATACCTAAATTAAAACTTTTTTCCCCCAGAAATGCAGCTTAAAGGGAGGAAAAACTGGACTTTAAAATGTCAGAATGAAAGATGTTTATCAACTGGAAATGTCAATAAACCTTCCGGAAGTTTAGAAGATGAGTCTGCTTTTGTAGACACCCAGCTAACACCCATTAGCTTTGGTGGTGGTTGATGCTAATTAGGACTGATAGGGAAGAAGACAAAGAGGCCAACAGTAGGCGGAGCCAGAATAAATGACAGGAAGAGCAAATTTAGTTTTGCCCCCATCATCCTCTCTGTTGAGTCTACAATGGCAACACTAAGGAGGAAGGTTACAGTTGGTTCTACCCTGAGGGATAACCAGCCTCATATAACCAACATGCTTAAGTCTAATTAATGCATGAAAGGGTTAATGCCATAGAGTAAGTGGTCCTGCCAGGCTTAGCTAGGTCACTCCCACTCCCCTTGGGCGGAAGATAATTGGGCCTACTGTTGTACCTAAGTAGACCCCAGAAGCTCAACATGCGAGGTCTGAGCTGGTTGCTCCAAGATCAGACCACATGGCTCTAGTAAGCCTCTTTTGAGTTCTTATACCAGTGATTTAAGAACTTTCACCACTGTAAATAAGCCAAGTTTTACTGCCTATGCTTTCTAAATGCTGTGTGGAAAAGCACATGAAGCTAACCTTTGGAGAGTTTAACTTACCAAGTTTGTGGACTTTTTCTATGCTAAGGGAAGAGGGGGACTTTGGAAGGAACTTAGGAGGACGTATTTTAAAGATCTATTTCACACTTTCCTTTTCTGCATATTTTGTGATTTTTATATCTGCTGGGGTTCTCTCACCAAAGAGTACTTGCCCCAAATGTGGATCTTGGCATCCAGGGAATTCTTTTACACACTTATTTTTTCCTTCCTTTCAACCTATCTTATAGGGCTGTTGTAAAGATTACACTCTATATAAAGCACATTATAACCTGGTAATTATTTTTATCTAACCAGGACATTAATGGACCATTTATACAGAGTAATATCATTGCATGTTTGGTAATTTTAATCCTGATCATTTTTCTTTTTATTAGTACTTGTTACAAATCAATGATCTTTTCAGTGACCAGAGTTTTACAGTCATGGTTATACACTCTTGCAGAGAGTAGACAAGGCCTTTTTCAGGTCACTTGTGTGTTTTGCATTAAATTCTGAACCTCATCAAGCTCTGTATAATGGGACCAATATTGATTTACATGGTTGCTTATCTAAATGCATACATAAGGCAGGTCAATCAATCCATTTTCTGCTCCCTTTAGCCTCTGGCTATTAGCCGCTTGAAAACATAGACAAACGAGAGAATAAAGTATCACCGCTTAAGACATTTCCAATAAATAGTATCAGTTTCACCATGTACTTATGAAGGGAAATGTTCAGCTACTGGAACATGTGCTTAAGTGCCATTGGTTTCGACTGAACTTAAGCATGCATAACTGTGCAGATTTAATCACTGCAAAAGTTCAGGAAAGCTCAGCGCTTCAGCACAAACAAGTTGTATATTTAGCATTCAAACGCAAAAGGCACAACTTTCTCAGAAAAGCCTCCCAGAAAAGCACACATGGGACTTTGGATAATAACGTAATCCTTAAAAAGTACTCTTCCAAAAGAGATGGCCACAATACCTCCCAATTGCTCAACCGCAATTTATACATACAGCAGTGTGGGTGAGCAAGCCTTTCCTGGACTGCACTACTAATAAAATACGTTGCACCGTTAAAAAAAAAAAAAAAAGTATCGCACTGTGTTTCCTTGTAGCTTAAGACTTCATGTTTCCACATTCCATTAGGTCTTTTCAGCCCTGCTGGGAGGATGGCATTCAAACAAGCCAGGTTCCAACTAGAACCCCATCATTCTGCCTGGACACTGAGGTCCAGCACCAAGGGCCTTCTGGCGGTTCCCTCCCTGCGAGAAGCAAAACTACAGGGAACCAGGCAGAGGGCCTTCTCGGTAGTGGCACCCGCCCTGTGAAACGCCTTCCCATCAGATGTCAAAGAGATAAACAACTACCTGACATTTAGAAGACATCTGCAGGCAGCCCTGTTCAGGGAAGCTTTTAATGTGTGACATTTTAATGTATTTTTAATCTTTGTTGGAAGCCCCCCCAGTGTGGCTGGGGAAACCCAGCCAGATGGGTGGGGTACAAATAATAAATTATCATTATAGAATCTGAAGTGGTACAGCTCAGGAGAAAAGCTTTTATTACTGTCAGGGGCAGCTCTTGGGGTGTCAAATTAAAAAATTCAGCGCCTCTCATGCTCCATTCTAAATCGCAGCTATGGCATCCCCAAGGCTCCACGACTAACTTGTTGCGCTCTCCTAAATCTGCCTCTGCTACTGTATTGTATAAATGGCTGTGCCTGATAATATGCACCAGCAGTGGCGTAGCGTGGGGGGGCCCGGCCGCACCGGGCGCAACATCTGGGGGGCGTGCGCTCGCACTCGCACCTCTCTGAGTGCTAAAATCCATGGGTTGGGGGGGGAAAATTACTTGCCTTGCCCCGGGTGCTGACAACCCACGCTACGCCACTGTGCACCAGGACAAAGAATACTGCAGTGGCAGTGTTACTCTGAATCCCAGTTGCTAGAATTCACAAGTGGGGAGAGTGTGCTGTTGCACTCAAGTCCTGCTTGTGGACTCCCCATAAGCCACTGCTGAGAACAGGATGTGGAACAATTATGGATCTTTCATCTGATCCAGCAGGGCAGCTCTTCTGATGTTACATCCTTGCATAGCCATTACCCACTGTCAGGTGATAAACAGGGAAATGCTAGTCAGCCCATCCTTGATGTCTCATTTATCTCTCTGCAGAAATTCCACTGAGCCTTTTTTTCAGCTACAAGGAAATTTATAAACATAACTTCCATCTAGACAGCATTCAGCCTTTCCATATTCTCCAGCGATTACCAACCTCTGCACTCCCATATTTATAATATTTCTGTATTTATAGAGTACTACAGTACACAAATTGTTTTGATATTTCTTGTAATAACAAGGGCTTCTTGTTTAAATTATTTTAGACAGCCTTTCGGGACAGAGTCTATTATAGTTTTAAGTTTTATTTTACAAATTAAGCGTTTTCCTAAAGTTCTATGTGGTAATAACAATGGGGGTGATGGGGGGGTGTTGGGGAAAGATTTCAAAAAAAATTAAATCTGCTATTTTATGAAGTTAAGATGCCACTAAGTGTAAAGAACTGAAATAAATTAATTTTCAAGTGGATTGGTTTGAAAGCAGAAAGAAAAGTTCATTCTTTCCATGTAACCTTCCAAAGGGAGCAGGTGTTTACTGTGGCAGCTGTAAACCACTAATAATCCTGGCAGTGAAAGGTTAGTTTTATTACAAGAAAACCCGAAAGAGAGTGACAAATCAAGATCTTTGGTAACAGAGTTTTGAAAGTTTAATTATTGGGGGGGGGGGGACACAATGTAGCTAGCTTAATTAATTTATCCACTGAATTAAACAGCCATACCAACACTGCCAACTGAAACCTGAAGGGCAGAAATAACTGCCCCACTGTGTACTCAGTAACCAAAGGGGAATTCATGCGATACAAACTTTAGCTGAAAACCACACGAAAGAAGAGCTTTCAGTACGGAATGGGGAACTCCCAGCATCGATTTACCCCAAACGTAAATAAGTTTTCTGGGTTGTCTTTCTCAAGCAAATCCTGCTGCTGCGGCTGTGTTTTTTTTTTTAACTTCCTGTTGTATCACAGATACACCTGAGGGGCCACTTAACACCAACCCAGGAAGATTATATATATATATATATATATATACACACGTTTGTGGCACGATATACAGAGAGATTATTACTATATAGAATATTAAAGGCACACACACAAAAAGCAGGAGGGCGAGCCAAGAGCGCTCTCCATTATTCTGCAAGGGCGCAACCTACCTGTGGACGTTGCTCTCGCGGTTCTCGCGCTTCGCCCGCCGCTCTTCCTCCCCGTCCATGGGAAGGGAGTACGCCGGGTTCCTCCAGCACAGAATGGTCGAACCCCCGCCCGGCCCGGCGCGGCCTCGCCGCTGCCTCCTCCTCCTCCTCCTCTTCCTCCTCCCCTTGCTGGAGACGAGTCAAAGTCCCACCACTCTTATCAAAGGAGAGCGCGCCTCCTCCCTCTTCTTACGCTCCGAAGTTGTCTGCAAAAAAAGTGCCTTTGACGAGGTGGGAGGGAAGGGAGCGGGCGGTTTCCAGAGCAGGGCAGCCTGCAGTAGAAAATGTGTTCACATTGGAGGGGGGTGGGAGGGAAAAGAAGCGTCTCCGAAGTTCCACAGCGTCGCCCTTCAAGGACAGGGAACAGAGCGGCGCGCGGAGCTTATCCCTTTCTGTCTGCGCTTTTCCAGACCAGTCTTTTTTTCTCCCCCCGCGCCTGTGAGGGAGAGTTTAGCTTATTGGTGGCTCCCACCGCCAGCCGAGCTGGGAATTGCGCCTCCTTAAGGACAGCGCCGGGGCAAACGGCTCCTGAGGTAGAGCGATTTAGGAGCGCAGCTGAGAAGCCTCCCTTTCCCTGGGTGGCTGAGCGCGCGACTGGCTCCTCCTCAACCTGCTGCTTCGCTCCTTCTTCGCCTCGGGTTGCGCGCGCACTTCCCCAGAAAAAAACCTTGGGAAGGAGAAGGAATCCTCTCCCCACGTTCCTCTTGCTGCTCGTGTTGCCGGCAGAGGAGGCGGCGAGCCAAGCGGGGAGGGAAGCCTCACCCAGGGCAGTGAGGGTAGCGTTTCAGTTTGCAGCAAGGCGGAGGGCCGGGACTCGTTTTCCGTTTTGGAGCAGGTGCAGTGGGAATAAAGGAAGCAGCAGCGTGCATTCCTCGCGTGGGTCAGCGCAGCCGGTCCACGCACGTGCCGCTGGGAAGTCCAGAGCAAAGGGTGTGACCTCAGCTCTCTAATTCCCATGCACGCCCTGCTGTAACACAGCCTATAACCAAGTCGCATGCAAACAACTGCACCTTTGCTTCCCTGTTTACCCCTGCCTCACTTCCTCCAGCTGTTTGTTTTAGACTGTAAGCTCCTAGGGGCAAGGACCTGTGCTCTTAAAGCAACACACATCCTAGGGACACTGTGTAAACAACAAACACGTCGACCTTGGAAGTAAGCCCCATTGAAATAAAATGAACTGAAGGGAGGGGGGGCGAGGCATTTAATTTCTATGTAGGAATTGGATGGGAACCTGTGTTTGTTCCTACATGCCAGGTTCCTTGTTGGGGACTCTGTTGGTGGGATTTTTATTCTATTTAGTTAGTTATTAAATTTGTATACCACCCTATACCCATATATCTCAGGGCAGTTCACAACATAAATCATACACTTGTTGGCTTTGGTGGCATGTGAGGGTTTTCTGCAGATTTTAAACAGAGGTAACTTGGTACACTTGCCGTTAAGAAAGATGGCAAAATGGTTCAGTGCATCTGGCTGTTAACCAGAAAGTTTGTGTTTCGAGCCAACCCACAACAGGATTCCTGCATTGCCAGGGGTTGGTCCCTTCCAACTCTACACTTCTATGGAAGATGAGCACTCTATGAAAGAAGCTTACATCAGTGGCTACTCACCTGAGTGGCGTAACTTCAGAAAAGGATGTATCACTTAAGAATATTGAGTATATCTGCTTCCTTGAACAGAATGAGCTGCAAAGGTGCAGTTATCTGTGAGTACCCCCTTTCTGATGTTACGTTGCTCATCCGAATAGGCTGCTTACTAATGCAGTTGACACTTAACAGCTAGCTCCAGGCCACATAGGTATTCAATTGTTTTGGGGACCAGTTAGTAGAAAGGCCAATCCCTGGTGGGATTTGAACACACGACTTTGCCTCTCCGAAGCCAAGATCCCACAGAGTCACAAGTGCTTCAGATAAGAAGCAGAAGCTGAAGGAAGTGGCTGCTTGCAATGGTTGCTGTGCCTGTAGTGTGAACCCGAGATGCTGCCTGCGGAGTAGAAGATACAGATCCCACTAAAGAAATTCATTCAACAGAAAACCCATTTTCCACTTCCTCCTCCTTTTGTGAGTCATTGACCCAGTAGATGCTGAACTGTACTGCTTTGGGGTTTTTTTGTATCCAAGTTTCATGCTTCTGGCAGAGTGTCGGCTCCAGGGTTCTTGCCCAAATCACATGGGATTAGGTTGATCAGGGAGTGTCTCAAGATCAGTAAGAGCTAAGATCGTTTTTTTAAGTAGCTTAAGAATTTCCCCGGCTCTAAAATAGATGACCTCTAAATAACAGCATTTCACTAACACTAAAAGCAGAGCCGCTTAAGCTTCTGTGGGGCAAGTTAAGGACCCTGAGCTATGTTTCTGTGCAAGGGTTTACACACCCAGGACGGTCTGTATGATAACAAGGATTAGTGAGATCTCTACTATTGCCAATTTTTTTAAAAAAGTGAAATCAAAATGTGACTTAACGTTTTGACTTGCACGCTTTCCTTTGTCAAGCTCAATTAAAAACTCTTGCATTGACGGTCTGTTATAACTCTTATTTTCTGCTGTTAATGCTTATAATTATTGATAGACACACACCTTGTGAATGATATGGCTTTTGAAAGTGCTGGTTTCCTAGATAAAAATATATAGTCAAATTAGAGGTCTAATTTGCAAGATTGCATCATACATTGCTTTAAAGTCCCACTGATTTCACTGGGAGAGTTAAATACAGTATTATTATTATTATTATTATTATTATTATTATTACTCGTTGTTGTTGTTGTTTAGTCGTTTAGTCGTGTCCGACTCTTCGTGACCCCATGGACCAGAGTACGCCAGGCACTCCTGCCTTCCACTGCCTCCCTCAGTTTGGTCAAACTCATGCTGGTAGCTTCAAGAAGACTATCCAACCATCTCGTCCTCTGTCGTCCCTCTCTCCTTGTGCCCTCCATCTTTCCCAACATCAGGGTCTTTTCCAGGGAGTCTTCTCTTCTCATGAGGTGGCCAAAGTATTGGAGTCTCAGCTTCAGGATCTGTCCTTCCAGTGAGCACTCAGGGCTGATTTTCTTAAGAATGGATAGGTTTGATCTTCTTGCAGTCCATGGGACTCTCAAGAGTCTCCTCCAGCACCATAATTCAAAAGCATCAATTCTTTGGCGATCATCCTTCTCTATGGTCTGGCTCTCACTTCAATACATCACTACTGAGAAAACCATAGCTTTAAATATACGGACCTTTGTTGGCAAGGTGATGTCTCTGCTTTTTAAGATCCTGTCTAGGTTTGTCATTGCTATTACTCATTATTATATATTTATTTCTATCCTGCCTTTTTTCCTTGGCAGGGAAGGCGGCATACTGGTAAGATAGGAGCAGCTAAAAAATAAAGCGAAAACTGAATTAAAAAAACAATTAAACATTAATAGAATTAAAACTCTGTCTGTATATAAAAGCTCTAATAAACACATACAGATAATTAACAATAAATGCAATGCAGCATTTATTCATTAAAAGCAGTCAATTCCCCAAAGCCTGTTGGAATAAGAAAGCCAGAAGGAAAACAACAACATGGTTAACACAGCTGTACCATGCATGTTTATTCAGAAATCTCACTGTATTCAGTGGCACTTACTCCCAGGTAAACGTGCTTCCAATTGGATGTGCTATTTGAATGTGCAGCTCCATCCATGGCACAACTAGTCATACACAAAGAGTTGTATCCAGTGGTGGCTTTTCACTTGTGCAACTGGGGCTGGACCCTGGGGACAAAAATTCAGGACCCTATACTCCGGGGGGGGGGGGGGCTTCCCAGACGACCCTCAAAAGAATGGCAGGTGATGATGGACAGTGCCCCCCCCCCATGGTCAGAATCCTGCATGCCACGAGCAGTGCTATTTTTGTAGAAAAAGAGGTGCCGGAACTCACCATGAACACATCGCTTGTTCTCTTATAATGGCAATGGCGCCCAGCTGACAGGTGCCAGAATTGAGTTCTGGATGAAAAAAAAAGGCATTGTGGGACCCACCAGAGCTGATGCTGACCAATGCTGCATGCTTGCTTTCTTATTTTTTGTGTGAAGGGAATAATAGTAATAATAATAATTTATTATTTGTACCCCGCCCATCTGGCTGGGTCTTCCCAACCACTCTGGGCGGCTTCCAACAAAGATTAAAAATTCTAAGCATGCGTTTAGACATTCCCTTTTCAGACATTCACCCACTTATTCTTGAGGAACTCAGGACAGCGGAAGCAAACCCCATTTTATAACACTGTAAGAAGGGCATTTTATTTCTGCAGTCATGGCGATGCCATGGTTGTTGTTTTTTTAGTGAGCTTAAAATGCATTTCTTTCTTTTTATCAGAGTTGGCAAATTTTCTTTTCTTTTTTACCCTAAGGAATACAGTTTGTAAAAGAATGGAATGACTGGGGCAAGGGTTTTGAGGCAGAAGAGAAATGTCAGTTGCATGCCCATGTCAGCCGTAAAATTCTATGGTCTTGCTGCACCACTATGAACTGGTAGTACTGGGCCACCAGCTTCTGCCTGTCACAGTGGCGTAGCGTGGGTTGTCAGCACCCAGGCAAGGCAAGTAATTTGCACCCCCTAACCCGTGGATTTGCGCCCCCTAACCCATGGATTTGCGCCCCCTAACCCCCAGATGTTGCACCCGGTGCGGCCGGCCCCCCCTGCACCCCCCACGCTACGCCACTGGCCTGTCAGAAAGCACTTCTGTTTGTTCAGGTGGGTTGGGCACCTGATGTTATTTTTACCCTTCTCCCCCTGCCTACTGCAGCCCCTTGCTTCATATCTAATACTATAGCAAAAGGTCCCCCAACCCTCAGGAGCAGCTTTGCATGGGGTACAAGGGGTTGCAGTGGGTTCAGCAAATTAGCAGCAATCAGGTGTTTTGCACAGGAAGATGCATTTTCTGCTAAAGCAGGAGTAGAGAGCCTCTGCCCCGTGGCCCAATCTTGCCTTACCAGGGAGTTCAGCCTGGCCTAGGAAGCCATTTCCCCCAAACCACACCCATCAGCTGTTGTCACTCGAGCAGAGGGTTAAATCCTGCTCAGTTTGGCTGCACATGCCCGTTCCCTTTATATAACATGCTCTCGGAGCTGAGCATCCGGCTTGGGGACTAGCAAGTGGTGATAGGAAAGGTCACCAAAAGATTCTCCAAGCACAGAAATAAACAAATATATATTTCTGAGCTTTTTTTGTTGTTGTTGTTTTGCTCTTGGGCACTTCTGATCTCCAGTCTTTGATGTCTGAAATGTGAATGGCCAAAAGCAAAAATAGCCCTCAAAAATAGAGAGCAGATGTTGTTGCTGTCAGATTATGTATTGCGTTTCCTTTTAATGGCTGCTTCATTGATGAAGGCATGTTTAAAATAAAAGAACTTGCCCGTGCTAGCATGCTTAACAAGATGGAAGTAAACCCGTTTCTCTTTTCTCTGTAAAAGTTGCATACAAAAAGAGCACATATTAATGTTTCTATTCCTCTGTCCCTGCAGTTTGCAGAGCTGACAAATCAAATAATACTTCAACATAGACACACCGACTGTAGCAAGTAGGTGGATAGTAGGCCAATCCAATTCCTCTATATTCCCCCCCCCCAAAAAAAGCATGGTGCTAGCAAGTCCAATGGCCCCACCTTTGTCTTTGCTATGTTACCCTGGAGGGGACAAGTAATCTCAGGGAGACACTTGGGATTGCCAGTTGCTGAACTCTAAGCAGATATGTGTTTGGTCCCTTATAATTTTCAGCCATCGCCCAAGAAGGAGAAAACAGTAAGATAGTTTCCAGACTTGTCATCTGATGCAATATACTACGAATTTCCTAATTACTGTAAAACATTGAGAAGAAGAAACACGCAGCCAAACCTCAGTTCCAAAACGCCTCCATTTTGGAACGCTTCGCCTCCCGAACCCAAAAACCCGGAAGTAACTGCTTCCGGTTTTCAAACAATTTTCGGAAGCTGAACATGCTATGCGGCTTCTGTTTTTGAGTTTACCTATTGTATTGAGTCTTGCACTTTCAGTTTTCGGTTGTCAAACGTTTGGGAAGTCAAACGGTCTTCTGGAATGGATTACGTTTGACTACCAAGGTTTGACTGTGATGTGTTTTGGGAGAAGAAATGCTGGGGAAAAACTCAGCTTAAAAAAATGGGGAGAAGCTTGAATAGTCTGTCCCATTCTCTATATGAAGATTAAAGGAAGCTGACATGAATGACAAAAGCACAACTGCACCCAAGTTCCTCCCGCCTTATCAATATTGATATGTTTTGCATGCAATCCACACAGTTTACCTAGATCAAAATAGCAAACATAGCCAGAAGTACAGTGCAGTTATGCTGAACTTACCACAGAGAAAATTCAGAAGTGGTAGCACCACTTCATTACACTACTGTATTAGCCTAATTACACTGCATTGTGAGTATTTATTGACTTAACTCTGCAGAGAGGTTCCCAGGCAAAGAGAGAGTATTCAATATTTTTCTCATGAACTTCAAGTTCATGAAGGGGACCATTGTTTGCAAAATGTCTTGGACATGACAGATAAAAGGGTTTTCTGTTCTCTGGGTCAACACTGAACGAAAATATTAGACTCCCCTCTGGCCTCCGCCCCCACAAGCACTTACGTGAACAAAACCACGCAGAGGGCCTTTTCGGTAGTTGTGCCCACCCTGTGGAATGCCCTCCCAGCAGATGTCAAACAGATAAACAGCTATGTGATTTTTAAAAGACATCTGAAAGCAGCCCTGTTCAGGGAAGTTTTCAGAGTGTGACATTGCAATGTGCTTTTACTGTTTTTTTTTGTTGGGAGCAGCCCAGAGTGGCTGGGGCAACCTAGTCAGATGGGTGGCATATAAATTGTTGTTGCTAACACTGAGACTTTCGTGTGACCACAACACATTTATTTTCATACACTCAAGAAATCAAAGGCCAGAACACATCTCACAAAATTAAAACCCATCTTTCTTTCATCTATGTCACAGTGGGGAGCAGTTTTTAGCCCGGGGGCCACAATGGCTTCCTGGCAACCTTACAAAGGGCCACATTCCTGTGGTGGGTAGGGCCAGAGGCAAAAGTGGTTGGAACGATGAAAGTAAATTTTACCTTGGTACATGAGGCTAGTTTCTGCCCAATATTCAATCCAGGCAAACAAAATAAGGTTACCAGATTTTTTTTCAAGGAATCCGGGGACACTTTTCATCTTCAATGGATTTTGTATGGGGTAAAGGTAAAGGGACCCCTGACCATTAGGTCCAGTCGTGGCCAACTCTGGGGTTGCGCCGCTCATCTCGCTTTATTGACCGAGGGAGCTGGCGTACAGCTTCCGGGTCATGTGGCCAGCATGACTAAGCCGCTTCTGGCGAACCAGAACAGCACACGGAAACGCCGTTTACCCTCTCGCCAAAGCGGTACCTATTGATCTACTTACACTTTGACGTGCTTGACTAACGTGTAAATCCGGGGACTGTCCCCGGGAAACGGGGATGTCTGGTAACCTTAAAACAAAATGCATTCAAAGGCACATTCCAGCCATTTGGGGTGAGAGGCAGGTCTGTGTTCCAAAGGCTCCCCACCCCTGATCTATATATTTGCTATATCCAGGGAATGAGAATTATCAAGGCAACTTTGAAAGCTGCTACTGAAAAATACTTCCGATTCCGCAATTTAGTTTAATCTCCATGTGACTTAGAGCTTCAAAGATTCCTAATGTACTGTGGCATATATAAGGTTGTTCTGGAATCAAGGAATAGCCTGGGGCATCAACATTACTCTAATCATTCTATGTAGAAAAGAAGAATACATATAAAGGCGGCTCTTTTTTTAAAAAAAACAACAACGTTGGGACGGTAAGAAAGGAAGCGGAAGATGAGGCGAATACTGTCACTGTTAAGTAAGCCACGTTGAGCATACTTAATATGCATACAATAATAGTGTAAGATGGTAAACAGAGCTATTCAATGGACTTCAACTCTTTGTATCACTTGCAAGGGAAGGGATAAAATTAGTTTCTATTTGTCTTCATGCTAGAGATGAGGCCTGGCCAGGGCGGCTTTCCTTTTATACCTTCTGGGCTTGACGAGGCATGCGACCCTCACCTCCTCCCCAAGCTAGCGAGCCCCACCTAGGCTAGTGAGCCCCACTTGGGTCCTTGCCTGTCTTAGCCTTCGAGTGTTACTCCCATTGCTCAGAGGTCAGTTTGTTCTGGCCTGAGACCAGCAGCTATGAATCTCGCTGGACCTGCCTCCTGCCTGGTAGGCCGGCCGGTTCCATCTGGCCCAAGAGGACGGGGTCTTGGCAGGCCACAGTTACAAAAGACTGTGACCAAGGCTGCTCAGCACCTGAGGAGAGCAGGGCTCTAACTGATGAAGTATAGCAGAGACAGCTGAATGGACCTTGGGCTTGGGGTATGCTAGGGCAGGTTCCAGCACAGTTCCAGCAGAGAATGGCTGGGGCAGGTTTCACAGCGGGGGAATGCATCGGGAGACCCAGTCTCAGTGACCCCAGGCAGGAAGAGGAGTTACGCTATGACCAGACCATGTCATTACCGAGGAGGCAAGTTTAGTCGTTGTCCCTGCCTCTGGGTCTGGTCCTGACGAGAAGGATACAGGTATCAACAAAGATGTCCCACATGACCTTAAGGTGCTGCGGTGCAATGCTTGGTCAATGATTCACAAGACCACCGCCATCCATGACTTGATCGTAGATGGATGAATTGACCTTGCATGTGTAACAGAAGACTTGGTTGGACATAGCAGATGGGCCTGTTCTTGCCGCTGCTTGTCCACCAGGTTTCCCTTAACACTGCAGCCCTGGTCATGTGGGCAGGGAGGCAAGGTTGCAGTGATTTTCAAGAAGTCCTATTAGGGAAACCCAGTTTTCTGAGTGCATGTTCTGGAAGTTGGGCAAAGGGCTACAACAGGATTCCTAATGGTGTACTGACCACCCTGCTACACCAATGATTCCCTGCCTGAGCTGCTTCAGGTTTTTTTGGCCTTTACTTGTGAACCCAGTTTGAATGTCAGTTGCTCAGTGTGGGGTGCCACGCAGAAGGCAGGGCTTATAACAGAAAACAGCACGCCTCTTTGGCACCAGTTTGGAGCCAATTGGACAAGATTGGGTTGGGGGGTTTCCCTATGGCCCCTGGTTTGATTGTCAATGACTCAGTTTAGGGGGCAGCACAAAACGTGGGGTTTGCAGCAGAAAACAGCGGCACCTGTTTGGAGTCCATCAGACAAGGTTGTATTTTTTGGCATTAACTTGTGACCCCGATTTGCTTTGCCAGTTACGTGGTTTGGGGGCGGAGGCACAAAATACAGGGTTCATAGCACGAAACAGCATAAAACCAGCACAAAACTTTGGCATCGGGTTGGAGGGGGGCAGGATCCAGAATTTCAGGGTCACACGTTAATGAAGCTGTACCAGAGTGAGAGGAGGAATAGGAAAACAGTGCAGAGCTTGAAGACGGGGAGAACCAAGTACTGCACTAGGAGACATTTTTGTCCAAACAGTGTTGGGCATTTCAGTAGAACAGGGAGAGCCACCTGCCCCAGCCCCTGTTGCTTTGAACCTGAAATACACAAATGACATGCGCAAAGGGGGCATGTCAGGTGTTGAGACGGCATCTTAGCTTGTGCCAACCATGTACCTTAGAGCTCTGCTTTGAACTCTTGAACCCTGTAATCAGTAATCTGATCTATGTTTAAACTGTGTAGTGATTCTTAGAATAAAGCCTTCAGGAATAATTGAGCTGAGAGTCCGTATCCATGAGTGGGAGCCAAGGCAGGTCCTAAGAGTGTGCCTGTATTGAAGCGGGCATCTTTTATTTTAAGATGATTTCATAGGCAGAACTTGGAAGACGCAATACAGTTTCCCCGAGCATAAGCAAGCAAGTTCTGTCTATGGATCATCACACAGGAAAGTCTCCCCACCCACTAATTTCATGCACATAGGTACAAAACTATGGAACCTATGGGTAGAGTATTTATTGGAGCAAGTTATTGCGTCCTTATTGCATCCTTGAGGTTGAAGGAACAGCACATGTTCAGCTGGGAGCAGGACATACAAGAGAGCGAATGGTCATACAAGAGGAGACAGTCCTTTAACATGTGATCTGACGTGGGTATAATTGTGACCTTTAGCTGTTCAGTTTCATATGTCAGAAGAAGAATTTAATTTCAGCAATATTGATTTCAACTGGAATCAGTGGCAAATTTTATTTTTGCTAGATTTAAGAGACCATAAGAAGAGCCTGTTAGATCAGGCCGGTTGTCCATCTAGTCTGGCATTCTGTTCTCCCAGTGGCCAACTAGATGCCTATGGGAAGACCCCAAGCAAGATCTGAATGCGAGAGCACTCTCCCCTCCTGTGGTTTTCCAACAACTGGCATTCAGAAGCTTACTGCCTCCGAACATTTTCTCATCAGAGAGAAATGGTGGATGTTGTACATGATATGAAAAATAGGAGGGTATTTTGTGTGTGTGTGTGTGTGTGTGTGTGTGTGTGTGTGTGTAAAGCAGGCATAGGCAAACTCAGCCCTCCAGATGTTTTGAGACTACAATTCCCATCATCCCTGACCACTGGTCCTGTTAGCTAGGGATGATGGGAGTTGTAGTCCCAAAACATCTGGAGGGCCGAGTTTGCCTATGGCTGGTGTAAAGACGAGGCCTTGTCTGGTTGGCTTGCCATTTTGAAGACTGAGAATTTTGTTCCAGTGTGGCTGATTTCCTGCAGTGAAAATGGGTGACGCGATCAGATGGGCGTTTACCCTGAAGCAACTTACAAATGTGCCAGGGGAGATGGGGGGTTACCTCATATAAGCGTGCCTAGGATTGCAGCCTCAGTATAGGTTAAATGCAGAACATGTTCCTGGTTGTGTGTATAGCTGACCACCAAAACAGGAAGCAACTGCCTGGACCACAGTCTAGACAGTGCTATGAAGATGTGGGTTTTGGAGAGGGGTTGTTATTGACCACTGCATAGACACCTTTGTTTTTAGCACATGTTGATGTTGTTGTGACTAGATATGGTACTTCACAGCTTCCCTCCTTTTATTTATTTCTCTCTTTTTTTGCAGCAAGTTCCCAGGAGATTAGGGTAGTCAAAATGGCATTTCAGTGTATTTATGTAAGCTTATGCATGTTGAGTTGGAGTTGTGCAACAGTGCTATCTGCTTTAATGACCCCAAGCCTGGTGTTAGTTTTTTTTTTAAAAAAAACACCACTATGCTCACCTTGGAGACTATAGAGGCTGATGTTTGCATCGGAGCAGTAGTCACCCCCTTCAGGCCCTTGCAGTAGCAAGTACTGTAAGGCTAGTTATTCCAGTTTGGTGGTAGCATATCGTGCTTGAGAAAGAAGATCTGTAGCTCATCATAAGAATCCAGAGAAAATAAAAGATGCATTCGGGGAGATCTAGTTCATAGGGAATGTTTAATAATAAGAATAATGTATATAAGAATAATGACTGCATTGAGATGAAGTGCAACAAACACCTTTACCTGAATCCCATACTACGCTGCATCTGTTATTAGATGTAATGTGTTCCTGTGCAATTTTATGAATTGTGTGTATGTGGTCCTGTGACATTCCACTGTGGAATGTTTGTGGCATTCGCTCCTTTTTTTTTAAATGACTGGTTTGTTAAGTACTTGCAGGCAATATGCAAAAGCGTAATTGGGTAACCACATTGTTAAGGAAAGTGGCATCCGGTAATAATTTCACAGGAAGGGGATGATGGCACCGGATCTGGAGGAATGGAATGGATAAACTGGGAAATACAAAAGGAGAAGGGGAACTCATTAGGATATTATTATTTTTTGAAATGCTTGCTAAGAGTATTTATTTATAAAGCATTATTTTCCCTGTTCTTCAACCAAAAAGGGCCCCTAGAAGAGCTTGCAAATGTAAATGACAAGACGATAGATTTGCAGTGTAAAATGCTATTATAGATCCCACCTTTCTTCCATTCATGAATCAAGGTAGCATACAAGGTGGGGTTGCCAGAGAGCCTCCTGTTCAGGCACTGATCAGAAATTGAGCTGCTCAAGGCTCTTTTTTTTTCATCCGGAACTCACTGGAAATAAGTTCCGTCACCTCTCAGGTGGGCACCATTGCCATTACAAGACAACAAGGGAGGCGTTCACACTGAGTTCCAGCACCTCTTTTCCTAGAAAAAACAGCACTGGACCTGTTTATCTTTAGCAAGGTTGTTGTATTGTTTACCTTCTAGCCATGTCTTGAGACTGGGGCATAAACCAAATATTCAACACCCATTGTTGTTGTTTTTCTACTCTGCTTGAACTCGTTAATGTTTGTTCAAATCTGTCTGGTTGTTCTTTGGTCACAAACATTTTTTAAATCAAATATAATGGTATAATTGGACGCGGGTGGCGCTGTGGGTTAAACCACAGAGCCTAGGACTTGCCGATCAGAAGGTCGGCGGTTCGAATCCCCATGACGGGGTGAGCTACCGTTGCTCGGTCCCTGCTCCTGCCAACCTAGCAGTTCGAAAGCACATCAAAATGCAAGTAGATAAATAGGTACCACTCCAGTGGGAAGGTAAACGGCCTTTTCGTGCGCTGCTCTGGTTCGTCAGAAGCAGCTTAGTCATGCTGGCCACATGACCCGGAAGCTGTACGCCGGCTCCCTCGGCCAGTAAAGCGAGATGAGCGCCGCAACCCCAGAGTCGGTCACGACTGGACCTAGTAGTCAGGGGTCCCTTTACCCTTTACCTTAATTGTATAATTGGGGAATACATATTGTTGTGGGGTCAGGGGGTTATGCTGGGTGAACTTTTGATATGCCTTCCCTCCAGGGGAGTTATCTATGAGTTTAGACAGGACAAAGAGGGCATACAGGACTAGAAACACTGTTGTGGATGAAAGAGTGCTTTTTCTAGCTAGGCGCTTCTGGAAGAGGACCGGCCTCCACCCTCCCTCCAATTCACTTCTGGAGGCAGCATGACTCTGTATAGGAATTACAAGTGGGGAGAGTGTTGTGCTTTTGGTTCTGCTTTTCAACTTCCCAGAAGCCTTTGGTTGCCCCCTGTAAGAACAGGCTGCTAGACCAGATGTGTCTTTGGCCTGGTCTAGGAGGGCTTTTCTTATTATTAGGTCCCCCTCCCTCCCACACCAGCTGTGGAATATGCAGACCGAGCTTGTATGAACAAAGGTAGCATCCTGAGTAGTTGCAGCAAGGAAAGGGTCTGTCTGCAGGCAGCAAAACGGGTCAACTCTCGCAGGGCTGGGAATCTCATCACTTGAGGAACTGGACCAAAGGGTACTTGAGAGTTACTTTGCAACGGGGAATTTGTTGAAAACTCTCCTTTGAATTGAATTGATACTTGGAATTACCATACCCATCACCCAAAAAGACAAAACACACCACCACCTAAAAGGCTACCCATTTGCATAAAATGGGCATGTGCTGATGTATATGTAGACACAAATTTAGAAATAAGTACCGCAATTTTAACAGGAATATGGTGTACCTCACCGTAGTGGGGGAAACCATGAGCTGCTATCCATTCAGACTCCTAATTGTGGATGGGCAAATTCAAGGCCCCTGATCTCCCTTCATGCAGTTCTTTACCTTTAAACCAGACCTAGCCCTTCAAATAGAAGGATTCCTTCAAATACAGGACTTGCCTCTGACAGACCTTCCAGTGCAGAACTGTTCTCTGTAAATAAGAGACAGCGCCATCCAGAGGCTTGAAATGAAAACTTCAGAGACTTAGGCTTGTGAGCTTTTATAGATGGTTGCTCGGTCCCTGCTCCTGCCAACCTAGCAGTTCGAAAGCACGTCAAAGTGCAAGTAGATAAATAGGTACCACTCCGGCTGGAGGGTAAACGGCGTTTCCATGTGCTGTTCTGGTTTGCCAGAAGCAGCTTAGTCATGCTGGCCACATGACCCAGAAGCTGTACGCCGGCTCCCTCGGCCAATAAAGCGAGATGAGTGCCGTAACCCCAGAGTCGGCCACGACTGGACCTAATGGACAGGGGTCCTTTATTGGGAGGACTGCAGAACCAGCATCACACAGAAGGTAACAGAGCCATGCAACATCAAGCAAGTGTGGATTAGCTTCTGGTATCCATAAAAGGAAGCAGGCCTTCTGCCTTTCCCTGGTCAAGAAAGTCATGTTTTCTTCTTTCTGGGCTCCAGGGCTCAATTCCTAGTTCAAGACACTGACCTCATGAGTCACTGACTCAAGAGTCAGGAGACCCTTCAGGGCTAGATTTTAATACTAGCCTGACCTTGTCATTCTGCTAGCTAGCTATAGTTGCATCTACTAAATATAACAAACTTTTGTGTTAACACATCTCCGTCATCGTGGTTCTCAGGTGGTCCAAATACCTAAAAATGAGATCTCTCAAAGCTAAAAAATATTTGACAATGCATCTCTCTGTGTATCTACATACTCAGAGATGTATATATGCACACACACATATCTGGGTAACATCTGTCAAAATGGACCCTGTGTCATGGTTCAGAGATCACAGCACATGTTTTCAGAGAATGTAGTGAGGTGGAATAATTGAATCAATAGCCTAGATGCTACATGTATGACAGGACTCTTTTTAGAGCTGGTATCTCAACTTTAACCAGCTGGAACAGACAATTTAGTTGCGGCTACATTGTAGAGTACAGCTGTGCTGTGCTAACCGGTTCTGAACATAGGCTTGCCAACAGCAGGGAAATGATAACATGCTTGAAAAATTCATATTGTGCAATTATTTCTTTTTCTTTACCTATACTGTATGCAAATGTTCTAAGGAACTTAGATACCCTGTGATGCGTCTTTCCTGCTCTGCACTCAAATTGTTCTGCTAAATGGAAAATGCACCATCTAGAGGCAGAAAATTACACTGCAGGGGGGAAAAACAGTCTGCCTACGAAATAAAAAAAAGGATGTCTTCCATTCAAAGGTTAAGTGATTTATTGTAGTACCGTACTTCCAGCAGTAAGGCAGAATGGGATAAATTTAGAGAAAATGAAAGCCCCTCCCCCCAGTTCCTTTCAGCATTGCCTAAATTTTATTTCTAAGTTTTCCCATTAGCATTCTGATCGGCAAGTCCTAGGCTCTGTGGTTTAGACTTCTTAGAAACTCCCAATTCAAACACATGCAAAGTTTTATTATAGGCATAGCTGTGCACATAGGAAAGAATGCTAGCTCGTTATTTATGTAAAAAGAAAAAAGAAAACGTATAGACCAGCTTTCATTAAAAGCAACTCGATGTGTTCCCCCACCCCACAATTAAGATTTGTACCTCTGGGATTTGGACGTCTTAATTACATGCAGTTGCTAATTTCCATTATTTACTTATATCCTGCAATATAAATCAAGCCACATGATGGAGCCTCCCCACTGCAGCTGATAGTTCCTGTACATAGCAAAAAAAAAGGGGGGGGGGATGACTGCTTATACTAATAATACCCACTGGTATCTGTTACAGTTTCTGTGGAACTGAAACGTGAAAGGTTAAACCTGTAAACAGCAAAGGTATCTTCAGGGCTGGAGTCAGTGTGGTGGTTTAATGGATAGCTTCTGTTGTTAATAGACGAGGAGACTCGGATTCAGAACTCAGCAAAGGAGCTCGTTGCGCATTTTACAAATTGCTATAGCCTGGCCTACCTTGTTAGGGTGGTTGGGAATAACCTTAGGGGAAGTCATTGGAGGAAGAGAGAAATGCAAATGGAACAAATAAATAATACTGTTTTCCTTATAAACAGTGGACGCATTGTGTGTAGAAATGCACAATTATGATCATAACAATAATTTTATTTTATTACCGCCCTTCATCAAAAGATGTCAAGTTAAAACACAAGATAAAAGCACAAATAAATAGTTAAAACAGAAACAACACAACACTAATGCCCCCACCTACAAACACATTTAAAAGGCTGTAGAATATTAATTGGCCAAAGGCCTAGGACGTTTTTGCCCGGCACCTAAAGATATACAATGAAGGCGCCAGACAAACCTCCCTGGGGAAAGCATTGCACAAATGGGGAGCCGCTGCAGAAAAGGCCCTTTCTCGTGTTGCCACCCTCCGGACCTCACGTGGAGGAAGCACACAATGAAGGGGCTAAGATGATGAACGCAGAGTCCAAGTCAGTCTACTGTATATGGGGAGAGACGGTCCCTTGAGGCATTGTGGTCCTGGGACATTTAAGGTTTTATAGGTCAAAACCAGTGCTTTGAATTGGGCCTGGGAGCTAATTGGCAGCCAGTGTAGTCGGGCCATGATCGGTGTAATATACTCAAATTGTCTTGCCCTGGGTGGGCAAGGAGAATTAACAAAGACATACTGGTATTTTCCCTGTCTCTCTCCCAACAGTCATGCAGGGCAACCAAAGCAGTTTAATTGCCAAAATCAGGGCTAAACCCCGATTGAAATGGCTCTAGAAAATGAGTTTTTAATGAGACATTTGTTAGGAAAACCTTATAGAGAAATTTGAGTACAGTACAGTATGCATAAATAGTTTAGTTACCTTCATTTACAATTTGAGCACTTTAATTCTTTCAGAAAACTACAACAGAAAAACAACAACACTTTCCCTTAGGTCAATGCTTTAGCAGTTCTTCAAATCCTGGAACTGTGCAACAAAACTTGTGGTTTATTATAATTATTTATTGCTTAACACACTAACACCCCCCTTTTCCCAAAGGTTCAGATCTCCTAACCAGGATGCACAAAATGCAACCACAAGAACGATGAACAAAAATAAGTTTAAAAAACCCCCCAAACAAACTACATCAAATATTTGCTTCAAAACAACGAGAAACATTAAAACCAACAGCAGGAGTTACAGGCAGTGAGTAAAATCAGTCTTGGAGTAAAACAACAACAATAAAACAGCTGCAATAAAACCGAAAGGCAAAAGTTGAAGGTCTTCCTAAAAGGCTAATACAGAGGAAGCCCTCCCTGAGAAGGAGCAGTCTAGCTCCCTCTTCTTGTTTTGAGACCTGTGTACTCTGTTTGAATATTTTTGCCTGGATGGAATGTGTCCTTGAATTGTTACAATGCCTCATGCATGCCTGGATGGAGACAGAGGAAGAGAGAGAGAGAGAGGCAGCAACTTCTGTCTTTCCATGGCTGGAATGTCATCAGCACTACAAAGGTAAGAGTCACATCCATCTGCTGTGCCCGCTGCACTGGCCCACATCTGCCATGGTCATTTGCTCATGTGGCCCTTGGGATGGAAAAGTCCCCTCTCCCCGGCCCTAGTGGTAGAACTGGAACATGGTCTTTCAGGTGCCATGTAAATAAAAGTTGCTCAATTCTCTGGTCTGAACACTCTTTCTAGCAGAAATATAGGCAGAGGGCCTTCTCGGTAGTGGAATGCCCTCCCATCAGATGTTAAGGAGATGAGTAACTATATCACTTTTAGAAGACATTTGAAGGCAGCCCTGTACAGTATAGGGAAGCTTTTAAATGTTTTATTATGTTTTCATATATGCTGGAAGCCATATGCTGGGGCAACCCAGTCAGATGGACAGGGTACAAAATAATAATAAAAAAAATATTATTTAAAAACAGCTAAATGCAGCCTGTTTTAAAAGGCCTATGCCTCACCTGCAGTCTGCTGTTTGGAAAGAAATAAGGAGCCTGGGGAACTGAATCTGCTCCCATCCTTAATAGCCAGTAAATCAGATTTTATCTTTTAAAAAATAAATTCCTATAACACTGGGATCCAGGGAGAGGAGCCTTATACAATGCATATTTGTCTGTGTTGTGTATTTAACAAAGAGCATTTTGTCCCATGTTGTACATTTGCATTTTTTAAAAAAGGATAAATATGAGACACTGTCTTAGTGACTAGTCCATGGATAGGCAAACTAAGACCCAGGGGCCGGATCCGGCCCAATCGTCTTCTAAATCCGGCCTGCGGACGGTCCAGGAATCAGCGTGTTTTTACATGTGTAGAATGTGTCCTTTTATTTAAAATGCATCTCTGGGTTATTTGTGGGACATAGGAATTCATTCAGTACCCCCCCAAAAAAATAGTCTGCCCCCCCCACAAGGTCTGAGGAACAATTGACCAGCCCCCTGCTGAAAAAGTTTAGTCCTTTTATGTCAGCTTATTTTGCTAGAGTCACTTCCAGGCAACTTGCTATCCCTGGTGTAGAGAGTTGCAGCTGAATAAAATTAGCTGAGAGGTGATGAACTCAGAGCACAGGTCTCCCTCTATCCCCCCCCCATCCTGATTTATGGCTGTGGTTATTCTATAGGGTTAGGAAGGCACTCTGTACATGTGGCACTCCCAACCTGTGGGGAGGTGGGCAGGGGTAGGGGGAGAATTGGCAGTATAAATGCTAGAGTATGAAACAGATTTTGAGGTCTGACATTGGTGAGCTTTGAAACTAAGCAATTGTTGTATTCTACTATAGTGTAGTTCTAGCTATGGCAAGATGGAGAATACTGGTATATAACATTCCCCTGAGTAGGAACCAACAACCAATGGGATGGGTATATATTAGAAGATGTAGTGAATACCTTTAAAAGAGGCTTAAACCAAGTCATGATGAGTACAGCTATCAGTGGAAGGAATACAGTGGAACAGATTTCCTCAGGTGGTTGTGGACTGTCCTTCATTGGAAGTTTTTAAGCAGAGGTTGGATGGCCATCTGTCATGGATGCTTTAGTCGAGATTCGTGCATCGCAGGGAGTTGGAATAGATGATCCTCAGGGTCACTTCCAATGCTACAATTCTATGATTTTATCAATATTTTAATGAGGAAGGGCAAATCTGTGTGCCAAAAACAAACAAACAAACCAAGACGCACAACGAGGCAGAAAGCTCCGCATACTGATATATTACAGCTAAAATTGTGGAGTGGTGGGAGAGAGGACAGAAATATTTTCAGAGCACTTGGGATTGCTTCTTTATCCTTCACAATAATGGCAGCAAGGTTGTCAACACAGATCATCTTCTTTAGCCACAAATAAAAGGGATTTATCCCTTTGGCATACATACCTTCTAGCAAAGCTCATTTTAACTGTTGGCAACAATAGTCTGTACAACAGATGCGCTATACTCCCGCCTTAAATACCCAAGGCGCAGAACCTCTGTCCATTTTTTAAGAAGTACCAAACTTAGGAAATAACTTTATCTCTAGATAATCCAGTGGATCAATATTCTGGCTTAATATATTCAGGTTTTGCCGCTTGGCATTGGACCTAGATCCTAAGGCTACTGTCCCAGTGAGCCCTGTTTTAAATTAAGCCCGTGTTTATGAGATGTGTAGGCCAGGGGAGGGGAATGTTTTTCTGATGCCAGGAAGACCTGCTAATCCTCTGACTTTGAAAAAAAATGTAAAACTGACGCCTTACTTAATGTCCCAGGGAACAACGTGTGCTGTGTCATGTCTTCAGTATTCCTGTCTTGTCTGTCCAAGAGCTGTAATATATGTAACTGCTCTTTCAGTCTTTGATCAAGGGTGAATCTGATTGCCTTTTAACAGTGGCTGTCCCAACATTCTGAACAATAACAACAAGCTAAGAAAAGACTGCAGATTTCATTTGGTTGTATACACCATTGGCAAAAAATGCTGAACTCTGGCAAAACTGCATAGATCTTGGTCTGATCCAGAAATGAATTTTTATATCCTTAAAGGTAAAGGGACCCCTGACCATTAGGTCCAGTCGCGGACGATTCTGGGGTTGTGGTGCGCATCTCGCTCTATACGCCGAGGGAGCCAGCGTTTGTCCGCAGACAGCTTCCAGGTCATGTGGCCAGCATGACTAAGTCGCTTCTGGCGAACCAGAGCAGCGCACAGAAATACCATTTACCCTCCCGCCGGAGCGGTACCTATTTCTCTACGTGCACTTTGACGTGCTTTTGAACTGCTAGGTTGGCAGCAGCAGGGACCGAACAACAGGAGCTCACTCCGTTGCGGGGATTTGCTGTGGTTTAGACCACATCCCCTTTTATATCCTTATTTATAGTATAAAAAGGTGGCAAAATTTAAGAATTACTCTTTCCTATAAATAAATTATTTTACTTATTTATTTGCTGTACCTTGTGGCTGTCTAAGTGTAAACCTTTGTGAAGCTTGTTGTGAACCCTGCCTCCCCAATCTCTTTGCACTCATGCACCTGCCATTCATGAAAAACATCTGAAACATCACATAACACCATGGGGCCATCACTGAGATGGTTTATTGTGATGATCTGCAAAATTGTGGACTGTGTCACGGCATTAAAAAAAAAGTTCAGATGTGATTCCCACAAGAACCCATTGTTATCTAGGCCTGGATGGCTATGAAATAAACTTCAGAATAAATAAATAAATTCCTATTAAACAAAACCACATACAAAGATAAATCATTACAGTACCATATAAAATGGGGATTCTTTTTTTAAAAAAAACAAGCATACACTATATAATACAATAAAATGAGAAATACTTGTGTTTCAAGACAAATTATAAAGTCTGACACATGTAATAGTCTCATTCCAAACTACACAAACAAGTTGTGCAAAAGACTTACAATTAAATATATTACACGAGTCCAGATTTATAACATAGTTCATACAAAACTTGCTGTCATATCCACAATAGTATCTGCTTTGAGCTTACTGTCATGTTCTTCAAAAATACTTCCAGTTGAGATTGTAGTCGTGCAGAGATTCTCCATCAACAGAAAGAAGTCCATTTCCTGCTCATCAGTGTTGAAAAACAGTATCTAAACATAAGTACCTACTTTGACATAGCATTTACAAAATAAATTACAGTATGTGGTTGTCTCCAGTTGGTTTCTCAAAAACTCTCCATAGTAGTTTCCTGAAGACTGGTTCAAAGATCATTGCTCCACCCCACGTACGAAATACAGATAGCTGAAAAAAATTGCATTACCACCTAGAAACATTTTCAGTGACATCCAAGTATAATGGAATGAGCCCTAAGCCTTATACTCAACTAGCAATTCCAAATAAGTCATACAAATAACCATCACAGCAAAGTCCTAGGAATTCCCAGAGAACATTTACCAGAGAGGTAGCAAAAGAATATCGGTGCACAAACGTTGCATTATATTATCAGTAGTAAATGCTTCAGGGCCAAACTAAAAGGAACATTAATCACATATTTAATGACCTGGCCACTTTTGTTTTATTTTGTAAGACTCCAATCCTGAAAACAGTTTACTAAAACAGCCCCTAAAACAGTTTACTGCTCTTTGATCTCAAAGGTGTAGTTTACAGTAATCAGCACTTTTTTGGGGGGGGGGGGTTGCAGAAAGCAGCCAGAAGGGATCAATGTTCAGCAGAAAACTATCAACCCGCCCCCCCCCCGAATTGCATGCATATTGTGGATCGGTGCCCCTGTTTCCCCCGTCCCAAAGTAAAAGCAACGTGGTTAACTACAGGGCTTTTTTTCAGCCAGAACTTACAGGAACTCAGTTCCGGCACTTTTTAGGTGAGTGCAGTTGACATGATAAGAGAACAAGAAAGACATTCATGGTGAGTTCCGGCACCTCTCTTTCTAGAAAAATAGCACTAGTTAACTATATGATACTTGTTTAAACATATGACTAACATCACATCTAGTTTTGCCCCACAGACTGCCAATAAGCAATCTGTGAGTCTCCGTCCAGCACTCAACTTATTTACTAGGGTGAAAGTTCCATGGAGTTTAATGGTTTTATTTCCTTCTAGGCAGGCACAGAAGTCCACTGCAGCCTTAGACTTACTATCTGGAAGCAAATTTAACTGAAATCAGTGCAGTATATTCCTGCTCTAAGAGATATTGTGATATCTGACAATAATATCTGAAAAGATAAAAGCAAACAGAACCTTCCAGAACTTGACAAAATGTATTTCTTTGGACAGGGGTTACAGGTGTTTACTTTTTGAAGTATGAAAGTCACCTTCTTTTAAGAAAGTTCAGAGATCCTGGTTCCTTATTATGTAGTATCAAGTTTCATTTTGTAGACCAGAATTCTGTTGCTGTAAGTCTTGACCTTAATGTGACACCTGGGTCCTGTCTTGGATTTTTATCCTTCTGGTATGTTCACATTACAGAAGTATCTCATGAAAAGTGGGCCTATTTCTGCTCCTAAACAAGACACTCTCCCTTTGTGGACAAAGAAGCTGGAAGAAGGGAGACCAAGAAGATGATCTTTTATTCTGTCCCATAATTTTAGGCAGTGGATTCAGGCGATTTTTCTTGTTCCAGATTTCACAATAATGACTTTCATCATTTTCTGCAGCGCCTTTTCTGCATATTCCAGGCAGTGCTGGGATCTGGCATGCTAACAACATTCCAAATCTTTATTAATAAGTTGATCACAATGAGGAATGTAATAAACGTTGAAAGATAAAGCTATACAGGAATCTGAATGCATTGAACACACGGAAGATACCAAATTACCTCTGCAAGAGATTTGATCAATATTTTCGCCGTGATAAAATATATTTCATTCAGGATTTTACTGTATCATCCTGTAGAGCAGATGTATTTGTAATTTAATTGTCACAAAGAGCCTTTAATTACAATACTCAAAAATAACTTGCAGTTTATAACATTTTGTAGCATTGTTAAGACCATCTTACAGGCCTCTTCTATCTTTAAATGCTTGTCTTATTTATGCACACTATTACACATCACTGTTTTCACTTTTTTTTTGAAAACAATTAAAACACACACAAAAATGTATAGCCTGCAATGTCCAAAGCCTTTCAGGAGCACTAATAAATAGCATTATATTAGAATGAGTAATGAGTAATTAGAATGAGAAAGTGCACTCTCAAAAGGGTCACTTTAGTTAGTTATACACTAACCTCAGCCTTTAGCAGAGAAACACACTTTGGGTATGATGCAGCTGAAGTTAAGCACTTTTTAAGCCCCAGTGGTTTCGCACCCAAGACCTGTCTAACCCACCATCCTGTTTCCAGAGTAAGATGCCAGCTGCCTCTCACAAAAAGTGAGAGACTGGGAGAAAAGAAAGCAAAGTCCTAAGGACAGATCTTCTAAGCTGTCATCCATCATGATTAATCCCAGAAAGCTATCTGGCAAAGACTTGTGAAACCTTAAAGTCTGGCACCTTTTATTATAGAATCATACAATTTCAGAGTTGAAAAAGGATCTTAGAGGTCTAATCTCCTGCTCAGTCTTGTCTAATCCCCTACTGAGGGCAGAACCTACAATGCAACCATGACAGAAATATGTGGCCCTCCAGGTAGTATTGGACATGAACTACCATAAACCCTATAATTATAATAATTATAACATTTGTTTGTTTGTTTGTTTCCTGCCCATCTGGCTGGGTTTCCCCAGCCAATCTGGGCGGCTTTCAACAAAATACTAAAAATAAACAGGGCTGCCTTCAGATGTCTTCTAAAAGTCAGACAGTTGTTTATTTCCTTGACATCTGATGGGAGGGCATTCCACAGGGTGGGTGCCACTACCGAGAAGGCCCTCTGCCTTGTTCCCTGTAACTTTGCTTCTCGCAGCATGGCCAGTGGTCTGGGGTGATTTGTAGTCTGGCAATATCCACAGGTTCCCAACGAATTGCTGCAACCTTGACAGATTCAGCCTCTGTTGAAAAACCTCCACTGAAATATTTTACAAAGAATAACAATTATAATTACTACTTTGTCGGCTCCACCTTATCTAAGGATGCTTGTTTATGTTGTAACATTGTCTCTTTCCTGCATTCACTCTGTATTCTGTTTTGTGTTTCTTCTGTAGTTTTATGGTTTTGCCTTGTAATATACCCTCGCAAAATCGCAACACAAAACCCAACCCCTTCATTGAAGGAAAGCATCTCCCAAGGCAGCCCACGCCAGTCAGACAGCTTATTGTTACGAAGTGTCTTCTAATCTGCTTCCTTGCTATTTCCACCCATTTGTTGTCACCCTGCCCTCTGGAGCAACAGAAAGAAGTTGTGGCTTTCATGGAAACGCCTCAATAAACTGGTTGCTGTTTAAGGTGCCACAATACTTCTTTGTTGTTTTTCCTGTTTAAGTCTCTCCCATTAAAAGTGCTTAATTTTGGCTGAGAGTTCCCATACAGCAGAAACAGGAGGCAGCATATTGAGGACGCAGGGTAAACACAATCACTTCTATCTCCCAGGTGAGGGGCACAGTTTTAGTAAACTTTCCTCTGTTAAGCATATCTGGAAGAAAGGTTCTAGTCTAGTCTTTGCCTCCTGTGCTGCTTATCTGTTTATTTCTAACATAAATAAGTGTTATGGTGGCATGAGGCCACTTTATTCTGCCACATATTTTGACCGGGCCTTTGTTCCCATAGTTATTACATCTAAGAGTTACCATACGTGAATCGTTGGCTTCTGATTATTCTGGGTTGACATGTAATATACTTGAGGTTCCAGGTGACACCAATTTTAATGACCGCTAAAATCCAAAACTGATCAATGGACAGCCAACTCAGTGTGATTTCAATGCCATCATTTAAAGCTCTGAAGTAAAACAGTGGCCAGAGGATGAAAAATTCAGGTCTATATTCCAGTCATTTGAGCTGCATTTAGTTATCAAGCTTAATTGTATCAATCACACGAACAACCATTGGTTTAATAGACAAAGGTACTAGTTCTTCACTGTAGCTTTCTGCTATGTATTTTTCCAAGGCTAGTGATCTAGCTTTCTGACTTATTGCATCAGCCCCGAGCTTTTGAGATTCCCTACTTCCTTGCTCTGATAGCACATTTGCTGACAGAGTTTGGTACTTGCCAGGAGGACTACGCTGTGGTTTTCTCTGTTCTGCAGGACCTGTCTCGTTCGGTGAGCCCAATTTGGGACCAGTATCAGTCTCACATAGTGTTTTCTTCTTTTGCATGGTCCTATCGTGACTTGAAAGTGGAGCCAAGGAACCCTTCCTTTCACTAGCGTTCTTTTCATGCACTCCCAGTTCATCTGAGGCAGGAAGACGATACTTCTCAGATTTATGATGCGTATGCTTTCCATCTCTTATACTAGATTTAGGCTTGACATAATCCTTTGGTGGTTGTGGTTGCTGCTGCTGTTTCCCTGCTGTGTCGCTATATTGATGGCTCTCCTGTTTCACATCTGATAAGGGTAGCTGCTGGTTCTTAGAATTCCATGAAGCCTGTTTTTCATTCTTAGCAATATCCTCATGGTTTCTAGAGTCATTCAAGGATGGTTTCTGCGGCTCCCCTGCTGCAAGATTTACTGGCTCAGTCTTTGATTCATTTGGTGCTGGTATCTGATGTTCCTTATGGTTGCGCAAAGTACCTCTCTCGCTTACAGTAGTCTCTTTGCTCTTTGGAAGTTCATTTCTAGAGTCATCTAAAGATGGTTTCTTCTCTGCTGCAAGTTTCATTGGCTCGGCCTTTTTACTCTTTGGAACTTCATTTTCCAAAGGTAACTGGTTTTGCCCAGAATGACTAGTGTTCTCTTTTGTCTTCCCCAATTTGCTTACATTAGTCTCTTTACTCTTTGGAAGTTCATTTCTAGAGTCACCTAAAGATGGTTTCTGTGACTTCTCTGCTGCAGGTGTCATTGGCTCAGCCTTTTTACTCTTTGGAAGTTCATTTTCCAAAGGTAACTGGTTTTGCCCAGAATTACTAGTGTTCTCTTTTGTCTTCCCCGATTTGCTTTCAGGTTTCACTTTCTTGCCAGATAATGGTATTTTGTCACTCTTAGTCTTAAGGCTATCGTGGGCATTTCTTTGGTTAGCATTATCATCACATTTCACTGGTTCTTTGAGTGTGGGGAGCTGGTGTTTTGCAGTGTTTTCATCTTTTGATGCAACAGTTCCACCTTTTTCTGGATCTCTTGATGGCGTTTGACATTTTGAGTTATCTGGGGAATGTAACACTCCTGGCCTGCTAGGTTTATGCTTTGGTGGGGTCAGCTGCTGTGATCCTGCTCTTTCACCACCACCCTCTGCAAGGTCACTTTTTATTAATTTCTGGGGCATATTGGAGTTACGCACCAATTTCTTACCTCCCACTATAGAGTTTTTCTCTTCTGTTACCTTGTCATCTTGCTCCTTTCTGTCAACAGATGATGGAATTAGACATTGTACTTCTTTCAGTAGATTTCTTTCTCCGCCTTCACCGTTCCCCTGCTTCGCTGTTTCATTTGGGGAGGGAAATCCGCTTTTCTCAGGCTTTACTTCTGCCATCACTTTCCTGCTTTCCTGCTTCCCAGTTTTGTTTCCTAAGGGCACCTGCTGCTTCTCCACATTGTGCGCGGGGCTTGCCTCCCCTACAGGACTAATTTCACGCTTTCTAGACTCCTTTGTTGAGGCTGGTTGATACTTCCTGGTCTGGGGACTCATACCCTCAACTTCTACAGCATGGTTTTCACTCTTAATTAAATCGTTGCACAAATTGCTTGTTGTTGGTTTGTTGTCCTGCCCAGGTGCCCCCTTGGGCTTCAGCAATTCAGCTGGAGAAGGGAAGTGGTGTTTCTCAGAATTAGGACTGGCTGCATTATCTCTTACAATGCAGCTCTCTTTCTTTTTCACTGCATTTGATGTTGGGGTTTGGAGGTTTCCGACACTGCACCCAGGTCTGTCGACTTCTGGAGTATCGCCTTCTGGATTTGCTGAGTGGGTCAGTGAGGATGAGTGAGATTTTTGAGAAGGAAGTGCAGGATTCTTTTCCAGATTGCCAGTTTCGTGGCTGACGAATTCTTCCGGCAGCCTCTGAGAGGTATCCAAATGGCTCAAGCTACTCTTTCCCTTTTTGCTCTTGTTTTCAGAATTTGTCTTTTCATTATCTGAGCGCAGTTCAGCTTTGCTAGTATTCTCTGCTGCTTTAACGCAGCTGGGTTTATCTAAATCACAAGTCAAAGGGCAAAGCTCTTTTTCAAAATCATTTCCTTTTACATCATTGTTGTCTTTCTGGCTCTTATTTGAAGTAGGAGTTTGGTGTGGTTGATCTATAGTCTGTTTTGATATGTTTGAGCTAGGGTTATTTTGTTGGCTCAGCTTTGGATGTGCTTGTGACTCCCTGGGCAAATGCTCCCTTTCTGCCTGATGATCAGATGTCTCACCTTGGCTTCTCGATGGCTGTAGCACACCCTTTTTTCCTTTACCTGCATGGTCGCTTTTGTTAAAGCTAGGAAATAGTTCCTCCTTATCAGGCAGCTTTTCTTTGTTCTGAACCGTGTCAGAAAACGTGCTCCCCAAACTTTGTCCGTTATCTTGACTTGGCTTAAGCGGAGGCATTTTGTGAACAGCTGCAGCTTCAACACTTGATTGCTGGTCCTTTATTGGAGGCTCTCTGTTACAAGATGCCTGAGCTACAGGAGAGAGAAATGGTGGAATATTTTCCAACACTTTCTTTTCAGAGAAACATTTTTGGCTGGTGAATGGGGGATCTTTTATAGGCTCTGCTAATTCTATTTCTGTCTCCTTTGGCCTGAACATGCCTTCTGGTATGCCAGGAATCCCATCCCCTTTCATTTCCTGGTGACTATGTACATGAACTCCTTCAGCTGGGTTAGAAGAGAGGTCGTTAGTAGGTATGTTTTCTCTGCTCATGATTTTGTCTCTGGACCTGGAAAAGGTATCATCCACAGGCGGTATGATGTTCTCTTTGTGATCTAAGCTGTCCTTAGATAAAGGAGGAATGCAATTAACAAGGGACACATTTTCATGTGAAGGAAGAACACTGTCTTGATTAGAACCTGGGCTTGTAGGAGTTACATTACTCTCGACAATGTCCTTTTTGTCAGCCACCACCTTAGGCATTTCATGATGCTTGTTTTGCAACTGTCCTCCTAGTTGCCCTTTATGTGCCATGCTTTCTGGTATCCTGTTGTCATGAGACCCGATGCCAGGTGCTTTCTGGGTGTCTTTTGGTCTCCCCACTTCAGAAGGCTGAGTGGCGGACTTGGCATTTGTAGCCCAACTCCAAGGGTGACTAATTTCAGTAGCAACACAGAATTTAGCTGTAGGGACAGTTGTGCATACCAGCTGTTGAGGCTGAGGGCTATTGACAATTGTGGTTGTCCTCAATTTCCTTTCAAGCACTCTTATTTCAGGTTTGCAAATCTTTTTTCTCTCTGGGCCCTTTTTGCTCTTTCTCTCGCCTTTGCACGGCAGCAAAGATTTCACCTCAATGGCTGAACAGATATTACTGCTTTGTTCAAACTTTTCTTTCAGTTTGGACAAGACAGAGTTTTTGTTGATTATCTTGGGCAGGTTATCGTTTGGTGTCTTCTTTGTTGGAGCCACCTGCTTTTCTCTTTCTTTAGCTTCTTTTTCCTCAGCAACTAAGAATTTCTTCAGGATATTCTTCACAGTATTTTTCCCAGTTGAGCAGACCCATTTGACTTTATCGTGGGGTGTTATCTCTGGGCTTTCTCCTTCCTTTGAGGAGCTTTTGTCCAGCTTGCTTACAATGGAGTTCAGCCCGTTTCTGTTCTGCTTTTCTTTAACAACCAGCTTGCCAACCTCTCTCGACCTTTTCCTGTAGGCCTCACGGTTGTTGTTCATGAACCTCGATTGCAGAAGCTGGAATTTGGTGGGACGAATGCCGCCATGTGCGCTATGGCATTCGCGCCTCAAGTTCACCTTGTTCTCTATCCCTTCGAGCCATTTGGCCTTCTTGCTCTCGACCTGGGGTTGGCTGGATAGCAGGTCTGTGAGGTAAAGTAGAAGGCTGCTGAGGACAGCAAATGCACCTAGTTCTGTGGACATCTTACTGAGCTTCTTCTTCAGCACTATGGGGTCAACCAGCACCTTATCACTGCCCAGCTTTGTACCTTTACTTCTGCTGCATAAAAGAAAACGAATGTTGTTGTTTTTGTCCAGGGAAAGTCATCAACATTGCTTTTACTTCCCTACTGGTTTTAATGTGTTTATATTTATTAAACAAGATTATATACCGCTTTATTTTTTATTTATACACAGGAACCTGCCTGAGTCAAGCAATAAGTCCATCTAGCTCAGGACTGTCAACACTGACAGGAAATGGGTGTTCAGAATTTTAGGCAAGGGTGTCTCTCAGCCCTATCTGGAGTTGCCAGGGATTGACCTTGAGACCTTCTGCATGAAATACAGGTGCTTTACCACTGAGCTACAGTCCTCCTCCTTAAAAAAAACCACACACTATAAATACTCATATTACCAAGAAAAGTAAACTTAAAAACAGGTAGACATAATAAAATGTATCAATATATAGATAAAATCAACAGTTTTTTTTAAAAAAATGAAAAACCATAATATATGCATAATAAAAAATGAGCATTAATTTTAGAAGTAATAAATTACATCGGCACTCCTCTTAATGTGCCAGGCACATTTATCCAGTGCAGAAGATGATATACAACAGTTGTCTTAGCCATTACTGTTATTATTAACAGATGATTGCTGATACCTGTCCAGGAATGGCTGTTCTGAACAGTAAGCATACATAGTATTAGCACAGAGTGCTTTTTTACTTTCTTTGTAACATGGGACGCACCTCTGCAGGCACATCCCAAATAATGGCATAGTGGCTTAACATACAGCTGAAGTACCAGAAAACAAAATATGAATATGTGTCATGTCTGGAGCATGACACTATGTAGTGCGAGGTTCTGTCTGTATTTTTTTTTTTTTTTAAATCGTGTGCATTTCTGAAAGGGACATAAACCAGAGAGGAACAGGATACTAGCAAAAGATTACATAGTTCATTCATTCAGTGGGGTTTAAAAAACAAAACAAAAAAACTTATTTCATTTCAACCGACTCTCATGCCATACTAGAAACCGCTATTGAAACCCTCAGTTTCTAATGCAGTTTGTCATCTGAGAGTAGGATGTGATGAAGATACTATTTGAGAAATGAAAGTCCAATTCCTACTTTTTAATGCACAGAGCGCTTTGGAGCCTGGCCTGCTCTCTACAGGGAGCTAGCAAGGGTTGAAAGCTTGCAGCATTCCACTGTGTAATAAAATCCATCTAGTCCTAAGCGAAAATCTGATCTGCTTTCCCATCAATTATGTGGGGATATGTTCTCTTAAAATCCCTTTTCTGAATCCAAATGAAACCAGGAAAGCCAGAGATAAAAGCATTGTGTGCCATGATATCCAACACAATATCAATTGACCTCTCTATCCTTTCATTTATTAACATGGGTAGAGATAGAAGTCTGGCATGGTTATAAGCCTACTTCTGTTTGAAGAATTAGGCCTACAGGCAGCTGAGGATTTAGGAAATGCATTAACTGGTGAGGATCAGTTACTAAATAAAATAGTGAACTCAGTGTGAAAGCTACATGGTGAAGTCAACAGTAATAGACAATAGCCCGGAGGGGGGAAAATGCACCAGAGGTTTCAACTTTCTAGCACCATAAAAAAACTTGGAAGGTTAATTCATGTAATAATAAAGTAGTATGTGAATGGGATTCAGTCTGCATACCAGGACAGTATTAAGTTTTTATACCTCTTCATATACAAGCAAAAGCAAGACAACAAATCGCCTTGGGATGAAATCCTGGACTGGTGAATGCAAGGGCAAATGCCAGCTTTGATTCCAGCAGATCAGGAGTTCATCCTTACCAGGTAAGATGCCCAGACCATACAATGAAGGTGCTTTTCTGATTTCGAGAAGCAACATAAGCTGCTAAATTCAGATAGATTCTGCCATCCACATCACTATAAGAGAGTCAACCATTTATTTATTTTTTTCCTTTCTCAACAAGCTGTGACATTTTATGAAGAGTTGTTGTTGCTTTGTGGTTTTTTTAAAAAGGTACTTTTAATGGTCATGTCCTATCAACAGGGAAGCCAGCTCAGGTTTGAAGGAGGGAGGAGCAGAATGAGATTTCACAGCAAGAATCAAAAAACTGCTTTTTGGAGAGATAGATCTTCGGACAGAAATACAACAACGTTGCATTTTAACAGCACATGTTATGGTGACTTTTTTATACCTCACAATAACCAGAAATATAGATGTTCCTGAAGAACAGTATCACATGTAAGTGGCAGACTGCCCCTCACCCCTCTGCTTGTAAATGAAGATGGCAAAATCTAGGCCTCAGAGCTTTTCTCACAGGTAAACATTGCACACAAGAACATCTGAATGAAACAGTTGTGCTCAACATCACAGGTTCTTATAATTACCATTGTCATAATGGGTAAAAAAGACAACAAAGCAATGAAAACTTTGACAGTTGGCCAGCACTGAATACAACAAACAATATGCAGCATATGAGGATAAGGATGAGCAGCTAGATGTCACTGTGTTTTGGGGTTTTCCCCATTGCACGACAACACACGTATACAACACTATTTATAAAAAGCAGCTTCTGCTGAGGCCATGCCTGACGCACACATGAAAGAATGGATAACGTCACTGATTCAAGGGTTGGATTTACTGGAACCGGTGTTAATCTCAAGCCATGTCACTCACTGGATTCTCTTCCCGTTACCGAAGTATGAATTCAAGGATGAATATTAAATATACCCGATGATTTAAAAAATTTGCCCTTTCAAGTTATAGGAGCCTTCAGATGGGAAGAACACATCAAGAGTTTTATTTCAAACAAAGACTATGATGCATTTATAAATCTAGCTTCCGGAATGAAGGGGAAATATCTGTTCCCCATTTCTTCAGTCCCTCTCCAATCCCTCCCCCATATGAAATCCTTGTTTCATCAATGCCCACACACAAAAGGCATATTCAGGAGGTCTTGAAACCAACATTGTGGGCCAGTGCCTCATTTAATTGTCTTCTGGTGTCACGAGGCAGAAGATTTCAATCTTAAACAAAGAACTCACACTGTGGGTCAGAGTCTATAGGAACCACTTAAGTATTACCTCAGCGGTGAGGAAACTCTTTCCTATGGTGCTGTGGTAACATAAGAACCCAAAGATCACATTAGAGATTTGCTAATGATATGGCAAATTCCGTTTTCTTTCCTGGCCAGAATTAAATCAGTGTCTTGTCATGAATGACCTGTTCGTATGTTTCAGCACCTATATTCTTCACTTCAGCAGCTTCAACAAATGAAGGCAAATTGCATATACTCTTAGGGCAACTAAGTATAGCTGCTGACAAAGAGTTATGAATAGGTATTCTATGGAAAGAATTAAAGTTATGTGTTAGGAATGCAATCCTATGCATGATTACTAGGAAGTAAAGTCTCACCGAACTGTGGTGGCTACTTCTTAGTAAAAGTACAAAGGAAAGGGGACTGAGGCACAAAGTTGATATCAGAAATCAATCGGACTTCAAAGCGGTTACTCAGAAAGTTAAAATAGATTGGGGGCGAATAAAATAAACTGCCCAAGGCACTGCTTTGAAACAAAGGTAATAATGTAAAACAGCAAATGGGGCTCCATAATTTGGATCATATTATACAGAGATTGTTTTGTAGGCTGCCTCAGTCACTATTCATAGTTACAAGGTTACTGTTACAACTTACAAGGTGACTGTTTAAGAGAGTACGTTCAACATAGAGAAGGAGAAAGAGGCCACCAGTGTATTTTCATTTGGGAGACAACCTCTGACTGGCAAGAAAACAAAACAAAAAACCCCAAAACACCTTAAAATTCCAAGATAGAGTGAAGGACCTGACCACAGTGAAGAACTAAGGTGGAAGATGGCAGTATATGTCAAAATTTACACAAAGGGCCAGCCCAATACATTTTGGCACCTGAGGCAAACCACAAAATGGCATCCCTCTTACCACCAGGGAAGAAGGGATGAGTGAAGATCTACATCAGGAACAACGGAGGGAATAAAAATCTACACAGGGATATCTGCTGCCTTGGTTGCATCTAGACTAGGTTAGGCTGCAATCCATCCTACTCACCTGGAACTCATAAGCCCAATTGAATAGGACTTACTTCTGAGTAGACATGGTAAGACTTGCACTGTTTAGGTAGTATTCAACTAGAGTCAACTCCGGGTAGACCGATTGAAATTAATGAACATGACTAAGTGAGGCCCATTCATTTCAGGGGGTCTACTCTGAGTAAGACTTAGTTGAGTGCCAACCTTGGTCACACTTTAAGTCCAATGGAAATCAATAGGACTTAAATTAGTCATGACTAACTTTATATATTGATTTTAACAGAATCTAAATGTTCTTAACTTACACCACAACTACCAGCCATCTCCATATTTACTCAGAAGAAAACCACATTGAAATCAACAGAACTTACTCCAAGTTGAATGTATGTAAGATTGCAGCCTCAGTCTGGATCCAACCCACTAACTTTGAAACTCTTTATCTGCCACTATATATCCTACATCTTTCTACACTAGAACAACACTTTCTAGATTTCGTAGCAGAAGAGATTCTCAGCACCGAGAAACTCACTGTAACCTTGACCAACAATGACTTAGTGACAACTGCAAGCAAAAATTCCAGCAATGACACAGTAACATGCAATGCACACAATGTCAAAATAATGAATGATGCTTATGAAGAGGCATAAGATTAATTTATTTACAAGTATTTTAGCCACCCAAATCATTAAAAAGTTTGTAAAGGTGTTTTTTTTGGGGGGGGAGGGGGGAAATCACCACAAAAATATATAGGAAGCCAGGAATAGTTGTAGAGTTGTTTTGTTACATTGCATATATATATATATATATATATATATGATATATATTTGTGTTCTGCTAAATATCAGATAACTTCCTAGAATATTTAGGCACTACTGTTCTGAAAAAGGATATACATTTAATTGATTTTTCAGTTAGGTGATATCACAGAAAAGTCGATATTACGGAGTTGAGAGGAAACCGGAAAGAGTGCATAAAAATGGACTGAAAAAATAGAATCTCAGACATACTTCCTTCAAAGGGTGATAAAATTAGTTTGCCTTAAATAGGTGTGCAGACAGCATTAGTTTTACATATATATTATTGGCATATGTGTACATGCAGTCACATTTTGATGTGATGCAGAATTTTATAACAAAAATGGGTTCTTAGACTGCTTCATCCCCCCAAAATTTTAATGCCAAGGTGCTATAATTAAAGTAGTATGATTAATATCAATTAATATTAGAAGACATTCTTAAGTATTGAATACTGACAGAATTTAAATACCCTTAATCTATTTTATTTACTATACCCTTTTCTTCAAATAAATTATTGGAGTGGCTTACAAGAAATTTAATAGTATAATTCTACTATTCTACCTCTGCACAGCATTTTATAATGCTGCCTGCAATAATATTGGCATAGTTTGGGAGTTTTCCACACATTACATGGAAATATAGATTTGCAACCCAATGTACACTTAGCTGCAGCTGATTCTGTCCCTATATTCGCTAACGCTTGTCTGATTCACACATTACATTTTTAGGGGTCCATTAAAAAAACTCAGATGTAGCCAAAAATGTAATGTGTGGACTGGCCCTTAGGTCGGGTCAAGAAACTCCTATCTGTGGAGTAGTGGGAGTACTTCAGAGTAAATGAATAAAATAACATCATGTTAAAGACAGTGTGTGACTTCACTGAGACTTAGGGGCACACAATTCTTCTCCTGAATTGTTACAAATCTGTTTAGAGTTGCTTCTTAGGAATTTGGCTGCAGGGTATAATATAATCTTTTTAAAAATGAAATGAAATGGCAAAAACATCTTTACTTTTCCTCTGAAGACAGTCGGAAGAGAGCCTCTCCCAAGTTTTCTAGCTTCTCCCTCTGTTCAAGATCCTGGTACAAGCCTTTAGGGACCTTGCTGAGACCATAAAGCAAGCCATACAAACAGCCAGCAATAGTTCCAGTTGCTGCACTCTCACCTGCAAAATAAAGCAGAAACGAGAACCCAGTTGCATGCCCTTTTAGCTTCTCCGTGAAATAATATCATCTATATTAAGAGCAATCTCAGTTCTCTGAGCGCTGGTCCAAATTGGCACCACCAAGAGACAAGTATCAGGCAGTGGCGTAGCGTGGGTTGTCAGCACCCGGGGCAAGGCAAGTAATTTGCGCCCCCTAACCCGTGGATTTGCGCCCCCTAACCTGTGGATTTGCGCCCCCTAACCCTACCCCCCAAATGTTGCGCCCGGTGCGGCCGGCCCCCCCTGCACCCCCCAGCTATGCCACAGGTATCAGGTTGGCAGAAACATTTTAAAAAGTCACTGAGGGGGAAACAGCTCTAAGGTGGAAACAGCCCAAAGAAGACATGCCCAATTGCCATGCTGACAATTGGTCTTTCATGTCACAATCACATCATACCTTTAAAGCACTCTTAGGCTACTTTAGCAGTCACGACTTCTCCTAAAGAACTATGGGAACTACAGCTTGTTAAGGCCAGTGCCTTTAACAAACTTTGCCTACTTTGCCTGCCATCTCCTTCTTGAAACACCCCTGCTGTAAAACTAGTTGTGAAACATAGGTGTAGACCATATAAGCTTTCGTAGATTAAAAAAACACACCTCACAATTCCTGTGGCTTAACTTTTCTTTGATAGTAGGATTGCCACTTCCTTTATGGGAATAAGAAATGAAGCTTTTCCCAACCAGCACAAGATTACTGCAATAATTACTACAGTGGTACCTCAATTTAAGTATTTAATTCGTTCCAGAGGTCCGTACTTAACCTGAAACTGTTCTTAATCGGAAGACCACTTTAGCTAATGGAGCCTCCTGCTGCTGCTGCGCCGCCGGAGCACGATTTTTGTTCTTATCCTGAAGCAAAGTTCTTAACCTGAAGCACTATTTCTGGGTTAGCGGAGTCTGTAACCTGAAGCGTATGTTACCTGAGGTACCACTGTAATTGGAAAGTACAACAAGTGCTTTAGATGCAAGATACTTCAATGATTGTAGTAAGTGGAAAGAGCTAGAATTATTAGTGAGTCACCTAATGTAGCCAAACTGACCCTAATCAAAAATTATAATGGTCTGTATGCCGTATATATTTTGCTGTTATGGTTACAAGGAACCGACATGAAGGAACTACTAGATTACTCACCGCCATGGAACATTGCCCGGTTGCAGAGCTCGGTCCAATCACTACCACATCCTAAGAGAGCATCATATGCAATCATGGGAGCATCATGACCTCTCCTTCCACCACGACCTTCAGAACTCCATCTCCTATAAGTCTGAATGGATAATTAATGAGTTTGGTTGGGTGAATTTGATGGCAAGGCAACCCAGAATGTACAGATTTAAATGCCACTCTTTTACTTTGCCTTTTTTCTTTTTCTTTTCATAGCATGGCACAGAAACATGAGGTAAATTGCAGATTGTGTTTTAAAATACTCCCTTTTTCGTTTCTTTTTAAAAATATTGGAGCTACATTTGCTCATTCCTTATTTCTGTGTGTAGTCAAGCCTTGCTTTAGCATACATTAAATATTTCTTTAAAAAAATATTTAATCTGAAACAAGATGAAAACGGCCTTTCTTGGCTTTAGGGCAACCACACTAAGGCAATCTCTTAGATAGCTCATCTTTCTTGGGTTCCTTCACAAATAAGGATACCATTTGCCTCCATCCATTTATCTGAGATTATGATGAAGTTGGTGGTGATGGTGATGATGATGTCATTTGCTTCTCTGACATCACCATGATGGCATTTGCAACACTGCCTATGCGTTTTCAAAACTTGCCTACAGTTTATCACTTAAGTCTATAAAAATGTGGAATCCCACAAGGTTGCTTCCTCAGAGAGGGAACTGCATGTTACCGTTTTTGTTGTTCTTGGCAAACCTTTTTATTTCATTCACTGACCGTTGAACACTTTCTGTAAAGAGGTGGAGAAAATAGAGAGACAGAGAGACAGTGTGTGATCCAGAAAGTTTTAACCGGGACTTGTCCTATCTGCTGATTGAAGGTCCTTATTGCACAGATGGTGGTTTCCTGCATGAGTATCACATGATACTGAGCATATGTGTATATTTCTACAGAAGAAGGTCACAGTTAGCCAACATTTTTTGAAAGCTGTAGCCTTCACAGAATGAGCAGCAAAGGCTATATAGAAGATCTTAATGTCCTATAAGTGGTGCCCCAAGTAAACAAGCAAACAAACATTCTGACAGCTAAGCAATTGTCACATCTACATGCAGTGATGATACTGGAATTCTTAGTAATGGTTTTTCCAACAGCAGCTTCTGCTGTATTGCAACTTCGTGAAATGCTGAAATGTAAGTAGATACTACCATAATGTTCTTGGCAAAATTTGCATCCTATTTAAGTGCTGTTGCCTTTTTACTTGGGTGCAATCTGTTTGGGGCAAGTCTCCAAGTAACAGAATGGATTGTGCATATTGTAACTGGTGAGGAGAGGGCTTGCATGAGTGACGAGAGCCATTTCATGAGGTAGGTCACCTGATCTCGTGGAGAGTCTTTGTAAACTGGGATAATGCATTAAAGAATGCTGGCATTGTAATGAAGACTATCTATGCAACCCAGATGAGACAGGTGGTGAGGGGGATTCAAATGTCAGAGGCACCCCGTGGAGTCATTGTCATGCAGGAGTACGATAGTCATAGCATTTGAATCAGATCTCAGTTAAGAAAATTAAGAGAGCACAGCAGTGCACTGAAAAAACTGCAGCTCTCATAGGGTGCCTGGGATATATAACTGGAGCTGCCAGCAAACAGACATCGACATTTTCTTACCTCTTGTGCCACCAACTTAGCAGGAGTGGTAGACAGAATTCAATTGCTAGAGGAACGTTGACAGTCCTTGCTACCCAACCTCAGCATCTGTTTGGTGACCTGGGCAGCTAATTCAGTTCCATCTGATCCTATAAAACCTCAGCTTTGTTAAATTCTGCTCCCCAATCTAAGCATATTGTTTTTCTGTTGCGGAGACTGCCAAAATGTCTGCTTTCCACTATTTCCCAGTGGCGTAGCGTGGGTTGTCAGCACCCGGGGCAAGGCAAGTAATTTGCGCCCCCTAACCCGGGGCAAGGCAAGTAATTTGTGCCCCCCCTGCTGCACTGTCCCTCCCCCAGATAGTCCCTCGCTCTCTCTCCGCACCGCACCGCATGCCTGGCACCCTCCCCTCCACAGTGGGCGGCGACCTGGCGGCTCGGATCGGATTCACACAGCCAGCACTGCGGTGAGAGAGAGTGAGTGAGCCAGGTAGGGGCAGAGAGCTGCGAGTGCGAGCACGGCCCCCCCCCCAGATGTTGCGCCTGGTGCGGCCGGCCCCCCTGCACCCCCCACGCTACGCCACTGCTATTTCCTACATCCTACCTCTGTAACCTGATCTTTTTCCTGCTTTGAACTGCAATGTGTGTCGTTCTAGTCCATCTGCACATTAGCTGCCACATCTGGAACCCGATATTTTGACAGCATTAAGCTACACTGCTGGCTCTTCCCTTCACCTCCTGCTGCAATGGTGTGACCTTGGTTCTCCTATCCCCTTCTCACATGGAATATGAAGTTGATCCAGCAACTTCAAGAGCTGCTGGATCCCGACTTCCATCATCCCTGGCCAATGTCTATAATGGGGCTGATGGGAATTGGATTGCAATCCTATATAGAAGTCCACCCCTACACTAAACCTAGCATCAATCTAATATTTATCCCATAGGCTTGAGTCATTCAGTAAACCATTTTATGGTACTTGGTTGCAATTGTTTCTAAATTAAAGAAAATAGGACCCACTTTCAGATGGAAAAAGTATCAGTACATATTTGTCCCCAATACTTTCAGAATTTTTGGTTGAAGAGTTTACCTTTTCTCTTTCCTCAGCATCATAATTGTCAGGAAAGTTGGGTTTATTCTGGTTGTCTTCATTGATTTCTCTCTCCTCCAAGTAAAATTGCCATTTCGCTTCATAGTAAAACCAATGCTCCTGATATTCTGAATGAAGAACAAATTAATTATGGTACATTTAATCTTGAATAGGTTCTTTCAGTGCAACAGCAAGAATGACAAAATCCAATTTACAGAACTCTCATGAAGAAAATTAAATAAAACCTGTCCAACTATTCTTAGCCTCTCAACAATATGAATTAGCTTATCTTCACAATGTAGAAAGGGGGAGGGGGATAGATTTTAATTTTCTATTGTAAATACAAATAATTAGGGCCACCAAACACACATTTTGGAAAACCAGAATGTAGATCACAGTGTCTATTAAACCTACAAACAAACTTTTACTGTAGTCCATTCAGCAATTACTACTGGGTCCTGAATACTGAGCAAAAGCATAAGAAGCCCTCCCAAGTCTCAACAGGAGCTATTTTGAGTGCAGGCTGTATGCTACCTAATAAGGCAGCTGGCAGTAACACCTTTTTTTTGCAGTATGATCTTCAGAAGGCAGCCTCTGCAAATAAACTAAGATGGGCATCTCTACCCATTTGTACAAGTGCAGCTTTTTCTGAGTATGCACCCAAAAGATGCTTAAAAGTAGAGAGGGTGCACTTTGTAAAGTGGTGCTGCTTCACATGCAACATTTCCTTACAGGAAGCAACATCCCTGCCACATCTGCAGCATCCATTGCTGTAGCTTTGTTTCCGCCACCAATATTCAGCATACCTTCCTGAACCACTGTACCTGTAGCAAAACAAACATTTGCAGCACAGTTTATATATTGAGTCTAGAGCAGCTGTTCTCAACTTTTGGTCCTCATATGTTGTTGGAATACAACTCCCATCATCCTTAAGCTAGTAGGACAAGTGGACAGGGAAATTGGAAGCTGTACTCCCAAAACATCTGGGGACTCAAGGTTGAGAAAGGCTGGTCTGGAGAAAAACTTTTTTTTAAATAAACACCAGATTGCTGCTGATTATGAAAAAGTCATTTGTGAAGTTGCTTCAGTTTAAGAAAGGCAGGCTATGCTCATTTTCTCAGTATGTGTACCACTTGCACTTTGAAGACAGGAACAAAAATACAATTTTATTACCTGCAAATAGCTTACTGATCCCTGCTGACTAAAAAGTTACTTTATCTCTTGTTGCAATCTGGAGGGAGCCAGGGATACCTTAGGCCTTTTAAGTAGGTGAAACTCTGATGTCGCACATTCCGTATCACAGCTGATCCTGGAAATCCTTGACCTACCAGTCATTTTCATCCACCTACCTGACTATTTGCTCAGTCAGGATCTTCCCTCCCAACACCTGTTCCCTCACAGTCACATTGCTCAGCTTTCTGCTTTTGGGGTTCCCCCAAAGGCACTTGAGAGATGCTTCTTACTAGCCTCTTGTTATTTACCTATGGCCTTAGACATATGGTTTTCCTCCCCATCTTTCCCTTGCTTCATTCCCCTTCCTTTCTTCTTTACAGCCCTGAAACCCTTTGCACTATGCTGTCCCTGAGCAGAAGGCAGACTTTTGTCAAAGAAGTACTAGGCATCATCTTCTGCAGCATATAGCAAACATCTGTCTGTACTAAGTGCTACCACAGGTGATCACTTGTGGCTACCTAGCAGTAAAACTGCCTCTGAGAACTACAGAGTGAGAATATGCAGAACAGGAAACATTAAACAAATGTGCTTTTTTTAAAGAAAACAAAAGCAAAAGAAATTGACTGAATAATTCAAAAGGAGAGATTTCTTGAGAAAAGGGGCTCACATTTGTTTCAGGCAGGGTTTTTAAAATGTCGTCCCCTTTATTTATTTCTAAAATAGCATTGCACTTCACTCCATAATGACAGATGCATGCTTTAGGAGTATTGCATATTTTACTCAGGGTTGGAATCGTGCAAGAAGAGTGACAGCATCCTTCTGTCAAAAGCAGACCAGACCTATACAACTTAATCCTGCACCTGGCCTAGTCAGGAGGAGGAGGAGGAGGAGGAGGAGGAGGAGGAGGAGGAGGCGAAGAAGAAGAAGAAGAAGAAGAAGAAGAAGAAGAAGAAGAAGAAGAAGAAGAAGAAGTTGTTTAGCTAAAAGCCAGAGAACTTCTGAGAAAGAACACAGGGCCTATTATTTGTCAGTAGTTGCCTGCATCACTATCCAAATATGGGTTTCGTTTTTTAAAATTGTGCATATAGGTATATTCCTAGAGCAAGGATTCAGAGAAGAGGGACAGGTAGCAAATTGACAAATACAAACACCTTTATTGGCATTACGAGTGAAAACATTTCAAAACACTAGGATACATTTAAAAGGGACAGGAGTGAGGCTGTTGAGGATCAGAAAGTACTTGATTGTTCTTCTTCACCCTGTCTATTCCCTAGAGGGGTGGGTGATTCATTAAGAACCCTTTCGGGTAAGATGGAGATTAAAAAGGAAGCCACTGGGGCAGTAACGTCCTTGTCCCTATCCGCTCATTTGACAGGTAGCATCTCTTTCTCTAGGCTCATGATAAAACCTTCTGAGTTCAAGATTGAAACAGACACCTGAAATGGCAGTTAGGGAAATTAAGCTACCAGAGCATAAACACTTCAATTATGCACCTTACGTGTGAATTTGCAATTGCATATTGTACAATGTTACCTGCCATGTGCCGAATTGTCTTCTTGCAGTATTCTTCAGCCATTGGGACAACCTTCATCATTTCTCTTCCCCACTGCACCAGTGGCTTTCCTTGTATTGCATATGAAACAAACAGAGCTGTGCACAGTGATCCTAAAAACCCTGAAAGGAGCATAGAAAAATGGTGATGACGATGGCACCAAGTAGCACCAAAAAGGAGGAGAAATCAGTGTACAGATGCATAAGAAACTACGTTTATTAAGCTCAAAGAAAGACAACATGCACACATTTCAAGCTATATGCCTTTCTTCGGGAATATTTTTTTGTTCCCAATAAAACAGGTATTGAACTTCAAATAGCATTACTGTATGTGTATATAACTGACTGGTGCAATGCCTACTCAGAAGTCCCGTTGAACCCAGAAGGGTTTATTCTTAGGTCAACTGGAGTTAGCTTTCATCACTACTTTCAACACCTGACCACAGAGAGGGTGCCACTACCAAGAAGGCCCTCTGCCCGGTTCTTTTACATAGTGTATGTGTGGAGGTTTGTGCCAGCCTCACTTGGGTAGGTTCTTTTTCTATTTGCTTATTTTAAATGGGGATTTTTAGTTGGAGGGTTCCCCTATGAAATGCTGGTCAAGTGTTGGTGGCACTGCTTCGGACAATTACTTTTCCTTTTTGATTCTGGCATTGATGTCCTCCAAAGAAGGAGCGATTTGGCTGTTGTGTTAATTACAATTTGCCTGTTATTTTAGTGATGTATCATTTCAGATACTGTGCCTTTATAACACAGAAACCATGTGAGCCTTTTTTCCACCATTTAATCTCCACTGGAGGAGATGCTTCATCAACTTTATTCCTGAGAGCTAGACTGCCAATAAAAGCACATGAGTTAAAAAAAATAATGTGACAATTCTGATAGATTTACTGAATCCAATTAATCACTGTCATCCTTAGCATTCAATGCAGATCCTTCATGCAGTGTGCCAAACACTTAAAAGTCACATAGTCTGCAACTTTATTTTGCCATTTTAAAACCTAGGTAACAAGCAAGATTGTGTGAGCATTTATCATTTAAAGTAATGAAACTAGATTGGGGCGAACTGGCATAATGGAATACTTCAGCAAATATGTATGACTTACAACTTGTGTCTCTACTTAGGAGGGAGCAATCTGATATGTGATGATTGTTGGCTGAGATTAACATTCCAGGGTGATGACTTCTTTTACATGTCTATGTCCAATTGATCTTAATGAGGATAACATTAGAATGGTGCATAGGTTTAAAACAACTGCTTTTATGGCCCTTAGAGCTACCGAAAATGAAAATCATGAAAACAAACTGCTGAAAATTAAAAGGAATTCATAATATGTTGCAGGTCATTCCGCTGAACTCAGTATGAACAGCCCTAAAACAGACTGATCCGAAGTTCAACCATAACAGTTTCTTGCTCTGATTAACCAGTGGTTTTGCACGGTGTCACTGTTTTCATGTCAGACTGGACTACAGCTAACCTGGTCTCAGAATGCAGCTGTTTCTGGTTATTGCTTCTACTGACCTACAGTAATTTTGCAATTCTAATGGTGGGCATATTGCATTGTTTTTCCCCCAGACTGATGGCAGGTGAAGCTGCAGAACAGATGTGTGCCCTAAGCAATGGCTCTCAGATTGCAGACCACTGCTGTTCCACTTACCAGGCTAGTGGATAGAGAAAGAGGAAGAGTCATAAATGAGTGTGGCTGGCTGGGAGAAACAACATTTCCTCATCCCCCAGATCTCAGAAGTAGGAGATACAGTCAAACTGAGGCTTGTCTTTACTGCTAGTGGTTCTCCAACCTGCTCCTTCGTCTTGTCCAGCCATCCCATTAGCATTTTTCTTGTCTTTCCTCCTCCCCGTTTTTTCCTCCAGTGCTCCCACCCCTATTCCTATCTTCATGCATCAAGAATTGCAGTTGGGGTGTGTGTGTGCTTTTAGTGCAGAACTTGAATCTGACATACTGCAATTGTGATATGTCACACTGCAGAATCCTTGCAAGAAAGAGCCCCCAAGCACTTATGCAGGCTAAGCTCCAGCCACAACTGCCCTGAGCAAAAAGCACCTTAAGTTTGCTACAGGCCTGTGTATGCTAATTTGAGAGTTATGCCCACTGAAACAATAGGAGCTTCAAGGTGAACATGTTAAATTTGTTGTGTGTGTACACACATTTCTTCTCTGTTTCATACTTGAACACTATATTAGGTTTGCTCTGTCCAAATGGTACTGCAATCCACCCAGCCTCACCCCCTTGACTGGGCTTCCTTCCAGTTTAGGAGCCCAGATGAGGACAGGGAACTATTAAAAACTACACAGGGCCATTTGCAAGGGGAAACTGAAGGGCAGAGAAGGGTTAAACACCTCTCCCCACCCACCAGCTTTCCCCTGCAAGTGTCTCTCCACCCCTGCATTATGAGGAGAACTACATAAGTGTAAACTACATAAGTGTAGTTTATTGAATACAATTTAGTTTATTGAATTTATGTGTTGTTTCCCACCATCAAAGAAGTCTTGAAGCAACTTGCAAAAGAAAAAAATCTATAAGAGACATGTCCATTTAAAACAATGCAACATACTAAATGTGTTCTCCTACAATAATCACTTACAAGCAACCATACCATCCAAGAATGGTCCCAAAAGAAATAGCTGCTAAAAGCCAGACTGTTATTGTTGGGTAAATGCCAGAAAAATAAATACATCTTCTCCTGGTGCTGAAAAGATGACAATGTTAGCAGCAGACAAGCTTCCAAGAGGAGAGTGTCCCATAAGCATAGGACTACCACAGAAAACATCTCTTTTCCTATTGCCACCCTCTGAGCATCTTTGGAGGGAACATACAGAGATTCCCTTATTAAAATTGAGGTAGATTCTTATGGAGAAAGGTTGTCCTCGAGGTACTGGGCTCCCAAGCCATGCAATACTTTGATAGGTCAAAACCAGTACTTTGAATTTTACTTGGAAACAAATTGGCAATTAGTGCAGGTAAGGTAAAAAGATAAAAGATAAAGGACCCCTGGCTTGCGAAGTCCAGTCAAGTGCGACTATGGGGTTGCGGCACTCATCTCGCCGAGGGAGCTGGTATTTGTCCACAGACAGCTTTCCAGGACATGTGGCCAGCATGACTAAAATGTTACTGGCACAATGGAACACCGTGACGAGTGCCAGAGCAGACAGAAACACCGTTTACCTTCCTGCTGCACTGGTACCTATTTATCTACTTGCACTGGCATGCTTTTGAACTGCTAGGTTGGCAGGAACTGGGACAGAGCAACGGGAGCGCACCATGACTGGTGTTTTATGTTGAGATTGCCCCTTCTCTGTCAACAACCTGGCGACTGCGTTCTGTGCTAGTTGCATTTTTTTCAATTGCCTTCAAATGCTGTTAACAGACCTCAAGCCGCGCATACAGATCAGCCAGGGCTTTGGCAGGAGTGCCAGTCTTGCAAGGGGCAGGGCAACCCAGAGTCAATACATCCTAACCAAAACAGGTTGATTTGCCTAGACGTTACCTGTAGGATGGTTATGAGTCATTCGTCCAACTTCAATGCTCACTTCAATGAGAGTTTCCAGCCTGTCAGGCTTCCAGTATTTCATCCCTAAGCACATGGCTTTTGTAGCTGCTCCAAATCCTGAACCTATCGTCAACAGCAACAAAAAGGCAAACGAGTCATGAACGAGAATTTGAATCACGTTTAATTGTAGCTGATGATGTTAGTGAATTTTGAAGTGGTGTGGGAGCCAGAAGGCTGCTGGGAAGTTGGTAGTCGGAGTCCGAGAGCTCTGAAGGTGGGAGGCAGGCCCGTGAAGAGGGATGGGGGAAGACAGGTACACTTGCCCTAGACCTCAGGGGGGCTAAGCTGACCAGGGCCCACCCACCAGAAATGCCTCATACCTCCCAGCCACCCTGGGCCTGAAAGAAGCTCTGCACGGCCCTTGTGGGGGGCAACAGGTGGCTCATCGCTAAGCTGGGAGGAAGATAGTAATTATAATTCAGTATACATACGTATATAGGGTGTGGTAATCCAAAATGAAACACCTTTTAAGTCCTGTTGATGTTAACATGAGAACTAAGGGTGTGACCAGGCCCGTGCAGAGCTTGTCTTGAGGCCTTAGTTGGGAGTCTTGTTAGAATAAAGTTATAAACTCAAACAAAAAAGCAGGTGGTCCCTTGGCAGGACAACCTGCCCTGCCCCCCGGCCAGCCAAGCCCTCCAAGGCCCAGGGCGAATGTACCTAGCTGCCCCCACCCTGCTTTGCATAAGCCTGTGTGTGACTATATATTTCTGTACCCCACTTATTTGGGAGTAAGTCCCATCCAACTGGGTGGGACTTGCTTCACAGTATACATGTTCAGTGTTCTCCCTTGCTGAATTTCCTAATGAAATTGTCAGGGAACTGCCATCAGTGTCCGAGGGAGAGAGCAAGCTCCGAAGGGATCCCAGAGAGCGTCCCGGGAGTGGGAGGGGCAGCCCATCTTCTGGGGGAGAGAATCAGCGTAGCTCCAGTGGAGAAGGGGGGAGATGGGGGAATCGGCGAGGCAATCCCATGACTCCTTGCCGGGGACCAGCGGGGAGAGAAGGGGTCCTCTGCTGCCCACGCCCTCCTTGCGCAGAAGGCTTCTGCGCAGGTAGAGTAGGCGGAGACTGGGCGTCAAAGAACTTCTTTGCTGGAAGAAGTTTAAGAAACGCCCACTGACGGATTCTGCCAGCGATTGAGACGGTCACAGGCGAGTGGCTGCCCGGACAGGAAAGGTTCACTCAGGCAACCCAGCCAGAGGTTGGGACAAGCTTACCCACGAGCAACCCCTAGAACCATTACAGAAATCAATTCAATAAAACATTCACTTTCGCTGGATTGTTATATATGTAATATATTTTGAGTGCATTTCTGCTTATATCCCATTTTTCCCCATTGAAGTAACTTACAATATTTCGAAAGAATTATAAAAGCTGGAGGTTGCTGATTTGGTCTCAGAGGGAAGGAAAACAACAACTTTTACACCAAGCCTAGAAACAGCTCCTAGCAGCGAGTTCCCTCTCCCAAGTACCATAGTCCATTGCTTAGGCCGCAGCAGGGAAGGCAATCACACCCCTCCATTATACAGCTGTATTGCTACCCGGACTATTATTATTATTATTATTATTATTATTATTATTATTATTATTACATTAATTGAAGTGAGTTTTATCTTGACATTGTTAGGTGACCTTTTGCAAGCCCCCTTGAAGGTGTTTAAAAGGCAGGAATGTGGAAATATAAGTTAAAACAATAATAAAGACATAAAAGCCAGGCTGAATCTACACACATATATTTTAAAAATGCTGTGAAAGTGCTTAAAAAAAAAAATTAAAAATATATGTGGAATTTGCCATTAGCTCACTAGAGCCATCTAGTGTCACATTTGTATAATGTGCTTAAAACATTACATTTGCAGCCATATACCTGAGTCCCCAATCAAAAAACATCAATTAATAAACAGCAGATTAAACAACAACAATAAAAAGCATCCACAATAAGCAACACCATACAAAAATCCCACAAAATCCAAATACTCATGTAGGCCTCCTCTTAACACAATATAGCTTCCATCATATGAAGTTGCAAGATAAGCAAAACATTTTAAAAAATTGTAACAGCAGCATTGAAAACAGTGGTAAGAATCAATAACAATAAAATAATTAGCTGTCTAGAGGAAAGCACTGTCAGTGCCAACCAGCCCTCTTTGAGGAGGATTTTCCAAAGACCCAGGACCATGACAGAAGAGGCCCTGACTGTCTCCCATCACCACTCACAGTATCTCAAAAGGGCAGGCGTCTGAAGCAAGGCCTCTGATGACAACTCAAGCGTCAACAACCTAAGTTCATACAGGGGTAAATAGCCACTCATTGTTATACATAAAGAAAACAAGTAGCAGAGTTCATTTCCATACCAGAGATACAGAGACAAGGTTTCCAGGCCGGAGAATAAGGTTGCAGGATAACCTGAAACCCTGACCCTTTTCAAAATTCAGCACTAGGCCTATGAGGCCTTTTTCTCCATAGAAACCGTGGCTGCCAGCCGTTTTTAGGAGTTCGGGATGCCAACTGTGCTGTGTCCAGCTTGTCAGGCACAGGAACGTGCTTCAACCCTAGTAGTGGAACTTAGTCCTGGTATTTGCTTATTAGTTTAATGCTTCACACCCGACTGAATGGCTTGGTGCATGTTAAGCTATGAATAAGATTAAGCTGTTAGAGCCTCATAGTCTGTTGTCACCTCACAACGGATAGGCAGGGGCTGGGTAAAAAGGTTGTTGTTGTTGCTATAATATCCCCTAGCCAATGTAACCTTTAATTACATTTTAACAATACTCTTTTCTATATTTTTAGCTTGTTTTGTTTTATTATCATATCGTATCGTATCGTATTTACACAAAAGGTGTCTGGCTGTTGAATTGGTTGCACCCACCCACTTATATATGTGGTAGTTACAACATGAAGCTGGAAAGAGGGGGGGGGGAGAGGCTGACTTTTTAAGGGACAAAGCCTCTAAACCCAAGTCTCCTATAGTCCATGCTTTATAGAAATAGAAATTACCAACCAAATGTCTGCTAGCATTCTAGTGGCTATGAACATAGCCATTTCTCACTTCACATGACTTCATATACATCATTTAAGAAAGCAATTCCAGAAGACTGGCTTATATGGGTTTAGTTGTGCTCACCTTATATAGATCCTACGTGGAATCTCAAATAGCTATTGTGATTTTGCTTTGAGAGATACACAGACTTTTTCAAAACACTTTCTAAGGTTTCTGTTCAATCTATGCATGAATGAGAGCAGCATGCTTGTAACTGCTTCACTACCAAACTGCTATTCATTCATGGAACGGGGCCAGAGGGGGGGGAAGTGAGCTAAAACTGCCAGGTATTTTTCTTTTTTCTTCCAGCAATTGCCATAAGAAGGACATAGTGGGGAGAGAGGCAGCAGCACTGTCAAACGAGGTTGATTGCAGAGAGACAAAAATAATCATCGTATTGCATTACAATGTTTATGCCATGATGTTGCATCAATATATGATGCTGGTGTTGAGTGGTTCTATATTCCAGTGATATAGTGTCACATCAACACAGTGCTGGGTCTGGAATCTGCACTTTCCTTGTGAGGCCGTGCGCAGCTAGTAAAGAAGATGTACAATGCCTCGTCTAAATGGTTAGTACTAAAGACTGGAAAGTGATCTCTCTGCAGAATGTATATGTTGCATTTGAAGCCTGAATAATACAATAACTACCACAGTGAAGTTGCGTCTCGGCACATACTCTGAGATGCATCACATATGCCACATTTTGCTCCCTGGGCAATTCGGTTTACCGTATTTTTCACTCTATAAGACGCACCAGACCATAAGACGCACCTAGTTTTTGGAGGAGGAAAACAAGAAAAAAATATTCTGAATCTCAGAAGCCAGAACAGCAAGAGGGATCGCTGCGCAGTGAAAGCAGCAATCCCTCTTGCTGTTCTGGCTTCTGGGATAGCTGCGCAGCCTGCATTCACTCCATAAGATGCGCACACATTTCCCCTTACTTTTTAGGAGGGAAAAAGTGAGTGTTATAGAGCAAAAAATACAGTAAATAGATTACTTTACATCATGGGTAGGCAAACTAAGGCCCGGGGGCCGGATGCGGCCCAATCACCTTCTCAATCCGGCCCGCAGATGGTCCAGGAATCCAGCATGTTTTTAGATGAGTAGAATGTGTCATTTTATTTAAAATGCCCCTCACAAGGTCCGAGGGACAATGGACCAGCCCACTGCTGAAAAAGTTTGCTGACCCCTGCTTTACATGGACAAAATGTCCACATTAGTGCAGTCCCTTAAAAGGATCCACGACAGATTGTATTCCTGAAAAGAAACACAAATTCCAGAACAAAAAATCTGGACCAGAAGGCATCGTGCCAAGCACAAAGACGCTTTAAATAGACATTTAAGCTGGACAGAGATAACTTACAAAAGGACGCAGTGCCCTACAAAAGGAATTCCTGGCAGCTTGCTTTTCGCATCCCAGGCAAATATGGAATTGCTGAAAAACTATACAATGAGTACAATCTTTCCCCACATGGTCATAGTGCCCATACAAGGAAGAAACCTGCCCTTACGCATCAACACGTGTAACTATAGGCAACTTATAAAGCATGTAAAGAATAAAAATAATTATATACTTCATTACTGAGCGAGGCATTATTGTCAGAAGTAGATTAAATGAGAATGTAGGGGGAGGATCGTAGAATATCTGTTTTGCAATGCAGAAGGTTTCAGGTTCAGTCCCCAACATCTGCAGGAAGGGATGGGAGACAATCCTGTCTTAAATCCAGGAGAGTCACTGTTCATCAACTGTAGATAACACTGAGCCAGATGGACCTATAATGTGACTTAAGTATAAGGCAGCTTTCTATGTAAGAAGCTGTGGTTGCCTCCAGAAATAACAGTACTACTTTGGGGCTATGTAAAAAATACTACGTAATGAACACTGATTTAAATCAGTTAGTGCTGAGATAGCAGCAAAATGGGAAACTCTTCAGATTGCAAAAATAATGCAATCACATTCATGTTTACTCAGAAGTAAGTCCTCCTTTGTGCAATGGGGCTTCCTATCAGGTTAGTGCCCATGAACTCGCAGCCTAACAGTGCAATCCTACACTTAGAAGTAAACCCACTGAATTCAGTGGCACCCCTAGCCTGCTGCCCGCAAGTGTAGTACAGTGGTACCTCGGGTTACATATGCTTCAGGTTACAGACTCCGCTAACCCAGAAATAGTACCTCGGGTTAAGAACTTTGCTTCAAGTTGAGAACAGAAATCGCGTGGCGGCAGCGGGAGGCCCCATTAGTTAAAGTGGTGCTTCAGGTTAAAAACAGTTTCAGGTTAAGAACGGACCTCCGGAACAAATTAAGTACTTAACCCGATGTACCACTGTACTGGAGTAGGATTTTTAAGCAGAGGTTGGATGGTCATCTGTCATAGATGCTTTATCTGGGATTCCAGCATTGCAGGGGGTTGGACTAGATGACTCTTGGGGTCCCTTCCAACTCTACAATTCTATGATTCTACCAGTCAGATTGGCTTCTGTGTATGCTTTTGGTGAGGGGGGCTGCCACATTGTCCTTTGCCTCAGGCAGCAAAATATATTGAGCCAGCCCTGACTTTATTATTCCTTACCAATCCACTGTAGGTTACTTTAAAGTACAATGATGTAGGATAAGTTTCACCTCAGAAAAACCACCACCTTACCTTTCTCATTAAATGGTGTGTGCCAAGCCAGGAGATAGTTGTCTGGCTTCAGTTGGGAGCAGCCTTCGATAGTAGCAGGATCTGACCGTCTCCCAGGAAGTTTGTCAATAGCATCCACATAACGTTTTACAAGTTCCCGATATAGGTCTTCTAAACACCAATAATCTGTTCAGGAGAAGAAAAGTGTTATATACAGTAGTCAGATGAAGCAGCAGGGAATGTTCTAAAGGAGAAAAGGAAATCACTCCTGCTGCTGCTTTTTAATTTGCCAAGGTTGCTAAAGATGGATCAGTGACACCTTAAACCCTTAAACTACTCTGTCGTCAGTGCTATTTTTCTAGAAAAAAGAGGTGCTGGAACTCACCACGAACGCCTCCCTTGTTCTCTTATAATGGCAATGGCACCTGAGAAGTGCCGGAACTGAGTTGTGGTGAGTTCCAGCTGGGGGGGGAACCTGCCCATCATAAACACAATTAGGAGGTTAAATAATGTATAGTGCAATTCTATGCATGTTTACTTAGAGGTGTCAGGTGAGAGAAAAGCTGGAGCTGGGGCATATATATTTACATCCTACCTTTCTAGGCAAAATGCCCACTCTGTGTGGCTTACACAACAACATAAAGCAGGGGTAGCTAATACAATGCCATCAAACACAATGCCGTAAAATTTAACAAAAGCAGAACAGCAAAAATTACAATCAGAGGAAAATTAACCTTTAAAACAGTTGAAATAATATACAGTGGTACCTTGGTTCTCAAACGCCTTGGTACTCAAACAACTTGGAACCCAAACACTGCAAACCCGGAACTAAGTGTTCCGGTTTGCGAACTTTCTTTCGGAAGCCGAACGTGTTCTGTTTCGAGTGTTATGCTTCCATTTTGAGTGCCACACTTCCATTTTGAGCATTATGCTGAGGTCTGTCTGTTTTTGCTATTTATTTTGCGGTTTTGTTTTTGCAGCTCTTTTTTGTTTTGTTTTTGTGACTGTGTAGAACCCAGTTCAGCTACTGATTGATTGTGTGACTGCAGTACATTGTTTATTGCTTTCATTTTATGGATCAATGGTCTTGTTAGATAGTAAAATTCATGTTAAATTGCTGTTTTAGGGGTTGTTTTTGAAAGTCTGGAACGGATTAATCCATTTTGCATTACTTTCTATGGGAAAGCACGCCTTGGTTTTGAAATGCTTTGGTTTTGGAACTGACTTCCAGAATAGATTACCACTGTAGCTTTTATTGCAAGGCAATGAGGGGACAACTGTAACTCTTTGGGGTTCTTACTCCATAAACTGGTTCTTACACCATAAACATGGTGGAAAAAACTCTGTATATGAACAGGGGCACTTTTGGGATCTCTGTATCAAAAAAAAAAATTGTAGAAAATGGAGTGGCTGAAACAGGGATGCAGTTTTATATATTCATCCTGGTATATATTCAGGGAGATTAGATAACGACGACATTGGTTATTTAATGAGCTTTCATTCTGATGTGTTTCTAGGGATGTTAAATGACCTTTCACCAAACAAGTGCTGTCCTGTGTGTTCCAGTGCAATTCCCCATCACTTTTCTTATTAAAGAAGTGGGCTTGTTGCACGAGACCTCTCCATCAGCTATAAAGCTACAACCTGAATTAGTCCATATGTGCTTAAAACCCACTCCAAAATAGCACCAGTCTGGAAGCGCCCTGCAAAGCCATTTTTTAACGTTCCAACAAACAGAACTGAGAGATACATATAGAAAACAATGAATAAATAAATAAAAATTATTTAGCTAGCACTGGGCATCACCCATCCCTCTCCCAACCCTACCCAAAAGTAGTAATGTTGAGAAAGAACTCTACCCCCCCCATGCAAATTCCATAGCAAATCTAGCCCATTGTCCCGTATTGCAGGTTGAAAGGAACTCTGGCTGGGAGAGATTGATTTATGTCAGCACGGCAGAGTATTGCACTCTGAATACTTCAGGTCAGGCTCTAAGTCACTTATAACAAACTTGCAATGTTGGACCGCTATCACAGTTTTGAATGAAGCTGAGAGAGTAGTTTACAGCCAGAATGCATTGTTTTCCCATTGGCTTTATTCCCACATTGCAGGTTGGGGTGAGATACAACAACCCTGCAGTGGTTCATTGTTATAACAAGGAAAGGTTAGTTGGGATATGCCCTAAGTATTTGGCCCTGGCATTAACATTCCTCACCCTGCGGTGAAGTGTTAGCTAAGTTAGGACGCTCCTCTATTTATAGTCCTGATTTTAGGTTCCATTGCGTCTTCCATAAAGAAAACTTTCTTTAATTTCCCTACTTTATTCACGTGAGCCATATTATTGCTTGGTACTATCCTATGTGAATATTAAGAGGCAGCAAAGAACAGTGAGGATGGAAAGATCAGCAGATTACAAGTGTATTAAACCATTCCTAGGGACACAAGTGGCGCTGTGGGTTAAACCACAGAGCCTAGGACTTGCCGATCAGAAGATCAGCGGTTCGAATCCCCGCGACGGGGTGAGCTCCCATTTCTCGGTCCCTGCTCCTGGCCACCTAGCAGTTCGAAAGCACGTCAAAAGTGCAAGTAGATAAATAGGTACCGCTCCAGCGGGAAGGTAAACAGCGTTTCCGTGCGCTGCTCTGGTTCACCAGAAGCGGCTTAGTCATGCTGGCCACATGATCCGGAAGCTGTACGCCAGCTCCCTCGGCCAATAAAGCAAGATGAGCGCCGCAACCCCAGAGTCGGTCACGACAGGACCTAATGGTCAGGGGTCCCTTTACTTTACCTTAAACCATTCCTAATTCATCTCTAGTCAAGATGTGAACATCTTTGCACAGGGTAAAAACATCCTCAACCTGGTCAACACTCCTGGATGTGTACACAAACAGAAATAAATCCAATGGAGCCAGGCTGATGGGAATAGCTCGGGGGGAAAGCGCTGTGAAACATTCTGGCTGGGAAGGGGGGGAGAAACAACTTTACTGTGCTCTAAAATTTCCCAGACATAGCCAGGATTTTTCCATCAAAAATGGTGTCTGGGCAGAATTTTCGGCAGTCATTTGAAATGTCTTTTCAAAAACAAAACAAAATGCTTTTGTGTCCAGATTTTCACTTTTAATATAGGGCACATTTTGGATAACATCATGTGACCACAGGTTAAAAGCCCAGCACTGGAAATGCACTGAGTGCATAGTAAAGATGAAGGGACCCCTGACCATTAGGTCCAGTCACGGAAAACTCTGGGGTTGTGGCGCTCATCTCGCTTTATTGGCCAAGGGAGCCGGCATACAGCTTCCAGGTCATGTGGCCAGCATGACTAAGTCGCTTCTGGCGAACCAGAGCAGCGCACGGAAATACCGTTTACCTTCCCGCCGGAGCTGTACCTATTTATCTACTTGCACTTCGTGCTTTCAAACTGCTAGGTTGGCAGGAACAGGGACCGAGCAACGGGAACTCACGTCATCGCTGGGATACGAACCACTGACCTTCTGATCGGCAAGCCCTAGGCTCTGTGGTTTAACCCACAGCACCACCTGCATCCCAAGTGCATAGTAAACAGTAGTATAAATACAGCCAAAATAAGAAGGGGTACACAGACTTAACAGTTTCCAGTTCTGTTTTTCTGTTAACTCGATATATGTACCTGAATACAGAAATGCTGGAGGTAGCTTCCAGGAGGTTCCCAGAGCATGGCTATAAGCTTCAACCTTGTGTGTGTACCTACTGCCAATATAAGGAGGCAGCCACCAGTTTTTGAGCTTGCATGAGCAGCTGCAAAAGGGCACTTGGAGATTCAGACAGAATTGTATTGGCCATGATGGGGGAATATGCAGACCTGTTTGGCCTCCTGCAACTTGTTAGATTTGTAATTTCAAGGCAGCCCATCTCACTACAGCCCTTCTGCCCACTGCAGCTGTTGATTAGGTCACACTGAATCCTGCAGTATGAATACCTGATGCACACCACCTGGCCAATGGCTCTGATAGCATCATAGGTCCTGGGCCACTCTGCCATGAATGCCAGTGGTCCATATGCCTTGATGTAGGAGAAGCAGATGATCACATGTCTACATATTGTTGCATGCCACCACAATTTCTCAGTGACGCGAGGTTCCAGGGGCTCCAGGAGCTAACCCAGGATTTGTTTCCTTTTGGAATGAGGCACAGTGCAGACTGTGGTTCCTTTATATGGTTTATTTATACGTACATACAACAGGAGCCTACAATGGATGGGTTTGCAGCATTAGCAACCCTAGAGGGTTTTGTTTCTCCCATCCCATAGCTGCAGCCTTGAATTCAAACAGAAATCAAACATTGATCTGACACTCTCCCCAGCTTGCTGTTTTCCTTCTAGGTCACATCTCAACTCTGCTTTTCCTTCTAACTAACCATCCATTTCCCATTTCACATACACCTCTTTCCTTTGTTACGTTTAATGGCCCATCACCCAGGCAATCACCTCACCAGGAAGCTAGCTTGGCTTATATTATAACACTTGTGGGATCCAGGGGTTAGGAAGGTCTCTGCATACATCTTACTTTTTTACCTTACCCCCACCACAAAGCCATAATACTATCCTGGCCAAGAGATAGCACAATTGTTTTGATCAATGGCAGCTATATATTCAACTTTATGATCTAGACACTATTGATTTTTCACATTTGGAAAATGGTAAGGATATGGAGGGAAATAATATTGTATAGCTGCTTTAAGGAGGGAGGCAACTGAAAAGTGATGTTTCCTGCTCTAGAAAACATTAGGACTGCGAAGCTGCAGAAACAGCCACTCTATAGTCCAGCCTGAGATTTTTATGTTCTGGTTTCAACAACCCTAAAAGATAAGTTATGGTAAATCAATTTAGAGATTACCAAAGGACAAAGGAAGATAGGGTTTAGATAGGTGCCTTACACTTAAGACAAAACCAAATGCCATTATTAGATTTCAAATTATCTTTCATTCAATTCTCAGTCCAGTAGACACAAATGGTGATACAGGCAACCCCCATTTACGGAGGGGAGGGTTACATGAAATTGTGTATATTTGAAACACCATTGGAAAAGCCTGCAAAAACCCTGTTCTGCCCCCACCCCCACCCCTTTTCGTGATGTTTTTGGGTCACTTCCAGACAATCATGCACATATCGAACATGCGTAAAAGGGGGCTTGTACTATCTCAACCCATGATGAGCAAGTTAAGGTGCATTTTGCTTTTCAAAATAGGAAAGCATGTATTGTCTTAAATGGCTAGAAACTGATTTTATCATGTTCCTATGTCTAAAACAGGAAGATCATGCAGCACACATGTATTAAAACAACTGGTGCTTGCAATTGCAATTGGTGGAATTCAGACAGAAGTTCAAAAACGAGATTTAGAAACAGCAGCTACCCTGCTGTATACGCTATAGGCAGAGGGATACGTATGTAGTTTGCTTTTGTACAGCTAAAAATGGTTGCAAAGCAGCTTGATAAGCCTTGCAGATAACATTTATGCTCATACAGAGGTCAAGAAGCAGGAAACATGTGACATGCATTTAATCACTGACTATATTCAGAAGTATGTTAGTCATCCTTTTCCATGATAGGTTGACATCTTGCCATTATCTTTAGGGTATTAGCTCCTGCTCACATCATTGGCTAACCAGTAGCTAGACACGAAATATCCCAGATTCTCTTCACAAGGCCTCTGGTGGCTAAATTTAGAGCATCTCAGCAGCAGTCAGATAAGAGTGGAATGTCAGAGAAATTTCATTGACTTTCCTGATTCTAGAAAACACACTGAGAAGTGCAACACATTTGGAGAGCATTTGTCTTCAGTGAAGATACAGATGTTTTGTTCAGCAGTTGTCTTGAAAGTATCATAAAAACAACACATAAATTGGGTTGTAAGATACCGTTGCATTCAATAACTTGACAATATTGGATGCTTTTTATGCAAAGGGAGTTGATACTTACTATGATGGGCAGCTGTCTATATACCAGTCAGGAACAGGCAACTCTGATAAAGGAAAATGGCTTAAGGTTTTCTTTTCCCCATCCATGTCTCATTCAAGGCAAGTTTATGTCAATGCATCCAGTGAAAGAAAAATAGTGTTCTAATAAATTTTATACAACCAACGAAGAGACTATGTAACCTTCTTACTGTGAATGGAAATCATATTCATTCTCATTCATATAGATAGATAGATAGATAGATAGATAGATAGAGTGTGAGAACATTGAGACTCAATTATTCTCAGTAATAAGGTAGACCAGTATTCTCTTCTCCATATTGAAATAGAAAGATAAGAAATAGTTGGCCACCTAGCAAGCTCACCTGAGGTGGTAATTGAAGGGAAGACTCCTTGTATCATTTACATTCTCAGCAACCATGCTAGCTATATGGCAAAACCAGGACATCAAATGCATTGATAACTGAAGGTAGCATGAATTTCTGCACAAACTCGCTGCTTAGGTAACAGAACACAATAATTACAGCTGTTCTCCAGTTTTAGCCTTCCCCTCCCAGCTTGCATACAACCTGAAGTTTTTCCTACCTGTGACGAGAGCCTCAGCTGTAGCCATGTGCATAAGAGTATTATCGCTGATTGGCCATTTGTCAGATGACAGGACCAGGTTCTCGAGTCCTCCAATTTCTTTCAGTTCCCCTTGAATCTTTGCACCTAATGCATTATTTTCCCGTGTGAAATTTCGATAGCCCAGAGCGTCTCCTACCCCTGCCAGCAACAGAGCAGCCTTAAATTTATCCATCATAAGGGGACTTCAATGCCTCTTCGGTTCTCAAAAACTGTCACTTGTTGTTTCTTTGTTCCTTTGCCTTCCAAGCTCAGGTCAAGCAACACTTTATATCGGAGCCATTGTGTCATTGCACAGAGCTGTCTGTATAAGGCAAGCCTTTCCTTTTCTGGCTTTGCAGATGCCACCACTTGTCCGACATCCAATGAAGGGATAGAAATTGTTAGTCCAAGAATTTTCTGACTTATTTTTAAGCTGCAAGCTCCCAAAGTGTGCAATGCACTAGTCCATGCAAGTAGCAAAAATCAAAAACCCTCCTAACAATCCTGGACAAAGCAAGCCAAGAAATATTTTGGCTATCCAGTTCAAGTAACTCTACACCTAGAAAAACACATGCTGTAATCAGGAGGTTTATTTTTACAGCTGTGCAAATGAGCATATTTTTCTTTGACTTTTGTAGTACTGTATTCAGTTACTTTTGGGGGGGGGACTGAGAAAAACACAAAACAAGAACAGTGATTAAAGACAGCAGAGGAAGAAGACCATAAAGGTGAGAAGGAAGCTAGCAATAAAAAGTAGAAAATGGGAAGCCAATTCATCAATGAACTGAGCTGGCTTTAAGTTTGTTTGCTGCCCTGCAGCACACTCATAAATATTTTATTGCAGTGAAACAACACTGGGCCATACAGAAGTAGTTGAACAGTGTTTCCTTCCTAGTGCTCCTGCATGAGAATTACATTATGTATACACATAGTTAGGTTATTCTGGGGCAACTAGGCGTTCCCCAAAGGATGCTTAGCTTTGGTTTCTATTTCCAGCATAATTCAAGGTTCTCTCTCATTAAAAAAAAATCTCTGGCAGGATTCACACTTGAGCATGTAGGTAGGAAAATACTTTTACATTTTATCCACTGTGGGAAAATACAGAAGTGTAAACTTTGAACAACTTGATTTAAATAAAATGTGACACGAAATTTCACAGGCCTGTGAAGGAAAGGGGTAGTTCTGTAAGGCAACTCACAAGCTAACAAAAAGGTGCTACTCATTGCTAAAAGGAAAGGCCATCTTTTAATATTCTCTTCATTCCACCTCTGAGAATATAAAATTATTTCCTAATATAGTAATACAAAAACAGCTTTACAAGCCAAACAAGATGATGATCCATCGGTATTTTGCAAGATCCATATTTAAAAATATGAATTAGTTATGGCAACTGAACACTTCCTGTTTTAATTCCCTGAAGTGCATAGGGTTAGAAGAAAAAACCTGGCAGTTTTAACAAAGCATGGGTTACATTTGTGTAAGATTGTCCCAAAACATATTTTCAGAGATTACAGTAATCTTCATTCATACATTTTCTGCAGAGAATTTAGCACTCAAACCAAATTTTGGTATTACTAATTAAATGAACTTATTTCATCAGGTAGTAATATCTCTTTTGCCATCAAGATTGCTGTTACTCAGTTGCACAACTGTCATGCACATACTAGAGAGTCCAACTGACACTACTGATAAATCAGCTGGATTTGCTTTGAACACCTGGGTTCGGAGTCATTGTTTGTTCTTGAGCAAGCCTTTTTCATTCCAGCTTATGTTCCTGTTACATGTACTGGAAATTATAACTCAATTCAAAAGTTTGCTGTGATTTGAAAATAATATTGTTATATTGTGTTTTGTGCTTATTGCCTTTAATGTATAAATCCATCCCCCATTTTATGACTTGTTAATTATCATTTTTGGTGCACAATAACAAGTATTTTGTTGGCTCTGATGAATGGAGACAGTGCTATCAATCATCATTCTCTTCATTGCAGTTTTAAGGTTAATCAAACACTAGATGTTGCAGAAAATTATGCAGCGTATATTTAGGAATTTGGCCACCATTAATTAAAATCTTGTCCCTCGATCAACTCTGGGATCCCCATGAAGTTCCAGAATTCTCAATGTATCAGGGATATGTTAAATTTTGCAAATATTGCCCATCATACTAAACTGTATTAAGGACATATATCCTCAAAATATAAGAACAGGAAAACGTAAGGGTTGTGATAACCATCTGCATGCTCAAATACATTAAGCTGCAAGTTAAATTCTAATACAAACGATCAACATGCTGCTAAGATTTTCATGTTTAACCTGCAATACATGTCTGTATCCAATATCACATTTTAACTGTTTAACACTTAGATTAAGAAGCGGTAGACAAATGTAACTGGTTATTAGAAAAAAGCAAGGGTTTAACATTTAAAGACAAAGCATTTCTATCCCACTGATCTTGCAAGGACAGTTTCAAAGCTAGTGCAACCTGTTAGGGTCTTTTTTTGCTGTAGATCACAGATAGCTAATCTGTGGCACTCCATATGGACTCTTAACAGCTATCAGCCTCAGGCAGCACGGCCAAGACTCAAGGATGATGAGAATTCTAGTCCAGGAACATCTAGAGAGCCACAGATTAGGAAGGCCTGCTGTAGACCCCACCTGAAGACATTTAATGTCCAGATACATTTCTGGGCAAATGCATTAAGGTAGTTGGATGACCTTTTGAGAATACTGTACCTGGCTTTTTCACAGTTCCTAGCCTAACCACCTGGTTAGAAAAGTAAGAGATATCTAAAAGCTGTTATACTGGCATCTAGTGGTGAAATGAAAGATTCAGTTGATTACTGTTGTTTGTAGTTTCTATTTTTCTTACTGAAGGTTCACCTTAGTAGAACACAGCTGATGATGTTAACCTAGTCTAAAAGTGAAATTGGTCACATAGCTTGACATTACCCTCTATTGGCTCTTTTGTAACTCAAAAGGAAGGCTTGTGAAATCCACCACTTTACATGCTTTCAACCTTATTAGATGCAACATGGGACCCAATTTAATTTATTTACTTTATTTATTGCAAACGTTCACCTTCCTCTGATTCTTTCTAGGATAACAAGTTACAATGAAGAGATGGGCTCCTGCAACTTCGACTGTCATACAGAAGAGGAAATTCAAGAAGGGAAATCATGCAGGCTGAGAAAGATACGTCTGCTGAAATCACTCCTTCTACATAGGAGGCACAACAGTCCTGTCTTCCTTTGCATCTATATTGTTTAAAAAATATAAAATGATGCTGGTACCATTTGTGGAACCCACTTTAGGTCAAGGTGCAATGCATTTCTCCGTCCTTAATCTATGAGTTGACAATCAATACACCTTGAGTTCTTGGCCATGATTTGGAAATCACTCAGTATCAGACTGCTGCATATATAACGACATAATCAAATGAACTTAAGCACTTTTTAAGTGACTTTGATTTCAGTGGGAGAATTAAGCATGTGTATGCCTTGCTGCCACTAATATCAGAGGAACTTAAAATGGTCTTGAGCCAGATCGTATACATAATATACTTAGAAAATTCAATAGGCAATCATGAAATATCAAATGATTCTTGAATGTTTCCTCTACATTCGAAATATTAACAGCCACAATACAGATACTTGGTTGCCACGTTATTGATCAAGTACAAACAAATTCCCATAAGGTCAGCGTGGAATGAGGAAATCAAGCTTTTTAAAAAATGGTTCAGCTTGGCCTTTCCATAAATTTAGAATCTTGGCACCATGCTGAAGAGATGTGTCAATAAACATTTCACTGCATTCTTTCATCTGTTTTAACTTCATATAAAAATACCACATACCACATACTTTATTTAGGGATTTAATTTATATACCACAAATACTGCTTTTTAATATAAGTACAATATAATACAGTTGTAATTATGTAACTGCTGGTGTTCATGAACTGAATGGCATGCTGTGCTGTCAAAACTTTTACTAAAATGGCCTCTAGTTAAACTTCTCCAAAGTATAAAATCATGCAAAATCTACATCCTATATGATACAACCAGTACAATAATTGAAGCCAATATCCTACAAACAGCCTGGGCTATCTTCTGAATTTCTTCTTGCAGTGTCCATGAGTCAGCCATCATTTTCTTGAAGCAGAAGTAGTGATTCCTGTTTCGTCAGTGGCATCCCACCACGACTATCGAAACCAGTGACAGTGCGCACAGTTATTGGCCAAAATGTCTTCATTACCTGATGCAGTTCAGACTGCAAACTTATTAAGTCCACTGAGAAGAGTCTATGGTTAGGAAGCTTTACGTTTTCCTCCTGTGACTACCGGTCGCGCGTATTCCACAAAATCGTCTATTAGAACTGGCCATGCTCCTAAAAATAAAAAAAAGTGAAACAGCTTTGAGTCAAAACCTTTGAATGTTTAAAAAGCAATGCCTTTATCTTTGCACACGTGTTCACAACTCAGATTTTATTCATATGAAATCCTCCAGAGGGAAGCCAAGTTGAATAGCCAAGTGCAAATTACAAAATGCTTCAGCTACATTTTAGGGTCAAAATTATTTTGCAGCACACACACACACACTTCGCCTAGTGGACACACAGGGTGAATGTTTATGAACAGTATTACTTCAGCACCACTCCATTTAATTTTGAATATCTACATCAGTTACCTTCTTCGTCGTAGTTTGACATATCATCTGCAATCATATTTCCAAAGTCTAAAAGAAGATTCCAAGTATCTTTGGGGATTGATCTTTTATGATGCTCCTACACAAGAAAAATAAGCTGGTATAAACTATTTTTAGATTTTCTCACAAATTTTGTAAAATCTCAGCTGGGCCCAGCACCTGAGCAAAAAGTCATAAGGTCAGCAGATCCCAATCCCAAACCTGGCTTGGGAGCAGCAGATCCACTGCAGCACCTAAAAGCCCTGCTGCTTAGGCCCGAGATGGTGGAAGGGAGGGCATGTTTATCTTCCCTTTTTTGCTTTGCCAGATCTGATGTGCCCAAGGACCAGGCCCCTTAGGGGATCCAGGGGGCTTTGGATCAAGTGCATCCAAAGCTACTAATGCCTCTCTCACGCATATCAGGGTTTTCTGCTGCCAGCCTCCAGAAGGAGCTTATCACCTGCTTGGAGAAAGCTGACATATTCACTGCGACAGAACCCCTGCCAGCAGCATTCTTTTCTGCCAGGACACTAACACACCATCCTGAACCCCCTTCGCCATCGGGGAGAGTAGGACCGAGCTCTGAGTTTGTTGCGCTGTAAATGCTTAATATGCAAAGGTAAAGACTTCAGATGCCTCTATGGACTTCCGATATTGTACTTACCAATAAAAATTTATTCCAAAGATCTAGAAATTTAAATCTCCCTGATAAAACTAAATTCCAATATGCGATTGCCATTTCTAGATCTGAAATACATAAGCATAACATACAATATATAATCATATGAAAGATGTTGCACTCTAAGCCAATATAGAATGAGTAATTTTTTAACCAAGATAAAAAAAAAAATTACCAATATAGGTTTGGAGAGATCCTTTGGTGATTCTACAGTAAAGCCTTGGTGTTTGTATGTGTGTGGCGCTAGTCCTAAACATGGAAGACTTGCTTTTAAAAACACTTTTTTTTTGGTATTCATTGTTTACCACTTTAAGTTTTGAAAGAATAAAATACCTCTGGCATAAGAACAAGGCAATGCAACTCATTGAGGGGGGGAAATGTTGAAAGATTTCAAGTTATTAACTTTTAGCAAAACACATAATTATCCAGTACTAATTTCCAAATGTGATTTAACCTGTGACTCCGAGTGATTATACCAAAATAACGTGCGTGGCCAGGAGAATAACCTTGTTTGAACATCAATGTTGTTTCAGTTTATGTAAGATGCAAAGGCAACAATTCTTCATTTATAATTCTTATAAACCAATCTTATGTATGTTTACTCAGAAAAATTTCCCATTGAACTAAGAAACAGAAACAGGATTGTAGCTTTATCTTGGGCTTTGTTACCACTAGGTTTATTAGAGGTCAATGACATTTTGGTGCAAATGATCAGTGTGGTCATAGATAGCCAGGAGTTTGGCTGCTTCCAAATCTCATTTATGGAGTAAGTTAGGCTCCCTCCATTTAAACCTGTTTTCCCCTCCATACCAGCACCCATTAAGACAACATGAGAACCAAATTAAATTCTGTACTATATTTGCTTCTAATATTGCTTCTTCTGAGGTTTATATTACTAATTCTAGCTTTGACCATTTCCAGTTACAAGAAAGGCTGGGTTAGCAACAACAAAACTACAGTTTTGGTTCCCAGAGCATGAACACAAATATTTCCTTCTCAAGATAGTACACATTATCGTGTTTGCCCTCCAGTATACGATCTTCACAGCTACTGTGTCTGAGCTGCAAAGATAAAACTAGCATTCTTTTGGTGTGGTAGATAAATTTAAAGACACATTAAAACAAAACTTAGAACCAGACTATCTTCATTTATGTGTACTCATGATAATGGTGAAATACAGAAAAGTAAAGTATATAAGTCATAGTAAAGCATATAAGTCATATTTAGAAAAGACTATTGCAACCCACATTTAACTTCTTATTCAAATGTGCTACACTATTGTTCTGACAACATTAAACATAAAATAGTTGTTGAAGATTCTGCATTCCCCTGTAGACCTGCAGGTATAGGGAGGTATATAAATTTATTTAATTAATTAATAATAGTATAATCCACATTCAGGAGCACACCTAGTAAATAAATTTGCTCACACCGATGTGTGTTCCCCCTCCCAAAACAATTTGCATATGGAAGCACACACCTAGCAAAATTTGAAAAAAGGTTGCCAACGTTAGCAAGTCCAGCCTCCTAAGTGTAGATGAGGTACAGTCATACCTCATGTTACGTTTTTTCAGGTTGCTCTCGTGGCGACCCGGAAGTACCGGAAAGGGTTACTTTCGGGTTTCACCACTCGAGCATTCGCTGTAGTGCTAAATCGTGCTTCGTGCATGCGCACAAGCGCCAAATCACACCGCGCACCTCCGGAACAGATCCCATTAGTAACCAGAGGGACCACTGCATCTGTATTAGCGATAACAACAGAATAACACTTTCTGGAGAATTGTTCAATAGCTACAATCAATTTGGGGTATGACTGTGTACGAACGTCCTTTAAAACATTCCTGTATCTCTGAAAAATTTCCCTCATATGCTACTCTAATGGAGCATATGAACAACTGCAGTTCTAAGATGATTCTTGGCATATAATGTCATTTTTCAATAAACTAATGTGGTCATGAACACATTAGTCTTATTGTTCAAAAGTGTCTTAATGTAGACATCTTCCATTTGTGTTAATTAGAACAAACATTATTTTTGCAGGCTTACTTCCTTACTTAAAGGTTTCTTAGATAGCAGTTAACTACTACTACTATTGCTGGCATTAGGTGTGTCTGATATGTGCGTGACAGCACAGACATGCATTGCACTGAACCTGGAAGTGTCCCCAAAAGATTCTCAGGCAACCTTTCCCTGAAATTGGTCGCAGAGAGTAGTTGCAACGAAACTGTACAGTGGTACCTCGGGTTACATACGCTTCAAGTTACAGACTCTGCTAAGCCAGAAATAATACCTCGGGTTAAGAACTTTGCTTCAGGATGAAAACAGAAATCGTGCTCCGGTGGTGTGGCAGCAGCGGGAGGCCCCATTAGCTAAAGTGGTGCTTCAGGTTAAGAACGGACCTCTGGAACGAATTAAGTACGTAACCAGAGGTACCACTGTAATCTAAAGATAATGCTACTTAAATTGAAGCCACAACTGTACATCTGAACTTTCCAGCTGAAGATGAAAACTTGGGGAAGGGAACTGATTACAGAAAGAACATTAATTGATTTTTATCTTCAACTTAAAAAAAACGCACAACATAACTCACCTAAACCTTTTTGTCCAGGGTTCTTAGCAAAGTTAAAGGTAAACTGATAAAAATCTTTAAACTTCATTGGATCCTTTAATTCTTGTTCCAGCCTTGGCAAAAGAGTTTTTAGCTTGTCCGTAGTATCACACCTGGTGAAAATATTATTCTTTTTATAACAAAAAACCCTACAGTTTAAATACACCAACAAAAACATGACAAATATGCTCCCACTGTTCAAGATAAAATACATTCTTTATTAAAAGAGTGTAATCATCTTTATTACAAAGTTTTTATATACAAGGCAAGGATCAGCATAAGACTAACTGGCATGATAATTTAAGATTTTAACAGAACTAGTGACTATGAATTATTCCACAATTCTTTATTAAAGTGCTGTGTCTGGGATGCAAAAAAAACCCTGCACAACTGCTTTATTTATTTTCATTTTCACCCTGCCTCTAGGCCACAAAATACGCATTTAAAACAGCTAAAAATCAATAAAATGTTATTAAAACCATTTAAAAGCAGGACAGAACTACATGAACACCAATCAGCATTTACCATGGTAACATGAATATTGGATTGAAACATTTGTACAGGAAAAAAATGGCAGACAGAGGAATGTTTAAATATTCTCTTGAGCCTGCTAGTTGTCTCCAGGTCCACATTAGCATTCTGAGACAAATACTTGGTTAACTTTATATATTATTTTTACCACACATTTCATCATCATCATCACCTTGTATGCCACTTTTGAACAAAATTGTGCCCTGAGTAGTCTCCGATGTATCAAATGAGTGATAAGAAAAACAATTTTTTAAAAAACCCTATCAGGTAGAATCATAATGTTTATAAATAAATACCAAAATATCCATTCAACAATGTATAAAAATACAGTGGTGCCCCGCAAGACGAATGCCTCGCCAGATGGAAAACCCGCTAGACGAAAGGGTTTTCCGTTTTGGAGGTGCTTCGCAGGACAAATTTCTCTATGGGCTTGCTTCGCAAGACGAAAATGTCTTGCGATTCCTGGGGTTTTTTTCCCGCTCCCCACCCCCTTTTTCTAAGGCACTAAGCTGCTAATAGCCTTTTAGCAGCTAATCCGCTAATCCCTTAAGCCTTTAATAGCCGCTGACAGCCGCTAAACCGCTAACAGCGCTAATCCGCTAATGGGCTTGCTTCACAAGACGAAAAAACCGCTAGATGAAGAGACTCACGGAACGGATTCTTTTCGTCTTGCGAGGCACCACTGTATAAATAAAATAAGCTGACAGCTTAAAAACACAAACAGGAGGAATAATACCTAACATAGAAATCAAACAGTAGTACTTTACTACTATTTTCAGCGCAGGAAGACTCAAAGTAGCACATGAGATTAAAAATAAAACACAAAAACCCAGAAATTTAATACAGCAGCAGACAAAAAGCAACCAGCTATTCTCCACCTAAGCTATTTTTGGTGATGGTTAAGCTCAGCCTTCCTTGGCAAAGCCCAAAGGTTTGTTACAGCACTAATAAAAACTGATGTCAAATTGGCATCCATCCTCCAGCAGGCTACTTGACTTAAGTCAGAATTTTTAGGTCCAATAGGACTAACTTAGCAGCATGAATATCTAGTTGAAACAGCTCTACTAGGAACAATCAGCAATATACAAGTCTGGGGAGAGGCTGCAGCCAGAGCCTTCGCCCCTTTGTCATCAGGCACTACAGACTCCCTAACTGTCCATGTGCGGAGATACTGTCTTCCAGCACCTCTAAAAGGTAAAAGGTAAAGAACCCCTGACAGTTAAGTCCAGTCAGACGACTCTGGGGTTACGGCGCTCATCTCACTTTACAGGCCGAGGGAGCAGGCGTTTGTCCGCAGACAGCTTTTTCCGGGTCATGTGATCAGCATCTGGCGCAACGGAACACCGAAACCAGAGCAGCACACGGAAACACCGTTTACCTTCCCGCCGGAGCAGTACTTGCACTTTTTTGGCCTGCTTTCGAACTGTGGGGTTGGCGACTTCCTCCTAATTCTTTCATTCATTTCTGCTTCATTCATTTCTGTACCATGATCTACTTCATGCATTATGATCCTGTATTTATTTTAACTCCTGTCTTAAATGCTAAATTCTACATCTGTGGGGAAGTGTGAGAGCTCAAAAAACATCTGTGGGGAAGTGTGAGAGCTCAAAAACCATTCAAGGTCTCCCTGCCCCAGGGCAACAGAGGAAAATAAATTCAAGCAGGCCTTATGAAGAAAATATAAAATCTATTTACTGAACCAAACAAAAACATCAAATTTTGTCCATCTTGTGATAAACTAATTGCATGGGTAAGAATGGGAGAATTTTTGACCTTTTTTGTCAACAAAGCCAAATATATGTTTAGTGACTTCAAATGACATTTTAAAAAACATTTGGTCACATGTTTGAAAGAGGCACGAGGACATTAGAAAGATGAGCCTGAGCATTGTTATCTTAGACATTATGTGTTACATAACAGGAAGAAATGAACTGTCTTGCTCTGGTTCTGTGGAGGAGCCAATGGAGCAAGGCAGTTGTCACAGCACCATGGAGAGCTCCTAGTGAGCAATGTATTTCAAAAGGGGTTGAAAGTGAACTGGGACGTTTCCAGTCCACCTCTCCTAGGCTCCACCCTATTTTGGAAAACTATACAGAATCAAAGAATTGTAAAGTTGGAAGGGACTCTGAAGAACATCTAGTCCAACTCCTTGCAATGCAGGATTCACAACCCGAGGTTCCCCCATCCAAACTGAAACCATACAGGACCCTGCTTAGCTTCGCAAATGTGCTAGTATTTTTGTTGATGCACCACTAAAGGACCAACTCTTAAATGGGTCAAACCTCTAGCTGGAGGTCTTCTGTGTTCCACGACACTTCAACTGAATCCAAAAGAGCCATAAATATGGTCTTAACTGAAGGGAACAGACAGAAGGACTGGGGAATGAAATTGTCCCTACTAGGAAAAGCTCCAACTCTAGAAATTCACATACATCTAATGAAACCATGTGAATGGCTAAGAGCGTCTTTGGGTAGTTTTTACTAGGACAGTTCCCACAGTGAACTAGGAAAGCCAATGTTCGGTTTTAAAAGTGTCTACAGTTAGCTATAGGAGATTGAGCGGCAAATGAATGCTACGCAGAAAGCTCTTGATAACAAATCGGTTCTTTGGACCACAACTCAGGTTATATGTGCATAAATAAGACATGTGTGATTAAATAATACAATTATTCAGTATGCACATCTTTGAAATATTTCAGAAAGTTACTTTTGGTCTACTAAGACCATTTTGAAGTCCTATTAAAGAAAGGCATACTCACCCCAGTTCTGTCATGCCATCTACAAATTCTTTTTTGCTGAATTCACACTGCGTGGCTGCCCTAAATTTCCATGCTATGACCAAAACACTGATACTAGCAGGGTCCAAGCTTAAATCATCACAAAACTGTTGAATCCCGTCAATGCCAATTTTATTCTCATCTTGCGGATCTGTATATAGGGGAGGAAAGAATGTTATATTTTTTCATGAAGAATCACAGTTCAAAGAATTGCAGCTCTTTAACCATCAGAAAACATCCTGCTATTCCATTTTTCACAAAACTGAGGGGGCCAGGGCTCGCGCACACCATGGGGCGTGGTGACATTGCAACATTGCACGGTCACGGCCCCCTCAATCATGAGGGCAGAGCAGAGCACCTGCCTAGATCTGCAATCCACAAACTTTTTAAGTTAAAGCACTTGAAGCCAAGTGGTCAAAAACCTTAAATCCAAGTACTCTAGCTTAACCCACCCACAGATGCGGCTGTAAACACACAGCTTTAATCCAAGAAACTTCCAGACATACTTCTGTTTTCTGTGTCTGATATGAAAGCAATTTCAGACTTTAAAGAAGCTCACTCCTGTTGTCTTCTTTACACTTAAATGTTTCATATGACAGAATGGAATTATATGAAGTTACAAAATTCAACTGGGTTGTGAATCTAAACAAGGTATCCTCCATCTGAACAACATGATGTCCTCCAGACATTGTTTTACTAGGACTCTCATAATCCCTGGCCTGCCTGGAACTGATGGGAGTTGTAATACAACAGCTAGAGGGCACTACATTTTTTCTATCCAATCTAAACTATACACCTTAACCTTACTAACCAACAAGACCATCCTCTCTGATTTTCTTTAAAATTGAGTTCCAAAATTTAAATAAATAGTATGTCAACATTTTATAGTACAGTATATGTTGAAATTTCAAAGAAAGACAGTCTTACTTTTAAAATTCCAACTGAAGAGTTGTAATGATATTTAAAATAGACCTTTGTACTGGATGTGTTTCACATCTCCATAAATCTCTTAAGGGCTTGAAAAACAGATGATTGCTGTAAGAGGTTATTAGACAATCATACACACAAGAACAGATTTTCTAACTTAAATTCTATGGATCACTCTAGTCTTTCACTCATCTCTCTGAGAGCCTGCTTTTGAAGCAGTTAACTACAGGTGCAAATGAAATGTCCTCTTCAAGTCTGCTTCTGTTTAAAGTCCCTATAATACTAATAAAGGACAATAAGCTACCTTGAGCTCTCCAATTTTCTGTATATGCTTAGTGGAAATGTGATCTACAACTCTGCCATTTGTGACATAGTTGGGGTTTTTTTTTACAAGTAAAACTAATAACGTCTTTCAGACACCAACATATTATTATAACACATTTCATTGGAGCTGTCAGCTGATTAAAGTATTTTGGTTTGTTAACAATCTGTCTTTTAACCAATTGCTTAAGTAAATTTGCATATTACCCAAACATCAGTACGTTCTGAGATAAAGTTTAGCAAATGATTGCTTACTGAAGACTGAGTAAGCTACCAAGCAATTTAGAAGAAAAGACCATATTCAATCTCTTACAATAGCACAATAGAAGTGTTAACACCAGACATTTAAATCCCAGAATCCTGGAAATTGTAGTTTGTTACAGGTGCTGAGAGTTGTTAGACCTCTATTCCCTTCTCAGAACTAAAATTTGCAGAGTTCCATGGGAAGAGGGATTGAGCGCTGTTCCTCTGCTAACAGGGAGCTTTAACAATCAGATTGCATCCATAGTACTGGGAGACACTATTAAACTTTAAAGCACAAGCACTGATAACACTGGGCAACATTTTTTTTACTTTTTGAATGTTGTCTAGATTTCTACAACTGATTTAGGGTATTTTTGCACTGCTGAATCAGGAAATGGCATCCATTTCTCTCCATCAGGTCAGGTTTACTGTAAACTGAATGGTGGGCATTGATAAAGGTAAGTACACGTAAATTGCATGTTGCTTCACCATTTTTCAAATTTCAGGGCTTGAACTTCCCTTTCTTGGAACTCCTGGAATGCTCAGTGGCAGGGAGGTCTCTCTTCAGAGTCCAACAGTAGTCAGCCATCATGGCTGCATCCCAGCGACTCTGATACCTGGTCTCTATCTCTTTCATGTCCTGATGGAATCTCTCCCCCTGCTCATCACTTATTGAACCCAGGTTCTCAGGAAACCGGTCCATATGTGAAAATAGGTAGTGCATCTTGATGTTGCAGCCCAGGTTTCTGAAAGCAAGTCAGCGTGTTGTTGACAAGTTCTGCATAGTTTCTGGCCTTATTGTTGCCAAGAAAGTTCTTCACTACCAGAACAAATGCCTTCCATGCTTCCAGTTCCACGTCGTTCATTGACTTTCCGAACTCTGGATCTCTGATGAGCTGACGGATCTGAGGACCATCAAAAATGCAAGCTTTCAACTTCTCCAAGGTCAATCCTGGAAAAGCCTGGCACAAGCAAGAGAAGCAGTCACCATCCTTGTCCAGAGCCTTGGTGAACTGCTTGATTAAGCCGAGCTTGATGTGCAGCGGTGGGAAGAGTATTTTCTCTGTCCACCAGAGGGTCGTTGATGACATTCCTCTTTTTGCAAGGCACCAATTCCTCCCGCACAGGCCAGTCCTTCTTCGTGTAATGCTGAGCACGGTGCCTACTATCCCACATGCACAGAAAACATGGGTACTTGGTGAAGCCAGACTGTTGTCCCAACAAAAAGTTCACCATCTTCAGGTCAACACAAATAAACCACTTATGCTGATCATAACCAATTTTCTCCAGCACATACTTCACCGCTTCATAGTTCTCCTTCAGTGTACTCGAGTGAGCCAGGGGTATAGAGGTAAACTGGTTGCCGTTGTATAGCAGAACACATTTCAGTGATCGCTTGCTGCTGTCAATGAACAGTCTCCAATCTTTGGGTTCGTACTGTGGCACTCCAAGCTTGAGCAGAAGCTGCGCAATATCTGCACAGTACACCAAGTCCTTCTCTTCCGAGAAAAAACGGAGGTACTCTTGATGCCTGTTGCGGAAGAAGCTGATGCGAGCACTGTCAGAGAGGAGGTTTTTTCCCTTCAATCTGGATGCCAACAGTTCGGCAGAGTCCTTTGACAAGCTGAGGTTGCAAACTAGATCATTCAACTTCTTTTGGGAAAATGGATGTGGAGCATCATCTTCAAGAACCACTTCTTCTTCTTCATGTCCTTCAACACTGGAGGCATCTTCGTCACTAATGTCAGGAAGTTCTCCGAAGATATGCACTGGAATTTCATCAAAATGAGCTACAGGACGACGTGCTGATTGAAGATCAGGATACTTGAGGCTGCTCTGGTTCTTTCTGTTGATCCCAGCCGCACCAATTTATGGAAGATTTTGAGGTTTTATGACTTCAAACTGATCCCTTTTTGACATAATCACCCAGAACTATCGGACCTGAATACTTCTTGTCATTAAAATAATCAATTCCAATCAAAACAATTATTTGACATGGCATTTTACCGCCACCAACTTCTTCTAAAATGCTCCACACAAGCGTACATGTGAACAAAAACGTAAAAAAAGACATGTGGCCATAGCTCAAAAACTTGACCTGATTGAGCAAAACCAATGTGATTTTTGGATTCAGCACATCAGATTTGTCCTAAATCAACTGAAAAAAAGCGCAGACAACAAATTTGTTGTTGACCAGTGTAAACATTACACTCAAAGTGGCAAGGATTCAAGGCTGGGTGAAAAATCTTACAGATTGATTTATTTTTATTTTTAAAAAAGCTTTATAGGGACAAACCAATGGCAAGATGTGCTACTTATGATACAGATCTCCTGTTCAGTCAGGTTGAGATGGCATAAAGTCCCCAACCCTGGTTCAGTCAAGATACACTGGTGTACCTTGCACATCCCAGCTCAACCAGTTGAGCTATGGCTGGTATACATCCCCAAAAAGGGGCGTTATGGGGCTAAGCTCACTGAAGTGCAGCAGGAGCAGGAATGAGGGAGCAATGCAGCCATGATCTCCTCTGGAGCTTGAACACTGGGCCATGTTTTAGCTTTGTATTACAGTGGTGCCTCGCAAGACGAAAAGAATCCGTTCCGCGAGTCACTTCGTCTAGCGGTTTTTTCGTCTTGCGAAGCAACCCTATTAGCGGATTAGCGCTATTAGCGGCTGTTAGCAGCTATTAAAGGCTTAAGGGATTAGCGGATTAGCTGCTAAAAGGCTATTAGCAGCTTAGTGCCTTAGAAAAAGGGGGTGGGGAGCGAAAAAAAATCGCAAGAATCGCAAGACATTTTCGTCTTGCGAAGCAACCCCTTAGAGAAATTCGTCCTGCGAAGCGCATTGAAAAACGGAAAACCCTTTCGTCTAGCGGGTTTTCCGTCTTGCGAGGCATTCGTCTTGCGGGGCACCACTGTACTTGTGAAAGAGAGCACAGAATATAAATCCAAGCAAATTACAGATTTAAACATAAATAATTCAACAATGACATAGTCTCACATATAACTGCGAAAAATTAAGTATGTTTTCACTCCTTCACTGGATACTAAGCCTTTTTAAGAAATTCATATTGTTCTACCTCTCAATTTGTGATGAACATAACATACAGGCAAAGACCAATTTGCGTGCATCCAATTGACATGCGACTGCGTGCATTGCATCGACCCGGAAAACATAATGAACCGGGGGTGTAACGTGCTTATGTGCGCTCTGCCATTGTGTACGATGACCCAGAATGCAACACCCATGTAAATTAGGGGTTGCCTGTACAATAATAAAATACAGACAACCCCAAATGTGCACGGGGGTTGTGTTCTGGGCGATCACGCATGTTAGCAGAGCGCACATAAGCCCCACCCCTACTTTAAAGGAGTTGTTGGCATCTGCCCTTCTCAAGAGACAGTGGAGTGCAACTCCAAGGGTGGAGTCAAACCACTGTTATAACAGCACTGGTGACTTCCTCAAGGTGCAAGCCTTGGCACTGTGTATGGAGGTCCTGGGCTGCCCAGATGACAGGACCCCCTCTCAGCCTTGCTGATGTGATCCAAAGGGAAGTGGAGCAATACATTTGGCAACAGCCTGGCTGCAGGAGTTGCCCGAAGGAGGTGTACAAGATGCCATCTAACCATTTTAGGGACTCTGCTCTGGATTTGTGTAGGGTTTGCTCCTTAGCTTTTTCTTCTCTTGAAGATATTTAGCATGGCAGCCAAGGTTTAGGGTCAGCTTTCTTCTAGATGGGCTACTTTCCCAGATTCACAAGTCCCATCTGCCTCTCACTTCCCTCTAGCATGGGTAGGCAAAATAAGGCCCGGGGGCCGGATCCGGCCCAATTGCCTTCTAAATCCGGCCAGTGAACGGTCCGGGAATCAGCATGTTTTTACATGAGTAGAATGTGTGCTTTTATTTGAAATGCATCTCTGGGTTATTTGTGGGGCATAGGAATTCGTTCATTGTTTCCCCCCAAAATCTAGTCCTGCCCCCCCACAAGCTCTGAGGGACAGTGGACTGGCCCCCGGGCTGAAAAAGTTTGACGACCCCTGCTCTATAGCATGTGCAGAATCTGCCTTCTTGACCAGTGGACCCAATGTTGTCTCGTCCGTTCAATCCACCAGAGCCTATGCAACGGAAGTCCCTAACTCACCAGGGGTTTGAGACCCATCGGCTACCCTCACCTGGTTTCAAAGGAGTATACACTTATATAACCATCAACGTAGGCATTCCAATGTGAATGAGAATGCACTTTAGAACACATGTTCTATGGAAAACAATGCAGGGAGTATAAAAGCACCTCCATTCTTACGCCCATAGCAAGTGATTGACAATAGAAACTGGATCAGGGTGATGCAATTTAATTATAAAAAGTCTTCAGTTCATGTGTAATGAATCAGATACTACAAGATCCACACAGTCCGTAGTGGCTGACAGGGTAGTGTGGGTGGGGCTGCATTGCGCTCCCGTTTTTCCAACTTGCTTTGCACCATGAGGGGGCAGAATTGGGATCATTGGATTGACCCTGCAGCTGCACCCAAAACGTGCTGATTATCTCACTACGTTACCCCTCCCACCCTTGGTAACCAGCAATGACCTGTGGCACTGGGAAGGCCAGAGAGCAACACAGCCCTACCCATATGACCCTGCTAGCTACAGCTATATATAGCACTTAATATACTGCTAGTACATCTCACACATACAAATTTAAGCGGCTAGATTGCTCTTCCTTAGCACGCATGCTGGATTTGCACTTACAGTGTTTTCAATTTTAAAATAGAATTATGTCATATTGAATGGCAAAGATAAAGCAGGGGGGAAAGCTTTATACTTGGAGGTTGTGATTATTACAGTAATATATACAGAGATCATTAGAACAGACTTCTACATTCACATTTAGTTTACAGCCTGATACTATGCATGTTTACCCAGAACCAAATGCACTGAATTCAATGGGTGTTGCTTCCAAGTAGATATGTTCAGGATTACAGATTCCCCAAACCCCAAAGATTTAGGAAAAGCTGAAACCAAGTCCAAATGAAATAATGAAAAAATAAACCTTACCTTTGTACCTGTTATACAATTGTTCTAATTTCTTTCTGTCTATTGAAATTTTCATGGATTCTTTGTAGTACAAGTCTGGGTTCTGGAAGTAGTTGTCTGTTGCCACTTCTAGTTTCCACTCATTCTGCATTAAACAGTATATAGCAGTCCTTTCACCAGCCTGGGTAACTGCCATAAACTGGCGGACCTTGTCCTTCTGAGACGATTTAAGTTTATGCTTTGGGATGCAAAAGAAGCAGGAAAGCCAATGAAGCTAATCCAGTCGTTTGTTTCAGAATTCTACTATAACTGCCTATCTTTTAAAAGGGTTTACTTCTCTTGTTGGGTAACAAATTTCACTCCAGAATAACCCAAAGAAATCCTTGTTCTTCTGTAGTTAAAGACAGCACTCTCTTCTGAAAACTGAAATGACAGCATCTATATGTACATTTTTAACAAACAAACAAAATTCTGAGTGCAATTCATTTCAGTCTTAGCATTACAATTCTAGATACATCAGCTTTCCTTACTAGAATATCCAGTTTTATCTACACAGTAGCTATTCATTAAGGGGGCCAAATCTTTAGTCAAGTAACTTTTAAGTAGTGGTGTTATGATAAACCTAAGAACAAAACTGTGCCCTTATAAAGCATGAAACGACATGTAATTACACTACCATATATTCAAGGGTCTAAAAACACTGAAGATACAATCCTTTACACATTTACTTGGGAGTTAAGTTTCATTAAAATGAATGAGCTACTTGAAAGCAAACATGCATGGGATTGCACTTAGTTGCAATATCAGTGGAGATACATAATCATGATAAAAATCAGAATTCTAAAAGTATTGTTTCAGGTTAGAAACCAAAATAAATAATAAATAAATGTGTCATCCAAAAACACAGTAACATGAAGTCACTTTAACAGTACATTCCTATTGCATTAATGTTTCATTTGCATTTCTTTACTGCCAGTACAGTCTTGAAATATCTCTCAGTAAGATGAACGCAGTTGTGATATTTTGTGTCACCATTCACGATGGCATTTTCTTTATAAAATCCTCTTAGCATACGAAACTGCATGACCAAAACTACAGCAAGACTTCTCTCCTATTCTAAAGAAGCCCCATGTAAAAAAATGTTTGTGAAAGAGTCCTGAGAACCACCACATTGGAAAATAAATCCAAGTAAAACATGGCTCCTGTATCCTTACTTGCCAGCCAATTTCAAGATCCAGGAATTCAAGGTTTTATCTTTGAAGTAAAGAGAGGCTTGCTTGTTTTGATTCATCATTCACTTTTGGGGATAATGTGAGAAGTTGAGCTTTCACAGGCAAAAATAATGAATAAAATATAAATAAATAAGCAAGCAAGCAAGCAGTTTATTGAACTTCCTGAATCAGGTTTTTTAAATTTTTTTAATACATTTATTCTGATTCTAATTTGAGATTCTCATTTAAACTCTGCTTTCTCTCCAAATAAACCACTCATTATCATACCTAGCAGAAGACGAATGAGGGGAAATTGAGCGATGCCAGAT